>NC_044398.1:23482999-24682999 GCF_006542625.1 Nomascus leucogenys | reverse complement strand
GCCGAGATTGAGCCACTGCACTCCAGCCTGGGCGACAGAGCGATACTCCGTCTCAAAAAAAAAAAAAAAAAAAAAATCAATGAATCAAAAATGATGTGAGTTCTAAAGCAGTTGAAATAGGATAAGCCAACTTGGTTAAGACTTAAAAGAAATAAGGCAATAGTTAACTATCCATTTAAATACAGTTTTTAATATTTCACTTGTAACCAGTTTATTCTTTTTAAACAAGGAAAATTTTAGCCATTCAGTTATCTGAATCAGACTTTTCAGCTATACTTCCAAAGATTTTTATCTGAGCCAAAAGCTTGCATGCAGTGTTTCAGCCAAAAGAAAATTTTGCCGCCAAGTTGTAATGCTCTGAAAAATGAATTTTAGAGTCTAATTGAATTTCTGAAAGAAATACTCACTGGTACAAACAATAATTATTCTGAAAAACATTTGGTAATATACCTCTTTAATTAAATATCTATTTGTATTACATTTGCAAGAGCTTTTGATTATAGAAATTGGTTAGAGTTATAAACCAAAATGAATACATTCTCTAAGAACCATTTAGACTAACGTGTGTGTGTATATATATATATATACATATATATATGCCTAGAATACATATATATTATGTATATATGTGTATATATATAAATCTATAAATGTGTAGGTAAATGTCACTATCATCTAGATATCCATTCATGCACAAAAATGCATTTATAAGATATGCACGCACAATTCTACACCAGAAAGTTTTCCAGTTCTAACAAATTCTAACTAAAGAGAAGTCAGAATTGGAGCTTATTTGGCAAAAGCTTTGAGAAACACAGTTAACCAAATATGGACTAGATCATATATGGACATTTCCTTGGGTCAAAGGGCCTCTGGATGTAGTTTAATAGGATAAAGATGCTTTATCCTACTAAAGCGTATTGGTGTTGACCTTATGATTAAGTGTAAAGAGGAATCAGCCGGTGATCCTTTAAATATACAAATTTTGAGGGATACTGTAAGACAGGGCTTTTCTAATCTTGATGCAATTAATAATTTGGGCCAGATAATTCTTTGTTGTGGATTGGCTGTCTTGTGCATTATAGGATATATAGCAGCATCCCTGGCTTTTACCCACAAAATGCCAGTGGAAGACCCAACTCTTCCATACCAGCCAGTTGTCATAACTGAAAGGAAGGGGGAAAGTTGTTTCTGGTTGAAAACCACAGATGTAAGCCAATGAGTTAACATGGTATAGAACAGATTGGACTAGTCTGGGATTCAAGAAGCTGGGTTCTTTGTTTGTTTGTTTGTTTGTTTGTTTGTTTGTTTTGAGATGGAGTTTCACTCTTGTTGTCCAGGCTAGAGTGCAATAGCATGATCTCGGCTTACCGCACCCTCTGCCTCCCGGGTTCAAATGATTCTCCTGCCTCAGCCTCCTGAGTAGCTGGGATTACAGGCATGTGCCACCACATCTGGTGCAAAAATACTAAAATTTTGTATTTTTAGTAGACAGCGTTTCTCCATGTTGGTCAGGCTGGTCTTGAATTCCCGACCTCAGGTGATCCTCCCGCCTTGACCTCCCAAAGTGCTAGGATTACAGGTGTGAGCCACTGCACCGGGCCGAGGCTGGGTTCTAATCTAGCTGCTTTTGTTTCTAATTCTGAGACCTTGGGAAAGTGACCTAATCCAGCAGTTCCCAAAGTGTGGTATGAAGAACAGTATTCCTAAGTCACATTCCTAAAAACAGTATTCCTTAATACACAGATAAGCCCACTTAACTTTCTTGGGCTATGTATTTTTTCTATTTAATAATAAAAAAATGTATTCAATAGGGACCTTTTGGTTAGGCTCTAATGCCATAGCCTATAGTAAAACAATTCCCAGACCACAAAAAGGTTGAAAAGCTTAATTAATTTTTTTAATAAAGAAGGGATGAGAGAGCTGACAAGGTAGTCAAAATTTGACAAGAGAAGGTCTCAGAGAGAAGACGATCTTAAAGAGCTAAACTGACATTCAAAAAGTCGTTTTCTCTCCAGGGTATTTGCAAATTCCTGTGTTGGGTAAGAGGCTGAGAATCTGGGCAATGGACTACTACTAAGAGGCAGAGAAGCCAACATAAGGTTTTGCAATCTCTAGTGGGTAGTAAGACAAAAATTCAAGTTTGGGACTGTCAAGACAGACAGAACTGAGGGTCATGATCCTGAAGAGGAGGGGAAAACAATAAAGTAGGCCTGAAACTCAGGAGAGGAAATACTCTACTCAAGGTATTTGCCAAATTTGTCAGGAAGCAAGACAAGAGGCCAAGACACCAAGTATAAGGCATCCATAAGGCAGAGTGGTGATTGTGCTAGTTGTATGGTACACAAAACAGACAAAATTTGGAGTTCAGAACCCATTAATGAGTAGGGATCTCATAAACACACCAGGATTTCAGTTGAGATTCCAGGAGGGCCATGGTATAGAAGTGGAAGCAAATGAGAAGTAGACTGGGTCTTACAAAAACTATAACCCAACCTTGAGGTGGCTTAGTCCTAGATCTAATTGGACTCTACACTAACAGAAGCTCTATAATTTATTAAGGACAATGTTTAACATTTGATAAAAAATTATCAGGCAAACCAAGAAACAAGCCCCAAAAGGAAATACAAACCAAACCAAACAAAAACAAAAACAAAAAAACAGACCTATATACTACCCAAAGTGATCTGCCAATTCAATACAACCCTTATCAAAATACGAATGACATTCTTCACAGAAATAGAAAAAATATTCTAAAATTTCTATGGAATCAGAAAAGACCCTAAATGGTAAAAACATCCTGAGAAAGAAGAACAAAGCTGGAGGTATCATACTATCAGACTTCAAAATATATGACAAAGCTACAGTAACCAAAACAGCATGTTACTGGCATAAAAATGGATACAAAGACCAATGGAACAGAACAGAGAACCCAGAAAGTAATCCACATATCTACAGTCAACTGATTTTTGACAAAAGCACTAAGAATAGTCACTGGAGAAAGCACAGTTTCTTCAATAAATGATGCTGGGAAAACTAAATATGCATCTAGCCATATGCATAAGAATGGAACTAGACTCCTAGCTCTCACCCTCTGTAAAAAATAAAACTACTAGAAGGAAACATAAGGGAAACGCTTCAAGACATTGGTCTGGGAAAATGTTTTATGAGTACAACCTTTATGAGTACAACCTTTTATAAGCACAGGCAACAAAAACAAAAATAAATGGGATTATGTCAAATTGAAAAGCTTCTGTATAGCAAAGGAAACAATCAACAGAGTGAAAAGACAACCTGTGGAACAGAAAAAAATACTTACAACCTACTCATCTAATCAGATAGGGAATTAATATCCAGAATATACAAGGAACTTAAACATCTCAACAGTAAACAAACAAACAAACAAATAAAAACAAAAAAACTCTACTCTGTTTAAAAAATGGGCAAATGACCTGAACAGGCATTTCTCAAAAGAAGATATATAAATGGCCAAAAAAATGGGAAAAAAGCTCATTATCACTAATCATCAGGAAAATGCAAATCAAAACCAGTGAGGTATCATCTCACCCCAGTAAGAATAGCTATTATTAAAAAGAAAAAAAAAAGCAAATGTTGGTAAGGATGCAGAGAAAAGAAACAAACAGAACTACCATATGATCCAGCAATCCCACTATTGGGTATTTCTCCAAAGGAAAGGAAATTAGTACGTTAAAGAGACATTTGCACCCCCATGTTTACTACAGCATTATTCACTATAGCCAAGACATGAAATCAGCCCAAATGTCCAACAACAGATAAATGGATAAAGAAAGTGTGGTATATATACATGATCAAATACTACTTATCTATAAAGAAGAATGAAATCCTGTCATTCACCGTAACATGGATGGAACTGTAAGACATTATGTTACATGAAATAAGCCAGGGACAGAAAGTTAAACACTATGTATTCTCACTCATAAGTGGAAGCTAAAAAAAGTTGATCTCACAGAAGTAAAACGTAGAACAGAAGATATTAGAGGCTGGGAAGGGTAAGAAGAAGGAGGCGATAGGGAGAGATTTTTTAAAGTATATAAAATTAGAGCTAGATAGGAGGAATAAATTCTAGTGTTCTACAGCACTGTAGGATAACTACAGTTAATAATATATTACATAGTTTCAAATAGTGAGAAGGAGGATATTGAATGTTCCCAATACAAAGAAATGATAAATGTTTGAGATGATGGACATACTAATTGCTCTGCTCTGATCACCATACATTATATATATCAAAACATCACAATGGGCAGGGCATGGTGGCTCAAGCCCATAATCCCAGCAAGTTGAGAGGCCAAGTTGAGAGGATCGTTTAAGCTCAGGAGTTTGAGACCAGCCTGGGCAACACAGTGAGACCTCATCTCTAATAAAAATAAAAAAAATTAGCCAGGTGTGGTGACACGTGCCTGTAGTCCCAGCTACTCAGGAGGCCGAGGTGGGAAAATCGCCTGAGCCTGGAAGATACAGGTTGCAGTGAGCTGTGATCATGCCACTGTACTCTGGCCTTCTGGCCTGGGTGACAGAGCAAGACCCTCTCTTAAAACACCAAACCCATCACTATATACCCCATAAATATTTGCAATTATTATGTGGAAATTAAAAAAAATCTTTAAAAACCAGACCTACAAATGACTGAGATATTGTAGTTTTCAGACACAGAATTTATTACTACTATGATTAATATGTTAGAAAAAAATAGATGACAAGGTAGAGGATTATACTATAGAACTAGGATGAATAAGAAATAATCAGATTCTTTAGAAAATAAAAAAAGGGACTATTGAAATAAAGTATCTACTAGATTTTTTTTTTTTTTTTGAGACAGAGACTTGCTTTGTCTCCCAGGCTGGAGTGCAGTGGTGCAATCGTGGCTCACTGCAACCTCTGCCTCCTGGGTTCAAGCAATTCTCCTGCCTCAGTCTCCCGAGTAGCTGGGAGTACAGGCACCTGCCACCATGCCCAGGTAATTTTTCTATTTTTGGTAGAGACAGGGTTTCACCATGTTGCCTGGGCTGGTCTTGAACTCCTGGCCTCAAGTGATCTGCCCACCTTGGCCTCCCAAAGTGCTGGGATTACAGGCATGAGCCACTGCACCCAGCTGCACTGGATGTTTTGAAATGCAGATGGGACAAAGCAGAAGAGAGAATCAGGGAACTAAATGCCAGGTCAGTGCAAAATATACAGCCTGAAGCTTGGGGAGGAAAAGGGGTAAAAATACAAAAAAAAAAAAAAAAAAAAAGAAAAGAGCATAAAAGGCATATGGGATACAATGAAAAGACCTAGTATATGTATAACTAGATTCCCAAGTATAAACAGTTCTAGTATCTAAAGAGATAATGGCTGAGAATTTTCCAAATCTGATGAAAGTCATCAATCACAGATTCAAGAAGCACTAAAAATCCCAGCCGGATAAATAAAAGGAAAACCAGAACTAAGGATAAAGTTTGACAAATTCTAAAAAGCAGCTAGAGAAAATACAAATATTATATATAAAAGAGCAGAATAAGAGTAACAGCTGACTTCTCAACAAAAATAAGAGAATCCAAAAGATAATGGAAGGCCATTTATAAAGAACTCAAAAAGTGTAACTCCCAACATAGAGAACTATACGCATTGAAAGGCAAAAGGAAACTTTCATACAAACAAAAACTGAGAATTCAGGCTGGGCACGGTGGCTCACACCTGTAATCCCAGCACTTTGGGAGGCCGAGGTGGGCAGATCACTTGAAGTCAGGAGTTAGTGACCAGCCTGGCCAACATGGCAAAACCGTCTCTACTAAAAACACAAAAACTAGCTGGGTATGATGGCGCATGCCTGTAATCCCAGCTACTCAGGAGGCTGAGGCATGAGAACTACTTGAAACTGGAAGGTGGAGGCTGCAGTGAGCTGAGATCACACCACTGCACTCCAGCCTGGGCAACAGGGTGAGACTGAGAAGCTAAAAGAGAAGAAAAAGAAAAAAATACTTGATCAATCCAAAAACAGCAGGAAAGGAGAGAAAAAAGAAGATACACATGTGAGACAGAACAAAAAGAGTAAGATGTAAGATATGAACACAAATACATTAGTAACTTATATTAAATATAAACAGGCCGATTAAAATATGAAGATTGTCAGAATTAATTAAAAAACAACAAAAGTCATATCAGAATACAGAAAGGTTGAAAATAAAGGAATGAAAACAGAGATATCATGTAAACACTAACCAATAGAAAGCTGGCATAGATATTAAGGCAAGATGCATCATTAGAGATTAGGAAGGACATTTCATAAGGTAAAAGGTTCAATGCATCAGGAAGACGTGAGAATTCCAAATTTATATACACTTAGTAAGATAGCTTTAAAATACATAAAGCAAGGCTGGCATGGTGGCTCATGCCTGTAATCCCCACACTATGGGAGCCCAAGGTGGGTGCATTGCTTGAGCCCAGAAGTTCGAGACCAGCCTGGGCAAGACAGTGAGACCTTGTCTCTTCAAAAAATTTAAAAAATTAGCATGGTGGTACGTGCCTGTAATCCTAGCTACTTGGGAAGCTGAAGTGGGAGGACTGTTTGAGCCCAGGAGGTGGAGGCTGCAGTGAGCCTGGATAGCACCACTGCACTCCAGCCTGGGTGACAGGACGAGACCCTCTCTCAAAAAAACAAACAGAAAACAAAATAACATCACATCAAATCCAATAAGATATTAAAAAGATATGCCAATGTTGGCATTATTCCAAGAATGCAAAGGTGAAATATCTTTCCATAATCAATCTGTAATTCACACATTAAAAGAAAAAAGGGAAAAAAATCATATTTTGCATGCAAAAACATTATCTGATGAAATTCAACAACTATTCATGATTTTAAAAAAATCTCTTAAGAACAAAACAAAAACTCTTAGCAAACTATTAGCGGAAAGAAATTTCCTTTATCTGATAGAGTATCTACAAAGAGACTATAGCAAACATTATCCTTTTTCATAAAATATTGAAGGTTTTTCAACTGATAATTGGGAATAGACAAAGGTGCTCACTATAATCATTTCAATTTACTTGTATTCTACCTGTCTTACTGTGCTAACTAGTGTAGTAAGAAAAAAAGTACTGTATGAGAATGGAAAAGTAGAAATGCAATTATTTTTATTCACAGATGGTATAATTATACGCATAGAAAATCCAAAATAATTATCTGATATGTTATTGCAGTTAATATGTGAAAAAGATCATTATTTAAAAATCTATATACCAGTAAAAAACAAATAGAAACAGAAACCTAAAAGGATGCCATTTAAATATAGATAGCATCGAAAACCTAAGAATCTTAGAAAAGATACATATACAAGACCTTTACACTGAAAAGAAAAAAACATCCTGAGAAAAATTAAAGACTGCATAAATAGAGGAAAATATGGATTGGAAGACAAAACACTGTAAAGAAATAAGTTTTCTCCAAATTGACTTGCAGATTCAATATAATCTGAAAAAAATTCTAGTAAGGAATTTTTAAAAAATTTCTTTGGTGACAATTAACAGGCCAGTTCTAGAATTTAAGTAGAAATGCGAAGAGCCAAGAAAAGCCAGGATAATCTTGAAGAACAAACTCAGAAGACTGACACTGCCAGATAAAAAGACTGATTATAAACCTAAGTTATCAGGAGAGTGTGCAATTGGTAAAGGATAGAGAATGAGGACAATGAAATAGCCTAAAAAAAGACTCACCCATATAAGGTCATCTGAAACGTGACAAAGGTGTCAATGTAATGCAGTTAGGGAAAGGATATTCCTGTCAATGAATGATGCCGGGTCAATTGGTTATTCATATGGGGAAAATAGATGAATCATTCTCCCTACCCTACACCTTATATATATAAAAATTAATCTTAGATGAATTGTGCTAGTTGAAAAAAGTAAAAGAATAGAAGTTTTAGAAAAAAACAACAGAAGAATATCTTCACAAGTTTGAGATATGCCATGATTTTCTTTAAAGGAATATGAGAAGCACTAATCATAAGGGGAAAACATTATGAATTGCACTATATTAAAACCAAGAACTTTTGTTTATCAAAAGATACCATGAAGACAGTGAAAATGCAAGCCACAGAGTAGCAGGAGATATCTACAATACATTTATCTAACAAAAGACTTGCATACAGGCTGTAAAAAGAATTCTAAATCAATAAGACAACTCAATATGGGCAAAAGACCCCAACAGCAATACAATCAAAGAAGATATCCAAATGCCAGTAAGCAAGGCCAGGCACGGTGGCTCACGCTTGTAATCCCAGCACTTTGGGAGGCCAAGGCAGGTGGATCACTTGAGGTCAGGAGTTCAAGACCAGCCTGGCCAACATGGTGAAACCCCATCTCTACTAAAAATTAAAAAATGAGCCGGGCATGATGGTGGGCGCCTGTAGTCCCAACTATTCAGGAAGCCGAGGCAAGGGAATAGCTCGAACCCAGGAGGTGGAGATTGCAGTGAGCTGACATCGTGCCACTGCACTCCAGCCTGGGCAACAGAGTGAGGCTCCATCTCAAAAAACAAAACAAAACTACACACAAAAAAACAAATGCCAGTAAGCAGATGAAAAGGAGCTCCATCTCACTACACATCAGAAAAATTCCAATCAAAATCATTATGAGGTCTATTACATACTCATCAGAATGGCTAAAATTAAAAAGATGGATAGTAGCAAATACTGGTAGAGATGTGGAACAATTAGTGCCATCTCATAAAATTGGGGGAGTTTATATTGGTATCATCCTTGCAAATCCGGAACTGAAAAATGTAACTCTTTGGTATCATAACTATGGTGGTGGTTACATGATCTTACGCATTTGTCAAAACCCACAGAACTTGACACTACAAAAAGTGAATTTTATTTATTGAGAAAATAAAACCCCAGGATGTGAAAAGAAACCAAAATGGAATACTCTTAACAAATGACCCTACCTCTATTACAAATGAATAATGTAACCATAATGAATGGATGAAATAAAAGAACTAATTTACTTTGGATAACTATATATTGACTGGACACTATTGGGCTACAGAAAAAAAGAACTGTAAGCAAATATTATACTCTAAAGGGTAAATCTCTTTCTCATACAAGGGTATGGGCCAGCAATTCAAAACTACTTTAGGATAAAACAAATAAGTAAATACATTTTAGATAATGAGAGCCAGAATTTTCAATGTCAAAGGAAGAAGTTGTAAAAAAGGAAGAATGAAGGCTAGAATGAACCTTGTGTTGCTGGACTGAAATAAAAGTTATTGGTATGACTTCATGTTTTAAAAATATATAAACATATAGATACAGAAATAAATATAGATGAGTATACACAGGTTATTATACATACATATATTGCCAAGTTCTGTTTGCTAAGAGGGCCTAGAAGCAAAGACACTCAAGGAACAAAGAGCATATCTAGAGCACAGTTACAGGTTTCTAAAAACCTTTCTTCAATAAAGGGAACCAGGGTTCCTTGGAGAAATAGTTGATTACAGGACTGAAGTGGAGAAAATACAACGTGAGCCCGAGGGATCTTATGTTGCCAAAAAGTAAGAAAGTGCACAAAAATGGACAAAAGTCTACATACTGAGTGGTTCCATTTCAAAAACAGGCAAAGCTAACTGTCAGTAGTAGAAGCTAAGACAATGGTTACCTTCGGTGGGGATCAAGATTAGGAGGGGGCACAAGGAGAAGCTTCTAAAGTGCTATAAATATTGTATTTCCTGATCTGGTTACAGCTACACAGGTCCATCCACTTAATGAAAAGTTGTATCAATTTTGTACGCACAATATACTTCAATACAAACTGTACAAGATGGTCTACAGTCTGTGGTGGTTGTTACATGTTATTTAGTAACATATTTGTGGGTTTTACTATATGTAATCTATATCTCAACAAATCTGACTTAAACATCCCTCCAGAAATCAGTGCTATAATAGGGCTTATATCTGCTTAGGATAGGCTGCCTCTTATTTTGCCTTCTAGCAGGATCCTTTTCAATAAAAAGGTGAGAGTTGAAAGAAGTCTCATTTCTTCAGGCTTGAGATCACTGAACTAAATGAACCACATCCCAAAGATACTACTTTGTCAAAAATGTGACAGGTCCACATGTTATTCTAAATTATTTTTGACCAATTAATTAAAGGAGTTTATCTTTTGTGATTACAATAATCTAAAAATGGAACATGAGCTAATAACTTAGTAACGTACATTCATAGGTGAGAAATATATTTTCTCTAAGATCTTACCTGGTAAGAACTTTTTTCTATGAATGCCATACAAGACATTTTAAAAGAATGCCACTTAGTTTATTCTATCTTTACCATCACCAATCTATGCCAACAAGATTATCATTAAAAATTGATTTGGCTGTAGTAGAGACATTTTCAAAATGATTTATATTAATATTTTGAGTCGGGATCATGTGCTGACATTATTCTTCCAATGCTGAGACTGTTTTCCTTTAGAGTTTGCATTTTCTAATGCACATTTTCTGAACTTTACGTCTACCAGAATTGCAAATCACACTGACCTTTTCTGAGTAATGGGCAGCACTGAATGTTTTCATAGAACATGAAAACTTAACTAGCAGATGAGGTAACACATTTCTTTAAGGACTCAGGAACATGAAGACAAGTAACGTCGATAACCCCGTTTATTTAAAATAAAATGACAAAGGGCATTGGGATGTAACTTTGTTAAATTACAAGCACTTCAAAGGTAGGAGACTATTTAAAGTAAACTGTAGATTGCCTGTAAGTGTGGATGGATTTTGAAGGATCAAAAAAAGAAGCATTTCCCAAGGCCTGAGTTATTGAAGAACTAGACCCTTAGCTGTTAAAAGGTTCTGTTTTCGTTATTCCACCGGATCACGGAACTTGCAGCATTATTAAATCACCTAATCCAGTGATTCTCAAAGTGACAGGTGGAGGATAGACAGCATTGCTCTATCACCTAAGGGAACATTTTCAACCATACAGAATCCTACACTCCCCTTGCCCCAGACTGTACTGCCCGCATTCTCAAACATCTCCTTGAAGATGTATTTTCTAATACTCCTCACAGGGTTGTATCAGATTGAAAGAAAGGTGCTTTTAAGAAGGCAGGGCAGCTGAATAGCCAAAGCAATCCTAAGCAAAAAACGAAGCCAGAGGCATCACATTACCTGACTTCAAACTACACTACTAGGGTATAGTAACCAAAATAGCATGGTATTGGCACAAAAATAGACACATAGATCAATGGAACAAAATAGAGAACCCAGAAGTAAAGCCACAAACCTACAACCAACTGATCTTAAACAAAGTCAATAAAAATAAACAGTGATGAAAGGACACTCAATTCAATAAATGATATTGGGAAAACTCGCTAGCCATATGCAGAATAATGAAATTGGACCCCTACCTCTCACCATATACAAAAATTAACCCAAGATAGACTAAAGACTTACACATAAAACCTCAAACTATAAAAATCCTAGAAAAAACCCAGGAGAAACTATTCTGCACATAGGCCTAGGCAAAGAATTTATGACTAAGACCTCAAAAGCAAATGCAACAAAAATGAACATTGACCACTGTAACTTAACTAAAGGGTTTCTGCACAACAAAAGTAACTATCAACAAAGTAAACAGACAGCCTACAGAATGGGAGAAAATATTTGCAAACTATGCAACCAACAAAGGACTAATATCCAGAATCTATAAGGAACCTAAACAAATTAACAAGAAAAACCCAAACAACTCCATTAAAAAGTAGGCAAGGGACATGAACAAATGCTTCTCAAAATAAGACATACAGCTGGGCATGGTGGCTCACGTCTGTAATCTCAGCACTTTGCAAGGCTGAGGCAGAAGAACTGCTTGAGCCTCAAGAAGTATGAGACCAGCCTGAGCAACATAGCAAGGCCCTTTCTCTATAAAACAGAAATAAATCAATAAAATTTTTTAAAATGGGAACATAGAAGCAGCCAACAAACATATGAAAAATGTTCCACATCACTAATAATCAGAGAAATGCAAATTAAAACCACAATGAGGTATCATCACACTAGTTAGCACAGCTATTATTAAAAAGTCAAAAAATTACACATTGGCGAGGATACAGAGAAAAGGAAACACATACTGTTGGTGGGAATGTAAGTTAGTTCGGCCCCTGTGGAAAGCAGTTTGGAACTTTCTCAAAGAACTAAAAACAGGATTACCATTCAGTCCAACAACCCCACTACTGGGTATCTACCCAAAGTAAAAGAAATTGTTCTGCCAAAAAGATACCTGCATTCTTATGTTTATTACAGCACTATTCATAATGGCAAAGTCATGGAATCAAGCTAAGTGTCCATCAACAGTGGACTGGATAAAGAAAGTGTGGTACATATACACCATGGAATACTATGCAGCCATAACAAAGAAGGAAATAATGTCCTTTGCAGCAGCATAGATGCAGCCAGAGGACATTATCCAAAGTGAATTAACCCAGAAACAGAAAACCATATGCTCCACACTCTCACTTATAAGTGGGAGGTAAACAATGGGTATACATGGACATAAAGGGGGAGGCAGGAAGTGGGTGGGGGTGAGTTGAAAAACTACCTATAGGGTATTATATTCACTATTTGGGTGACGGGTTCAATAGAAGCCCAAACCCCAGCCTTATGTAATATATCCATGTAACAACTCTGAAAAAGTATCACACCCTCCCCCAATTCTAAAATTAAAAAAAAAATTAAGGTAGGACTGTATTTACCAAAAACACACTAGGTGATTTTGATGTGATAGCACCAGTCTTCCAGTTGAAAACATCTGACTTAATATATTTTCTCCCTTTGTGAAAAATTACAATTGAAACAAGAAGTCTGGTGTTCAGAAAAGTCTATAATTTAGGCCAGGTGTGGTGGCTCACACCTGCAATCCTAGCATTTTAGGAGGGAGGCCTAGGAAGGCAGATTACTTCAGCTCAGGATTACTTGAGCATGGGCAACAAGGCAAAACCCAGTCTCCACCAAAGAAAAAATACAAAAAATTAGCTGGGCAGGGTGGTAGGCACCTGTAGTCCCGGCTACTTAGGAGGCTGGGAAGGGAGGATCGCTTGAGCATGGTTGAGGTTCCAGTGAGCCATGATTGTGCCACTGTACTCCAGCTTGGGCGACAGAGCGAGGCCTGGTCTTAAAACAAACAAAACAGAAAAATCTACAATTTATTTTTCAGTGGACCTATTTAATTGGAAACACATTATTTCCAATTCAGAACAAAAATCGTATTGCTTTCTCCAATTTTTGGTGATTTATTTAGTATAGAAACTTGGGGAAGTTAAACTTTCTATAAAGCACTATATATGTGTTTACATACATATATATATTTACTTTGTTACTACAATGCTTAATATAATAAGGTGTTATTGTATGAAGATCTCATTAGTAGTTGCTCTCCAGCAGGTAAAGAACATGTTAGTTTTTCCAGTTTATAAACACAGAAATGATTTCCTTCACCTTACTGACAAGTTATTCAACAGATTCATTCAACATTTATAAAGAGGATCAAAATGGACAGTCATCTTTTCTGCCTTCACCCCCAGCATCTTACTCTTTAGGTTAATTTTTTTTTAATTGAAATCTTTTCTGCCTTCACCCCCAGCATCTTACTCTTTAGGTCAATTTTTTTTTAAATTGAAAAATAAGCTTAAAAAATAAAAATATACATAAAATTTAACATTTTAAGCATTGTTGAATATACAGCTCAGTGCCATTGTACATTCATATTATTGTGCAATTATCACTACCCATCTTTACAACTTTTTCATCCTCCAAAACTGAAACTTTTTACCCATTAAACAATAACTTCCTATTCAGCCCTCCCCCAGCCCCTGGCTAACATCATTCTACTTTGTCTATAAAGCTAACTACTCTAGGTATGTCACATAAATGGAATCACACAGTAATTATCCCATTGTGACTGGCTTATTTCACTTAGCATAATGTCTTCAAGGTTCATCTATGTTGTAGTGCATGTTAGGATTTCCTTCTTTTATAAAGCTGAATAATATTCCTTTGTATGTATATATCACATTTTATTTATCTGTTCATCTGTTGATGGACACTTGGATTGCTTCTACCTTTTGGTTATTGTGAATAATGCTGCTATGAAGATGGGTGGACATATATCTGTTTAGGTTCCTGCTTCAATTATTTTGGACATATACTCAGCTATGGAATTGCCCAGCCTGTTACTCTTAATATTCTTCAGTGCCCAGCATTCCCTTGAAAATTTTTTTCGAACTCAATTAACCTGCAAGGGCTGAAACAATGATTGGTATGTGACAGAACCTCTAGGGTAGATGGAAACTCAATCTGAAAGAGGTATGACCCATAAAACAGGGTGAGCGGAAAATACTTTAGATTTACAGGCAATTTAAAGAATTAAATTTATAAAATAGGAGAAAGTAGTTTATATATATCATATCTCAAAAGGAGATAGGTCTGTAGAATAAAATTCCAAGGAAACATTTTGATACATTATTGCTAAGTACTGCAAACTTAACAGTGCGATCATTTAAAAATAGGTTTGGGTGGCTGGCAAGATGGCTGAATAGGAATAGCTCTGGTCTGCACCTCCCAGCGAGGTCAACCCAGAAGGTGGAGAATTTCTACATTTCCAACTGAGAGTCCTGGCTCATCTCACTGGGACTGATTAGACAGTGGGTGCAACCCACGGAGGGCGAGCGGAAGCAGGGTGGGGCGTTGCCTTACCGGGGAAGCGCAAGGGGTCGAGAACTCCCTCCCCTAATCAAGGGAAGCCATGAGGGATTGTGCCGTGAGAAATGGTGCACTCTGGCCCAGATACTACACTTTTCCCATGGTCTTCACAACTCGCAGACCAGGAGATTCCTTCAGGTGCCTACACCACCAGGGCCCTGGGTCTCAAGCACAAAACTGGGCTGCTGTTTGGGCAGACACCGAGCTAGCTGCAGGAGTTTTTGTTCATACCACAGTGGCGCGTGGAACAGCAGTGAGACAGAACTGTTTACTCCCCTGGAAAGGAGGATAAAGCCAGGGAGCCAAGTGGTCTAGCGCAGCGGATCCCGCCCCGACGGAGCCCAGCAAGCTAAGATTTACTGGCTTGAAATCCTCGCTCCCAGCACAGCAGTCTGAAGACCTGGGATGCTCAAGCTTGGTGGGGGGAGGGGCAACTGCCATTACTGAGGCTTGAGTAGGCGGTTTTCCCCTCACAGTGTAAACAAAGATGCAAACAAAGTTCACAAAAAAAGTTTGAACTGGGTGGAGCCTACTGCAGCTTGGAAAAGCCACTGTAGCCAGACCGCCTCTCTAGATTCCTCCTCTCTGGGCAGGGCATCTCGGAAAGAAAGGCAGCAGCCCCAGTCAGGGGCTTATAGATAAAACTTCCATCTCTCTGGGACAGAGCACCTGGGGGAAGGAACAGCTATGGGCACAGGTTCAGCAGACTTAAACTTTCCTGGCTACTGGCTCTGAAGAGAGCAGCAAATCTCCCAGCACAGCGCTCGAGCTCTGCTAAGGGACTGACTGCCTCTGGGTCCCTGACTCCCATGCCTCCTGACTGGGAGATGCCTCACAGCAAGGGTCGACAGACCCCTCATATAGGAGAGCTCCAGCTAGCATCTGGCGGGTGCCCCTCTGGGACAAAGCTTCCAGAGGAAGGAACAGGCAGTAATCTTTGCTGTTCTGCAGCCTCTGCTGGTGATACCCAGGCAAACAGGGTCTGAAGTGGACTTCCAGCAAACTCCAGCAGACCTGCAGCAGAGGGGCCTGACTGTTAGAAGGAAAACTAACAAAAGAAAGGAACAGCACCAACATCAACAAAAAGGATGTCCACACAAAAACCCCATCCGAAGGTCACCAGCATCAAAGACCAAAGGTAGATAAATCCAGGAAGATGAGGAAAAACCAGTGCAAAAAGGCTGAAAATTTCAAAAACCAGAATGCCTCTTCTCCTCCAAAGGATCACAACTCCTCACCAGCAAGGGAACAAAACTGGATGGAGAATGAGTTTGACAAATCGACAGAAGTAGGCTTCAGAAGGTGAGTAATAACAAATTCCGCCAAGCTAAAGGACCATGTTCTAACCCAATGCAAGGAAGCTAAGAACCTTGAAAAAAGGTTAGAGGAATTGCTAACTAGAATAACCAGTTTAGGGAAGAACATAAATGACCTGATGGAGCTGAAAAACACAGAACGAACACTTCGTGAAGCGTACACAAGTATAATAGCCAAATTAGTCAAGCAGAAGAAAGGATATCAGAGATTGAAGGTCAACTTAATGAAATAAAGCATGAAGACAAGATTAGAGAAAAAAGAATGGAAAGGAACTAACAAACCTCCAAGAAATATGGGACTATATGAAAAGACCAAACCTATACTTGACTGGTGTGCCTGAAAGTGATGGGGAGAATGGAACCAAGTTGGAAAACACTCTTCAGAATATTATCCAAGAGAGCTTCCCCAACCTAGCAAGACAGGCCAACATTCAAATTCAGGAAATACAGAGAACACCACAAAGATACTCCTTGAGAAGAGCAACCCCAAAACACATAATTGTCAAATTCACCAAGGTTGAAATGAAGGAGAAAGTATTAAGGGCAGCCAGAGAGAAAGGTCAGGTTACCCACAAAGGGAGGCCCATCAGACTAACAGCTGATTTCTCTGCAGAAACCCTATAAGCCAGAAGAGAGTGAGGGCCAACATTCAACATTCTTAAAGAAAAGAATTTTCAACCCAGAATTTCATATCCAGCCAAACTAAGCTTCATAAGCAAAGGAGAAATAAAATCCTTTACAGACAAGCAAATGCTGAGAGATTTTGTCACCACCAGGCCTGCCTTACAAGAGCTCCTGAAGGAAGCACTAAATATGGAAAGGAAAAACTGGTACCAGCCACTGCAAAAACATACCAAATTGTAAAGACCATCAAGACTATGAAGAAACTACATCAACTAACAGGCAAAATAACCAGCTAGCATCATAATGACAGGATCAAATTCACGCATAATATATTAACCTTAAATGTAAATGGGCTAAATGCCCCATTTGAAAAACACAGACTGGAAAATTGGATAAAGAGTCAAGACCCATTGTTGTGCTGTATTCAGGAGACCCAACTCATGTGCAAAGACACACGTAGGTTCAAAATAAGGGGATGGAGGAATATTTACAAAGCAAGTGGAAAGCAAAAAAAAAAAGCAGGGGTTGTAATCCTAGTCTCTGATAAAACAGACTTTAAACCAACAAAGATCAAAAAAGACAAAGAAGGGCATTACATAATGGTAAAGGGATCAATTCAACAAGAAGAGCTAACTATCCTAAATATATATGCACCCAATACAGGAGCACCCAGATTCATAAAGCAAGTTCTTAGAGACCTACAAAGAGACCTAGATTCCCACACAATAATAGTGGGAGATTTTAACACCCCACTGTCAATATTAGATCAACGAGACCGAAAATTAACAACGATATTCAGGACTTGAATTCAGCTCTGGCCAAGCAGACCTAATAGACATCTACAGAACTCTCCACCCCAAATCAACAGAATATACATTCTTCTCAGCACCACATCGCACTTATTCTAAAATTGACCACATAATTGCAAGTAAAACACCCCTCAGCACATGCAAAATAATGGAAATCATAAACAGTCTCTCAGACCACAGTGCAATCACATTAGAACTCAGGACTAAGAAACTCACTCAAAACCACACAACTGCATGGAAACTGAACAATCTGTTCCTGAATGACTACTGGGTAAATAATGAAATTAAGGCAGAAATAAATAAGTTCTTTAAAACCAATGAGAACAGAGACACAATGTACCAGAATCTCTGGGACACAGCTAAAGCAGTGTTAAGAAGGACATTTATGGCACTAAATGCCCACAGGAGAAAGCAGGAAAGATCTAAAATCAACACCCTAACATCACAATTAAAAGAACTAGAGAAGCAAGAGCAAACACATTCAAAAGCTAGCAGAAGGCAAGAAATAACTAAGATCAGAGCAGAAGTGAAGGAGTTAGACACAAAAAATCCTTCCAAAAATCAATGAATCCAGGAGCTGGTTTTTTCAAAAGATTAACAAAATAGATAGACTGCTAGCTAGACTAATAAAGAAGAAAAGAGATAAGAATCAAACAGACACAATAAAAAATGATAAAGGGGAGATCACCACTGATCCCACAGAAATATAAACTACCATCAGAGGATACTATAAACATCTCTACGCAAATAAACTAGAAAATCTAGAAGAAATGGATACATTCCTGGACACATACACCCTCCCAAGACTAAACCAGGAAGAAGTTGAATCCCTAAATAGACCAATAACAAGTTCTGAAACTGAGGCAGTAATTAATAGCCTATCAACCAAAAAAAGCCCAGGAGCAGACGGATTCACAGCTGAATTCTATCCGAGGTACAAAGAGGAGCTGGTACCATTCCTTCTGAAACTATTCCAAACAATAGAAAAAGAGGGACTCCTCTCTAATTTATTTTATGAGGCCAGCATCATCCTGACAGCAAAACCTGGCAGAGACAACAAAAAAAGAAAATTTCAGGCCAATATCCCTGATGAACATTGATGCAAAAGTCCTCAATAAAATTATGGCAAACTGAATCCAGAAGCACATCAAAAACCTTATCCATCATAATCAAATCGGCTTCATCCCTGGGATGCAAGGCTGGTTCAACATATGCAAATTAAGAAACGCAATCCATCACATAAACAGAACCAGTGACAAAAGCCACATGATTATCTCAATAGATGCAGAAAAGGCCTTCGATAAAATTCAACACTCCTTCATGCTAAAAACTCTCAAAAAACTAGGTATTGATGGAACATATCTCAAAATAATAAGAACTATTTCTGACAAACCCACAGCCAATATCACGCTGAATGGGCAAAAGCTGGAAGGATTGCCTTTGAAAACCGGCACAAGACAAGGATGCCCTCTCTCGCCACTCCTATTCAACATAGTATTGGAAGTTCTGACCAGGGCAATCAGGCAAGAGAAAGAAATAAAGGGTATTCAAATAGGAAGAGAGGAAGTCAAATTGTCTCTGTCTGCAGATGACATGACATATCTAGAAAACCCCAGCGTCTCAGCCCAAAATCTCCTTAAAGCTGATAAGCAACTTCAGCAAAATCTCAGGATACAAAATCAATGTGCAAAAATCACAAGCATTCCTATATACCAATAATAGACAAACAGGGAGCCAAATCATGAGTGAACTCCCATTCACAATTGCTACAAAGAGAATAAAATACCTGGGAATACAACTTAACAAGGGATGTGAAGGACCTCTTCAAGAACTACAAACCATTGCTCAAGGTAATAAGAGAGGACACAAACAAACAGAAAACCATTCCATGCTCACGGATAGGAAGAATCAATATCGTGAAAATGGCCATACTACCCAAAGTAATTTACAGATTCAATGCTTTCCCCATCAAGCTACCACTGACTTTCTTCACAGAATTAGAGAAAATTAAATTTCATATGGAACCAAAAAAGAGCCCATATAGCCAAGACAATCCTAAGCAAAAAGAACAAAGCTGGAGGCATCATGCTAACCTGACTTCAAACTATACTATAAGGCTACAGTAACCAAAACAGCATGGTACTGGTATGAAAACAGATATATAGATCAATGGAACAGAACAGAGGCCTCAGAAATAATGCCACACATCTACAACCATCTGATCTTTGACTAATCTGACAAAAACAAGCAATGGGGGAAAAGAATCCCTATTTAATAAATGGTGCTGGGAAAATTGACTAGCCATATAGAGAAAACTGAAACTGGACCCCTTCCTTACACCTTATACAAAAATTAACTCAAGATAGATTAAAGACTTAAACCTAAAACCTAAAACCATAAAAACCCTAGAAGAAAACCTAGGCAATACCATTCAGGACATAGGCATGGGCAAAGACTTCATGACTAAAACACCAAAAGTCATGGCAACAAAAGTCAAAACTGACAAATGGGATCTAATTAAACTAAAGAGCTTCTGCACAGCAAATGAAACTATCATCAGAGTGAATGGGCAACCTACAGAATGGGAGAAAATTTTTGCAATCTATCCAGCTGACAAAGGGCTAGTATCCAGAATCTACAAAGAACTTAAACAGATTTACAAAAAACAAACAAACAACCACATCAAAAAATGGGCAAAGGATATGAACAGACACTTCTCAAAAGAAGGTATTTATGCGGCCAACAAACACATGAAAAAAAGCTCATCATCCCTGGTCATTAGAGAAATGCAAATCAAAACCACAATGAGATACCATCTCATGTCTGTTAGAATGGTGATCATTAAAAAGTCATGAAACAACAAATGCTGGTGAGGATGTGGAGAAACAGGAACGCTTTTACACCATTGGTGGAAGTGTAAATTAGTTCAACCATTGTGGAAGACAGTGTGGCGATTCCTCAAGGATCTAGAACCAGAAATACCATTTGACCCAGCAATCCCATTACTGGGTATATACCCAAAGGATTATAAATCATTCTACTATAAAGACACATACACACGTATGTTTATTGCAGCACTATTCACAATAGCAAAGTCAACCCAAATGCCCATCAATGATAGACTGGCTAAATAAAATGTGGCACATATACACCATGGAATACTATGCAGCCATAAAAAGGATGAGTTCATGTCCTTTGCAGGGACATGGATGAAGCTGGAAACCATCATTCTCAGCAAACTAACACAGGAACAGAAAACCAAACACCACATGTTCTCACTCATAAGTGGGAGTTGAACAATGAGAACACACGGACACAAGGAGGGCAACATCACACACCAGGGCCTGTTGGGGGGTGGGGGAGCTCAGGGAGGGATAGCATTAGGAGAAATGCCTAATGTAGATGATGGGTTGATGGGTGCAGGAAACCACCATGGCATGTGTATACCTATGTAACAAACATGCACATTCTGCACATGTATCCCAGAACTTAAAGTATAATAAAAAAAATAGGTTTAAGGCACAATGATTCCTAATTAGTCTTTTAATATGTGTGTTAGCACTGCCTTGTGCCATTCTGGAATGTCACTTATGGTAAATTAAGGGACACTTTCCCTCCCTATCTTCCATTAGTATTTTAATGCTAGGAGGTGGGAAAAAGCTGATCCATATTCAAGAGGAAAGGAGGGAAAACAATAACAAATTGGCATCTCTTTTGTGAATTGCCCCACAGGCCAAGCATTTTTATGTTCTTAATCATTATTAAATGGCTTAACATGACACCCAGAGCCTGGCAAATGATTGCATCCTGACATGAGAACGAATTACAAATGAAATGAAAGATCAAGCCGTATTAGAGGACTGCCTCTGGGAAATGAAAATCTTTAATTCTCTTTTATTATTGACATTTATTTGGCTGCAATGAATAACAACATAGCAAAGAGATTCAGCTACGCTTGTGCACTGAATAGCTTATCCCAGGGCTCAAAACTGCATTAACATTTATCATGTTTGCTTTTGTAGCTGACACCACTGAACAGATTCTCTATCCATCTTGTATTTATCATGCATTGCAGATATAGTGCATCCTCTGATTTAAGTTCATTTTCATACGGTAGGAACAGCAAAGATTAGCCAGTGTCTTTCCTCAAATAAATTCCATCTTGTAAGCATTCCTAAGAATGGCTTAATAGATTTAATAAAGAATAAAATGAGTTCACAAGGAAATACAGTCACAGGATGGGGAGGTTAATTTTCAATTTTGGGAAAACTGCAAATTCACAATGAGGAAGACACTTGTACAGTATGTATATCTAGAATATACAAAGACTTAAAATGAATGTCTCCACAAAGAGCAACCAAAGAATATTTTGTAAATCTGAAGGTATTACTACAATTCCTATAAGAAGCCTGTATGTTTTTCACTTTTCTAAACTGTTCACTGCTAAGACAGGAATAATCCTTATACTATAGGAAGAAAGCAATTCAGATAGTTTATATCAATGCAGGGATATCTTTTCATGGTTTCTTTTCTCTCTTGTGCAAATTAACAACATGGTTCTTCTTGCCACCACAATAAAAGATTGCTAGTACTTGTGCCTTTTCTTACTTGATCCTCTTTGACTCTATTGATCTCCGTTCTTTTTTTTTTTTTTTTTGGAGACAGGGTCTTGGTCTGTCACCCATGCTGAGGTGCAGTGGAGAGATCATAGCTCAACACAGCCTTGAACTTCTGGGCTCAAGTGATCTTCTTGCATCAGCCTCCCAAGTAGCCAGGACTATGGGCATGTGTCACTACTCCCTCAGCTAATTTTTTTTTTAAATTTTTTTTTGTAGAGATGAAGTCTTGCTGTTACCAAGGCTGGTCTCCAACTCCTGGGATCAAGCAATCCTCCCACCTTGACTTCCCAAGGTGCTAGGGTTACAGGTGTGAGCCACTGTGCCCACTTGTCCTCCTTTCTTTTAATCCTTCCTAGAATTTAAGGATTAGCAAGGATATCAATGTGTCTTGGGAAAGCCACTCAACATCTCTGAATCTTGTTTCAAATTTTTTTAAAAAAACTTTTCTTTCTTTTTTTAAAGTTTTAATTATGGATAATTTAAAACATATCCACAAGTGGAGATAATAGCATAATGATGCCCCCATATATGCACTGTCTAGCTTCAACAATTAATTCATTACCAGTCTCATTTCATTTATACCCTCACTGAATTACTTTGAAGCAAATATTTTTTGAAACAAATTTCTGAATCTTGCTTTTGACTATTCTGAAATAAGAAAGTTGATCTATATGTATCTATGTATCCTATAACATCATGTTATAAACCTCAAATATAAAGAATAAAATTTATTTTAAAAAAGAAAGAAAGAAAATATCTTGACAGTAATTTCATCTTTGATCTGTTTCAGGCTTTATGTTTAATTCAACACAAATGTACTTCATATTCACTATAACATCTTTTTTCAAGATTTGCTGATCTCCTGAGTCAATACAATCCATATAGTTTGCACCAATAGGTAATAACTATAATTATATTTTACTTTGTACTTATATTTTATGAATATTATTTTAATTCCCAGTTAGATCTTTAAGGTTCCTATTTTATATTTCAGTGTTCAGCAGAGTACTGAACAAACACATAGGTAATACTAAATTGCTCCAGTTTACAATAACTAATCAACTGATTGGTTTTAATCTGAATGGTACAGACAGAATTAAAACATTTATATTTTGGTTTTAATAGTGGGTAGCTCCATATTAACACTATTAATCATTTTAATCAATAACATGTTTGCTTACTAGATGAAATTCCTATTTTATGAGTGTTATAAAATAGATGGTAAAATAAAACAAAAAATGGGATTTTCTTCTTGAACGAAAAATGGAAAATGTAACTTAGTTCTGGATTTTATTTGTTCATAATTGAGTAAATTTATTTTACTCTAGTGCAGGTATTTTATAAATGAAATGTATTCTTTTTTTCAGGAAAGATATTTCTTGATTGACAAAATCCCCAAGATAACTAAGTAAATAAATTATATCAAAGTGGTTTACTTAACTAAATGTTAATAAACTATCTTCTTGAACATGAAATCTTTTCTACTGAGATACAGGGTAGAAATATTTATTAAAATAAAATATTTTATTTTATATATAGTATATGTATATTGTATATATTAGAAAGAATACAGAATTTTTTTAAATTGATTAATCTCCATAATACTAGATTCATCACACATTTCCCACATGTACCTGTAGCCATTATAGTGTCATCTCTCCCTTGGGTGAAGATCACGATTCGCTGCCTCTTTGAGTTCATCTTTGGCAGGGCTTGTGTCTTTTTGGCTATCTCTTTAATGTCTTTAGTCTATTAATAGAAGGAAGGAAAAAATTCTCATGACCAATAAAATAAAACAAAACTTTATTAGTAGATTAACAATTTAGCTTCTATTGATCAAAATAAGAGACCTGCATATCTATTAAGAGACATTAAAAATTTCTTTAACCATATACAAAAGTAAATAGAATAGCACAGTGACTTCCAAGGAACCCATCAATGATCTACACAAATTTAAAATGTATGATGAATCTTATTTCACCTATATCCTCATCCACTTGCTTTTCGGATTATTCTAAAGTAAACCCCAAGAACTATATATAATTTCATCTATAAATGTTTTAGTATATATCTTTGAAAGGTAATGATAAACATAACCACAAAACTATTATCATACTTCAAAAATTATTAACAATGACTAAGTATCAGCAAATATCCAGGCAGTTTTCAAATTCCCAATTAAAGAGAGGTTTTTATAAAGAGGAAAATTTAATTATTTTAGAGGTTTACAGAACATAATTATGCTGACTTTGGAAAAAATACAGTTCTTATAATGTCAATTTTTCAAAGGACTGATTTGAGAGAAAGAAATGCTAGTCCTTTCCTACAAAGACTTAATTTTCTTTAAAAAAGATAAAGTTTAAAAAATGACAAATTAATTGTCAAACTCTGATGCTGTTTTCACACCACATAGGCCATAAAGTTTTACTGAAATCTTTATTGAAGTTTTCTGAAATCTTGAAACCTAACTCTTGAGCTAAAGGCAGAGGTTTTACAATCATCTTTTCAACCATTTTGGATAATTTGAAAATCCACATCTGTATTCAGTGGGCTTTTAAAACTGTCCATAGTTTCGGTCTTTGCTAACAAAACTAGTTTTTTCTATCACTATGCAGTTTCAAATAGTTATAGAGAAAGAAACACCTATCAGAGGGGAAATATAGCTGAGTGGCATAAATAAAGTATATATAAGAGAACAAATAGAATATATGAGAGAGAACACTTAGGCAAGCAAAGCAGACAAGTCACAATGGTTTGCAATGGTTACAAACATCACCAGAAACTGGCATTTTTAAAGGGATGACAATTTGTGGTGAAATATTTTTATATTGTTTGTTCACTCAATATTTAATAAATTCCAGATAATATATGAAGCTAATCTTCCAATATACCTAACAGGATGACTTATAGAGGACAGTTGTTTCTGAAAAGAATAGCCATTTTTAATAGGACAGTGCTGCTGACTTTTCAAACATGCTGACTATTTCGCTTTCGGTTGCTTATTTTAGAACAGGACTAAGCCTGAACTCTGATAAGATGAGAAGAAATTCCCTCAGTTTCAGGAGACAGACTTTTAGAAACGACTAGTAACAGCTGAAAGGACCAAAAAATGCCATGTAATGCCTTCACTCACCTAAATAAGTGTACACATATAATTAAAATGACTCATGTATATTTTGTCAATTTCCTTAGCACAAATATATTTTACTACTATAGGATTTTTGCTTGTGATTAAGTACAGCTCATATTTAATAAAGATAAGAGACAAACACATTTACTTTATCATCTTGAAAGCAGAATCTTATGAATGTACTAGATGTTATTTAAAAGAAAGTCTTTCTTCAAGGTGGTATAAGGAATAAATTAAGAATCAGATTCTGGCTGGGTATAGTGGCTCACGCCTGTAATCCCAGCACTTTGGGAGGCTGAGGCGGGCAGATCACGAGGTCAAGAGATGAAGACCATCCTGGCCAACATGGTGAAATCCCATCTCTACTAAAAATACAAAAATTAGTTGGGCATGGTGGCACGTGTCTGTAGTCCCAGCTACTTGGGAGGGCTGAGGCAGGAGAATCGCTTGAACCCAGGAGGCAGAGGTTGCAGTGTGCAGAGATCGTGCCACTGCACTGCAGCCTGGTGACAGAGCAAGACACCATCTCAAAAAAAAAAAAAGAAAAAAGAAAAAAAGAATAAGATTCCATGGTTGCTTTCTACCAACCCTGTGAGAAGACTTATTTTGTTGAGAGCTTTGGTAATTTAATCAAAGAAACGTTTCTTATGTCTCAAATTAAACCTCATAAAACGGCAATTAAAGGACAAAATAAACTTTCCAAGTACAAAACATAATTCTTCCCAGATGTATGTAAAACTTTATTTCTCCTTCTACAGTAATTCCTCTCCTCTGTCCCCAATAGGTTCTTCTCCCTTATACTTAAGCTCACACATCTTAACAAACAATGAAATTACAAGGACTTTTAGAATATCACAGGCTTGGATTTACTATTTATATGATTTGGGGCAGGTTAATAAACCTTTCTAAGCTCCATTTCCTCATCTACAAAACTAAAAATGTTCACGTTAAAAGATTTTGAGGGATAAGTATGCTAAGATTAGTGGGCAAAAGATGAAAGAAAACAGGATATTTACAGTCTCAAAGTATGTCCCCCTAAGATATTCATTACAGAAGGAAAAATCATAATGTTATAGTAGAGAAAATGGACAGACATCACCTTAACCCAGATAGATCAGTTTAGTGATGCTAAAATTAGTGGATAAAATAGAATGTTTCCATAGCCCCAAAGTAGTATCTCCTCCAAGATATTTATTAAATACAATGGGAATTACAGAGGATAAACTAGCAAACACCACCTAAACCTAGTGATAAAGGTTTAGCATCACCAACAATAAGAAACTGTGACACTGTGTACCTCCCTGATATGATGCACCAAGAAAGGAACATCACTTCTGTGGTTTTCCTGCCAAAAATGCCTAATCTCAATGTAATCATGAGAAAACATCAGACAAACTCAGATGGAAGGACATTCTACAAAATGACTGACCAATACTTTCAAAAGTATAAAGTTCACAAACAACAAGAGTGAGGAACTGTCACAGATTAGAAGAGACTAAGGAGACATGACAAATATGCAATGTGGGATTCGATTCTGGAACAGAAAAAGGAAACTAGAGAAAAAATGGTTGAAACCAGAATAAAGCCTGTATATAGTTCAGTTATTGTAGTTCAATGTTAATTTTCTGTTATTCATTATACTTTGGTTATGTAAGATGTTAATATTAGGGGAAACTGGGTGAAGGGTATGTGGGAATTCTGTACTATTTTTGTAATTTTTCTAAGACGAAAGTTATTTTAAAATAAAAAGTTAAAAACTGTTGTGAGGATGAAAGAAGATGAGGTAAGTGAAATAGCTTAATGCAATATTCAGCACATGCTAAGAACTTAAATATTAATTTATTTCCTCTAATTACTCTCATCTTCATACTCTCTAAAATGGTTACATCCTTAGGTTGCCCCAAAATCGCTAGAAAAGGCTTCAAGAGTTTTGAGTATGGAACATTCAATTATACTATCTATAAGGAAGAAGATGAAGACAGGGAGGAGTAAGAAGTATGAGTTGAAAGCTCATAAAATTGAGCTATGAGCCATGTACATAGCTCTAAAGTGCTCATTAAATCTTAACTTCTCTAGTCAGTAGGTACTATTATTATCCCTGTTTTATAGATGAAGAAACTAAAAGCCATGTATAAAGCTCTAAAGTATTCATTAAGGTAAAGTGTGGTGGCTCATGTCTGTAATCCCAGCACACTGGGAGGTGGAGGCGGGTGAATCGCTTGAGCCTAGGAGTTTGAGACTAGCCTGGGCAACGTAGTAAAACTTCATCTCTACAAAAAAAAAATACAAAAATTTGCTGGGTGTGGTGGCATGCGCCTATAGTCCCAGCTACTTAGGAGGCTGAGGTAGGAGGATGGCTTGAGCCTGGGAGACAGAGGTTTCAGGGAGCTGAGATCACACCACTGCACTCCAGCGTGGGCGACAGAGCCAGATCCTGTCTCAAAAAAAAAAAAAAAAAAAGAGAGAGAGAGAGAATGACATTGGAATTTTGATAGGGATTGCATTGAATCTACAGATTGCTTGAGCCCAGGAGGCAGAGGTTGCAGTGAGCTGAGATCGTATCATTGCATTCCAGTCAGGGCAACAGAGTGAGGCTGTCTCAAAACAGTCAATCAACCAATCAATAAAATAAAGTACTCATTAAATCTGAACTACTCTAGGCAGTAGGTACTAATACAATATACCATTTTATAGATGAAGAAACTGAGTCAGAGACGTTAAGTAATGTGCCTAAGGTCATAAATATAAGTAGTGGAGAACAGACTAGCACCCACAGTCTGACTCCAAGGATAATACACTTAACCATTATTATAGTGCTTCTATAAATGCTAGCAATGTGCTTTTTGTTGTTTTTTATCACAAAACTATAGCATGTTCATCCTAAACCATTTTCCTACCACATTCACAAGTCATTCCTGATCTTGTGTTTAAGTTTGCTATTTTTTCTTAATTAATTTGGCTGATATTTTTATTTTGATTTTCACTTGATTTTCAAGTGATTCTCCTGCCTCAGCCTCCCGAGTAGCTGGGATTACAGGTGCCCACCACCACATTCAACTAATTTTTGTATTTTTAGTAGAGATGGGGGGTCTCACCATGTTGGCCAGACTGGTCTCGAACTCCTGACCTCAGGTGATCTGCCTGCCTTGGCCTCTCAAAGTGCTGGGATTACAGGCATGAGTCACCCTGCCTGGCTGAATTTTAGTTTTTGAGTTCCAAGATATTTTTCATTTCTCGCCGGGCACGGTGGCTCAAGCTTGTAATCCCACCACTTTGAGAGGTGGAGGCGGGCGGATCACGAGGTGGGCGGATCACGAGGTCAGGAGATCGAGACTATCCCGATTAACATAATGAAACCCCGTCTTGACTAAAAATACAAAAAATTAGCCGGGCATGGTGGCGGGGGCCTGTAGTCCCAGCTACTCAGGAGGCTGAGGCAGGAGAATGGGGTGAACCTGGGAGGTGGAGCTTGCAGTGAGCAGAGATCGTGCCACTGCACTCCAGCCTGGGTGACAGAGCGAGACTCCGTCTCAAAAAAAAAAAGATATTTTTCATTTCTCAAAGTCATTTTGAAATCTAATCTCCTCTTCCAACATGTTAGAATGTGTGAGAGAAAGCTGTGTGCTTTATAGTAAAGAGCACTAGACATAGAGAACTGAGCTCTGGTTCTGGCTACATAATGCATTAGCTATGCGACTTTGAAGAAGTAATAGAGCCTTTTTTTTTTTTTTTTTTGAGATGGAGTTTCGCTCTTGTTGCCCAGGCTGGTGTGCAATGGCGCAATTTCAACTCACTGCAACTTCCACATCCTTGTTCAAGCAATTCTCCTGCCTCAGCCTCCCAAGTAGGTGGGATTATAAGCGTCTGCCACCACACCTGGCTAATTTTTTGTATTTTAAGTAGAGATGGGGTTTTATCATGTTGGCCAGGCTGGTCTCGAACTCCTGACCTCAGGTGATCCACCCACCTTGGCCTCCCAAAGTGCTGGGATTACAGGCGTGGGAGCCACCACGCCCGGCCATATAGCCTATTTTTTTAATCTGTTGAACTGATATGGCAATACATGCCCTACCTATCTCTCAAGGTTTGTGCAAGTATGAATGTATTAATGATATGTTGGGAAAGGTTTTATAAACTGTGAAGCATTTTATAAATGTAGAATTATGCTTTTATTGTCATTGGTGATCACATTGTCTTCCAAATCAAAGAATATACGCTCTTCATTCTTTTTTTTTTTTTTTACCTATTTGTATCTTTGTATTTGAATTGAAGGTACATCTCTTTTAGACAGCATATAGTTAGACCTCAGTTTTTTTATCCAGTCTGAGAATTTCTGCCTTTTTATCATATTACTTACTCCAGATTAACATTATTATTAATATAGTTGAATTAATATCTGCCATTTGCTATTTGTTTTCCATATGTCATATTAAAAAAAATATGTTCTATCCCTTCTTTACTGCTTGTTTTGTATGAAATAGGTATTTACCAATGTAGCATTTTAATTTCTTTTTTTAAATTTTTTCTGTTACACACAACTTTATTATTTTGGTAGAACTACATTTCATTTTAATTACTAGTAGTGTTACTACTACTAGAAATTTTTTTAATCATATTTTAATTTCTGAGATACCTGTGCAAAACGTGCAGGTTTGTTACAGAGGTATACATGTGCTATGGTGGTTTGCTGCAGTCATCAACCTGTCATCTACATTAGTTATTTCTCCTAATGATATCCCTCCCCTAACCCCCAGCCCCCAACAGGCCCCAGCGTATGATGTTGCCCTCCCTGTGTCCATGTGTTCTCACTGTTCAACTCCCACTTATGAGTGAGAACATGCGGTGTTTGGCTTTCTGTTCCTGTGTTAGTTTGCTGAGAATGATGATTTCTAGCTTCATCCATGTCCATGCAAAGAACATGAACTGGATTCCTAAAGGATCTAGAACAAGAAATACCATTTGACCCAGCAATCCCATTACTGGGTATATACCCATAGGATTATAAATCATTCTAACATAAAGACACATGCCCACGTATGTTTGTTGCAGCACTATTCACAATAGCAAAGATTTGGAACGAATCCAAATGCCCATCAGTGATAGACTGGATAAAGAAAATCTTTATTCTATTTTTAACCAGCTGGCTATACAAAGGTTAAGCAATCCTGTCACAGTCTACCTAGTTCTGTAGAAAACCAACTGTAGTGTTTCTACACATTGAGTTGTCTAGCCATACCATTTTGTTTTGTTTTCCAAATAGAAACTCCTTTAATAGTTATGCTGTTTATATGATGTGTCAGTGCCAGATTGATCTCATATTCTGTCCCCACTCACTCCATTCCAGTCACACTGGCCTTCTGTCAGTTCCTGGAGTACATAGTACATGAAGTTCTCTCTCGTTCAGAGACCTTTATAGTCCTGTTCTCTCTGTTTGAAATTTGTTTTGCTGTTTGTCTCGCTTTTTTTTTGTTATTGCTAGATATTCATATTTTTAGGGTCATTCCATAGCCATCATGCCTAAAATAGGAACCCTTCCCACATTCTCTTTCATGGTACACTCTCTGGTCACTTCCACTTGTCTTGGGGTCTATCAAAGTGGTATGTACATAGTAAGAGCTCAGTAAATATTTGTTGAATAAATACATGATTAAATGAAGAGAATTAGAAGACTAGCTTATTGCCTTCCCTTAACTGAACTGTTCTAAAATTGTCCTCTTTTGGGGTTCAGGCACCTACAAAAACAACACTGCACTCTCTTAGCCAGCAGGGCCTGATTTAGGGTCTTATTTTCAGAAACTCTGAAACTCTGAGTGATCATTCATTGCACTATTTATATTTGTGAAGAACACAGGAACCTAAAAATCACCTAAGGTAATTCTTTGGTAATCAACACCACCTGAATACATTCTCTATAGACTTTCTATCCATGCTGATCAATGAAACTTTCTGTGATGATGTATATGTTCTATCCTGCATTATCCAATAAAGTAGTCATTAGCTACATAGTCTATAGAGTACTCAATATGTGCCTAGTATGACTGAAGGACTGAACTTAAAATTTTACATTTGATCTTAGCCAAAAGGCTGAGAAGTGATGAATTTTAAATTTTATTTAATTTTAATTAATCCTAATTTAAATAGCCACAGTGGCTAGTAGATGCTGTATTGGATAGCACAATTCCATACTTTTCTCTTTCAGCGGTGTAAGATGAAAGAATCCTCACTGGTCAGAGAAAGACTACAAGTCTAGGATCTTCTGGGTAGTCAGGGGCTATGGAGGAAGTGAAAAAAGGGAAAAGGATTGCTTTGTTTCCCCTATGGGCAGAAGTATTATTCTTAGAGATCTAAAATTAAAAAAGTGAAAATTTATTACTTGGAGTAAAACGAAATAAATGATCCAATAGAGAAGGTATGAATTCTCTTCATCATTTGGCATTTCCTCAGTTGCAGAGACAATGAAAATATAGAGAATATATATATTTAGGTTTTGAGGTATTTTCTTCACTTTAATAATCAATTTTCAATAGTTTAAAAAAGGCTTTATAATGAAACATGCTTTTGAGCACCTTATTTTTATTTATGTTCTAAAAATACGAACATTTAATCGGTTCAGCTCAAGAAAAGCTAGATTTAAAAACACACTCCAGTCTGAACTGATTTTCTAGAATAATAAAAGGCCTTATAAAAGTTTTTACCCCAAGAATTGTCATTTTAAATTCTTAGCAGGTTTGTCATTTAAATCAGGCACTATGCAATTTTCCATCACCTATATATATATATATATATATATAAAATCCTCTCTTCTGCTTTGTGTTCTGCCCAGCTCCAGTTTTTATCTCATTCTCCAGTGCCCTCATAAGCTGCTGCTTCTCACTGAAAATTGCCGAATTCAGTTTAAAGATTTTTTTTTAAAAGTAAAGAATATCTAAAATTTGCAGAGAAGCTAACCAGAATAATAATATACACAAAAAAAACAATGCCACTGAGAATATTTCCTGATGAATAAACACTGGTTATTTTTAGAGGCGCTTGGATTGGTCTGTCAGCAGCCAGATCACTAGTGGCAATACTCAGTGGCTTTTGGAACTGATTGGGATTTATAGTAGAAAATGAGGGTAGGACAGCGGCACTGATGGAAGGAAAAAATACTCACCTTTCCTTTCTTTTAATCTTTTCACTTCTTTCTTCTCATTCATGCTCCAAATTTACAGTCAAAATTAAAGTTAGAAGGGATAAAATGCAGATTTTTGTCTAGTTTGTCACACTAGCGAAGAATATTAACACATTTTCACACAGAAAACTATTAAAAGTGATTTATTTTTGTTTTATTCCTTAAGAATACCAAGTTTCAAACCTATGCTTTCCCATTTCTGTCTAATGACCTAGGAAACTTTAGTGACATTATAAAATCATTGAATTTCTCTAGATAGTGTTCCATACATGGATTACATTTGATTAAAAATATCTATTTGAGGGTACCCTACTCATGGTTCAAATATATTCTGCAATGCTTGTGATGGTTTTGGGAATCTACAAAGAGACACATCAAGATACTATGTGCTTTATTTAATCTAACATATCACTGTCAATATCACTGACAGAGCAGTTTTGCTATGTCAGGAGGTAATAAGGTATGTGATTATAATCATTATCATTTTGCTTATATGCTGTAATCAATTATGGCAGATTTATGGCAAAAACAATTCTAGAATCTGTAAGTAAGAACTAATGGAAAGGTTAATATAGTGCTAGTTAGTAGAAAATAGAAAAAGTAGTTTGTTGCTATGACCGAATGTAAACCAGGCATATGAAAAGCAAGTAGCTCAAGGGGGAAATAAAAGTATTAATCAGGCTTAATAAACTATTTTTTAAAAACTGCTATGTAGATACTACAGGATCATGATCATTTGTTATACAACAAATTATATTTCTAAGTATCTGCAAAACTGGTTATTTTATAGAACCAAAAATACATTTTTTATGGTAACACAGTAAACTGACAGGATACAAATGTATGTTCTGAAAGTTTTTTTCTATGGAGAATTCTGATGTATCAACAGATAATATAATTTTTTTAATATTAAAACTTAAGTAAAACTTTAAAAAATTCCTGAAAATTTTTATTTATATTCTCATGATCAAAACATTTGACTTTTTAATTGAATATTCCCGTGATTACATTTTGTTCTACATATAATTGCCAGTTTGGGAAATTAAAATGTGAAACTTAAATTAGAAAAAAACCCACTACTTGGAAATCCTTTTTCTATATGTGACTTAACCCTAGATTTACTATAATATGGTAAAGCACAAAAAAGCAAACTTGTAAGAAACTATCACAGTTCCTAATAATTGAGTACAAAGAAGCAAGGTTCCCTACTCTGGAGTAGTTCTTTTATAGGATCTTCAGAATAGAATATCTGTATCACATGTTCCTTGTCTTCCTCTATGAAGAGGAAGCTCTATGTCTGGTTTGTCAAGTCTGATGACATGAATAACATGAACATGTATTACTTTGTTGCTTGATAATCTGCCTTTACTACATTTAAATAGAGTTTCACAAACTCATATAATATCTAGAGTTCAAAGTGAGCTTACTAGTCCTTACCGATACTATTCAATCACCACTCACCTCTTCCCTACTTGATAGACAATACTGAATATGCAAATAAAAAGAAAGTTCCTACATTTCGGCTGTGGTTAGATTAAATTTTTAAAAATTACTACCCTGTAACATTTTACGTTGCTGTAAGAACACAACATTCTACATAGTTCACTCAATAAATATCATAGTCATAAAAAACTCCAACTTAGTTAATCCTCTGTCAGTTAACCTGGGTTCATATTAGTCAGTGTTTTCTAACAATCAGTTGGAAGAGGGGTATTATACAGATAAAAAACATGGTTATCTCAATTTTGCCAACAACAACCACATGGAGTTTTCAATCTTGACAGGATAACACTTGTATCAGGAAAACAGAATTAGGACCTAGAAATTAAATCCAATTATTGATATTTTATTTCAGAAAATGTATGTATATTTTATGCTACCTCCCTCTCCCCAGAAAAAAAGAGGGAGAGAGAAGAAAAGATAGGTTCAAACAGTAAGTTTATAAAAGCAGGATTTAAATTAATCAGTTCCTAACAACTGTTAAGTACAACCTTTTAGAAATTAATCTGCATAATGATAATCTACATGTGATAGGGCTGAAATTATTTAAATGACATTATATTTCATTATTTAGTCTTGTTCCACCACTGCTTTAGCAGTGAATCCTTATGAAATGTAATGCAGCTAATGAGGTAGCTTTTTAACTGAACAAACTGACAGGCCCCATATCTGCAGAGGCAGCTTGAAACCGTGCCCAACCTCTTGGCTTCCCAAGAGGCTTTTCAAAATTCAATAAATAACATCTGTAGGCGATGTTGGGTGCAGACCTAGCAGAGTGCGTCATAACACTGTGCTGGCAGAACAAAGAAACCATGACGACTGCCAAGTTTCCATGGCAACTGCTGCGAGGCTCTGAGAGTATAATAGCACATCAATCACTGTCCAAAAGAACTTCATTATCAGCTAGAAAAAACCTTTAGGATCTGTTTAGTGTGCAATTGTGGGTTAACTCACCTCAAAGCCTTGCTCTCTAGCAAAAGTGGCAGCTTCCTGAAATAAAAAAAAAAAGAACAGTTAATTATAAAGTGCTCAGTAATGAAGAAATAATCCATTTTTTGAAACTCATTCAGTCTTCTTTTTTACACAATTATCTCAATATACCCACATAGTTCAATTTTTATTCTTACAGCAATAAAGATTTCTTTTTTCCCTTGGAACAATAATAAAAAAAAAAGGCAACCTAATGTCAACACACTTCACAAGTTGGAATAAAGAAGATGTAGTACATGTTTTTACTGTAGCTGCCACAGTGAGTTCAGGTGTTCTGACCTCAGCAAAGAAAGACAATCCAAGGGATATGCTGGTGGTTGTGTTTTTAATTAAAACAATACCTCTCAAAAAGCTCTTATGTAGAGAAGAATGCCTGCTAATAAATGTATAAATTCAGAAAAATCATCTTTTTGCAATCCTCATAATGAAATTTATGCAGGCAAGGATCCTCAGTAGATGTTAAATTCATTGGGTAAAAAGGATGATAGGGAACTGGGTATTTCCATGGAATCAAAGTACCTCAGATTATATGCTGGTCACGGGAGCAAAGCATAACTTTATAATGGAAGGATCAAGCTGTCATCACTTTAACCCAGTGATCGATGCTATCACTTATCATCACTAATAGTGGGATCACCAAATATTCTTTGCCTTCTGTTATGATGCAGTGTGAAGTTCACAGCATCACCTATAAAGTATTCTAACCTAAATACTTTAACATGAATTAATCAAAACCTTAGTCAAGTAACTTGCAGTCTATAAGAAATACAGAGGATAGGGGAATAAGTTAAAGTATACACAGAGAAAGCAATTGAAAAAATTCATAGGGTAGGACATTCTGCAGGACAATTAGCTTAATGTTTTTAACTGGTCAATGTAATGATAAAGTAGAAAAGGGAAAATGACCAAGAACAATGTATAAACCTTAATTGGTTTATACAAACCAGCTATAAAAGACATTTTTGCAACGAGGGGAGAAATTTGAATCTGAAATGAAAATTAGATAATACTAGGAATTATCAATTTGATTTTAAAAGTCCTTGATTCTTAAGATGAATCCTGAGGTATTTAGAAATGAAATGTCATTATTTATTTTAGAATACTGCAGAAAAAAATTAAAATGAAGCAAAAGTGGGAAAATGTTAACAAGTGTTAAATCTAGATGTATGTGCTATGTAGGGGTCCAATGTCTCCTTTTTTGTTTGAAATTTTTTAATAATAAACAGTCCAAAAATCCTCTTTAATATAAGATGACAGGGTAACAATAGTTGAGCATTAAAAATACGTACGGTTAAAAAATTTTAATACGCAAAGTTCTTCTAGATTTTAAATATCTTAAGGACACAATCTAATGATTATTATGTACCCTAAGGCTCTTATAATAGGTTACTAAATGACAAAAATACATATGTGTAATCAAATCCTTTCCCTTTCTTCACTCTTTGTGCATATACTTTAATTTTAGGACTGATAGAAAAGGGAGGCAATATTACTTTTCAACTCTACTTCCCTCTTGAAAATGAAAAAAAAAAAAAAAAACTGCAGACAACTGTCAAGATTCTCTACATCTTAACTCACATTCTTCCAAAATTATCTTTGCCAAGAGATATTAATAGAAGGATGGGATTTGAGCCTGAGTAGTGAGCAGATCCAACTCAACTAAAACGACTATAGCGTCAAGCCATGTAAGGCAGAAAGTATAGTCAGTGTCTTCAGCAGAAATTTGGGAAAATATTGGGAAAAAAATATATGTATGCACCTATGGTCCAATGTACTAATAACCTATAGGTTAGAGAACCATTTTGAGGATTTAGAAAGGTCAAAATGTATGATTACAGCTAAACACTGAAGTCAACAGAAAGTGGTAAGTTGAAAGTACAACTCCTTACGCTATTTACTAGAGAAACATAAGCCTGACCAAGTTACCCTTAGTTCATGTAGACAAAAATAATCAAATAAATATTGATCTTGACAACTGGTCAATTTGTGCAAGCAAGGTTAGAACTTTGTACATCACATAGTCAATAACATTTGCTGGCGGTGATATCAAGGAATAGGATAAGGTTCAAAAGCTATTGATGTAGTGCTTCCCAAGCTGTCACTCTGAACCAAGCAAATTCTTATACGAAAAAGACAACAAAAAAGCTATACTAGAACCATTTATTTGTATGGAACTTCATCAGGGACATAAGAGAACCCCAGGGGACTGTAAGACAAAGTTCAAAGGAAGAATCTGTAGGACTAAAATTGCCCTAAGCCATGAACACTCAAAATTCACATACAGTAAAATTTTTTAAATGTCCAGTTTTGCTCAAATATAAGAAATTAACTGTAGCCAGGCGCGGTGGCTCACGCTTGTAATCCCAGCACTTTGGGGGGCCGAGGCGGGCGGATCACGAGGTCAGGAGATCGAGACCACGGTGAAACCCCGTCTCTACTAAAAATACAAAAAATTAGCCAGGCGTGGTGGCGGGCGCCTGTAGTCCCAGCTACTCGGAGAGGCTGAGGCAGGAGAATGGCGTGAACCCGGGAGGCGGAGCTTGCAGTGAGCCGAGATTGCGCCACTGCACTCCAGCCTGGGTGACAGAGCGAGACTCCGTCTTAAAAAAAAAAAAAAAAAAAAAAAAAAAGAAATTAACTGTAAAAAATTTTGTGTGTCTGTGTGTGTGTGTGTGTATATATATATATATATTTATTTATTTATTTATTTATTTATTTTTGAGACAGAGTTTTGCTCTTGTAGTCCTGGCTGGAGTGCAGTGGTACGATCTTGGCTCATTGTAACCTCTGCCTCCTGGGTTAAAGGTATTCTCCTGCCTCAGCCTCCCAAGTAGCTGGGACTACAGGAGTGTGCCACCACGCCCAGCTAATTTTGTATTTTTAGCACAGACGGGGTTTCACCATATTGGTCGGGCTGGTCTCGAACTCCTGACCTCAGGTGATCCACCCGCCTTGGCCTCCCAAAGTTCTGGGATTACAGGTGTGAGTTACTGTGCCCAGCCCAAAAAAATTATTTTTAAAAATTAACTATGATCTGTTATGGTATGGAGCTAACTGCAAGAAGACACATATATAAATGTCAAATCATTATCTTTTAAGGAAACCAGGCCCTAGGATACTTCCATGTCTGTAAACTATTTCAAGCATCAACATATTTCTGACTGAGGAAAGATGTACTTAAAAAAAGTCAACTCAATTTTTTTGTCTTAGTGGCCCCTCACACAGGTTTGCTGAGCTGTGCCCTATCACTAGAAAAGCTAAGCTTGTTGTTCTGTGGCTTAAAATGATCTTATCTTCTGATTTCCTCCCACCTTCCTTTGATCTTGGACTGGTGCCCCAAGTCACTCCATTAGAGAAGGCAGCTGGCTCATATCACTGCAGACTTTCCCACAGCTAACCTCTGATCTGAAGGTGTTTGTAGATACAATGATGGAACAACATTTATTTTTCCCTGTCAGCAAAACAAACAAAACAACACAGGGGAACAGTTTGACCCAGTAAGAATTTTAAGCACAATTTTAGTTGTCAGATTCATGACATGTAGAGGCAGAAAAAAAAGACATTAGGTCAGAAAGTAAGGAAGAAAGAATAGGCATAGATGGTGGGCAGAAGAGTAAGAGAGGTTCCAAATATCAGAGATAATTCCAAGTGAACTGATCGCACTAAATTGAAAAGGACTTTTTAGTGTGCCTTTGCAGTAAAAGTGAGAAAAGAAAACAAGCAAGTCCCCATCTGTGCTGCCCCAGGGTGCCTCGTACTGAGTTTCACAAATCTAATGAAGCAGTCAGGTTAAAATCCAACCACAGAGTGGATGTGACATGTGGAGAACAGCTCGGGTTAGAAGAGAAAAGCAGGGCGGTTCCTAATGCAGGTGATTATCCATGTGATAATCATTATATTTACAGGCTTTCCATTTTAGATCTGACATCAAAAATCACAAAGGAGGAGGGATTAAGGAAATAAACAACCGACACAGAGGCTTTCCTGCTCCCCTGAGAGTATAGCAATTTCATTCATGCATGACAAGCAACAAAAGCAAAACTAAACAGTCCAGGAAAGAGTATTTCTGAGAAGGCTGGATTTCACATTAATACTTTTTTCCATTTTGATAACTTTCACTATTACTCAGTTTCTCAGTCAGGTCACATTTTCAGAATCAGTTCTCATTGTGGTCTATGCTATAATACAGTATCAATTTTGGTTTACAATGAATGATACTCACATAATATGTCCTTTACAACAACAGAGCCATTTTTTCCTTCCTGGAATTGGGTGTTGTGAATAAAATGATATATAATTAAAGTCTTAGACTCTCATCTACACCACACCACTTAGGTTTTGCCGTAGGCTTGCTGCTTCAGCAACCAGGGTAAAACAACAACCAAATATAATTTTTGAATGGAGGTTAGGGAAAAACTATGTTAATCAGGTTAATGAAAACTATGGAATACTTACATTAAGAGCTATTTAAAGGGATTAGCAAGACACTATTAAAAAGCACAATCCTCAGATTATGCAGGAAAGGAAAGAAACTCAAGTGCACGTTTGTGTATATGAAAGACAACTATGAAGGAGAAAACTTTCTCTACATTTCATCTGATAACACAAGTTCTTACTTATAAAGTAGAATTATCTACAATCAATATTAAACTAAAACCGTAACTTGCCCATACTCACTGCAATTCCAATTATTTGTTACTAGTTACATAAAAACACAATGATTTCTGTATATTGACAAGCCAAGGGGGAATGGAGCCACCAGACCAGGTCTGTTTATTTACTTTGCTTCTTCATCTCTCCATGCAACAAACATTTACCTCCTAAGTGTAGTTTTAGGCTGCTAGCATCTGTGTACATGTGTATCACTGCTACAGCTGTTACAGGCCTTATAATGATATTAGACTTTGACTCAATAATACTATAACTCCTAAATGGAGTGGTACAGGTGAGAGTTTAAGAGAGGGGGGTGTCTGTCTCTCTTTCTCTCTATATATGTATAAAAATCTCTGTATAATAAAAATTCATATAATTGTATATAAATTTAGAGGTATAATATTCTCCTTGAATGGCTTTAAGTGCAACATAGTACTGGTAGGAGGCAATTATAGCCAATGGAAAGAGTACAGGGTCTAGAATCAAAAGGCCTACACTAAGGTCCCAGTTTTACAGATTATTTGCTATGTAATCTTGAGCCAGTCACTCAGTATATCAATTTCTTCATCAATAACATTGGGGTTAACCATACCTATTTCGCTGCATTGTTGCTAGGAATAAATGAAATACTTCATGTGAAACTGAAATCATTTTGCCTATTGATTCAAGTTCTTGTTAAGATCTCAGGATAAATAAATGAGTGTCAGAGCACCTAGAGTACATTTAATGATCTGTCCTATCTGTGGATTATATGTGTAGGAGGCAGTCTTCAAAATGGTTTTCAATGATCCTTGAACCTGGTATTCAAATCCTTGTATATTCTCCTCCCCTTGAATGTGCTCTAGACCTAGTGACTTGCTTTAACAAATATATGACAAAAGTGATGGTATGTTTTGTTCATCTTCTTGATCACATGCCTTCTCTCTCTGAGCCCTCGCTCTAGGAGAAATAAGTTGCAATGTTGTGAGGACTACGGAGAGGTGCATGATCAGTAATCAGTGAGGATCTGAGGGCTGTGACCAGACACAAGTGGGCTTGGAAGAAGATCCTTCCCTAGCTGTGCAGCGAGATGACTGCAAACCTGGTTGACACCTTTATTAAAAGTCTTATGCGAGCCAGGGGCACCAAGCTAAGTGAGCAGTGCCTGGATTCCCTATCCCACATTTTATATATGAGGTTAACAAGAAAAACTCAGATAATTTCACATTCAAATTATGTTAATAAAAACTTCAAAGTGGCCAGGTGCAGTGGCTCATGACTGTAATCCCAACATTTTGGGAGGATTGCTTGTGTCCAGGAATTTGAGACATGCCTGGGCAACATAGCAAGACAACAAAAACCAAAGCTTCAAAGCAAGTGTGGTCAGCAGATCAGAGGGTAAGCAAATTCTGGAAAGAAAATTTAGATATATGCTATCTAAATGGCTTTGTATACCTGATTATGGTCAATCATTTCTCCAACACAGATTAACCAGGAGATAGTATCCTTTGCATGAAATTTATTTGAAGTTTCAGTTCGATGTCTTCTGTTATTCTGAAGCAATGATTGTGTTTCTGATACTAAAATAAGAGTATTAAGTAGTGCTAGAATCCTCAGATGAGAAAAACAATATTGAGTCAAAGTCTCCTACCACTAGAAGTCTGCAACAGCTGTAGCAGTGACATAACTCTGTCATGCTGAAATTTAACAATAAAGAACTACCCACTGTGTATTTCTTTTCATACAATATATCACAACATAAAGACTTATATTGCTAAAGCTTCTAAATATTTTCTCATGCTGTCCTTCAAACTATGAGTTACCTTTATGTTATCTATCACACCATTTATATACTTTCTTATGATACTACATTAGTATTATACTATTTTAACTTATGCATTATTTCTGTTAAGGGAAAACTTTAATTTGTAAATAAAGTAACTGAAGGCTGGAGAAAATTGTTGCATAAAATGTGAGTCTGGGAACCCCTTTTAAAAGAAATTTCATTCACAAAAGTATCTCTACTAGCTTTTCCAAAGAATATATCATATAGCTTTTTGGAGATTTTCAACCTGTGCTCTGACATTTATTACCATATGCTTCCTGTCTACAGAATGCTGAATAAAAATATTATTTAACATTTTATTGAGTGCCAAAAACTCTATGGGGCAATGTATAGCTATAAAGACACTCATGCCTCTATCCAATAGGTTTATAAAGACACTCATGCCTCTGTGTCCAATAGGTTTATAATAAAAATTAGATAGACAGTATATAAATTATACCTCAATAAACATAACTAAAAAAATTAAGAAACGCAGGCAAAAAAATAAAGTTTAGTTTACAAGAAACTTAACTGTTTTGCAAAGTGATTAACTGACTTGTCTATTCTAGCAAGGAGAGTTGTTCATTCCCACTTTTAAGCATACTTAATTTAGTAACTAAAGAACAAATTAAGTTAGGAAAAAGTGCTTCATCAAAACGTAAGACAGACGAGCTACTTAGACTAACTTCTTTCAGAATAACCCAAGTTTTTAGTATTAAAGAACAAGAAGAAAGAGGCTGGCATAAGAAAAATGTTAGGACAGTAGCCCTATTATTGGGAATTTTATTTCCATTTTTATTTTTTATTTTTTTTTTGAGATTGGGTCTCACTCTGTTGCCCAGGATGGAATACAGTGGCAGGATCACAGCTTACTCCAGCCTCAACCTCCCAGGCTCAGGTATTCCTCCCACCTCAGCCTCCCAAATAGTTGGCACTACAGGTGTGCACCACCATGCTCAGCTAATTTTTGTATTTTTTTGTAGAGACAGGGTTTTGCCATGTTGCCCAGGCAGGTTATTTCCATTTTTAATGAGATAATATGTGGTTGGCATAAAGAACACATTCAACAAATGTCAGTTCTTTTCCTTTCTATCATTGGATTCTCGCAAAAACCCTAAAAATTAGCATTATTTTTATCTTACAGATGAAAATTTGAAGGTTCAGAGAGATTCAAGTATGTCCAAGATCATACAGCAGGTAATTGTTATAGGCAGCATTTAGATCTGAGGCTTTCTGAATGGTCTCCTGCTGATGAACTCTTTCAGGTTTTATATGTCTGAAAAAGTATTCTGCTTTTTTTTTTGAAAGGTATTTTCACTGGGTCTAGAATTCTGGGTTAATAATATCTTTCCTCCTGTGTTCCAAGGTCTAGCTTGCATTGTTTCTGTTGAGGAGACTGCTGCTATTCTTATCTTTGTTTCTCTGTATGTAATGTATTTTTGTTGTTTTTTTTTTTTTAGAACCCTAGCAACTTTAAGTATTTTTTCTTTATTATTGATCTTATGCAATTTGATTATGTTCCTTGGTGTAGCTTTTCAGTGTTTCTTCTTCTTTTGGTTTGTTGAGCTTTTTGGATTTGTGGGTTTACAGTTATTATCAAATTTGGAAAAATTTCAGCCCTTATGTCTTCAAATATTTTTTCTGCCCCCCTGCCCCATCCCTAGTCTTTATATATTTGATCACCTAAAGTTGTCCCACAGCTCGCAGTGACACTGCTTGTTTTTCCAGTCTTTTTTTCCCTCTAGGTGTTTCATTTTGAACAGTTGCTATTGCTATGTTTTCAAGACCCTTAATCTTTTCTTCTGTAATGCTACATCTTATCCAGTGTACTTTTCACCTCAGACATGGTATTTTTTATTTCTAGAAATTAGGTCTTTTTTACATTTCCCACATCACTCTTTAATAGGATTATGTTTTTATTTACCTTCTTGAAATACAGAATATATTTAGAAATGCTGTTTTAACATCTTTGTCAATGAATCCTAACATCTGTATCATTTCTGAATCCATTTCTGTTAATATTTCTCTTCATTATGGGTTGTATTTTCCTGCTTCTTTGCATGAATGGTTATGTGTGTGTGTGTGTGTGTGTGTGTGTGTGTGTGTGTGTGTGTATTTATTATTGATTGAGACAGGGTCTTGCTGTTGCACAGGCTGGCCTCGAAATCCTGGGCTCAAGCGATCCTCGTTTCCACCTCTCAAGTAGCTAGAAACTATAGGCATTTGTCATTGTGCCTGGCTTACTTATTTATTTTTTAACAATGCCTTTCTCAGGTAATGAAAGGTAATTTTTGATTGGATAACAGACATTATGAATTTTATGTTTTGGGTGTAGAATATTGTATTAGTCCATTTTCATGCTGCTGATAAAGACATACCCAAGACTAGGCAATTTACAAAAGAAAGAGGTTTATTTGGACTTACACTTCCACGTGGCTGGGGAAGCCTCACAATCATGGTGGAAGGCAAGGAGGAGCACGTCACATCTTACATGGATGACAGCAGGCAAAGAGAGAGAGCTTGTGCAGGGGAACTCCTCTTCTTTTTTTTTTTTAGATGGAGTTTTTCTCTTGTTGCCCAGGCTGAAGTGCAATGGCACGATCTCAGCTCACTGCAACCTCTGCATTCTGGGTTCAAGCAATTCTCCTGCTTCAGCCTCTCAAGTAGCTGGGATTACAGGCATGTGCCATCATGCCCGGCTAATTTTGTATTTTTAATAGAGATAGGGTTTCACCATGTTGGTCAGGTTGGTTTTGAATTCCTGACCTCAAGTGATCCACCTGCCTCGGACTCCCAAAATGCTGGGATTACAGGTGTGAGCCACCATGCCTAGCCAGCAACTCCTCTTTTTAAAACCATCAGATCTTGTGAGACTTATACACTACCATGAGAATAGGACAGGAAAGACTTGCTCCCATGATTCAATTACCTCCCACTGGGTCCCTCCCACAACACGTGGGAATTCAAGGTGAGATTTGGATGGGGACACAGCCAAACCATATCAAATATTTTGTTTTTCATTATATATTTTGAGGGCTACTTTAATGGCCCTAACTTTATTCTGAAATTCAGTTGGTCACTCAAAAACAACTTGATTCTTTACAAGCTTATTTAGAAGCTTTGCTAGGTGAGATGAGAGCAGCTCTTAATCTAGAGCTAATCTTGTCCCCAACTGATGTAATAGTCTTTTGAGTACTAAAAAAGATGTCCAATTTATTAGAGGCTTTTCCACTGTGATTATTGGGGCTATAAACTATTATTAATCTTATCTGAGTTCAGGAAATGTTCCGCTTATTCCTTTCTAGTGGTTTTATCCCTGTCCCTGAGTAGTTTCCTAGCATACTTATGTGGGTCAGTAGTCAGCTTAAAAATCAAAGGAGAGCCCTCTGCAGATATCCAGTCTGTGTGCTCTATCTCTGTGAAGCTCTGTCTTCTCTGGCACTGTCTTATGCAAATTCTAGCCACCTTGGCTTTGTCTTCATTCAGTTGGGCCACTGGGTTCTGTTTTGGATCTCCTTCCTGCAGACTACAGACTGGAAGCTATCTAGGCAGAATGCTATGGAAATTGTAGGGATGCCTCATTCATTTTCTCTCAGGGATCACTGCCCAGTAATGTCTAGTGTCTAAAAACTCTTATGTTATATACCTTGTCTGGTTTTTGCATTGTTTGAGGAAGGAAGATAAATCTGGCCACTCTTACTCCAGTACATCCAGCAGAAGTTCAGTGTGGATCCATTTTAAAGTATAGATGCTAAAGGATCCTGCCATATTCAGTAAGTCTGTAATCCTCCATTTATTAGTTTAAAAAATGTATCAGGCCAAAGACAAGATCACTTGATCAGATATATTAAATGTGCCTTACCTTATTCTTCAATTTTTTTTTTTTTTTTTTTAAGACAGGGTCTCACTCCGTTGCCCAGGCTGGAGTGCAGTGGCATGATCTCAGCTCACTGCAACCTCTGCCTCCCCAGTTCAAGCGTTTCTCACACCTCAGTCTCCCTAGAAGCTGGGACTACAGACACACGCCACCACACCCAGCTAATTTTTGTATTTTCAGTAGAGATGGAGTTTTGCCATGTTGGCCAGGCTGGTCTTGAACTCCTGATCTCAGGTGATCCACCTGCCTCGGCCTCCCAAAATGTTGGAATTACATGCCACCATGAGCCTGTACCAAACATGTACATGTAAAAACATGGTGGCTAAGATGTAGCCACCACGTCCAGCTACATTTTATTTTATGAAGGATATAGTTCTTGATGTACTAAACCATAAACATTCTACTTTACCATAATCTACATTTGACACGCTCTGAAGAATTACCTACTCAGTTGTGAATCCTCCTTTATTTTACATATTCTATATTACTGTAATTTTCTTGCTTTTTGTCTTACCAACTAGAAAGTTCTGTATAGCTAATACATCTTTACTTTTTTTTCCCTGGTCCTCTCTTCCAACCAATAGAGGGCTCTACCATAATGTATAATCAATACATTATGCTAGGATCAGCAACCTACAGCCTATAGGACAAATTCATCCTGCCACCTGTTTTTATAAATAAAGTCTTATTGGAATACAGCAAATGCCTATTTGTTTCCATATTATCTATGGTTGTTTTTATGCTACCACAGACAGAGTTGAAGTAGAGTAGCTTAACAGAGACCATACTACTTGGACTTTCATTAAAAAAAAAAGTTTGCTAGGCTGGACATGGTGGCTGTTAGCCTTAAGATAAGTAAAATATGTATCTTTTGACAGGACTTCCTTCATTCATTGGCAACACAATTTAAAAACCAAATAACTTATATTAATAAAAAGGCACTAACAGACAAGATAAATAACCAATTTTTTATAAGTTTAAATACCTGTTTATGTAGAATAATGAGAAAGAATTCACTGATCAGTGCTTAAAATTAGATGAAAAGAAGAAAGAAGACCTCAGATGGGGAGAGATCAGCACCCTTGTTAAGTGCTTTTCTAATAATTCCTTCCACTTTGTTCAAATGTGAACCAATGTCCTTTATATTTCCCACATCCACATCCCATGGTCCTTCCCAAGTTGTCAAGGTGTGATAATCATTGCCACTATAAGTCTCCTCCTCCAGGGCTACTCTAATGGCCTTAACTTAGTCTACTCTAGAAGTTTTACAAAATTCACTCTTGAAAAAAAGTAAAAACAAAATGAAAATGATACATAAAACACAAAAATGAACAAATATACAGGGTACAGTTTTATTTTTTAAACTACTGTGAATAAAGTGGTAAGAGTGAGGTGTGAGATGTGCTAGATGAATACGAACTATAAAGAGAGAGCACTAGTTTTTAGCTATTTTGACTAGAACATATCACAAAAGGTCTACTACTCTTTGGCTCTTTTGATTTTTAGAGGGAGAAGAGGGAATAGAACTAGAAATTCCAGTAATATTCATAGTCTAAAATAGTACTGGATAAAATAAAAAAAGAAACTTACAGGACTACATTGTAATTTTTTTTAAATGTAACAAAATGGAGTAAAAACAGAGCAGCATCTACTTTCCTACACCTAGTGAAAAATGAAGGTAATATCCCCCAGGTCAGAATTTTTACTTATGGATAGCACAACCCATCTAAATACTACCAAAAGCCTCTTCAGAGGTAGCAGTAGTAGAAAGAAAAAAGAAAAAAAAAACTTTAAAAAAGCTAACATATAAAATCAACAAATATTACCAATAACTAGTATTATTTTCTTCTTTCTTGCCAGCTGATTCATAGTAATTATGTACAGATTGTATTGTAATGCGGCTGTCTTAGAAACAAATCCAACATAGACAAGATTTTTCACAATGGCCAGTGGGAATTAGCAAGGACAACCATAGAAATAATCAATACAGGTCTCTTAAGTAAAAAACAAAACTACCCCACAACTACAAAGAAGTCAGAGAGAAAAATCTAACATGCACGAAAAAGAAATTGGCCAAATGTACAAGTTAGACTATTCTCTCTCTCTCTCACACACACACACATACACACACATACAGAGAGAGAGAGAGAGAGAGAGAGAAATAATACAAAACACTCAGTAGAGCATGTAGTAGATGGTGAATAAATACTAAATTGAAAGTAGGTACCACTGCTATATGGAAAAGAAATAGGTTTTAAGAGATACTGAATACTTCTGCAAAGTTCATACTGGATTTAATAATGAAACAGGAGCCAATTGTCTTAGGAGCCAATTATCCCAAAACAGAATCAAGAAATGTATCTACCATGTAGACCCTCCTTTCAGAATGTGAGATAACAGATTATCCAACCTTAGTGCTTGCTTGTGGTATTCTGTAGTCTCCATGACAAAGAATGAGTTCTGCTTGAGTATCAACAACACAATGGGAATTGAAGGTAATACAGCATGTAGGTAGTTACAAAGTAGTGGCATTTCTATTGTACTGAACATTATAAAGCAACTGGGCTAACAGATGAGATGTAAAATTAACTTTTTGTTAACAGCCATCTGACTTATGATAAATAATACTACAAATTCCACCTACACTTATCTCAGAAACTGTTTTCTCACGGGTCACCAACCTCAGTCTTTCTTCTTGACCTTTTTGAATAGGACTTGATCTCATTTTTTCCAGAGAAGAAGGATTTCTGCATAGTGTAACATTTAGAAATATTTATTTAAGATACAAATTGAGTATTCATTCCCTTTTATTCTTTCAGAGATTTAATTTTAATTCCTATCCAAAATTTCTTAGCATCTCCAATTACTTTTCATTTTGTGGCTAAACATTTTCTTTCTTTTAGGTCTTTGGTCAATTTTCCCCATGCACTCTAGCATATTTAATTTCTCTCTTTTGGATCTTCCAACTCCACTGAATAATTTAATATATGAAAAATGAGACTTTATTGATATTTTAGAATTTGAATTTCCCCACCCTTTCCTAGGAACTCTCTTCCCTTCTTTTCTGTTGCATATCTTTATTCCCATTTTCTCACTTTCCTGTTGCTTATTTGCTACATTCCCTAAATGCAGTCTTTCTCTAAAAGTTCAGTTTTTAACTTTCCAATCTTTTCTCTTTACTTTTTTTCCTCTGGGGTGGGGGGTAATTTCTATTATTCCTTTCCTTTAACATCGTAAGATATCCTGCCTCACTTTCTGTGTCCTTTTGACACTTTCTTCAAGTTCTATCAAGTCCATTTTATATGCATAAGCCCTATAATACCTATAACTCTTGTCTCCAATCCTACTCACTCAAAACTAGGTCAGGCCTGTATTAATTCTTACACAGGTTTTTGTTGTAGTCTCTTAACCAGTCTCCAGTACTAGTCTCACTCAGTTTGAAGGCATCCTTGCACACAACTGTTAGATTCATTCTCCTAAATATCAACTCTGATTAGCTTTTGCTTGAAAAAACTAACTACTGCTTCCTGATAAAAGTTCCAGTTCCACAGTCTGACTTTCAGAGGTCCTTCATAACCTGCCCCTACTTTTCCTTTCCAGCCAGATCTTTTACTATTCCCTTATACATGTACCAGGTGCCACTCAAACTAGAATACCTGCTATTCTCTGAACATGCCCCAGGCTTTTTTGCCTTCATGCTGCCTCGCACATGTAGGCACTAAGTGAATTAGAATACCTTCAACCACTCTTGTCAAAATCCTACCCATCCCTCCAGGGTTAGTTCAGCCATCTTTTGCATAACAGAAGTCTTCTTGAATTGTTCATGTTCTCTCCTTTCTCTACCTCCAGGAGTGGCTTTCTGCATTGTACAAGAATTTGGCTCAAGTTGTAAAGGCTTCTTTTATAACAATTATGTGCAGACTGCAGACACAGTTATTTGTATAGATAGCTTATCTCCTCTACTAGATTATACATACTTGGTGCAGAAACTCTTTTTCATTTAGTATCCTCAAAGCATCTAACATACTACTCTGCATAGAATAGATAATAAATCCTTGCTGATTTACCAAATAGTAAGGATAAAGCACTCACCTACATTAAGCAAAGAAGAAAAGAGAAGCCCTCAAATAAATCTGTATTAGATTGACACGGACTTGATTTTTTGTGGTTCATACTTAATTTTGGGGATCAGAGTTGACTGACTTTAGTGGTCTGAATATTCTTCTATTATGCTATTTTTATGTTGCATTATAATTTATTTATAGTCTATTTCCCCCCACCTAGTTTATCAGCTTCTTCAAAACAAAGTTTTCTATCACATCCTAAAACTAACTGCCTCACACATAGTATGAATTAAGTAAATGTGCATTAGAATGAGTTAATTTGCTTATTCTAGTAGTAGAATCTTTGCTTACAAAGGTAAGAAACTTTTCTACTCATATGCATTAAGATTTTTCAGGGATGGTAGCAAAGATCTGGCTAAAAACTTGGGAAAGTACTGGTCTGATGTGTTCTATAAGAGTATTTATGCAATCCATATTTTGGGCCATTCCTGCAGTTGTCCTGCTGTGGGAAGTTATCCTCAAGGATTATGGTATTGTTTCATTTCTAATATCAAACAAAATCAGGGAAAGAGATTTTCCTGAAATAATATTGTATTTAAATCTTTAATTACAATTGTATTTTCAAAGATGTATGCAGTCCAGACATTACTGGTAGATACTGGATATCAAAGAGTACAATAAAGCAGAATAACAAAGCCAAAGCCAAATGCTTTCCTATGAAAGTAGCAAGAATGGCCAGGCGTGGTGGCTCATGCCTGTAATCCCAGCACTTTGGGAGGCCGAGGCAGGCAGATCACAAGGTCAAGAGAGTGAGACCATCCTGGCCAACATGGTGAAACCCCGTCTCTACTAAAAATACAAGAATTAGTGGGGTGTGGTGGCGCGCACCTGTAGTCCCAGCTACTTGGGAGGCAGAGGCAGGAGAATCGCTTGAACGTGGGAGGTGGATGGAGGTTGCAGTGAGCTGAGATCGCACCACTGTACTCCAGCCTGGTGGTGGAGCGAGAATCTGTCTCAAAAAAAAAAAAAACAAAAAAAAACAAAGTAGCAAGAATAGCAAAAACCAAACCAAACCAAAAAATAACTAAACAAAAATCATAAAACACCCTACATACAGACAAAATAATGGGTAAATAATAAGTCCTGACTCAGTTTGAGCACTTGGTAAATTATCAACAAAGAGCAATTTTATGACAAACTATCATTCTACTGTGCTGACATGCAATATAATTAGAAAATCTACAGCATGTGGGATAGAAACAAAACTCTAAATAAGCTTATAATCAGCAATAAACTGCTACGATACACTTTCACAGCTTTAAAATGACTCCTTTTTTCTGCCTAGTAAATAAACGCTAATATGTATCCAGTGTAATCTATGTCATTTTTAAATGCCAGTATACACATCACTATAGACACCACCACAGGTGTAGCTCAAGATGCACTGCTAAATTTTCTTACTTCAGAAGAGATTACACACAATACATTGATCTTACTTGTTAGGTGTTCAAAGGACAAGACCTGATTCACATAGTGAACCCCTTGAAAACAGAAGCTAGCAGCTTTTATGGTAATAATCCTAAACATCTTGTGAAAGGAATGATCTGAGTTACATTTCTAATGAACATGAACTTTACCTTACAAACAAGGAAAATCAATTCTTGATTAGCTAGAGCAGATTAATGATGGTTTAGACACAATAGTGGGACTGAGATGTGCTCACTATCCCAGTAGATCCTGGTAATTAGGCAGTATTGGGTTAGCAGTAATAGGACTGAAGGAAAGGAGTCTAGATTTAGGACTGGGTTGTTGGAGGGAAGGGCTCAATGTCCCCCACCATCACTTCAAACAGAAAAATTCACTATTACTGCAACATGGTTAACCTTCACCTGGACAACCAACACTTAAAAGCGGTTTTGTCATTATAGAGATTTTGATTTGTCAGAAACTTCTCTTTCTCCTCTGCTACCTTCACATTATCTTCTGCTAATCAATAGGTGACGGTAACCTATATAATCTACATTTCTTGGGAAGAAAACAATAAACCATGCACGTGAGAGAATGCCATCTCAAGGTCTGTTCTAGCCAAGGTTTTCAGAAGCATCCTGAATCTCCAAATGCTAAAAAATATGGCATAGCTTTCTGTGTACTTACCTAAGAAAATATGTACTTAGGATGTCATTAGTATGTCAAGGCATACTATGTCATTAGTATGTCAAAGCAAAATGTATACACTGTGCATTCTGTAGGTAATGCCTAAATGGTGAGATATGGTAACTGTGCTAGACCCAGGGTAGGTGTTTAATAGTTAATGGATATCTCCAGTCTCCATGAGACCATTGTAACAATATTATTGAGATACTACTCAGTGCTGGATAGGCATGGGAGGTACAGGATTTCTCTTGGTTGTGATGACCTGGACAGATTTTTGATTATTTGATGTAGGAAGAAAAGAGGGTAGCAATAACTATCTTTCACCTGCTTGAAGAATCTTAATAACCAATGATCATATCAGACACTATTTCTTCAGCTATGTTACACTCTTTTTTTTTTTTTGAGATGGAGTTTTGCTCTTCTTGCCCAGGCTGAGTGCAATGGCGCAATCTTGGCTCACCGCAACCTCCGCATCTCAGGTTCAAGTGATTCTCCTGCCTCAGCCTCCTGAGTAGCTGGAATTACAGGCATGCACCACCACACCCAGCTAATTTTGTATTTTTAGTAGAAACAGGGTTTCTCCATGTTGGTCAGGGTGGTTGTGAACTCCCAACCTCAGGTGATCCGCCTGCCTCGGCCTTCCAAAGTGCTGGAATTACAGGTGTGAGCCACTGCCCAGCCTATGTTGCGGTCTTTAAGGCTCATTTGATTAAACAAATATATAAGGTAAAACAAAAAATAAGGTAAAAAAATTAAGCGGGGTGGGGGGAGGGTGGAGCCAAGATGGACGAATAGGCACAGCTCCAGTCTACAGCTCCCAGGGTGAGTGATGCAGAAGACGGGTGATTTCTGCATTTCCAACTGAGGTACCAGGTTCATCTCACTGGGGAGTATTGGAAAGTGGGTGCAGGACAGTGGGTGCAGCGCACTGAGCATGAGCCAAAGCAGGGTGAGGAATTGCCTCAACCGGGAAGCGCAAGGGGTCAGGGAATTCCCTTTCCTAGTCAAAGAAAGGGGTGACAGACGGCACCTGGAAAATTGGGTCACTCCCACTCTAAAACTGCGCTTTTCCAACGGTCTTAGCAAACGGCACACCAGGAGATTATATCCCACGCCTGGCTCAGAGGGTCCTACACCCATGGAGCCTTGCTCATTGCTAGCACAGCAGTCTAAGATCAAACTGCAAGGCGGCAGCGAGGCTGGGGGAGGGGCGCTGGCCATTGCTGAGGCTTGAGTAGGTAAACAAAGCAGCCAGGAAGCTCAAACTGGGTGGAGCCCACCACAGCTCAAGGAGGCCTGCCTGCCTTTGTAGACTTCACCTCTGGGGGCAGGGCATTGCCAAACAAAAGGCAGCAGAATCCTCTGCAGACTTAAATGTCCCTGTCTGACGGCTTTGAAGAGAGCAGTGGTTCTCCCAGCACGCAGCTGGAGATCTGAGAACAGACAGACTGCCTCCTCAAGTGGGTCCCTAACCCCTGAGTAGCCTAACTGGGAGGCACCCCAGAGTAGGGGCAGACTGACACCTCACACAACCAGGTACTCCTCTGAGATAAAACTTCCAGAGGAACGATCAGGCAGCAACATTTGCTGTTCACCAATATCTGCTGTTCTGCAGTCTCCGCAGCTGATACCCAGGCAAACAGGGTCTGGAGTGGACCTCCAGCAAACTCCAACAGACCTGCAGCTGAGGGTCCTGACTGTTAGAAGGAAAACTGACAAACAGAAAGGACATCCACACCAAAAACCCATCTGTATGTCACCATCATCAAAGACCAAAGGTAGATAAAACCACAAAGATGGGGAAAAAACAGAGCAGAAAAACTGGAAACTCTAAAAATCAGAGTGCCTCTCCTCTTCCAAAGGAACACAGCTCCTCACCAGCAATGGAACAAAGCTGGACGGAGAATGACTTCGACAAGTTGAGAGAAGAAAGCTTCAGACGATCAAACTACCCCGAGCTAAAGGAGGAATTTTGAACCCACGGCAAAGAAGTTAAAAACCTTGAAAAAAGATTAGATGAATGGCTAACTAGAATAACCAATGCACAGAAGTCCTTAAAGGACCTGATGGAGCTGAAAACCAAGGCACGAGAACTACGTGACGAATGCACAAGCCTCAGCAACCGATTCGATCAACTGGAAGAAAGGGTATCAGTGATGGAAGATCAAATGAATGAAATGAAGTGAGAAGAGAAGTTTAGAGAAAACAAAGTAACAAGAAATGAACAAACCCTCCAAGAAATATGGGACTATGTGAAAAGACCAAATCTACGTCTGATTGATGTACCTGAAAGTGAAGGGGAGAATGGAACCAAGTTGGAAAACACTCTGAAGGATATTATAGAGGAGAACTTTCCCAACCTAGCAAGGCAGGCCAACATTCAGATTCAGAAAATACAGAAAACGCCACAAAGATACCTTGAGAAGAGCAACTCCAAGACACATAATTGTCAGATTCACCAAAGTTGAAATGAAGGAAAAAATGTTAAGGGCAGCCAGAGAGAAAGGTCGGGTTACCCACAAAGGGAAGCCCATCAGACTAACAGCTGATCTCTCGGCAGAAACTCTACAAGCCAGAAGAGAGTGAGGTCCAAAATTCAACATTCTTAAAGAGAAGAACTTTCAACCCAGAATTTCATATCCAGCCAAACTAAGCTTCATAAGTGAAGGAGAAATAAAATCCTTTACAGACAAGCAAATGCTGAGTGATTTTGTCACCACCAGGCCTGCCCTAAAGAGCTCCTGAAGGAAGCACTAAACATGGAAAGGAACAACCAGTACGAGCCACTGCAAAATCATGCCAAATTGTAAAGATCATCGAGGCTAGGAAGAAACTGCATCAACTAATGAGCAAAATAACCAGCTAACATCATAACGACAGGATCAAATTCACACATAACAATATTAACCTTAAATGTAAACAGGATAAATGCTCCAATTAAAAGACACAGACTGGCAAACTGGATAAACAGTCAAGACCCATCAGTGTGTTGTATTCAGGAAACCCATTTCACGTGCGGAGACACATATAGGCACCAAATAAAGGGATGGAGGAAGATCTACCAAGCAAATGGAAAACAAAAAAAGGCAGGGGTTGCAATCCTAGTCTCGGATAAAACAGACTTTAAACCAACAAAGATCAAAAGAGACAAAGAAGGCCATTACATAATGGTAAAGGGATCAATTCAACAAGAAGAGCTAACTATCCTAAATATATATGCACCCAATACAGGAGCACCCAGATTCATAAAGCCAGTCCTTAGAGACCTACAAAGAGACTTAGACTCCCACACAATAATAATGGGAGACCTTAACACCCCACTGTCAACGTTAGACAGATCAACAAGACAGAAAGTTAACAAGGATATCCAGAAATTGAACTCAGCTCTGCACCAAGCAGACCTAATAGACATCTACAGAACTCTCCACCCCAAATCCACAGAATATACATTCTTCTCAGCACCACACCACACCTATTCCAAAACTGACCACACAGTTGGAAGTAAAGCACTCCTCAGCAAATGTAAAAGAACAGAAATTATAACAAACTGTCTCTCAGACCACAGTGCAATCAAACTAGAACTCAGGATTAAGAAACTCACTCAAAACCGCTCAACTATATGGAAACTGAACAGCCTGCTCCTGAATGACTACTGGGTACATAACAAAATGAAGGCAGAAATAAAGATGTTCTTTGAAACCAACGAGAACAAAGACACAACATACCAGAATCTCTGGGACACATTCAAAGAAGTGTGTAGAGGGAAATTTATAGCACTAAATGCCCACAAGAGAAAGCATGAAAGATCTAAAATTGACACCCTACCATCACAATTAAAAGAACTAGAGAAGCAAGGGCAAATACATTCAAAAGCTAGCAGAAGGCAAGAAATAACTAAGATCAGAGCAGAACTGAAGGAAATAGACACACAAGAAACCCTTCAAAAAAATCAACGAATCCAGGAGCTGGTTTTTTGAAAAGATCAACAAAATTGATAGACCGCTAGCAAGACTAATAAAGAAGAGAGAAGAATCAAATAGACGCAATAAAAAATGATAAAGGGGATATCACCACCGATCCCACAGAAATACAAACTACCATCAGAGAATACTATAAACACCTCTACACAAATAAACTAGAAAATCTAGAAGAAATGGATAAATTCCTTGACACATACACCCTCCCAAGACTAAACCAGGAAGAAGTTGAATCTCTGAATACACCAATAACAGGCTCTGAAATTGAGGCAATAATTAATAGCTTACCAACCAAAAAAAGTCCAGGACCAGATGGATTCACAGCCGAATTCTACCAGAGGTACAAGGAGGAGCTGGTACCATTCCTTCTGAAACTATTCCAATCAATAGAAAAACAGGGAATCCTCCCTAACTCATTTTATGAGGCCAGCATCATCCTGATACCAAAGCCTGGCAGAGACACAACAAAAAAAGAGAATTTTAGACCAATATCCTTGATGAACATTGATGCAAAAATCCTCAATAAAATACTGGCAAACCGAATCCAGCAGCACATCAAAAAGCTTATCCACCATGATCAAGTGGGCTTCACCCCTGGAATGCAAGGCTGGTTCAACATATGAAAATCAGTAAACATAATCCAGCATATAAACAGAACCAAAGACAAAAACTGTATAATTATCTCGATAGATGCAGAAAAGGCTTTTGACAAAATTCAGCAATGTTTCATGCTAAAAACTCTCAATAAATTAGGTATTGATGAGATGTATCTCAAAATAATAAGAGCTATCTGTGACAAATCCACAGCGAATATCATACTGAATGGGCAAAAACTGGAAGCATTCTGTTTGAAGACTGGCACAAGACAGGGATGCCCTCTCTCACCACTCCTATTCAACACAGTGTTGGAAGTTCTGGCCAGGGCAATCAGGAAAGAGAAGGAAATAAAGGGTACTCAATTAGGAAAAGAAGAAGTCAAATTATCCCTGTTTGCAGATGTCATGATTGTATATCTAGAAAACCCCATCGTCTCAGCCCAAAATCTCCTTAAGCTGATTAGCAACTTCAGCAAAGTCTCAGGATACAAAATCAATGTGCAAAAATCACAAGCATTCTTATACACCAATAACAGACAAACAGAGAGCCAAATCATGAGTGAACTCCCATTCACAATTGCTTCAAAGAGAATAAAATGCCTAGGAATCCAACTTACAAGGGACATGAAGGACCTCTTCAAGGAGAACTACAAACCACTGCTCAATGAAATGAAAGAGGATACAAACAAATGGAAGAACATTCCACGCTCATGGGTAGGAAGAATCAATATTGTGAAAATGGCCATACTGCCCAAGGTAATTTATAGATTCAATGCCATCCCCATCAAGCTACCAATGACTTTCTTCACAGAATTGGAAAAAACTACTTTAAAGTTCATATGGAACCAAAAAAGAGCCCGCATCGCCAAGTCAATCCTAAGCCAAAAGAACAAAGCTGAAGGCATCACGCTACCTGACTTCAAACTATACTACAAGGCTACAGTAACCAAAACAGCATGGTACTGGCACCAAAACAGAGACATAGACTAATGCAACAGAACAGAATAATGCTGCACATCTACAACTATCTGATCTTTGACAAACCTGACAAACACAAGAAATGGGGAAACGATTCCCTATTTAATAAATGGTACTGGGAAAACTGGCTAGCCATATGTAGAAAGCTGAAACTGGATCCCTTCCTTACACCTTATACAAAAATTAATTCAAGATGGATTAAAGACTTAAATGTTAGACCTAAAACCATAAAAACCCTAGAAGAAAACCTAGGCAATACCATTCAGGACATAGGCATGGGCAAGGACTTCATTTCTAAAACACCAAAAGCAATGGCAACAAAAGCCAAAATTGACAAATGGGATCTAATTAAACTAAAGAGCTTCTGCACAGCAAAAGAAACTACCATTAGAGTGAACAGGCAACCTACAGAACAGGGGAAAATTTTTGCAATCTACTCATCTGACAAAGGGCTAATATCCAGAATCTACAATGAACTCAAACAAATTTACAAGAAAAAAACAAACAACCCCATCAACAAGTGGGCAAAGGATATGAACAGACACTTCTCAAAAGAAGACATTTTTGCAGCCAAAAGACACATGAAAAAATGCTCATCATCATTGGCCACCAGCGAAATGCAAATCAAAACCACAGTGAGATACCATCTCACACCAGTTAGAATGGCAATCATTAAAAAGTCAGGAAACAACAGGTGCTGGAGAGGATGTGGAGAAATAGGAACACTTTTACACTGTTGGTGGGACTGTAAACTAGTTCAACCATTGTGGAAGACAGTGTGGCGATTCCTCAGGGATCTAGAACTAGAAATACCATTTGACCCAGCCATCCCATTACTCGGTATATACCCAAAGGATTATAAATCATGCTGCTATAAAGACACATGCACACATATGTTTACTGCGGCACTATTCACAATAGCAAAGACTTGGAACCAACCCAAATGTCCAACAATGATAAACTGGATTAAGAAAATGTGGCACATGTATACCATGGAATACCATGCAGCCATAAAAAATGATGAGTTCATGTCCTTTGTAGGGACATGGATGAAGCTGGAAACCATCATTCTCAGCAAACTATCACAAGGACAAAAAACCAAACACCGCATGTTCTCACTCATAGGTGGGAATTGAACAATGAGAACACATGGAGACAGGAAGGGGAACATCACACACTGGGGCCTGTTGTGGGGTGGGGGGAGGGGGGAGGGATAGCATTTGGAGATATACCTAATGTTAAATGACGAGTTACTGGGTGCAGTACACCAACATGGCACATGTATACGTATGTAACTAACCTGCACATTGTGCACATGTACCCTAAAACTTAAAGTATAATTAAAAAAATAATAAAAATATAAAAAGTACAAATTATTATATACAATTATAAAACCTAGGCATTTGAAATAAAAATAAAATAATCAATTCTGTATTCATAAGACCAAATAAATATTTTTATTAAAAAACAGAACATGTTAAAAAAAAAAAAAAAGAAATAACCATAGAAATGGGCAACCAGCAGTCCTCAGGGCTGCTCTGTTTATGGAGTAGCCATTCTTTTATTCTCTTACTTTCTTAATAAACTTGCTTTTGCTTTGTACTGTGGACTTGCCCTGAATTCTTTCTTGCACAAGATTCAAGAACCTCCTCTTGGGGTCTGGATTAGGACCCCTTTCCTGTAACAGATGGAGCCTAGATTCTGAGCAACTGTTGAGGCAACACCGTTATCAGAGCCAAATCCCATACCTCCTAGGAGAAAAAGTTCTCGACATTGATGCTGACTGTACTTGCAATAAAGTGAGGAAATGACAATGAAAAAAAAAATTAAGGGGAAAGCAAAATTTAAAGTCAGAATATAGTACATCAAGGATATCTAATCTTTTGGCTTCCTTTGGTCACAATTGAAGAAGAAGAATTGTCTTGGGCCACACGTAAAACATACAAACACTGACAACAGCTGATGAGCTAAACACACACACACACCCAGCAACACCCACCTCATAATGTTTTAACAAAGTTTATGAATTTGTGTTAGGCTGCATTCAAAGCCATCCAGGGCTGCACGTGGCCCATGGGTCATAGTTTGGACAAGCTTGTAGTACACTGTAATTGGAATTAAAAAGAGAGAGAATAGGGCCTGGCGCAGTGGCTCAGGCCTATAATCCCAGCACTTTGGGAGGCTGAAGTGGGCGGATCACGAGTTCAAGAGATTGAGACCACCCTGGCTAACACGGTGAAACTCTGTCTCTACTAAAAATACAAAAAAATTAGCCAGGCGTGGTGGCAGGCACCTGTAGTCCTAGCTACTCAGGAGGCAGAGGCAGGAGAATGGCGTGAACCTGGGAGGCGGAGGTTGCAGTGAGCTGAGATCGCGCCACTGCACTCCAGCCTGGGCAACAGAGCAAGACTCCATCTCAAAAAAAAAAAAAAAAAAAGAGAGAGACAGAGAGAGAGAACAAAAGAAAAGGGAAATGTGAAATTTGATCTAAGTCTCAAAAAGTGGGCACAATTTTAGGCAAAGTTGTTATATAAGGAAGGATAGAGTGGTATGAAAAATGAGACGTGTGTCCTGAGAATAGCAAGTAAGTAGTCCATTTGGCTGGCCCATAAAATATGAGCAGAGGAGTGGAAAGTACTAAGATTTGAAAGGTAGATTTAGTCTGTAATGGGTTAAATGATTGGATTTAATTTATTCAACTATGTGGCTGATAGAAGGGGTGAGATATATTATGGTTTTTGAGTGACATAATTAGGACTATACTGTAGAAAGATTATTTAGCAGCACTATGCAGATTCAATGTTAAAGGGAAGACAATAAGTGAAAATTCTTAGATGGCAGATCAAAAAACAGGTGATAAACAAAATATTTTAAATAGTGAAGTACAGAAATGACAAATTTCAAGATACAATGTAGTGAACTTTAGATGAACAATCAGCTTGCTCTCCATGTTTCATAAAATAATGAGATAAAAAGAAAAGAGTCCTGGACTTGGAATCTAGAAACTTGAATTCCAGTTCTTCCTTTGCCTCTTACTTTACCCCTAGTGTGACTTTAGGCAAGATACAAACTCTTTTTCAAAAACGAGAGGCTAATAACACTTTCTAAAGTCTTTTCTAACTCTGAAATTCAATGACCATAAAAATGAGTTTTTAGGAGGTCTTGTTAAGCAAAACACAGATTCACAGAAGCAGAGATTCCATTACAAAATAATTGGCCTACGTCAGTGAGCAGATTTAAATACCTGTTATTTTCTACTGCTATCTTTCTATAAAAAGTAAAGTATCTTTTTAAAAGGTAACAGGAAAAGATTAATTACTTGTTTCTAGAAGCCAAAATTCAATTAACTTTTCTCCTCATTCATAGATACCTAAACTCTCATCAAGAAAAACAAATGGTAAAGTATAAAAGTTGGAAAATGTGAATCATCACTAGTATTAAAATCTACATTTAATAATTACGTTGAAGTTCAAACTACTGCTAAATCTTACTATGTTTAAGCACAAATAAGAATTTCTGATTTTATAACTGGCATTTAAATGTATTCAGAAATAGAAACAAAAACCATAAATAGATAAGTGATTATGGTTAGAATGAAAAGAAAGAGAAAACAGGCCCAGTTATGGTGGCTCACGCATGTTAATCCCAGCACATTGGGAGACTGAGGAAGGACTGCCTGAGCCCAGGAATGCAAGACCAGCCACTCACATAGTGAGACCCTGTCTCTACAAGACATCAAAAACATAGCCGGGTGTGGTGGTGCATGTCTGTGGTCCCAGCTACTCAGGAGGCTGAGGTGGGAGGATTACTTGAGCCCAGGAGTTGGAGGCTGCAGTGAGCTGTGATTGTGCCACTGCACTCTAGCCTGCGTGACAGAGTGAGACTCTGTCTCCAAAAAAAAAAAAAAGAGAAAATAAAAACATGACGAGGCCAGATGTGAAGGAGAGGAAGAACATAGAAACAAGTTGAAAGTGAATGTACTATGATAATGATTCTGTGGCTAAATTGGGAGGCAAATGCTTATAAATTTATCTTTTGTATCATGCATTGTCTTATTTGATGGGATTTAGAATTAATACCACAATAAAAGATAAGACATCTGTCACTTATGAGTCAGAAATAATTTCAGCAGCACTTGTACCAAGTTCCTAAGGAATTTTAGAGCATATGGAAAGATGTAACATGTGTCTCAAGATAACAATTTGGTCTTTATTATACAACCAATTTGTATTTTATTTGTCTTAATTTTTATTCCATCTTAATTTTAATCATATTCATTAATCTAAAAAATAAAATTGCAAGTGGGGTTATACTACATTGCTCTACTTCCTAAAGGAAGATTCATGTTGTTTTTTTGTTGTTGTTGTTGTTTTGTTTGTTTGTTTGTTTTTTGAGACACAGTTTCACTCTTGTTGCCCAGGCTGGAGTGCAATGGCATGATCTCGGCTCACTGCAACCTCCGCCTCCCCGGTTCAAGCAATTCTCCTGCCTCAGCCTCCCAGTAGCTGGGATTACAGGCATGCGCCACCATGCCCAGTTAATTTTGTATTTTTAGTAGGCATGGAGTTTCTCCATGTTGGTCAGGCTGGTCTCAAACTCCCAACCTCAGGTGATCTGCCCGCCTCAGCCTCCCAAAGTGCTGGGATTACAGGCGTGAGCCACCGTGCCCAGCTAGGTTTATGTTTTTTTTTTTTAATTGATATGACAACTTGTTTAAAAATCATAAGTATCATAGGCAGCAATCTTAAGTTGTTAAAATCTTTAACTTTCTCATTAACTTGTTAGGGGAACAGTTACGCCAATATTGCTTCATGAACTAAAAAAGCACATGTTAAGGATATAGTAATAATGTTTCAGGAGTGCTACTAGAGCTTGGCTGAATTTGAAGATTTGTGACTTGACTAGGCTCCAACTCCTCCTCTCTGAACACGTTTTTAACTTTCACCGAACTTTCCCAGAGCTTTAAAACTATCCTTTAAATAATTTAGAGTCCCAGAAACTATATCCCTTTTTTCTCCATGTTACTAATACTTAGCAATTTTCTCAGGGCCCTTGGGCACAGAATAGGGAAAGAAAAGAGTAAAAAGTCTATCTGGAGATGCCAGGAGAAAATATCCAACACAGAAAGCTATTGAAGCCTTGGCCAAGATGTTCATGTCCTAAGAAGCAACAGAGCCACTGAACTATAAGGGATTATGTGATTTAACAGTGGACAACTCAGGACAGCCAACATGGACAGAAGATAGGGTGGGGTGGGGCAGGGGCGATTAATTCTCTGAACGTTTTACTTTGTGTGAGATTCTGGGGGAGGTGAAGGAAAGCACCCCCAAAATGACTTACATTTAATTCCCCAGGAAAGGGATTTAAAATTGGATTATTTCATTTAAGAAAAATAAGATTAAAGTGACTTTTTGCACATGTAAAGTTAGGAAGAATGCAAACACAAAAAACCTACTTCTAACACAAAATAAAGTTATAAAATAACTGACTGTATTATAGTATTGTATACAAATGTTGAAAAATAAATACCAAAAACTGTTGAGAAAATTCAAAGAATTTAAAAAAAGGAAACAGGGTTAGTCAGGAAAGGTTTGTTAGGAAAAAGGATTTCTGTGTTGGACCTTGAAAGAAAATTCTAGGAAGAAAAACAGAGTAAAAGGATAAAAGCAAAATGTATTACGGGATGCTAAGAAAATCATAGGAATTGTGGGCTATCAAAGAGAATAGATGGAAATACCATTAGTTTTCCTAGGTTTGAGAAGGTTTTCAGGTTTTGAAAATTAAAAGTAGAATGTACTACAGTGTTTTTCTTTTTTTAAGCAGCCTTCCTTCAAAGCTTGATGGGTGCATTTAACTTAAATCATCTTTCTGGGGGATTTCTGAGATTCTGGCTCTTGACTCTCAGCAAAGAACTCTTAGAAGCCAAAGATGCAGTCACCAGAGAGATGTTTGGGGAAATTGATAAGTAAAACAGGTTGTTTTCTAGACGTGCTTATTTGGAGATTATTATACAACAGTATCCACTAACACAGTGGCTTTCAAGGTTTATGACAGCAATCATGGTATTCATGTTACTTTGCAACTTGCCATATTCAGACATACGTATACATGCATTTATATAATGTACATGCCTATATTTTTAATTCTATTTCATTTAAAAATGCTGATCTTGTTCCCTAAAGTAAAAGTAAGAATATTATTTACAAAATAACATGGCCCTTTGGAACTCAGATTTAAGAAAGTTCCTTGAGGACATTTTATAATGACTAGAATATACCTATTGTATGTGCTCAATGTTTCAGTCCATCCTTTCACTTACCACACATCCACTATATGCTAGGAACTAGTAATATAGAAGAGATTTTTAAGGGCGATCTAACTGAGATATGGAGGCGTGGGTGAAGAAAGAATCTCTGAGAAAATATTTGAGACTTAACAAATTAGTGAGAGTAAGATGGGTGAGTAACACTGAACATGATGTAAAAATAGGTCAAGGCAGAGTGAAGAGCATGTACAAAGAGTTTGAGGGGACAGGTGAAAGAGCTCAATTGTCTTAAAAACAGAAAGAAGTCAGGTGTGGAGGTACAAGCCTGTAGTCCCAGCTACTTGAGAGGCCGAGGCAGGAGGATGTCTTTAGCCCAGTAATTCAAGGATGTAGTTGTGCTATGATCACGCCTGAGAATAGCCACCGCACTCCAGCCTGGACAATACAGTGGGATGTCATCTTTAAAAAAAATTAAAAACAAAAAAATCCCAAACTGAAAGCAGGCCAGTGTGGCTAGGGAATATTTAGCAGATTTTGAATTTTGTTCTAAGTGAAAACCAAACCAAAATAAAACAAATACCCACAAGACAACACAACACAAAGAAAAAATGGTATTTGTTGAATGTAAAACTGAATACAAAAACCAATTTAATTTTACCCTTGACCTGGTTCACAAGGACAGTTTAAAAGTTACAGAGTACAACAGCTTGTACTTGACATAAAAAACACTGGTTTTATTTTTTGCCAAAGCAGGCATTTATTGAAAGCACATGTACTATATTAAAAAGGATCCTAAATATTTTTGTGCCAGATTTGATAAGGGACCTAATTTATGTTCTGGCATTTAGCTAGAAGCCTGAATTAGTGACACAGCAACATAGTAAAGACTTGATTTTCTCTGTTCTTTCATATGTATATCATATTCACTTGGTCACTGGCAATTCCTCTTAATACAAACTGCTAAACTAATTTGAAGCAAAGGTTAAAAGTCAGGACAAGGAGAGTAAGACTATCCTTAAAGGAAATATGCAAACTACTAATCAGCGAAAGTGTGTTTACACCCATCCCAATATACTCTTGAATCTCCATCCCCAAATCAGAAGCTTCTTTGCTTTTCTACCAGCTCCAGTTACCCTAGTTCTATAGCAAGACTCAGACTCCTAGTCTTCTCATAATCTCTTTCCTTCCCCATATATACATATTTTTAAAGAGGTCCTTACTCCTTTAAAAATGCCATGTAGTCTTATTTATTAAAAAGGCATTTATGAAGCATCTACTATGTGTCAGGCAGTGGGTCATGAAGAAAAAAACACGACTAATGTCTTTCTACTTCCCCTGTAACTATGTTTTCCACAGTAATGTTGGTGTTTCCCTGTCTCACTTTTCTACTAGATTGTCATGCTCACCACTCTATCAAGAGAAGTGCTTGGTACATAGCAGGCATTTAAATATTTTCTGAATTAAGAAATGATTTTTAGGGACCTAGAGAAGGTGAGAAGGTTGTATATGTGCTCAAGAGCACCAGATATAGACAGTAAAGAATACAATCTCACAATCAAATTTCAATTAAATGTAACTCTAGACCATCATATTAGTGGGTAAACTCTAGGAATCAATCATTACAGAAAATTACAAGGCAAAGTTAGGTGAGCCCTTTGAAAGACAGCTTAGGCTTTCCCTGAGCTGAGGGACTCTAAACAGCTTATGCCCATGGGTTTCTAGCCTGCTTTCCTCTTGACTGGGCTTTGGACTTGCTTAGCCAGCCTCCATACTTCCATCAGCCAATTCCTTGTAACAAATCTCTAAATCTATATTTTCTACTGGTTCTGCTTCTCTGGTTTAACATGGACTCATATAATGATGTTATAAACAGTGAACATCTTAAAATATTGTAACCATTCGTATTGAAAGTACTCATCAATTTCAATGAAATGAATAGATTCAGGGATTAGGAACACATACATTAGACAGATAAAGTTTACATTTAAATAAATGTAGGTTATCTTGATGCCTGATCAAGACAGATAAAGTCTACATTTAAATAAATGAAAGGTTATCTTGATGCCTGATCCCTTGATTCATATTCTTCATCATCTTCCCTCACCTCAGACTCGTAGTCTTTTCATTGTCTCTTTCCTTCCCTATCCAAAACAAATGAACAAAGAATCTTAGCCTATCACACTGTGCTATCAGGTTTGACAACATCTAGCAGGCTAAAATTTCCAGGAGGTACTTCTCTTTAATAACGGTGAAAGCTTTAACAAGAAGGAGTAACTGGTGGAATAAGCAAGAAAATAAATATATTCTGGCAGACAAATTCACAAACTCACAGATGACCACTTATTCCATTTGACTAGTAAAACTGGCCACTCTCAGTTTTTTGGATGATTTCATTTTGCATTCTAGGAATGACTGCAGCCAAAGCTCTTCGACCAGTAACATGTCCTCAGCAGATAATACTGCTCACAGAAGAGACGGCCACTTTTGTTGTTCTGTTTTGTTTTGGTTTGGAGAGGGGGATCTTTACACATTGTTGAGCAATTATCATTTGTTTTATTATTTACCTTTGGATGTACTTATGCCAAATATTCCAAACTAGATTATGAGCACTTTAAAAATAGGATAATAGCTCGCACCTTAAAAAAAATCCTACCACCTCTCTCTTTCTCTTGCAAGAGCTTAGCAATAAAAACAGGTACCCAATAAACATTGACTGATTTTGTAACCTGCAGAACAGTATGTAGAACAAGGCCAATTGTGATTTGGCTTTTATCTAAAGGAATTTTTTCTGTTGGGTGAAATGCTACTAGCTATGCTTCTCAATACTATAACTTGGAAAGATGTACACATTTTAGCCACAAAACTAATATTAAAAATATAAGGACGCATAAAAGACTAAACTAACAAAATTTTAGGAAGGAACAAACTGTTACATGTTTTTACTATTGCTGTACATGTTACATGCTACTATGATTTTACAGCAATATTCAGAAGTAGCTGCTAATCATCCTAGAGAATTTGATCTGTTGCTAGGCTAAAGCATCATTGTTGCAAGTAAGATTCTTCTTAGATTGTACAGTCAGCAATGACGCATCATCTAAGATACTTGGTACACTAGGACTCAAATGATTAGCTTCTGTAAGTGAATGAATGCATAAATTAGACCCATATGAAGCACATCATCTGATATTACTAAATAAGGTAAAGGCTAGAAGGGATAAAGGACAAGACTAACAAATATGACTAAATACTAATAGAAAAAGTTCCATATACAAAAAAAAGCACTGAAAATAAAATCAACAGATAGGCTGGGTATGGTGGCTCATGCCTGCAATCCCAGAACTTTGAGAGGCCAAGGAGGGAGGATCACTTGAGCCCAGGAGATTGAGACTAGTCTGGGCAACATAGTGAGGCCCCTTTTCTACAAAAAATTTTTTTAAAAAAATTAGCTGGGCATGGTGGTGTGCACTTGTAGTCCCAGCTACTCAGGGGCCTGTGGCCAGAGGGCTGCAAAGTTTGAGGCTACAGTGAGCTGTGAACATGCCATTGCACTCCAGCCTGCATGACAAAGCAAGATCCTGCCTCAAAAAAAAAGTCAATGGACAAACTGCGAGAAGTATTTACAAGTAAGGATTTATTTCCCAAATACAGGGGAAAAAGAAAAAAAAAAAAGAAAAAACTTAGTTGGAAAAATTGAACCAACCAAAAGAAAAAGAAAGCTAGGCAAACAAGGAGTTAAGACAAGAGGGAAATATAAATGGACTGTAACATGAAAAGATATAGAATTACAACATTACCTCTAAAACTGCAAATTGAAACAATAAAATACCATTTTAAATTTATCAGTTTGGCAAAGCTTAAAAAGATATTTAAACAGAGAATATGATTTGGTAGAATCCCCTGAAGGGCAGTTTGGTAAAATGTATCAAAAGTTAAATTTTCCTTTACTAAGAATTGGCAGTTCAATTCTGGAGATTGAGCCTATAGAACTATTTACACAAAAGTACATAAGACATATTACTACAGAACTATAATAACAAAAACCCAGAAAACAACATAAAAGCTTTTAATAGAAGAATAAACAATGACGTATTCATATAATACCGCTCTTATACAAAATAAGGCAGATAGATAAGTTTGTACTACCAGGAAAAGAGATCTAGCTATTTTAAGAGAAGATACAAAACAGAATTAAAGCATGATTTCATTAAAATGAGTATTTTGGCCATCAGGTCCTAGTGCTGCTGGCTCTGCCTGGTCCCCACAACCCAGGTTGGGTGTAGTCTGCCATGCCTGGGCAGTGGGCCAAGGAATGGAGGTCAGTGGATGAACAGCGTCAGGGAGCAGTGCTGACACACAGAGGGGTGGCAACTGCAGGCCCCCACAACACCAGCTTCCAGGGAAGCCCAGAGCATGAGGCTGCAGGCCTGAGAGGGAAGAAGCCACACTGCCATGGTGTGAAGGTGTGCAGATTGTGACATCCTATTGGGTTCAGGGAATGTACGGGACCTATGAGGCTTAAGTTCTGGATCATGAAAATCAAACATTCAAATGTTTCAGCTTCTGTTTACTTCAAAGCCTAAAGTTAGTCCTAAGTCTTCCTGAGACAGGCGAGGGAGGAACCTTTGTCTCTGAAGCATCAAAAGTCCAGCCCGGCCTCACCAGGGTAAAATCAAGGTGTATGCAGGGTTGATTCCTTTTGAAGCTCAAGGGGATAATCTTTTCTTGCCTTTCTAGCTTCCAGAAGTGCCTGCATCCTTTGGCTCATGGCCCATCCCCACTTCAAAGCCAGCCAAATTACTTTTCAGAAACCAGGTGTATTAGCCTGTTTTCACACTGCTATAAATAACTACCGGAGACTGGGCAACTTAAAAAGAAAGAGGTTTAGTTGACTCAGTTCCACATGACTGGGGAGGCCTCAGGAAACTTATAATCATGGCAGAAGGTGAAGGAGAAGCAAGGTACATCTTACACAGTGGTAGGAGAGAGAGAGCACGAGCAGGAAAGTGCCACACACTTTTAAACTATCAGGTCTGGTGAGAATTCACTCCTATCATGAGAACAGCATGGGGAAAACTGCCCCCATGATCCAATCACCTCTTGCCAGGTCCTTCCCCCAACACGCCAGGACACCCACCAGATAGAAAATGATAAGCTGGGCACAGTGGCATGTGCCTGTAGTCCTAGCTACTCAGGAGGTTGAGGCAGGAGGATTGCCTGAGGCCAGGAGTTCAAGACTGCAGTAAGCTATGAACGTGCCACTGCACTCCAGCCTGGGCAACAGAATGAGACACTTCTTTTAATAAATAAATTTAAGAAAACAGAAAAAAGAAAATGTCAACTGCTGTCACATAGACCTTTGATAAGGGGAAACTGAAGACTGAACTGACTGCTGCTCTTTGTTCTAAATTGCTTCCTGAGGGGCCTGGGGAGAGTCACACCTGTGAGCTATCAATTTCCTAAACTGGTCACTCTGACCCAGTGCATCGTGGCTTGCTCTCATACCTTGACTCTGACATAGCACCCCATAATGATTAACAGGTTTCCTTATCCTAACTAACCTATGTTAAGGCCAAACCTTAACACTCCTTTCTGCTGACCCCAAGTTTTTAGACAAAGCCTTTCTTCCTTAACCAACTGCAAATCAAAGAATCTCCTAATCCATCGATGACCTGTAAGCCCCCACTTCAAAACCTTCCTCCTTTTTGAGCCAACCCATGTATAACCTCAATGTATTGATTAACAATTTTGCCTGTAACTTCTACTTTCCTGAAATGTCCCCGCCTTTAAAAACCCATGCTTGTAAGCCAGCAGGGAGGTTGAGTCTTAAGCATGAGCTGCCCATCCTCCTTGCTTGGTGCCCCACAATAAATGCCCTTCTCTCTCTTGCTGCAATAAAGTAAAATGAGTATTTTAAATACTTTTTATAATAAAATATGTCTAGAAGGATATATTTTAAAATTAATAACAAAGATTGAGATGTGGTGGAATTATGAAATAATTTTCTTTCTGCATTATCTATTTCTATAATGTCCAGATTTTAAACAATGATCTAGAAAAAAGAAATAACATTCAAGCGTTAAGATTACAATAACATCTCTGGCCATTTATTCTACTTCGTTGCAAATTATATAGACACAGAAGTATCCAATATTACATAGTTTATGTAGTATATAAATGGTTTTTAAATTATAACTGAGATGAAAGGGTAGATAAAAATATTACACAATCAACATATTGCCCCCATCAGTAGTCAAATATATATGCCTTTTTAGCTTCCTAAAGTTACTAATTTGTGTTTGAAGACCTATGAATCACCTCTTACACGTTTCAGTCAAGAATACACAGTAATAAGAGAATAAAGCCCTGGTTTCCTCCACTATATATAAAACAGTTGTTCCTAGTAGTTTCAATAAAGAATATTTAAAATTTTGAATTTGTAGTGCCACTTACCATAGGTATAGTATAGCCAAAAGCTCACATTGAAATTTATTTTGCTTATTAATGGTTAGAAAGAGTTACACAGTAGCACCATTCTCTAATATGCCATAGTGCTTGGACTGTTTCAAATAAATATCTGGTAAGAGTCACAGTAAGAGGGGTATGTTCCTACTTTATTTCTGGAGGTCTGACAGCTACAACACACTCTAAATGTGACAGTAAGGCAAAAACAGGGCCTGATACCACCAGGCACTGAAATCAGAAGTCCTTTTCTATAGATAAACTGCTCTATAACCAACGCATTTTAAAATCTTACACAACAATAATGGACCTAAAAGGAACTAATAGCATGCCTCCAGTTGTGCCTGGCATCTTCCTTTCCTCAAATTCTAAAACAGAGTCCTATATTTTTAAAAATTTGAAACATTAAGGGAAACAGTAGGAGAAAAGCTAAGATTGGTTAAGAATTGCTCAGTAAGACTTAGAAAATGTGTCCATGAATGCTATATATGCCTCTCCCACCAATCTTCTAAGTGGCACTGCTATTCCATAGACGATCTATGGCTAAATATACAACAGCAGAGTCCCTGCTGGTCAAAGCTAGTGAAACTGTTCTTTTAGCTCAGTGGCAAATAACAGTACAAGAGAAGCTAGAGACTTGAAATACATTACTGCCAATTGCTTTTTACTTTGAAAGTTTTCTAAATCAATGATAAGCTATCTGCACTGAGAAGGTTATGGAATAGCCTCAAGTTGTATATGCAGTCCTTACGTAGAAAATAAGCAGAGCTCATACGGCATATTGCTGTTCTCTATTTTAGAACTAGCACAGGAACCATGTGATGTGTTCATTGCTATGGTAACTACATTTCAGTAGTGAAAAGGAGAGCAAATAGGCATGTAAAACATGTATAAGTTGTCAATATATAAGTAGTTGCTGCCCCAGAGCTGCAATAACAAATTTTATTGATGTATGACTTACTAGAATAAAAATCTACTATTTATATCTTTAAAAGTGGCATTAATAAACCTTCACTCCCTTTAATGCCTTCCCCATTTAAGAAAATAAATGAATAGTGTCTTTCACCCCAGTTTGCTTCTTAGAGAACTCCTATTATTAGAGACCTAAAAAGTATATGCTATGTCTCATGTGACACAAGAATGAATGGCGTCTCAAATGTAGTCAATAGGAAAATTGCTCTGCCTAGTCTTTTCCAAGGGGTTGAGTCTACTGTTAGGACCAACTCAAGTTCTGAGGTTGATTACATGGGGGGAAATCTCTGATTTTGCATCAAATTATCTCAACCTTCTAGGTGCTTTCTGTCCAGAGCAACTGAGAAACAGGATACTCCCAAGACATGATCATCCTTGATTACTTTTAGATCAGTCTCTGATTGTCTTGCATTTTAATAAGATATTTATAACAGTATACATTTAATTTTAAACTTTCTGTATGATGCCACTTAGATTTTTTTTTTTTTTTTGAGACAAGGTCTTGCTCTGTATCCCAGGATAGAGTGCAATGGGATGATCATAGATCACTGCAGCCTCGAACTCCTGGGTTCCAGGGATCCTTCCACCTTGGCCTTCCAAAATGCTGGAATTATAAGCATAAGCCACTACACCTGGCCAGGATAGAAATCTTAGTAAGTTTTTCTGACAACTCTCTCTCTCCCCCACTTCTGTCTATAATTCTGGCCTATGGCACTGCTAGCTGGATCTGACACCTATAACATAAAAAAACAACAAACAGTTAATCAGTTTAATCAGTTAAATACAGAAAAAGAAAGATCAGCCCTTAACATAAGTTATATTATTATTGTTATTATTACTGAGACAAGGTCTTGCTCTGTTGCCCAAGCAGGAGCACAGTAGCATGATGACGGCTCACTGCAGCCTCAACCTCTGGAGATCTGAGACGACAGGCATGGGCCATGCAGGGCTAATTTTCTTTTTTTTGTAGAGATGGGGTCTCCCTATGTTGCCCAGGCTAGTCTTGAACACCTGGGCTCAACTGATCTTCCTGCCTTGGCCTCCCAAAGTGATGGGATTACAGGCGTGAGCCACCGTGCCCAGCCTAACATAAATTAATTTTTAAAAGTTAAAATCTATTCCAAATTTCACATTATATCTTAAACCTGTAGTCATATTAATCGAATTGCTTACCACAAAGACTATTACAGTATGGTTATATATAAAATAAGCGACATTTGCATATATACCAAATTATATTTTTATAAATAAATGAAGAATCATATTCTGTGGGAAATGAAATACTGCTTCACTACAACAATTTTTTTTTTTTTTTTTAAATAGAGACAAGGTCTTGCCCTGTTGTCCAGGCTGGTCTCGAACTCCTGAGCTCAAGCGATCCATCTGCCATAGCCTCCCAAAGTGCTAGGATTTCAGGCATGAGCCATTGTGCCTGGCCACAACAAGAAATATTAATATCAAAATGGACTAGTGAAAAAAGAAACCAACACTAGAATTGCAGCTATTATTTATAGTGAATGACAATGTTCTAAGCTTTACCATTCTTGTAATTTGGTATTAATTTTGTCCTGGAACATTTTTTAAAATTGTAATACCTAATTTAGAAAATATTGTATTGGAAATTAAGGAAACATGACCCATTAAATAAACAGGATGTATTTGCAATTATTATATATACAACTATTCACGATATACATATGTATACACCTACTAGGACTACATATATAAGGGATATATGAAAGGAAATGAAAACCCCAAAGTCAGAATAAGCATTAGCTCTGCAGAGGATTGGCAGGATCTTCAAATGAGGAGGGAGGCAGAGGATACACTTTGTAATATACATATGTTAGACATATTCTTTGATATATGAAATATTTCATAATAAAAAAAGGACAGGAGAGAAAAAGAGTATATTAATGTACCCTTTCATGGGAAGAACATCAGTTACCATTTTATCACAAGAAAGAGTAAGAGAACAGAGTGTAAGAAGCTACCATGGGAAATCACCTTGGTTTTACTCAATATAAAAGCATATGCAATAAGGCAAAAGATTCACCTTCTTCATGAAGTTTCTTTAGCCAATTTGTTTAAATAATCTTTTCACAATTTGTATGTCATATATAAGCATATGTTAAATAGCATTAAATAAAATTATAATATTTTATTTTTTCTCAAAATAGAGATGTAGGATTTACTGTTCTTTTAAAAATGGTGAGATTTATTAGTAGAGATGTTGGGTTGACTTGCGATTGGCTTTTACAATTGATCTTAGCCAAAAGGCCAAGAAGCAATGCGATTGGCTTTTGTAGCATTTTGCATTCTTATTACTGAGGTATGATCACATAAAATACGACGCACAGATCTCAAATGGTTATCCAAAACAAGACATAGAACGTTTCTATAATCCCAGAAAGTTTTCTACTGTCTCTTACCAGTCAATCCCTATACCCCCTAACAAAAAGGAAACTACTTTCTGATTTCTATTATAGATTGTTTTTGTTTGTTTGAATGGTATAATGTAGAACACAAAAACTGTTTTGCATCTGACTCTTCTTGTTCAACATAATGTTCCTGAGATTTACCCATATAGTTGGGGGTAGTAGTAGTTCATTTATTTTTATTGCCCAGTAGCGTACTGTTAAATGAATACACAGGCCAGGTGCAGTGGCTCATGCCTGTAATCCCAGCACTTTGGGAGGCCGAGGAGGGCAGATCACGAGGTCAAGAGATCGAGACCATCCTGGCCAACATGGTGAAACCCTATCTCTACTACAAATACAAAAATTAGCTGGGTGTCGTAGCGTGTGCCTGTAGTCCCAGCTACTTGGGAGGCTGAGGCAGGAGAATCGCTTGAACCTGGGAGGTGAAGGTTGCAGTGAACAGAGATTGCGCCACTGCACTCCAGCCTGGTGACAGAGTGAGACTCTGTCGCAAAAAAAAAAAAAAAAAGAATACACAATGTGCTGAAAAATTGTCTTGTTAATGAACATCTCTGTTTGTTGCTATGAATCTTCTTGTGCAACTCTTTCTGTGGATATATGTTTTTGTTCTTCTCAGGTAAATGACTTGCGGGATCATAGGGTAGATGTATGGTTAATTTTTACTGGGGAAAAAAATAAAAAACTACCATACAGTTTTTCAAATGTGTGGTCCCACTGCATGGTCTCACCAGCAAAGAATGAGAGTTCCAGTTGTTTTGCATCCTTCTCAACAATTAGTAGTCCTTTTGATTTTAACTATTCAAGTGGATGAGTGATGGGTCAGTATCTCACTGTGATGTTAATTTGCGTTTCCTAATGATTAATAATGTTCGGCCTCTTTTAGTGTGCTTATTTGGCCATTAGATTATTTCCCTCTATGAAAGTGTCCAAGTCTTTTGCCCAATTTTTAAAAATTATGCTATTTGTCTATTGATTTGTCTTATTGTTGATTTCTGGATACAATCCTTTGTCAGATACATGAATTGTAAATGTTTTCTCCCAATCTGTGGCTGGACAATTCTTTATCTTAATGGTATCCTTAAAAAAAAAAAAGCTTTATTAAGGCATTTATTTACACACTACAAAATAATGCTTTCAGTGTATAATTCAATGCTTTTGTGCAAATTTTGTGCAAACATCACCACAATCCAGTTTTAGAACATTTACATCACCCCCAAAAGATACCTCCATGCCTGTTTACAGTCAATCCCTCTTCTACCCTCAGTCTACTATTTGAACTGCCTTAACCATAGGAGACCTTCTGAATTAACAAACCCTTTTGAAAATGTAAGGCCATTTAAAAATAAAGAACTACAAAACGTTTTAAAATCTCAAATAAGTGCTGACAGCAGTGGCTTATGAAAACATTTTTTTTTGGTTAGGTTTATCCACCACTTTTTAATCTTTTCTATCAATATAATCAGTGGAAAGGGCTAAGACATTTCACTATTTAATCAGGACAAATGTGGCATATTTCATAGCTGGCTGTGAATTAACAGAAACAGTCGGGGAAAACCAAGTTTTACTACCCACAAAATGATCCCAAAATATGTATACAGTTGGCCCACTGTATCTGCATCCACATTCAACCAACTCTGAATTGAAAATATGAAAAAAAATCCAACAATAAAAAATAGTAATACCAAATAATACAAAAAACCATGGTATAGCAACTATTTACATGGCATTTACATTGTATCAGGTATTATAAAGAATCTAGAGATTAATATTTAAAGCACATGGGAGTATATGCATAGGTTATATGCAAATACTTCGCCATTTTATCCAAGGGACTTGAGTGCTGGTATCCTGTGTATGTGTGATAGGGGTCCTGAAACCAAACCCCTGAAGATACCAAGGGAGGACTGCATATTATATGCATGTATCTATAAGGTATGTACATTTACTAAGTAAATGGCATAAAATGAGAACAAATATGGCCTCAAAATATTTTCTGCCTGTAGTTAAATATAGAGTTCTCTATTCTTAGTATTGATTATAGGGAAAAAATTATGTACAAACATATTTCCTTCCACTAGTCCTCCGTGCTGAACTTCTCATAATTCTTAAGTCCACTGTATATTTTGCCTTTTCACTTTCACAATGTCTTCTGATGAAAGGTCCTCAATTTTGACACATCCTATTTATTTTTCCTGAAACATTGTTTTTTCCTAAGGCTAGTCAAGTAAAGCAGTGGAAATGGAGAAGGAACAAAGAAATCTGTAACTGGTTGTGATCAATTAGTTGTAAATACCACTGCATTTGGACCAGACTATATTTTCTTTATTGTTAACATTTTTAAATTCTTTGTAAGAAACCTTTGCCTAATCAAGACCATGATATTTTCGTACGATTTCTTCTAGAGGTGTTATTGTTCTATTTTACATTTATGTATAATCATATAGAATTAATTTTGGTGTGTGGCATAAGGTACAAGTTAATTTTTTTCCATATGAATATCCACTGACCCCAATACTATCCTTTCTCCTCTATATCCCAGTGGCATCTTTGCTGTAACTGTATGACTGTATGTGTGTGGGTCTGTTTTCTATCCTTCGTCTATTAGTACATCCTTGAGTCAGTACCACACTGTCTTAACTACTCTTGTATACAAGCTTGTCTTCATCTAAAAAAAAATTTTACTTAAAAAGTAGTTCAGAGCTGGGTATGATGGTGCATGCCATCCCTGTAGATCCAACTACTTGGGAGGCTGAAACAGGAGGATTGCTTGAGCCCAGGAGTTCAAGACCACACCAGACAACATGGCGAAACCTGCAACATAGTGAGACCTTGTCTCTAAAAAGTAACTCAATTATATTTGAGCATAGCATATGATTATAGATATTATAAACAAAGATTCAAATGAATATTAATAAGCAAAATGATATAAATCAATTAAAATTAAAATTACAAGTACTGGTAGGCCTATATTCTTTAACTATCAAGAAAATGAAATGTCTTTAAGATTGATTGTTGGACTGTCTTGACTACCTACTATACCATGTCAACCCACATTTACTATGCCCCTATTCCAATCTACCAAACACTACATAGCTAGCTGTGTCAAAGAACAGATCCAGTGACACTACCATGCTTACTTAAAAATTTCCATTATTTCCTATTACTGCTGGCGGGGAGGGGCAAAACCAGAGGCAGGGAGAGCAATTATGAGACTACTGTAATAATCTGGGCAAGTGATAATGGCATCATGAACTAGAAGGGAAGAAGCAGAGGTAGTAAAAGGTAGTAAGATTTTCAATATATATTGAAGGCAGAGTCAAAAGTGATTGGGTTCTCCGCTGGACATGGTGGCTCGTACCTGTAATCCCAGTACGTTGGGAGGCTGAGGCGGGAGGATCGCCTGAGGTCAGGAGTTCAAGACCAGCCTGGCCAACATAGTGAAACCCTGTCTCTACTAAAAATACAAAAATTAGCTGGGCGTGGTGGTGGGCGCCTGTGATCCCAGCTACTTGGGAGGCTGAGGCAGAAAAATCACTTGAACCCAGGAGGCAGAGGTTGCAGTGAGCCAAGATCACACCATTGCACTGCAGCCTGGGCGACAGAACGAGACTCCATCTCAAAAAAAAAAAAAAAAAGTGATTGGGTTCTGATTTATGCTAATATGTGACAATGGTTATCAAAGCTCCCTGACTGCAAATCATCAGGCATCTATCCCCGACCTAATATTGCCACAGAAGGTCTAAGGACCCAAGAATGACAACTAGGCATCATAAACTTCTTTAAGAGTGTCAAATAATCAGGAAATCGTCTTTTATGTGCTCATGGCATATCTATAGCTATTAAAAGCCCCATTATAATTTCAATGAATCAACATGTAAATAATTAACACCTGTGTATATTTTACATCCATGAAACAATAGGGGATAAAAATAAATTGAAACACCCCCAGCTCACTAAAGAATTTACAGTCTAGGCCAAGTGCAGGGCTTATGCCTGTAATCCCAGGATCTTGGGAGGCCGAGGTAGGCCGATCACTTGAGCCCAGGAGTTTGAAACCAGCCTGGGCAACATGGCAAAACCCCATCTCTACAAAAGATACGAAAAATAAGACGGGAGTGGTGATGTGCACCTGTAGTCCAAGCCACTCAGGAGATTAAGGTGGGAGGATCACCTGAGCCTGGGAAGTTGAGACGGCTACTGAGTGGTGATTGTGCCACTGTACTCCAGCCTGGGTGATGTGAGTGAGACCTTGTCTCTAAATTAATTAATTAATTAATTAATTTACAATCTAGTAAGTAAACTAAACTGCCCATATAAAAAGATTTTAAAAGATGTATAAGTGTAATAGTCCAAAGAGTGTTCTATAAATTCGAGGGAAAATTAGTGAATGAATGAAGATTTCAAAGAAAAGATTGGATCTATCCCTAAGACACAACACCATGCACATTTAACTTGATCAGGTTCTTTCAAGAATACCCCCACTGTGTGTGATTTTAGAACATAAGTATTATATACTTTTCCCTCACAGTACTCATATTTATAATTATAAATTGAATGATTAAAAATTCAATTTTATAAGTTGTAAGTTATAATTGAATTGAAATTTATTGAATATTAAATGAATAACTGAATTATAAATTGAATCTCTGCCTCTAATACAGACTATAAAATCCATGAGGGTAGAAGCCATGTCTGTTCTTGTTCTCCAAAGTATCCTGTGCATGTGGCACGTAACAGTCACTTAATGAATCATTATAAAATAAATAAGGGAAGGCAGGAAGTCCAAATTCTTCTGCCAGGTTTTCCACGTTCATGGAAATTTTATCTACTTAGTTACAACAGGGAATCTTTGTCCCAAGTTGCCTGGCTTTATTTATAGTGCAAATTCATTTACTCGTTCAACAAATATTTATTGAGTGACTACAGTGTACAGATTGTTTAAGGGATTGGGGATACAGCAGTGAATGAGACACAAAGTCTTTATCTTTATGGAAACTATTTCACATAAACTATGTTCACCCTTGTTTTGGAGGTAATCTCAATCATTCCTTTTGTGTAAAACATCTTCTTTACTCCCTCTCTTTATCCCTACCATGAAGTCTTCCTGAATACGCAAACCACTGGTAGGGTTGCCAGATAAAATACATGATGCTCAGTCATATTTAAGTTTCAGATATGCAATGAATAATTTTTTAGTATAAGTATGTCCCAGATATGTGTCCCTTCTGAAATTCAAATTTAAATGGGCATCCTGTATTTTTATTTGCTAAATCTGGCAACTTCTTTATCTGGCAATTTCCCCCTTTTCCAAATTTCCATTCTAATTGTATTCAGAATCAAAAAGATTAACATTTAATTATCCTCTTCCGTAGGATTTTTGTTTTGTTGCTTCATGTTTTAACAAATACTTGATAGATTCAGAAATTAAAATTACAACAAAGATTTATTTACAAAGTTTTTTTCCCAATTGTATTTGCAATACTGAAAAAAAAAAACAAACTAAAAATTTCCAACACTAGAAGACTAATGAAAATAAATTATATTATACAGTGATCCAAAATTATAATTGACATAATTAAAGACATTGGAAAATGTTGAAAATATATTAAGTGGCCGGGTGTGGTGATTCATGCCTGTAATCCTAGCACTTTGGGAGGCCAAGGCAGGCAGATCACAAGATCAGGAGATCGAGACCATCGTGGCCAACATGATGAAACCCAGTCTTTGCTAAAAATACAAAAATTAGGCCGGGCGCAGCGGCTCACGCCTGTAATCCCAGCACTTTGGGAGGCGGAGGCAGGGAGATCACCTGATGTCGGGAGTTCGAAACCAGCCTGACTAACATGGAGAAACCCTGTCTCTACTAAAAATACAAAATTAGCCCGATGTGGTGGCACATGCCTGTAATCCCAGCTACTCGGGAGGCTGAGGCAGGAGAATCGCTTGAACCCGGGAGGCGGAGGTTGTGGTGGGCCAAGATGGAGCCATTGCACTCCAGCCTGGGTAACATGCGCAAAACTCTGTCTCAAAAACAAAACAAAACAAAACGAAACAAAAGAAAAAATTAGCTGGGTATGGTGGTGCGCGCCTGTAGTCCCAGCTACTCGGGAGGGTGAGGCAGGAGAATCACTTCAATCCAGGAGGTGGAGGTTGCAGTGAGCTGAGATTGTGCCACTGCACTCCAGCCTGGTGACAGAGCAAGGCTCTGTCTCAAAAAAAAAAAAAAAAAAATATATATATATATATATATATATACACACACACATATATATATATACACACGCATATATATATACATAGTGGGAAAAATGATATAAAATCTATTTCAATTGGTTAAGAATTTACATACACAAACAGTTGACTATATTCTTTATAAATGCAATGGCATGAAGGAGAAAGACCAAGGAACTCCAGATTAAGGAAACCAAAGAAACATGACAAGTTAAGGCAATGCATGATCCATGATCCTGGAAAACAAAATCACTAGAAAGAACATTCTTGGGACAACTAGAAAAATCTGAATATGTACTATGGTTAGGCATATATACTTAGAGAGACAGAGAGAGAGAAAAAGCAAGAATGCTCAAAAGTATAGTAGGAGAGAACTCTGTACTCTTCTTACAATTCTTTCCTAGATTGTAAATCATTTCAAAATAAAAAGTGTGTGGAATAAAAATAAATATGATAAAAACAAATAAAAATGTGTGGGAAAAACCCTACAAGGAAACACAGGAAAAATTATAGAGTACTTAATGCTGGGTGATATGACAAATGTTAATTTTAATTTTTTCTTTTGCATGTTTTTGTATTTTTAACGCTCTACAATGAGCATGCATTGTTACAGTTGGAATTTTTTTTTTAAATCACTTAAAGGTACCTTGATGAAATGTGTAACCCATGAATGTCAATTTTGATGTCTATAAACCTCCAGAATAAGAAATTATTTTTAATGTTTTACTAAATAATCATTATATAAAATACACTCTTCTCAACATTTTTTCCAACTGAATACATTCCCAATTATTTTCCTAAGAGGTACCAAAAATGAGTATCAAATAAGTTTTTCCATCTGCCCTACTATATAAAACACTCAATAGACTTATAAGTAATTTTTAAATGATCTAACTTAAAATTTAGGTACAAGCAACCTTTTCAGATATATTTCCTGTAGTCACATTACCTATTATACACAGAAATAAAGCAAATCTGATAACTAAATCAGTGACATCGTGGAGTATTTTTCTCATTGTTTAAAATAAAATACAAAGAAATGAAAATCTGGAGCTGAGTTAATATAAATCTAAGTAAGAGCAACTAAAAAAACAGAGATGAGAATATTTCTAGAAAAGGCCTATCTCTTACCATGCCCATGCCACACAGTAATTACTGTATTGAAATCACATTAAGTCGACCTCGTCTCACAAATCTTCCATTTGTTAGTTGAAAAATAGTACTAAGTTCCAGCGAGTTGTGATAACATTCTTTGTTAAGCTTATATTACTTTCACCCATTTTGCAGCCATCTAAAAATCCTCAGCACCAAGCAAAATTTCTGCTAGTTTATTTATTCCTCATGGTATATTTCTAGGTTCCACATAACAAGAAAGATAAACTCTGACTTCAGCCTAACAGATGTGAAGTTTGATTGCAGAGTAAATTGAATTTACCTCCTAACCAGCATTTCCCTTCTGGAAGCTGGTAGGAAATGAAGAGGTCATTTCTGCATTAATACCTTGCTAAGAGAAAGAAAACCTGTCTTTCCTCATGTAAGAAATTACCTTTCTACAAACTCTCAATCCAATTGGACTGATGCTGTAATATAAGAATTCTATTTATCAAATTAAGAATTCTATCTTAATTTGAACAAATTAGTACTAATACCCACTGTATTAACTTAACAACTCCATGTTTAACATTTACTTTTATTCAAGTCAATTACTGAAAACATACATTGCCTCTCAGAATGAATTGTTCATTACAGCTCAAAAGGAATAGTAGTTTAACAATAAAACAGAAATGGGAACATCATATCCATCTGGCCCTGAAAATATCTAACACAAACCCTGTGAGAAGTCATATTTCTGAATGAAAATTAGAATACCCTTCAAGGACAAAAAGTTAAAGATAGAAGGAACCAGTTAACTCTGGAATATAAGACAAAATGATAGATTTAAATCTTCTGTTTCTTAAGCAGCAAAATTTGACAATTTGGGGCTGAAGTTCCTTAGTTTTCTTTCTGTACACCACGGACTGAAACCAGAGAGGATGAGAACAAAGTATTTTTGGTGGAACCTAGAGTCCGCGGCTTGTTAACTTAGTATAAGGGTACCACAAATCGAGGCCCAATTTAAAACTATTCACATTGTCAGGGACCCCTAAGCCTGACCGGAACTCCATACGTGAAAACATACTGCAGATTCCTATTTTTAAAAAAGTTGAGAGGAAAAGAATGTGATCAGTAACTGACTATGTAACAGCAATGTTAACATTCTTTTTAGAAATCCCTGAATATCTAGCGCAGAGTGCAATGTCTGACACAGAATATGCTCTCAATAAATTGTGGTCAAATTTAAGTACATTAAATCTCCAAGAGAATACCTTAAACAAAAAGGAAAAAGTAGAATCTGTATGACCCTGAACACAGACGTAAGTATGGAAGAATAAAATCCTTCATAATTTTGGTAAAACCCCAATTGTTCACTTTAGTAAAGTGATCAACATGAAAAAAACATTGTTGGGTGATAGATATTCAAGAGAAGAGAATTGAAAGTTTATTTTAACCTGGCGACACGGCAAGATTCCGTCTCAAAAAAAAAAAGAAAAAAAGAACAAAAAACTCCTCGGTTTTCATTCTTTTTTGAGACAGAGTCTCGCTCTGTCCCCAGGCTGGAGTGCAGTGGTACCATCTCAGCTCACTGCAACCTCCACCTCCCGGGTTCAAGCGATTCTCCTGCCTCAGCCTCCCGAGTAGCATGCACCACCATGCCCAGCTAATGTTTGTATTTTTAGTGGAGAAGGGCTTTCACCATGTTGGCCAGGATGGTCTCAATCTCCTGACCTCGTGATCTGCCCGCCTCAGCCTCCCAAAATGCTGGGATTACAAGTGTGAGCCACTGTGGCCAGCCTTCATTCTTATTTCTCTTTTATTATTTCAAATTTTGTTTATCTGTGCTTTCTTTCATTTCTAATTGATTATATCACATGATTCTGCACCACCTCCCACCACATTTATCAAGTTTCTATAAATAGTAATCTATTAATAAAGTTGTTACATGGTATCATTACACCCTTAAACTGGTATAGTAAAAAACATATCGAGTCCTTGTCTGGATTCCTAGCACAGAGCTTCAAAAACCCTCAGGATTTCCTGATTGTTAAAAGTGTCTTTGTTATGCTGATGGGGCGATTCACTGTCAGCCCCAGGATGGGAAGTGGTCACCAGAAAGTCCAACTTTGTGATTAGATAATTGGAACTTCCGGTCAGAAAGTGACCACCAATCAAGTGGCCAGAATGCAGTGAAGAATGAAAGTCACTGCTGTAAAGGAACACATTCTAGTGTAAAAGAAACCATGTAAGCATTGTAATTATAAACACAAGATCACAGAATCACATTTATAAAATAAACAAATGAATGGGAGTGGAGAAGGGAGGGAAAGGAGGGGAAAATGTGAGGTAGGGAATATATGAAATGAGTATTGATGATAAGAAAACATGAATAGTTAGGCAGTACAGGAGAAAGGAAGAGGTGCTTGTAGGAGAGAAGTACAAGATGAAAATATAGGGCCAGAAAATGAAACTAAACAGTGTATAATGGGGATTAATTCATATTCCTCTAATGTGCCTGATAAAATGGCAAAAAAAAAAAAAAAAAAAAGATAAGAGTCTTTAAAATCTGTACCTTAAAGAATGATCACTTTTTAGTTCTTGGATTACTTTTACTGTGCTAAAATGAATTGGCTGGTGCAACTAAGTATTCGAAATAAAGCTAGAATTTTACATGCTTCTAGTGAATTCCATATGATAGCAATGCTTCATAAATAATTGATAACCAAATATTAAAATAACCCCATTAAAAACAGGCATTCACTTACACTACTGCTGAGAATGAAAACATTTCTAATTATTTTGGAGAGGAATTTAGCAACACCTAACAAAACGTTATATGCACTTATCCTTTGACCCAACAATTCCATTTCAAGGAATTTACTCTGAAGAAATACCTCTAGCAACACAAGAAATATGTACGAACAAGATTATTCATTCAAAGATTGTTTTTAAGTGCAAGACTCTGGAAACAGTCTTAATATCCATACATAAGACAGTGACTGAATAAAATATGGTACATTCACACAATGGGGAAAATCCAACTATAAAAAACGAGGATGATTGTGGCTGGATGTCTGTAATCCCAGCACTTTGGGAGGCCAAGGCAGAAGGATTGCAGGAGGATTGCTTGAGCCCAGGAGCTCAAGACCAGCCTGGGCAACACAGTGAGACCCTGTCTCAGTTTTTTTTTTTTTTTTTTTTTTTTAATGAAATAGGCCAGGCGCGGTGGCTCATGCCTGTAATCCCAGCACTTTGGGAGGCCAAGGCAGGAGGATCACAAGGTCAGGAGATCAAGACCAGCCTGGCTAACATGGTGAAACCCCATCTTTACTAAAAATACAAAAAATTAGCCGTGGGTGGTGGCGGGCACCTGTAGTCCCAGCTACTTGGGAGGCTGAGGCAGGAGAATCCCTTGAACCTGGGAGGTGGAAGTTGCAGTGAGCCGAGATCACACCACTGCACTCCAGCCTGGGTGACAGAGCGAGACTCCGTCTCATTAAAAAAAAATAAAAAAAATAAATAAATAAATAAATGAAATGAAATTAAAAATGAGGAAGATCTCTATGAGCTTTTATGGAATGATTTCTAAGATATACTTGATTGAAAAAAGCTAAGTTCAAAGAGGATCTATCTATAGTGTGCCACCTTTCATGTAACAAAGAAGATACAATAAAATATGCATTTAGCTGCTAATTTGTGCTAAAAGAAATTTAGAAATGTGAGCCAGAAACTAATGAGATTATTTATAGAGGGCAGGTAGGAAGAAACAGTGTAGGAATAGAGAGAGAATGGGGAATGAGGAAGATGAGGGATAAGGGAGGAGCGACACTACTGAGTAAAGCTTTTCATATAGTTCTGATGTTAAGAACCATATAAATGTTTCACATATTTAAAAAAAATTAAAATACTTGGAGAGGAAAGGAACTAACTTTAACTAAAAACCTGTGTTTTGACAATATACACAAAAGGCTAAAGACAAAAAGAATTGTACACATATATTAAGCTCTATTTAATAAACTTGTTTTTCACAGCATATTAGTTATTATTGTGTAACAAATTGCTCCAAAACTTAGTGACTTAAAATAACAAACACTTATTATCGCCATAGTTTCCGTGGATAAGGAATCCAGGCATGGCTTAGCTGAGTGCCTCTGACTCAAGATTTCACAAGACTGCAATTGAGATGTAGACCAGGCCTGCAGTCATCTCGTGTTTGAGGGAGCATTTGCTTCCAAGGTCGCCATGTGACCTCCTGGGCTCAAGCGATCCTCTTACCTCAGCCTCCCAAGTAGCTGGGACTACAGGTGCATGCCACTATGCCCAGCTAATTTTTATATTTTTAGTACAGATAGGGTTACACCATGTTGCCCAGGCTGGTCTTAAAGTCCTAAGCCCAAGCGATCTGTCCTCCTTGGCTCCGCAGAGTGCTGGGATTACAGGCGTAAGCCACTACGCCTGGCCAGAAATAGTAACTTTGAAGTGAATAAACTGGGCCAACATTTTCTTAACCATGTGATCAAAGTTAGTATTACCAGTAATGAAACACACTAAAATCTTAATATAACGCATGAAAAAAGACACAATAGCATTTCTGTGTTGTGTGGTTTTTTTTTTGCGGGGGGGGGGGGGCAGGGTTTCTCGCTCTGTAACCCAGGCTGGAGTCCAGGGTGGCAATCATGGCTCACTGCGGCCTCAAACTCCTGGGCTCAAGCAATCCTCCTGCCTCAGCCTCCCAAGTAGTTGGGACTACAGGAATGTGCCATCATGCCTGGTGAATTTTACTTTTTGTAGAGACAGCATCTTGCTATGTTGCCCAGGCTGTTTCTATGGTATTCCTATCAAAAATGTATTAATCATGAGGAAACTCCAGACTGAAGGGCATTCTACAAAAAACCAGTCAGTACTCTTCAAAATTGTCATGGTCATAAAGACAAACAAAGACTGAAGAACCGTTCTAGATTAAAGAGACTAAGGAAATGTGGTAACTAAATGCAATGTGAGCATCCTGGACTGGATCTGGATCAGTCAAAAAGGATATTAGGATTTTTCCAAATGTAAACATTCTATATAGCCATATTAAAATTACCAAAACTAAAAAATTAATGTTAAGCTGGGTGCGGTGACTCATGCCTCTAATCCCAGCACTTTGCGAGGCCAAGGCAGGCGAATCACCTCAGGTCAGGAGTTCGAGACCAGCATGGCCAACATGGTGAAACCCCGTCTCTACTAGTAATACAAAAATTAGCCAGGCATGGTGGCAGGCGCTTGTAACCCCAGCTATTCAGGAGGCTGAGGCAGGAGAATCGCTTGAACCCGGGAGGTGGAGGTTGCAGTGAGCCGAGATCATGCCACTGCACTCCAGTCTGGGCGACAGAGCAAGACTCCATATCAAAATAAATAAATAAATAAATAATAAAATAAAAATTAATGTTGATAAAATACCACTGACTAATCAATGGCACCTATTTAAATTTTGCTAATTATTTCCCTCATGTCAGAATTTTGGCTTCTTGGCTCCTATTTTCTCTGTGAAAAACTCAAGAGATAGGATAAAAGACAGGTTTTCTAAATTTAGGTCTAGCACTTTTTCTACTGTGATATAAATTTACAGTTTTTATTTATAAGGATAAGTCAATGTCATTAAATGATTTCTAATAAACAATAATTTTTGGCTGGGTGAGGTGTCTCACACCTGTAACCCCAGCACGTGGGAGGCCGAGGCAGGTGGATCACTTGAGGCCTGGAGTTCAAGATCAGCCTGGCCAACATGGCAAAACCCTGTCTCTACTAAAAATACAAACATTAGCTGAGTGTGATGGCGCATTCCTGTAATCCCAGCTATGTGGAAAGCTGAGACTTGAGAATCGCTTGAACCTGGGAGGTGGAGTTTGCAGTGAGCCGAGATTGCATCACTGCACTCCAGCCTGGCTGACAGAGTGAGACCTTGTCTCAAAGAAAAAAAAAAAAGGCATTAAATAAGAACATTAAATATATACTTAATATTTTTCATTATTTTTATATTATGGCATACTATACAAATAATACCAAAATAATCACTTACAAATTTATAGTACAGTAACTGAAACAAAGATTAATAGAAATAGTGAATAAAATAGAAAGGCATTACTGCATAAAATATGATTATCTACATAGTAATTCAAACTATTTCAAATTACATAGTGTTTTTCTTTACTTGAGTGTATTTATTTTCTCCTTGCAATTAAAGACATTTAAATGGTCTTCTTAATTTTCTAATGAATTTTTTTTTAGTTTTTAAAAATCAACACATAATAATTAGATGGCTTTTTACCAGTGATGGATGTTAGGTTGGGGATGATTTAAAAGCATTTCATCTTCAGAGAGGCAATGTAGTTGACGTAAAGAGGGAGATGAAGGAGTAAGAAAGAAAGGAGAGAGCTATGTAGAAAGGAAGGGAGATGCAGAGCATATAGTTAAATAGCCTTTGCATTTTCTGAATCTTTCCCATAGCACATCTTTACAACATGCCACTGACATTAGAAGTCTCCCTTGTACTACAGTCAATCTCACTTTTTTCAGATGAGTAAATATATCAGAAAAACCCTAGGGAGAAAGTTAAATCTAGGAGCTGAGCAGCAATTTTACGAAGTTACAGTTCTATGTTAACTGAAATTTCATTATTCTCCTCAGAAAATACAACTATGTCAGCATTTCTTCCAAAAAGCACCATAAGTTTTCGTTCTTTTTTTTCTGAAGGGGTTATGTATATCCTTTGAAAAAGTTTCTTTCCCAATTCCTTGATGATTTTATAACAACCTTATATTTTGTCACATAGCTCCTCTTATCGCTTATAGCAGAAAAAGGGGAATAAAGAGGTCTATATGCACAGTCTCAGAAAGGTGACTTCCATCTCTCTTAGGAAGAAACAGGGCACTTCTGTATACTTTAAAGGACAGAATTACCATTTTTAGATACAGCCCTATTTCCCTCCATTCATGGGGGAAATATTCTGATATGAAGAAAGAAAACATCATCTCTTTTGTCAGAATACGGATCTAGGTAACAGTCTTGAATTCCTGGAAATACTTGGAAATCACATCCTTTAAAGAATTAGACTTGGCCAGGCTTGGTCGCTCATGCCTGTAATCCCAGAACCTTAGGGAGGCCGAGGCGGGAAGACTGCTCGAGGCCAGGAGTTTGAGAACAGCCTGGACAACACAGTGAGACCCTGTCTCTAACTGATAATAAATAAATAAATAAAAGAGCTAGACTTGACAAAATTTTTTAAAAATTCAAACAAGAATTCTCTGTGTATAGGGACTTGACAGAAAGCTTCTTTTTTCCTCCCAAACATGTGCTCCAGTGCACAGAAGAATAGTTCTAAAAATTAAAATAATACCTTTACAAAGAAAAAACAGGCTCTTAACCGAAAGAAGAATATCTGAAAGAAGTTGTATGCCTGTATAGCACTATTTGGTGTACATAATTACACATAAATTCACACAGATTTTTTATCTTAAAATAGCAAATGACTTCTATTTTACAGAAGTATAGAAACTGAAAAATAAGATACCTGTATCAAAGTTATTTACAATTTAAAGAATTGATGGTTTCAAATTATTAACTATTAGAAACATTAAAATGGGTTTAAAAGTGTAAACAAAATATCAATAAAGTCTCTTCCCATCCCCATGTCAGTAAAATATATAACAGAAGAAAAAGCCAATGTATCCCATCTGATTTAGTAAAAAGATGATGATAGTTTACTTATAAAGAGATACAAGCATCATTCAGGCTTAGAGGACATGGATAACAAACGTAAAGACATTTTTATATTTTCTTTCAAAATGTCCTGATCTATCTAGTAGTCTTTCTGTTTTTGGCACATCCTGTCCAAATATGAGTGAAGCTACTCAACAACAAAAAACAACCACAACAAACTGCAGAATTTTGCTGTTTTGTAATTCGTTTGTTGATAAACTAGATTTTTTAAAAGTTAAATCAATACTCAGTAAAGAAAGTAATTTCCATTTTTTTGGTGTATATTAGAGATTTTTAATATATTGAATCCTCTGTGAGGTTAATAGACAAAATGGCTTTCCCTATAAGAAAATTTGCAATGTGGGAACATTGCCAGCAAAAGGACTGATGAAGCAGAGCAATACATTATCTTTTTTTTTTTTTTTTTTTTTTTTTTTTTTTGTGAGACGGAGTCTCGCTCTGTTGCCAGGCTAGAGGGCAGTGGTGTGATCTTGGCTCGCTGCAACCTCCGCCTCCAGGGTTCTCAGGATTCTCCTGCCTCAGCCTCCTGAGTAGCTGGGACTACAGGCGCGTTCCACCACACCCAGCTAATTTTTGTATTTACTAGAGATGGGGTTTCACCATGTTGGCTAGGCTGTTCTGGAACACCTGACCTCAGGTGATCTGCCCACCTTGGCCTCCCAAAGTGCTGGGATTACAGGTGTGAGCCACTGCACCCGGCCTATATTATCTTTATAAATTGAAGTCATTTGTGAGACTCAAAATACTAGATATGAGGGGGAGCTTTATCTAAAGCATATCATTCTTATCCCTATGAAAAAATTCAACTGAATTCTTCTGCCCCATTTCAAACTGTTATTTTATTATTGAAACTATCTTAAAGTGCATGGTATGGGTGATTTGACTTTTCACTGTGGAATTAAGTGGTAACTCTTGACAAAGCAGTTATTATCATGAGATAATTGACCGTATTTGAGAGTTAAGCATCCTGAGGCAAAGTTGAGTGTACTTAATCCTGGCAGGTTAATTATCTAGTGATTATGAAGCCTTGAAAGGCATTACTCCTAAGAACCATTTGCAAAATCACATAATTTAAAAAAAAACTTCTTAATTTAATAAAAATGAAAAACAAGAATAATCAAGTTCTTTAGTCATCTACTGCTAGATAATGACTACAAAGCAGCTTGCATTAAGGGGCATCAATGGATTATAATTACCTTTGTGTAGAATGTCCTTTATTAAGCTGATTTCGTGTGAGCGTAGCTAACAAATGTTGTTGCTGAAGGGAAAATTTCAAACTTCGAAGATGTCAGAAACAAATTAAAACTACAATGTAATATTTAAAGAGTTTTTATACTACAGTAATTTTGGAACTACTTTAACAAGGATAACCAATCAATTCAGATGTGTAATTTAAAAGTACAAAACACAATGTAACAGGTTACCAAAGATTTTAAATTAAAGAAACAGAAATTTGTCACTAAGTATTTCTGAACCTTGGCTGAAAGTAAACCACACAAATCAAAACCAAAGTGAGATGCTACCTCGTGCCTAGCAGGATGGCTATTATTTTTTAAATGCAAAATAAGTGTTGGTGAGGAGGTGGAGAAATTGGAACCCTTGTGTATTGATGGTAGGAATGTAAAATGGTGTACCTGTTGTGGATCCGACAGTTCCACACCTAGGTATATATCCAAAAGAGTTAAAAGCAGGAACTCAAACAGATACTTGTACATTAACATTCACAGTAGCATTGTTCATAATAATCAAAGGTGGAAACAAATTAAATGTCTATCAACAAAATCAAGCAAAAAACAAAATTTCACACATACAGTGAAATATTATTCAGCCTTAAAAAAGATGAAATCCTGATAACATGCTATAACATGGATGAAGTTTAAAAAGATTATGCTATGTGAAATTAAGTCAGACAACTTTTGTATGATCCTATTTGTATGAGGTACCTAAAATAGGCAAATTCATAGACAGACAGTAAAACAGTTACCAAGGGTGAGTGGGGAGAAGGAAAGAGGAAATAGAGAGTTATTGTTTAATGGGTACACAGCTTCTGCTTGGGTTGATTAAAAAAAAATTCTGGAGAGGAATAGTGGTGATGGCTACACAACATTGCAAATGTACTTAATGCCACTGATTTGTACACTTAAAAATAGTTAAAATGGTATAAATTTTATATTGTGTATGTTTTTTACCAGAATTAAAAAAGTAAATCGTATCATTTAGTAATTATAATTTGGTTATATCACAAGAATATAGCAACGGTATTACTGTGGATACTTCACTTTTTGTCCCAGCATGTGTCTAACCAAATATTTTCAGATATTTTTTGGAGAGAAATATCATTTCCCCTGGGTTCACTAAACAAAAAAGGAATACTGGGGTCACAAATGGGGAGAATTCAGCTTAAAAGGCACTACAGTTAAGGCTACACTCATAATAAAAAAATAAGAACTACCTAAAAGAAATGTCAGGCATTATTTTAGATTTCAAAAGCAGAACTTTATTAATTTATAATAAAATCTAACAGTATTAATCTTAGAATGTGGGAAAAAAATGAACCATCAGTTTTATAATATGTTTAAGCTATAAGAAAAAATTTAGGAGGGTGGAGCCAAGATGGCCGAATAGGAACAGCTCTTGTCTACTGCTCCCAGCCTGAGCGACATAGAAGACGGGTGATTTCTGCATTTCTGTTTGAGGCATCGGTTTCATCTCACTAGGGAGTGCCAAACAGTGGGTGCAGGGCAGTCAGTGAAGCGCACTGTGCGCGAGCCGAAGCGGGGCGAGGCATTGCCTCACTCGGGAAGCGCAAGGGGTCAGGGAGTTCCCTTTCCTAGACAAAGAAAGGGGTAACAGACGGCACCTGGAAAATCGGGTCAGTCCCACCCTAATACTGCGCTTTTCCAACGGGCCTGGAAAACGGCACACTAGGAGATTGTGTCCCGCACCTGGCTCGGAGGGTCCTCTGCCCACGGAGTCTTGCTGATTGCTAGCACAGCAGTCTGAGATCAAACTGCAAGGCGGCAGCGAGGCTGGGGTAGGGGCGCCCGCCATTGCCCAGGCTTGCTTAGGTAAACAAAGCAGCCAGGAAGCTCGAACTGGGTGGAGCCCACCACAGCTCAAGGAGGCCTGCCTGCCTCTGTAGGCTCCACCTCTGGGGGCAGCGCACAGACAAACAAAAAGTCAGCAGGAACCTCTGCAGACTTAAATGTCCCTGTCTGACTGACAGCTTTGAAGAGAGTAGTGGTTCTCCCAGCATGCAGCTGGAGATCTGAGAACAGACAGACTGCCTCCTAAAGTGGGTCCCTCACCCCGAAGCAGCCTAACTGGGAGGCACCCCCCAGTAGGGACAGACTGACACCTCACTCGGCTGGGTACTCCTCTGAGACAAAACTTCCAGAGGAACTATCAGACAGCTGAATTTGTGGTCTCACGAAAATCCGCTGTTCTGCAGCAACCGCTGCTGACACCCAGCCAAACCGGGTCTGGAGTGGACCTCTAGTAAACTCCCACAGACCAGCAGCTGAGGGTCCTGTCTGGTAGAAGGAAAACTGACAAACAGAAAGGACATCCACACCAAAAACCCATCTGTACATCACCATCATCAAAGACCAAAAGTAGATAAAACCACAAAGATGGGGAAAAAACAGAGCAGAAAAACTGGAAACTCCAAAAAGCAGAGCAACTCTCCTCCTCCAAAGGAACGCAGTTCCTCACCAGCAATGGAACAAAGCTGGACGGAGGATGACTTTGACGAGTTGAGAGAAGAAGGCTTCAGACGATCAAACTACTCCAAGCTACAGGAGGAAACTCAAAACAATAGCAAAGAAGTTAAAAACTTTGAAAAAAAATTAGATGAATGGATAACTAGAATAACCAATGGAGAGATGAGCTTAAAGGAGCTGATGGAGCTGAAAGCCAAGTATCGAGAACTACGCGAAGATTGCGGAAGCCTCGGTAGCAGATGCGATCAACTGGAAGAAAGGGTATCGCTGATGGAAGATGAAATGAATGAAATGAAGCGAGAAGGGAAGTTTCGAGAAAAAAGAATAAAAAGAAATGAACAAAGCCTCCAAGAAATTTGGGACTATGTGAAAAGACCAAACCTACGTCTGACTGGTGTACCTGAAAATGACGGGGAGAATGGAGCCAAGTTGGAAAACACTCTGCAAGATATTATCCAGGAGAACTTCCCCAATCTAGCAAGGCAGGCCAATATTCAGATTCAGGAAATACAGAGAACGCCACGAAGATACTCCTCGAGAAGAGCAACTCCAAGACACATAATTGTCAGATTCACCAAAGTTGAAATGAAGGAAAAAATGTTAAGGGCAGCCAGAGAGAAAGGTCGGGTTACCCACAAAGGGAAGCCCATCAGACTAACAGCTGATCTCTCGGCAGAAACTCTACAAGCCAGAAGAGAGTGGGGGCTGATATTCAACATTCTTAAAGAAAAGAATTTTCAACCCAGAATTTCATATCCAGCCAAACTAAACTTCATAAGTGAAGGAGAAATAAAATACTTTACAGACAAGCAAACGCTGAGTGATTTTGTCACCACCAGGCCTGCCCTAAAAGAGCTCCTGAAGGAAGCACTAAACATCGAAAGGAACAACCGGTACCAGCCCCTGAAAAAACATGCCAAATTGTAAAGACCATCGAGGCGAGGAAGAGACTGCATCAACTAACGAGCAAATAACCAACTAACATCATAATGACAGGATCAGATTCACACATAACAATATTAACTTTAAATGTAAATGGGCTAAATGCTGCAATTAAAAGACACAGACTGGCAAACTGGATAAGGAGTCAGGACCCATCAGTGTGCTGTATTCAGGAAACCCATCTCACATGCAGAGACACACATAGACTCAAAATAAAGGGATAGAGGAAGATCTACCAAGCAAATGGAAAACAAAAAAAGGCAGGGGTTGCAATCCTAGTCTCGGATAAAATAGACTTTAAACCAACAAAGATCAAAAGAGACAAAGAAGGCCATTACATAATGGTAAAGGGATCAATTCAACAAGAAGAGCTAACTATCCTAAATATATATGCACCCAACACAGGAGCACCCAGATTGATAAAGCAAGTCCTGAGTGACCTACAAAGGGACTTAAACTCCCACACAATAATAATGGGAGATTTTAACACCCCACTGTCAACATTAGACAGATCAACGAGACAGAAAGTTAACAAGGATATCCAGAAATTGAACTCAGCTCTGCACCAAGCAGACCTAATAGACATCTACAGAACTCTCCACCCCAAATCAACAGAATATACATTTTTTTCAGCACCACACCACACCTATTCCAAAATTGACCACATAGTTGGAAGTAAAGCTCTCCTCAGCAAATGTAAAAGAACAGAAATTATAACAAACTGTCTCTCAGACCACAGTGCAATCAAACTAGAACTCAGGATTAAGAAACTCACTCAAAACCGCTCAACTACATGGAAACTGAACAACCTGCTCCTGAATGACTACTGGGTACATAATGAAATGAAGGCAGAAATAAAGATGTTCTTTGAAACCAACGAGAACAAAGACACAACATACCAGAATCTCTGGGACACATTCAAAGAAGTGTGTAGAGGGAAATTTATAGCACTAAATGCCCACAAGAGAAAGCAGGAAAGATCCAAAATTGACACCCTAACATCACAATTAAAAGAACTAGAAAAGCAAGAGCAAACACATTCAAAAACTAGCAGAAGGCTAGAAATAACTAAAATCAGAGCAGAACTGAAGGAAATAGAGACACAAAAAACCCTTCAAAAATTAATGAATCCAGGAGCTGGTTTTTTGAAAAGATCAACAAAATTGATAGACCGCTAGCAAGACTAATAAAGAAGAAAAGAGAGAAGAATCAAATAGACGCAATAAAAAATGAAAAAGGGGATATCACCACCGATCCCACAGAAATACAATCTACCATCAGAGAATACTACAAACACCTCTATGCAAATAAACTAGAAAATCTAGAAGAAATGGATAAATTCCTCAACAAATACACCCTCCCAAGACTCAACCAGGAAGAAGTTGAATCTCTGAATAGACCAATAACAGGCTCTGAAATTGTGGCAATAATCAATAGCTTACCAACCAAAAAGAGTCCAGGACCTGATGGATTCACAGCCGAATTCTACCAGAGGTACAAAGAGGAACTGGTACCATTCCTTCTGAAACTATTCCAATCGATAGAAAAAGAGGGAATCCTCCCTAACACATTTTATGAAGCCAACATCGTCCTGATACCAAAGCCTGGCAGAGACATAACCAAAAAAGAGAATTTCAGACCAATATCCTTGATGAACATTGATGCAAAAATCCTCAATAAAATACTGGCAAACCGAATCCAGCAGCACATCAAAAAGCTTATACACCATGATCAAGTGGGCTTCATCCCTGGGATGCAAGGCTGGTTCAACATACGCAAATCAATAAACGTAATCCAGCATATAAACAGAACCAAAGACAAAAACCACATGATTATCTCAATAGATGCAGAAAAGGCCTTTGACAAAATTCAACAACGTTTCATGCTAAAAACTCTCAATAAATTAGGTATTGATGGGACGTATCTCAAAATAATAAGAGCTATCTACGACAAACCCACAGCCAATATCATACTGAATGGGCAAAAACTGGAAGCATTCCCTTTGAAAACTGGCACAAGACAGGGATGGCCTCTCTCACCACTCCTATTCAACATAGTGCTGGAAGTTCTGGCCAGAGCAATCAGGCAGGAGAAGGAAATAAAGGGTATTCAATTAGGAAAAGAGGAAGTCAAATTGTCCCTGTTTGCAGATGACATGATTGTATATGTAGAAAACCCCACTGTCTCAGCCCAAAATCTCCTTAAGCTGATTAGCAACTTCAGCAAAGTCTCAGGATACAAAATCAATGTACAAAAATCACAAGGATTCTTGTACACCAATCACAGACAAACAGAGAGCCAAATCATGAGTGAACTCCCATTCACAATTGCTTCAAAGAGAATAAAATACCTAGGAATCCAACTTACAAGGGACGTGAAGGACCTCTTCAAGGAGAACTACAAACCACTGCTCAATGAAATAAAAGAGGATACAAAAAAATGGAAGAACATTCCACGCTTATGGGTTGGAAGAATCAATATCGTGAAAATGACCACACTGCCCAAGGTAATTTATAGATTCAATGCCATCCCCATCAAGCTACCAATGACTTTCTTCACAGTATTGGAAAAAACTACTTTAAAGTTCATATGGAACCAAAAAAGAGCCCGCATCGCCAAGTCAATCCTAAGCCAAAAGAACAAAGCTGAAGGCATCAAGCTACCTGACTTTAAACTACACTACAAGGCTACAGTAACCAAAACAGCATGGTACTGGTACCACAGCAGAGACATAGATCAATGGAACAGAACGGAGCCCTCAGAAATGATGCCGCATATCTGCAACTATCTGATCTTTGACAAACCTGACAAACACAAGAAATGGGGAAAGGATTCCTTATTTAATAAGTGGTGCTGGGAAAACTGGCTAGCCATATGTAGAAAGCTGAAACTGGATCCCTTCCTTACACCTTATACAAAAATTAATTCAAGATGGATTAAAGACTTAAATGTTAGACCTAAAACCATTAAAATCCTACAAGAAAACCTAGGCAATACCATTCAGGACGTAGGCATGGGGAAGGACTTCATGTCTAAAACACCAAAAGCAATGGCAACAAAAGCCAAAATTGACAAATGGGATCTCATTAAACTAAAGAGCTTCTTGAACTACCATCAGAGTGAACAGGCAACCTACAAAATGGGAGAAAATTTTTGCAACCTACTCATCTGACAAAGGGCTAATATCCAGAATCTACAATGAACTCAAACAAATTTACAAGAAAAAAACAAACAACCCCATCAAAAAGTGGGCGAAGGACATGAATAGACACTTCTCAAAAGAAGACATCTATGCAGCAAAAAAACACATGAAAAAATGCTCATCATCACTGGCCATCAGAGAAATGCAAATCAAAACCACAGTGAGATACCATCTCACACCAGTTAGAATGGCAATCATTAAAAAGTCAGGAAACAACAGGTGCTGGAGAGGATATGGAGAAATAGGAACACTTTTACACTGTTGGTGGGACTGTAAACTAGTTCAACCATTGTGGAAGTCAGTGTGGCGATTCCTCAGGGATCTAGAACTAGAAATACCATTTGACCCAGCCATCCCATTACTGGGTATATACCCAAAGGACTATAAATCATGCTGCTATAAAGACACATGCACACGTATGTTTATTGCAGCACTATTCACAATAGCAAAGACTTGGAACCAACCCAACTGTCCAACAATGATAGACTGGATTAAGAAAATGTGGCACATATACACCATGGAATACTATGCAGCCATAAAAAATGATGAGTTCATGTCCTTTATAGGGACATGGATGAAAATGGAAAACATCATTCTCAGTAAAGTATCGCAAGGACAAAAAACCAAACACTGCATGTTCTCACTCATAGGTGGGAATTGAAAAATGAGAACTCATGGACACAGGAAGGGGAACATGACACTCCCGGGACTGTTGTGGGGTGAGGGGAGGGGGGAGGGACAGCATTAGGAGATATACCTAATGCTAAATGACGAGTTAATGGGTGCAGCAAAACAACATGGCACATGGATACATATGTAACAAACCTGCACATTGTGCACATGTACCCTAAAACCTAAAGTATAATAAAAATTAAAAAATAAATAAATAAATAAAAAGAAAAAAATTAAAAGATTATCTAGTATTTCTATGCAAATCCCCTCAATTTACAGATAAGGAAACGGAATAGTAGTTGACAAATAAATCAGAGCGATGATTAAATTAAGGAACAAAAAATAGCTTTCATAATCTAAACATTTTATTTTAATATATAATGATACATCAATTGCTAATATTTAAAATAGGGTCAGCTGGGTGCAGTGGCTCACACCTGTAATCTCAGCACTTTGGGAGGCAGAGGCGGGCAGTTCAAAATCACTTGAGGTCAGGAGTTCAAAATCAGCCTGGCCAACATGGCAAAACCCCATCTCTACTAAAAATACAAAAATTAACCAGGCATGGTTGTGCACGCCTGTAGTCTCAGCTACTTGGGAGGCTGAGGCACGAGAATTGCTTGAACCTGGGAAGTGGAGGTTGCAGTGAGCTGTGATTGTGCCACTGCACTCCAGCCTAGGCAAGAAGAGCAAGACTCTGTCTCAAAAAAAAAAAAAAAGGGTAAAAACCTTTGAGCATGCCTGCAGTCTGACATTCTAGAGTTTTTCTTGTAGAACCACATCTAGAATTCACAGTTTATGAATTCTCATTTTACTTTCTTAAAAATTTTATTTTTAGACAGGGTCTTACTCTGTTACCCAGACCGGAGTGCAGTCGCATGATTGTGGTTCACTGCAGCCTCAACCTCCCAGGTGCAAGCGATCCTCCCACCTTAGCCTCCTGAGTAGCTGGGAATACAGGTGTGTGCCACCATGCCTGGCTAATTTTAAAAAAATAATTGAAGAGATGGAGTCCACCTATGTTGCCCAGGCTGGTTTCCAACACCTCTGCTCAAGCGATCCTCCCACTTCAACCTCCCAAAGTGCTAGGATTACAGGTGTGAGCTATGGTGCCCGGCCTAGTTTCAACTTCTTTAAAGCAGAGAGAAAACATAAAAACACCTGTGAAGCACTCCTGAATACAGATGTTTACAGCTTTTTACTGCCTTTAATCTTTTATACTTTTCATGCCCATATCCAATTCAGTAGCAACATTAAAAATAACTCATATGTATTTAGTTTTGGAACCAACCTTAACTCATTAAACTAATTCTCATTCTACTTGCATTCATATTTCATCAGAATATATAATGTTAAATAATTAATGAACACAAATTTCACAATTTTGTTTAGGAAAAACAAAATTAACTTTTTGTAAGCAAATAACTTTGTTGGAACAGAAGTAAGGTGGTATAGTAGAGAGCAGCCCAATAACTGTGAGTTTTCCCTCATGCACTTGGTACTATTCATTATGTTTTAACAGGGATGAATGAAGAGTGTGAGTTATCAAAGCAAGTTAAAGTGAAGTGAAACTTAATAGATAACATGATTAACACGCGTAAAACTACTACCAACATTACCTAACAAAAATTGAGAATATATTCTATGAGCCAAGCTGAAACTTTACATGCATTAGAAAAACACATGGAATTGCTTTGTAGATTAAATGATGGTTTTTGTGAAAACCCTTTTTAACTGTAAAGCATTATTGAATGGTAGGTTATGGTAATTTTTAGTTGTCATCATTAGAATCCAGGACTATCAAAACACTCTTCCTCTGGCTTGACATTGCTACTTAAACATAAGGGGATCTTCCATGGAAATAACAGAAGTTTAATATATGGTGATCAAAAAATAACAAATTGGCACTTCTTCATTTTAGCAGTGTATTTTTGGAACTTAATGGCTCTAGAATAATGTTTCCTACTTTTAAACATATAAATGGAATCATAAAATATATATTCATTTTAATAGCTTTACTGAGGTATAACTGACATACAATTATCTGCACAAATTAAAAGTGTATAATTAGATAAAACTTGACGTATGTATAAAGTACTGCAACCACAACCACAATCGGAACACATCTATTACTCCTAAAAGTTTCCTCATGCCCGTTTGTGATCACTGCCTCATAGCATAACCCCGTCCCCAGACAACAATGGATCTGCCATCACTATAAATTTGTTAGCATTTTCTAGAATATAAATAGAATCATATAGAATGTACTTTATAGTATCTTACACTCAGCATAGGTATTCTAAAATTCTTCTATGCTGTTGGTTCATTTCTTACCAATAGTATAATTCTTTTATAGTTGAGTAATATTCTATTCCATGGAAATATCACAATTTGTTTATCCAGTTACTAGTTGTGGATGTTTGGTTTGTTTTCCAGACTTTGGCCATTACAAATAAAGCTGCTATAAACATCTGTGTATGTCTTTACATGGACAGATGCTTTCATCTGTCCTGGGTGAATATCTAGGAGTGGGATAGCTAGGTCATTTGGAGGATGTATATTTAACTTTGTAAGAAACAAGAACACCATTCTCCAAAGTAGTTGTACCAGTTTACATTCTAGCTGCTCCACATATCCTTACCAATATTTGGTATGGTCACACTTTTAGACATTCTAATAGCTGTGCAGTTGTTTGTTATGTGGGTTGAAGTTTGCGTTTTTGGATATGGATATTTAATTGCTCCAGAACGACTTGTCAAAAAAACTGTTTTCTTCCTCCATGAAAAAGCCTCTGAAACATTGTTGAAAAATAAATTTAGGTCTATTTCTGGACTTTCCCTTCTGTTCCATTGACTATTTGTCTATCATTACGCCAATGCCACATTGTCTGGATTACTGTAGCTTTGTAATAAGTCTTCAAATCATGTAAAGGTCCTCTGATTTGGTTTTTAAAATCCTCGTTGGTTTGGCTACTCTAGTCCAGTGTTTTTCCATATAAATATTAGAATCAACTTGTCTTTAAAAACAAATTCTGAAATTCTGACTGAATTACACTAAACTATAGATTATTTTGAGTAGAATTTATATTTAATAACACAGTCTTCTAATCTATGAACGTGATATATCTCCCATTTGGGTCTTCTTAAATTTTTTCAACAATGTTTTGTAGTGTTCAGTGTATACATCTTTGGTCTGGTTTATCCCAAAGTAAATACTTTGTTATACTTTTTGATGGTATTGGAAATTGTATTTTTAAATTTCTGGTTGTTTCTTGCTAATATAGAAAAATACATTTGAGATTTAAATTTTTTATTCTGTATGCTACAATCTTGCTACATCACTTAGTTCTAATAGCTTTTTTTTTTTTTTTTTTTTTTTTTTTTGAGACGGAGTCTTGCTCTGTCACCCAGACTGGAGTGCAGTGGCATGATCTTGGCTCATTGCAACCTCCGCCTCCTGGGTTCTCCTGCCTCAGCCTCACAAGTAGCTGGGCTTACAGGCGTGTGCCACCATGCCCAGCTAATTTTAGAGACAGTTTTACTTCCTTCTTTCTAAATCTGGATGTTTTTCATGCTTCTACTCCTACTATTCCGAGGGTTTTGTTTTTTTTTTTTTGACACAGTTTCACCCTGTTGCCCAGGCTGGCGTGTGGTGGCATGATCTTGGCTCACTGCAACCTCTGCCTCCCCAGTTCAAGCGATTCTCCTGCCTCAGCCTCCCAAGTAGCTGGAATTACAGGTGCCCGCCACCATGCCCTGCTATTTTGTGTATTATTAGTAGAGATGAGGTTTTGCAATGTTGGCCAGGCTGGTCTCAAACTCCTGACCCTCACCAATCCCTATTGGGATTGCAGGCATAAGCCATAATGCCCAGCCTCCGAGGGCTTTTAACAGAAATAGATATCTGGATTTTTCAAAAGCTTTTAGGATAATCATGTGATTTTTCTTTTTAGTCTTAATATATTTAATTACATTGATGGATTTTAAAATGCTAAACTAATTCTATACTCCTAGTCATGATGAATTACTCTTTTAATATATTGTTCAGTTTGATGTGCTAAAATTATTTGAAGAATTTTTACATCTGTGTTTATGAGGGATATTGGGCTGTAGTTTTCTTTTCTTGCAATACTTTGTTTTTGGTATGAAGGAAATGCTGACCTCATGAAATAAGATAGGTATATTTCTCCCTCTTCAATTTTCTGGGACAGTTTGTATACAACTGGTATTACATCTTTCTGAAATCTGTGTTAAAATTCAACACTGCCAAGTGCAGTGGCTCATGCTTGTAATCCCAGCACTTTGGGAGGCTGAGGTGGAAGGACTCGCTTGAGTGCAGGAGGTTGAAACCAGCCTAGGCAACAAAACGAGACCCCCTCTCTACAAAAATTAAAAATTAGCCAGCCGTGGTGGTTTGCACCTGTCGTCCTAGCTGCTCGGGAGGTTGAGATAGGAGGATCACTTCAACCCAGGAGTTTGAGCTTGCAGTGAGACATGATTGTTCCATTGTACTATAGCCTGGGTGAGAGAGTGAGACCTTGTCTCAAAACAAACAAACAAACAGAAAAGAATTAAACACTGAAGCAATTCAGCCTTTGAGGTTTCTTTGTAGCAACGGTTTTAACTACAAGTTCAATTTCTTTAATAATCTAAACGGACTTTTTCTATTTCTTCTTGAGTATGATTTAGTACTTTGTGTCTTTTAACACATTTGTCCATTTCATAAAGGTTGTCAAATATATTGTAATAATATTGACAGGAGGGAAGAGAACATCTAGTCTAGAGCTGATTTTAACCTGCTAATGAGACAAAATTCCTTTTAATACTCTATTTGAAGCCTCGTGAATTACGAGGTTATCCACTCCGACTAGTAGGATAGGAATGGTTATAGGTCCTCATGTGTGTACTGAAGACTGTCCTCTATAATCTTTTTAGGTGGTTCTTTTCCTGGTCTTCCTTAATTTCTTCACAAAAATGCACTGATTCATACTCAGCTGAAGACTTGGTAGGATTCTGCAAATGTCCTGTGTTCTCTCTCTATTCAGCTAGTTCTTCTCTGGTACTTTTAACTTACAAACACTAGCTGTCTTAGACCCCTTGAACTTCCAGCTCCAACTCCTCATTAAAAGAGACTGCAAGGCTCTACTTGAGTTACCCTTCTTTTTTCTTTTTGAGACAGAGTCTCAATCACCCTGGCTGGAGTGCAGTGATGCAATTTTGGCTCACTGCAACCTCTGCTTCCCAGGTTCAAGTAATTTTCATGCCTCAGCCACCCGAGTAGCTGGGATTACAGGCGCACAACCACCCTGCCAGGCTTTTTTGTATTTTTAGTAGAGACGGGGTTTCACCATGTTGGCCAGGCCGGTCTTGAACTCCTGACCTCAAAGGATCCACTCACCTCAGCCTCCCAAAGTGCTGGTATTACAGGCGTGAGCCACTGTGCCTGGCCTTAGTTACCTTTCTTCTGTTGCCTGGAAATTATCTCCAAGGAGTCAGCTGGGGTAATCATCAGGTTTATCTTATTTATTTCTTGTCTCACAGGGATCATTGATCATTGCCTGTGAAGAAATAATCTTTGTGGACAAGGTTTTTTTTTAAATATTGAGGCTATCAGAAGTTTTAAATCATCATTACTACCGGACAATCCTCTGACAAGAGGAAGGTGACATCACGTAGAAAATAAGGGCCAAGTGTGTTTGGTTTTAGCTGAGTTTTGACATTTTGAAAATTTATACTAAACACTGTATATTTTATTTTTTTGAGGGGGGAAATATTAAAGAATCCTATGTATATTCTCTGAGAACTATATTTTATCCTTCATCACATTTTAGAAGTAAAATGTCCCTTTTTTCCTGGAGAACTAAAGATAACATTATCACTGTAGTATTCAAGGAGAAAAACAATGGATGATGAGATTAAAGGGATAAAGCATTTTACTCTACTTGCTTTTTATAATCAAATATGGTATAATTTTTATTATCCCTATTAAATTTCATCACTCAACTGATATTTAGAGTCTACTAACATTTAAAAAAAATCTGATTTTGACCTTCAACTTACCTAGTATGTATTAAGGTGTTGTATTATTTGCATTTGAATTATATGCAAATATAGCTTTATCTAAATCACTGTTAGTTTACTTAAGCAAAGGCAGGGTAAACACTGAGGCGTACCCCTAGAAATCGATTTATTTATCAACAGACCTTTTGAGACTGCTTCAATAAAATACCAAATACCTCTAATTGTCTTATAGCCAATCTTTATTATTCTATAGTCCACGTAATGACAGACATTCTCAAATATACTATGTATCCACTGCTTATTGGTCTGCCATAATAGGTACTTAAGTACTATATAAATACCTCTTGAAGTGAATTCAAGTGAACAATAATCATACCAAAAGAGAAAAGATTTTCTTGCCCCATGACTTACAGCCACGTAGCAGCTTACAGTTTTACCACTTCCTCTTCTAGGTGGGGAAAAATAATTCCTTTAATAATCTATACTAAGCTGTGATCCAACTTTTAAGTTTACTGATTTGTAGAATCAATCTTTTTTTAAAAATTTGTGGTAAACTATACATACGATAAAATTTTCCATTTTAAGTATGCAATTCATTGGCACTAAATACATTCACAGTGTGGCGCAACTATCACCACTATCCATTTCCAGAACTTTTTCATCATCCCAAACAGAAGCTCTGTACTTATTACACAATAATGCCTCATTCCTCCCCACCCCACTCGCAGGTAACCACTATCCTACTATGTGTCTCTATGAATTGGCCTATTCTAGGTACTTCTTGTAAGTGGAATTCTTCTTAGAAAATCTAATAATTGTCTGATGTGTCTGGCTTATTTTACTTAACATAGTATTTTCAAAATTCATTCATGTTGTAATATGTATCAAAATTTCATTTAAGGCTAAATAACACTCCATTGTATATATACATGAAATTTTGTTTATTCATCTGTTGATGAATATTTGATTTGCTTCTATCTTAGCTATTGTGAATAATGCGGCTATGGACATTGGTGTACAATTATCTGAGTCCCTGCTTTCGGTTATTTTGGGTAATATACCTAGAAGTAGAACTGCTAGATCATATGGTAATAATTCTACGTTTAACATCTTGAGGAACCACCAAATTGTCTTCTACATTCCCGTTTTACATGCCCACCAGAAATACACGAGTGTTTCCAATTTCTCCACATCTTCACCAATACTTGTTAATTTCCATTTTTTAAAACAATTGTCATTCTGATGGGTGTGAAGTGGTATCTAATTTTGGTTTTGATTTGCACTTCTTGACTGGTTATGTTGAGCATCTTTTCATGTGTTTACTGGCCATCTGCATATCTTCTTCGAATAAATGTTTATTAAATTCCTTTTATCATTATTGAATTATGTTGTTAGTTTGCTTATTGTTGAGTTGTTACTGTGTTAAATATTCTGAATATGAATCCTTTATCAGATACACAATTTGCAAATATTAACTCCCATTCCACTAGTTGTCTTTTCACATTCTTGATAGGGTCCTTCGATTCACAAAAATTGTTAATTTTGATGATGTCTAATTTATCTATTCTTTCCATTTGTTGCTAGTACTTTGGAGTCTTTTTTTTTTTTTTTAAGTGAAGATTGTTTTGACATCATCAGCATCTACTGCAAACTTAAACCACTTTTGGGACTATTCTTTTCTCTTTTGTCTCTACCAAACTTTTAGCATCATTCCCTGATTCTAAATACATTTTCCACCTTCTTTTTACATATCTTTTACAAATTCGAGCTTTTTTTTTTAAGTTTTAAAACTGTTATAAGTTGAATGTTGTCACTGTATGTTTACATATTCATTGGTACAATTTACATCGAGATTTTTACTTATCCATTTTTGCAAAGATATGTACACAAAGATACATATTCAATAACTGAGAAACAAGTGAAACTTCTGATCTATACTTTCAGGTTTGTTCGATCATGATACTTCTGATAAGGATCATGGACATACCAGTTTCGCCTCTTCCAGAAGGACAATGTCATTTTATCTTAAGAGTTTACTCTGGGTTTCATTGCAGAATACAAATTCCCTCAATTGCTTTTTTCTTGCAGGTGCCTTTTTCCATAATTTTTTCTTATAACCAGCCCTTCTCATCCAAAGGCCACAATGAAGTCGAAGAAACCTATAGATGACGGCTTTCACAATCTTTCTCTTGCCTTTTCGTGTACTGACGCATGTTAGAGATCTGACTGGCAGCTTCAAGACACTTGGAAGCAAGGGGGCCACTCTATTAAGGATCGCTGAAGTATGCCCACATGTCAGGTTTCTCTCAGATGCAGTAAGTGTGGGAGTGGAGGAAACAACCGGTGTCTGAATATGACTAAAACGTCCAGTGGACAATGCAGAAATAAGAGAGGCATTTTTGACACAGTTTTGGTAGGCTGAAGATGCCAAAATATTCAGAGGCCTTAAGATTCCTGAAGCTGCTCTCACTGCACTGGCAAAGGCAGAGGCAGCTATCTTGTCATCCTCCAAATTTGAGCTCTTATTAAAGAGTTTTCTGCATGCTCTGCTATGTTTTTTTAAAAGGTCCCTCCACATTCTCTCCTTAATTAAGATCATTTGTGACTATAAAGTCCAAATAGCATTTTTTATGGCATTCAATCTCCCTAAGCTTTCTTTACTTCCAAAGTCTCATTCTTTGGAATCATATTTAGGTTTTGTTTTTTTTTTTCCTGAGACGGGGTCTCGCTCAGTTGTCCAGGCTGGAGTGCAGTGGCGCAATCTCGGCTCACTGCAAGCTCTGCCTCCTGGGTTCACGCCATTCTCCTGTCTCAGCCTTCCGAGTAGCTGGGACTACAGGCACTTGCCACTACGCCCGGCTAATTTTTTGTATTTTAAGTAGAGACGGGCTTTCACTGTGTTAGCCAGGATGGTCTCAATCTCCTGACCTCATGATTCGCCCACCTCTGCCTCCCAAAGTGCTGGGATTACAGGCGTGAGCCACCACGCCCAGCCTCTTTGGAATCATATTCATCTTTTTTAAAAGTTTTAAGATTTGTCTCTTAAACTCTAGAGAACTTATTTAAGTGCTGCCAGTCTGATCTTTCTTGACTACTTAGAACTCTGAGACCAAGTGTTAACTTTTCCCAGTGATTCTCAAGACTACTGAGAGCAATGCTTTAATGTTATTCAAAGGGCTTGAATAGCACTTTTCCCATTTACTTCTTTTACCCTTTAGAAAATAAAACTGTTAATAAGGAAAAACTAAATGGAAGATCTTAGTCAAATTAGGCTTCTAGCAGTTATATGGCACTTGGCTATTACCACTATTTCTTGCCAGTATCTCAATTTGTGAATTATCAAGAATATAGCATTTCCTTCCAATGTCACCATTTATAACCAATGTAACCACCACCTTTGCAGATACACTATGATATTATTTCTATGGATCATCCTTTAATCTTTACCCAGGTGATCTCATAAATTTCCAGGTCAATTTTTATGTTATTCTAGGCAGACGGCAGTTACTAGATATAAAATTGATGAATATATTCAAATTATGTTAGAACTATGGAATTAGAATCAGAATGAACTTCTGGGATGATTAATACAATACCTTCATTGTATACATTAAACCATCAAGTGACATGGCCAAGTCACAGGAAGACACACTGAAGGTTTTTTTCCTCTTTCATGGATTTTAAAGAGGTATAAACAGTAAATAAGAGGTATAAATAGTAAATAAGCAATCAAAGTAAATAAGCATTTAAGTAAATAAGCATTTCCATAATTTAGAATGGAAGAAAATACATTCTTGGTAGAAAGAAAAAACTGTAATTGTTGAGATGAAATTCCATTTTATCACCTTCAAATATAACAAACAATATTTTAAAAATGATATTAATAAAGAAATATAAATGTAATTATCAAAATTTACTCATAATTTATTAAACAAATATCAAATGGACTTAGACTCTGAAGAGACTTAAAAAAGTGATGAATGTGCTTTTTATCCTGATTGTGGTCATAGTAACAGTTCAGGTATCCATCTGTAAAAACTCACAGAAATTACAGTAAAAAGGATGACTCTTACTATAAGTAAATTAAACTTCAAACACCTAAACTTCAAAAAATAAATGTTGGGCCAGGCACAGTGGCTCATACCTGTAATCCTAGCACTTTGGGAGGCTGAGGCGATCAGGTTACCTGAGGTCAGGAGTTCGTGACCAGCCTGGCCAACATGGTGAAACCCTGTCTCTACTAAAAATACAAAATTAGCTGGGCATGGTGGCACATGCCTATAAACCCAGCTACTTAGGAGGCTGAGGCAGGAGAACTGCTTTAACCCGGGAAGGAGAGGTTGCAGTGAGCCAAGATCATGCCATTACACTACAGCCTGGACGAAAAGAGGCAAACTCCACCTCAAAAAAATAAAAAAATAAAAATAAATAAATAAATAAATGCTTCACTAAGAAATAAGTTAGTATATACTGAAGGAAATATTGAAAATACTGACAGCAGTTGACATTGAGGCAATTTTGTTGCACGATTCTCAAGTTTATACAAAAATTTAGGATTTAATTTATATATTTCTAAACATATATACACACATCAGAAATAAACAAACAAAAAACCCCCAGGTTCTTTTGAAGAAGGAAAGGTAACTCACTGTCTCATTTCCAAAAAGTATGTCAACATAAGGCATAACTTTCATCAATGATTCCTTGTAGAACTGGCTAATAAATGGTGCAGACAGATTCAAAGTGAAAATCCTGTTGTTTTCGGAAGCATGGTGAGCCACTTTTAATACTGACTCTGGGGAAACTGTAAGAAAAAAGCCCTGGATGAAGAAAAAAGGAGGGAAAATTAGAAATGCCATCTCCACAGTCACTCTCAGTGAGAATAAAAGAAACCTATACAAAATACAAAAGTATATAAAATACAATTATAAGATGCAAGGCAGAAAATAGCAACATTTGACTGGAAGGATATTTGATCATATAAATACCATATGCTTGATACATGCCATTACTTCAGAGAATAAAGCATTACTTATTTCATACTAGGTTTATATGCTCAATACTAAAGAATTCTGGAAATTCATGAAAGAAAAAATATTTGAAAGGTCTCATTCAAGATAATAATTAAATTTGAATTAGGGAAATTGTACTATGAAGGCAAACTGAATCCTTTTAGCTTCTTACAAACAGTTTGGAATATATATTTTTTGAGATAAGGTTTCACTATATTGCCCAGGCTGGTCCTGAACTCCTGGGATAAAGCAATCCTCCTACCTCAGCCCTCCAAGTAGCTGGGATTACAGGTGCACACCACTGAGCCTGGCTGAGTTTGTATTCTTATAAGTGACTTTAAAATAATCTGTTTATTAAGATCATAACTTCTGGCTGGGCACAACGAATCACACCTGGAATTCCAGCACTTTGGGAGGCCAAGATGGGCCGATCACTTGAGTCTAGGAGTTCCAAACCAGCTTGGGCAACATGGCGGAACTCTGTCTCTACCAAAATTTCAAAAATTAGCTGGGTGTGTTGGTGTGTGCCTGTGGTCCCAGCTACTCATGGGACTGAGATGGGAGGATTGCTATAGCCCAGGGGGTGGAGGTTGAAGTGAGCCGAGATCACACCACTGCATTCCAGCCTGGGAAATACAGGGAGACCTTGTCTCTAAATCAATCAATCAATCAATCATATCTTGTTACCTTAAGAAATATCTAAATTGATTTTTGAGGAAGATTCTGAATTAGAATTTTCAAATAATGAGAAAAGAATTCAGTAATGCAAAAGAAAAATATTTAATTAAAATTTCATGTCAGGAAAGCTGCATTAAAAATGCTATTTATCTACAGCTTTAATATTAATGAAAGTCTTATTAAAACATATTTATGCTTTCTAGATGAAAGCATAGGCAAAGACATACATGTATATACAGGAAATCAGTTTGGGTGGTGCACAAACAAGTAAAGGAATACACAAAGGGCAATAATAGAAGACTTGAAAAGGTTGGCGAAGTTAAGAATACAAAGGGCCTTGGGTGGCAGGGTAGGAATCTATTTGGTGGGCAATGTGCAAGAGGGGTAGGAGTGGATCATGGGTAATGAATATTTCTGTGAAAGGAAGGAATAACAAGCTTATGGGAAAATTTAAAGCAAAGTTAACCTGGGCAGCAACAATTCAGCAACAGTTAATAAATGTCTACATTTGGCTGTGTAAAAGAAAACCATATTAGGAGTACTACATACAGGACTTGGCAATTGTTTAAGATGTGGAAGGCAAAGAAGAAAAGAGTCAAAAGATGATTGAGATTTTTGAATCTGGTTCTATCATTAATAAAAGTGGAAAATTCCAGAATAAGATCTGGCCTAGATGGTAAAGAGTGTTTAGTTGTGGTCATACTACAGTTGAGGTTCTAAGGGATCTCTTAAGTATCTACCAGAAAGTTGGACTTAGAGGAAAGGCCATGAAGGAGGTGAGGTCAAAGAGGTGTTGTAATTCCCAAGGCAGAGAACACAGAACAAAAGAGGACGAAGGAAAAAATGGAGAACAAAAATTAGAGGAAATAAAAAAGGAAGAGGAGAAAACAAGAGGAGGCCGAATGAGGACAGTAGAAGTGATGGTGAAGAAACTAAGCAAGGGAAATTTTAAGAAGGTGCTATGGGGAAGTAGAGAAAGAAAGGAATGAGTAAAAGTCATAAGATTTGATGATTAACAGAAAGCACTTAGTATGATGGTAAAAGTAGTTGTTAAAAAAGGAATGGTGAGAAAGTAAGGTAAGAATAACTATTTTCAAAGCTTCATCAGTAATGATAATAAAACCATCTGAAATGTAATGAGTAATTATTGTGTCCCAGGCACTATACTATACAGCAACTCAGTTATTGTTTTTTCCTCACATCAAACCTATGAGGTGGACACTTATTAGTTTCTTTTGATAAATAAAGCAAGATAGAGAAGTTAAGAGATGTTTCTTAGGACACACAGCTTACATATGATGAAGCCTGGATTCATATGACTCCAGATATGTTGCTAGTTTGAGCAGATAATAAGAGGAGGAAAAGGCACAAATGCTTTTTTGCGGGGGAGGGTGGGCAGGGAAAGGAAGGAATAAGAGATTTGCTTTTAAGGGCAGGGAAAGTTGGAAAGATTTTGCTTTTCAAAGAAAAGGATCTATTGGAGAAATAGAAGAATGAAGAGGCAAGGGAGAGAGGATAATTAGAGCAAAGAACTAGAGGAAGTGGGAGCACTGGAAACTAGAAGGGGAGAAGAACTGGCTTATAAATGGAAGAAATAACCTTGAAAATATAAAAGAAACTTCTTTTAAAAGTTACAAAAATGCTACTGAGATATTCGCTTATAACTGAAGGATCAACGATTTCCATAATGCAAACTCTGAAAAGTTTCAAAAGAAAAAAAATCTTTTAAAATATTACTTTCAAATTTCAAATAGACTACAATAAGAAGACTAAAAAAATTAATTTTGTGGCAGGAGCCATGTGTATTGGGATCCATCTTTTAAGGAAGGGTTTATTGCCTTTATATATATTCTGAGACATTAAGAGAGAATTGTCTACTATAATTGTGTCAGGGCCCAGAGTACAATACCCCAAAATATGGCCCCCTAGCAATTGAGAAAACCCGCAGAAGCAAGGTCACTCTGACCTTCTCCCACCTTTGTGTGTGAAAGCTGGCCATAAAGCCCTATTCCAAAGGGGTCCTGCCCTATACCTGGTGGCCAAGAATAATCTAACAGACAGGACTTGCTGGCTTCCACATCCTCCAACCCTAAGTTTATTACCATTAGATCATACCCCTTTTGTCTAATGTTTCTCTACAACTATCCATGTCTTTCATCAGACTTCACATAAAAATACAGTTTTTGCTGGTCTTTGGGTCTTAATTTCTGAAGGCTCCTGTGTCATGTAAAACTTTGTTAAATAAATTTATTACGCTTTTCTCTTGTTAATCTTTTTCATTACAGAGGGTTCAGTCATGACCCTTGTGATGGATGAGGAAAATATGTTACTTTTTCCCCCCTACAACTGCCTCTTATCACTTTAAAGTACTGCTAGTGAAATTCTAAATGTTTTAGTATGTTTAGTGAAATACAAAATGTTTTTGTATAATAACAATATTTCTCATCATTTAAAAATTGAATCCATTAATTCTTTACCAAAATTCAAGTGTTCTAAGAGGCAACAAATCTGAGTCTTAGTTATTATTTTTAAATGTTTTTATCTCTCTTTTTTAACCAAGTATCCTATCACTTGCAAACTATGAGCATCCAAGCTGCTGCTTTGCTATTTCTGTCACTTGGAGAATTAAAACGAACAGTTTATACAGCATCTTGTCTCCATAGTAATATGGATGTACTGTCTTGCTTTTTAGTCTTTCACTTAATGAGAAGATTTTAAAGCTTTCCCCCTCTATTTCTCCCCAAACTGTTCCAGCATGAAATAAAAACCTCCCATAGCTAGCATTCTGCCAGCTGTGGATTAACCACAGCCAGCCACAGAATGGTCTACATAAATAGTAACCTGGTCAAATAATTAGGCTTCTCACCAACTTCAGACTGAAAATTTGATCTGTGCTAAAATACATCTGATTGTAATTTAAGGTACAGAACACTGTGCCCCTGGAGTCTAAATCTGGCCCCAATCCAAATGTATGTATGCTATGTGTGTGTTTTCCTTTAAAATACAACACAAGAGTCTTGTGATATGGATAGTATGATGTCAATTTTGTTAATTTTATAAATATACAAAACTCGTCAACTTTTAAATTAAAGGGAAATTCACTATTTAAATTAATTCTATTTTTGAATGATCTCTTGTTTTTCTTTCTGTAAATATTTAGTATTTAAACAATTTGGGGTTTATGCTCTGTTAGATCGCAAAGACTGTTAAAATTGATGCCATCCATAATTTTTCTTGCTAGATTTATAACCTTTGCTAGGCCACATGTTCCAGACTATAGTATCACCAAAAATAAAAACAGTGCCATTACAAAATTTTTTTCTACATGTAAGGTTTGCAACAAAATCAAGTCTATAGTTTAGAAAAATATATAACCAATAAAATCTTGTACTTTACTAATTAGGGATTTCAGTCTGCACAACAGTTAGCTGTTTATCTTTGATCCTATAACTAAAAGCAAAGTAGATGTTAACACTTAGAGGATGGATAACATCAATTAGAAGTGAGAATGAAGTGGGACTGTTGTATTCATTACAACAGAAAACAAAACAACACAAAGTAGTAGCAGTAGGACAGACCGTTTTAGTGGAGCCAGACTTAATGCTTGGAAATCTAAAAAACTTAAACACATTACACAACCACTCTAAGGATTTTTCAGAGTAGTTTAAATGTGAGAGAATGTTAGGAACAACATTGTTTAATATACTAAAGGAAAAAATTGCCCTTTTTGCTCTTTTTTTTTTTTTTTACCAGTGTTTACCTTAATTCAAGGTAATCATTTGGCGTTCTTTTAAATTGTCTTTGCCTAACAGCACAACCTCTTTTCATTATTTCTATTACCAATTATGTGAGGAATAGGGGTATGTGTATGTGTATGTGTGCATGCACACCTATGTAAATTCCAGGCATTTATAACTCTTGGAAGTATAAGTCTATATTAATTCAAAAGGAAATAAACCTATGTAAAATAACCATGACTATACTTAATCAACTGTGGATACATGGTGATATAGAAAAAAAAGCCTTTGTTTTCATTGAGAACAATATTCTGATAAGAATATAATAGGGAAGAATATATGGTATTATTTTGAAATATTTGAAACAGTAGATTTTAATCTATTTAGGTCCATCTACTTCCTGATTAACTACACATATGCATAAAACTATGCAGTGGTGGTCAGCAACTATACATAATGAGGCTTTATCTAAAAATAATGGATAAGCACTGGATTCAACTGAAGGTTAAGAACTTGTAATTTAGTTTCTTTTCTAACAATTACATAATCATATATTCCAGTTTGCTAAAAACATTTTTTAAAAATACATAGAAAATCTACGATAAAAGAGAAGTAAATATCAAACTTCTAGAGTGGGAAAAACTTTCAAGCTTACAGAGCAAGTATTATCTGAATATTTGCTATAGTAAAAGTAAAAGGTTCAGTTGGTACTCCCAGAAAGAAAAAAACAAACAAATAAGCAAAAGATGAGGAAAAACATGACAAAGGGTTAGTATCTTTAGTCCACAAAGAAATTTAAAAGTAGACTAAAAATTAAACAAACATTAGGACACCAGTAGATAAATAAACCATAACATAAAAAAGTATTCCATTGAAAGAGAAATACATAGTAAATAAATATGTAGAGAAATATTCCTCTCTAGTAACTAAAGAAACAACATGGTAACAATGATGAAGAAAGGTTGATGAAACAAATATTAATACTGCTGATGGTACTGCAACTGACAACAGTCTTTCAGGAAATAATTTGAAAATACACAAGATGAACCATAAACAAATTTATACTCTTTGACCCAATAATTCTACTTCTGAGAGTCTACTTTAAGAAAGTAATCCAAAACATGGGAAAATACACATTCATAAACTTATCAGTGTATTTATTTCATTGAAATCAATGTAAAAAATGACAGAGGAACAGTCAAGAATTGGCTATATACTCTAAAGCTCACTACTGATCACTTAAAATGTGACTAGTGCAAAGAGAGGCTTGAATTTTAAATTTACTTTAAATTTAAATGAAGAAGCTACATGTAGATGATGAGCATAAGTAACGTGGCTACTATGATTGTGAAACTAAACTTTTAATTTACTTTCATTAATTTAAATGTAAAAATTGAAGCATTTCATATTTTTCTGCTGGAGCTTTATTGTTTTGGTAGGACTACATTTTATTTTGACATTGAAAGTTTAGTGACATAATTCACTGGTATATATGTAAAATAGGTACATTTCAAAGATGTACTATGAAAAGAAGGTTCAAATCTAATAATTTTTATGTCTAATATGGTATATAATTTTTATGTTGAAACAATAAATATTTTAGATATATTAGGTTAAATAAAATACATTATTAATCTGTTTCTTTTTACATTTTTCATATGGGTCCTGGAAAATTTTAAATTATATTTCTATTGAATAGCACCACTTCAGAGAATATTTTAAAGATATTACAAATGATGATGATGAGGAAAACTAAGTAGTAAAGTAGAAAATGCTTATGGCACATAAATATTCAATTAAATAGAAGACATACAAATAGTTGTACACAGTATGATTATAACCTACATTAAATCAATAGTAAAAAAGATTATAAGGGAATAACCAAAAGTAAAACTGGTTAAGTTTAGGTACAAAAATTGTGGATAATTCTAACATTTTCTTTGTTTTTCAAAATTTGGTAATATGGTTAGATGGCACTTCTGATAAAAAAGTATTGATTGCTCATATCTCTTAAACAATTTTTATCAGGAGAGCCATCTAACCATATCACTGAATTTTGAAAAATAAATTGTAAGAAATATCCATAAGTTTTCACCCCAATTTAACCATTTATAGTTTTGGTGTATTTGTGTCTACACAAACAAGAGATGTTTACAAATAGTAAGAAGCTTAACTTAATAAACAGGAGTAAGAGTAGATCATACACAGCTGGGAGTAAGTCTATATTACTTCTTTGAGTAGACAGAAGGCTCAAAAAGGAACAAACTAAATATGAGACTAGCAGCTTTAAGAAAGCATAAACCACTATTTATAGAAGAAAAATAAAATAAAGATGTGTGGTAACAGAAAAATATTTGGACAACCAGAGAGCCCAACCAAGCCTAGACTAGCACTGATGAGGAAAGGGCTAAGACTACCAGATGCTTGTGTCTCAAGATGTATCACTGTCGTCTGTTCTAAAGAACATAATTAGCTTGTTTTCCATGCCATAACTTAGGTGCCATAGTAACACTAGTCAGAGAACAGGGCTGAGAGAATGAATAAATTACAAGTCAAAAATAACAAATATAACAACCATATAGCATGCTGTCTTCCTCTTAATGGGTCCTACATGTTTTGTGAATCTCCCAGAAAGTATAAAATATATTTTGTTCTCAGAGTCGATCAAATATGAGTTATGACAAAGCATAGTTCCTGTCTGCTTGTAAGAAAAATGTTGGCCCTGACAATGATTAAGATAATGTATAAATCATTTATAATTACAATGTTATAATATGCAGTATTTCATACAAACAACAGCAACAGAATTACTAAAAGAAGAAAGCTAGAACAAATACACTTGTGAACGCCATAAAGATTATGTTACCAATGACAGAAGGCAATGTAAAGAAATAGAAGAGAATAATTCACCTGGATCTTCTTCCTGCCTATGTGGTTCCTTTTGGAAGCAGAAAATCACATAGTCTACATATCTTTTAATCTTTTTTTTTTTTTTTGAGACAGAGACTCGCCCAGTTGCCTAGACTAGAGTGCAGTGGTGCAATCACAGCTCAGTGCACCCTCGACCTCCTGGGCTCAGGTGATCCTCCCACCTCTGTCTCCTAAGTAGCTGGGACTACAGGCATGCACCACCACGCCCAGCTAGTTTTTGTATTTTTAGTAGAAACAGGATTTTGTCATGTTGCCCAGTCTGGTTTCCAACTACTGAGCTCAAGCCATACGCCTGCCTCAGCCTCCCAAAGTGCTGGGGTTACAGATGCAAGCCACCACACCCAGCTCATTTTAATCTGTTTAAGGATTAAAATACTCCCAACTTCAGGTATGTTATAAATGAAGAAGTCCATTTTCTTCTATCCCACATAACTCCCTCAAAAAAGGAAGTAAAATGAGGAAAAAGATACAGTAGAAAGAAGATGGGCTTTAAGGGAATATATAGGAGCATATTTATATAGCTCTGTTGAACATAAAACAAAGTGTGAGGAATCCTAGAAGTCTATTTCTAGGGGAAAAGATGAGAATGTGGTGAATGCACACTGATATGGTTTGGCTCTGTGTTCCCACCCAAATCTCATCCTTAATTGTGCTCCCATAATTCCCACGTGTTGTGGGAGAGACTGGTGGGAGATAATTTGAATCATGAGGGTGGTTTCCCTCATACTGTTCTCGTGGTAGTGAATAAGTCTCACGAGATCTGATGGTTTTATCAGGGGTTTCTGCTTTTGCCTCCCACCATGATTCTGAGGCCTCCCAAGCCATGTGGACCTGTAAGTCCAATTAAACCTTTTTTTCTTCCAGTCTCAGGTATGCCATTATCAGCAGCATGAAAACAGACTAATACACACACTACTATGCAGAGATTAAAAGCAATAAAGGAGTTGGGCACAGTGGCTCCAGCCTATAATCCCAGCACTTTGGGAGGCTGAGGCAGGCAGATCACTTGAGGTCAGGAGTTCAAAACCAGCCTAGCCAACATGGTGAGATCCCATCTCTACCAAAAATACAAAAATTAGTTGGGTATGGTGGTGGGTGCCTGTAGTCCCAGCTACTTGGGAGGCTGAGGCAGGGGAATCGCTTGAACCAAAGAGGTGGAGGTTGCAGTGATCTGAGATTGCACCATTGCACTCCAGCCTGGGCAACAGAGCAAGACTCCATCTCAAAAAAAAAAAAAAAAAAAGCAATAAAGGAGTAACATCGGCAAGATGGCTGAGTAGGGATACCTGGTGCTTGTCTAACCCACAAAAAAAAAGGATCAAGGCAACAAACAAACAGCTAAGATTTGACTGGAGTGTGAAGGAAGAGTAGCGGGGTGCACTGATGGAATGAAGATCCACCTGTGGTGATTAGAAGTCTAGGAAGGCAGCATAGAGACACTCAAACTCGTGGTCCCATCTTCCCTACCTAGATCAGATCTGTCGGGAGACAGGAGGGAATTGCTATTGCAGGGAAAAAAGTCAGCAGAAGATCCCTACCAGCCCTCTTTGCCACCACAAACACATGAAGTCCTTACTACACAAGAATCCCATAGTCCTCACAAGCCCTGAGCCCATTTTGGAGAGCTGCCAGGAATTCATGCAGCTGCACTGCCCTGGATTAAGAGCACAAGGTGTCTACTCCCCATCCAACCACTGTAAGCCAAACTGCTGTAACATGGCGCCATCTTGAGAATAGCCACCTGTGTAGTATGCCCTCCTCTGGGGGGAAAGTGGCCACTGCATCTCTCCAGAACTGGGGCTCCATCTTCATTATGCCAACTCCAAACAAGTTTCTGAACACCATGATCCAAGCTGGTGAAGGGTGGACTCAGGACTGGCTGTTATTCTGGTCTTGCACAGCAAGAAAACCAAGTCCCATGGCCGTACCACCAACAGAGAAACCCGTCTGCCGGTCTTGCCCACAGCAACCCTGCTCTTAAGCTGGCCAAACTGCTGGGCTCTCTTCTCTAAGCAGGAGACCTCCCTGAGCCTCTGACAAGGTAATATGGCCGAGGGCCAGCAGAGTAGGGCTACCTGCAAGCAATCAGAACCTGAGAAACAGACACACAGCTCCCCCATAGGCACACCCTTGGCCTGCCCAACAGTCCTGTACCCCCAATAAGGGCCTGAGAGATAGTCCCACAGACTGCCCCCGTGCCACAGGGAATATCTCCAAGCCAGCCAAGTGGCCAAAAGCCCATGTCCCAGACCTGAAAGCTGCTCCTGGCAGGCATGTCCCCAGGTTGCCCAAGCAACCTTATACTTGTATTTCTGGTCAGAGTAACAGCCTTGTGGCCCCAATCTCAGCAAGCCAATCTCACCAACCAAGTTGGCTGACCTACTATGTGCACATACATACCCCAGACCTGGGAAACAGTCTAGTGAGCCCACTCCTGGCAAAGTGGCATCACCATTGCCACAAACTCTCTCAGCCCATGCCACTGAGAAACTCACAAATGCCACTAGAGTGGATTACAGCTAAAGAAATTACTCAGAGACTACACAACTGCATGCATCTAGAAATAGGGCTAATGTACCCCACCAAACCAACAACCCAAGACTCATTCATATTCTTTCTTTCTTTCTTTTTTTTTTTTTTTTGAGATGGAGTCTCACTCTGTCGCTCAGGCTGGAGTGCAGTGGTGCGGTCTCGGCTCACTGCAAGCTCCGCTTCCCGGGTTCATGCCATTCTCCTGCCTCAGCCTCCCAAGTAGCTGGGACTACAGGCACCCACCACCAAGCCCGGCTAATTTTTTTGTATTTTTAGTAGAGACAGGGTTTCACCATGTTAGCCAGGATGGTCTCGATCTCCTGACCTCATGATCCACCCGCCTTGGCCTCCCAAAGTGCTGGGATTACAGGCTTGAGCCACCGCGCCCAGCCTAATATTCTTTCTTATGAAATCTACTCCATAAAATTAAAAGAGATGACTTTTCCACCAGATGCATAGAAATCAACACAGGGACACATCAACCATGAAAAAGCAAGAAAAAGCCTGGGCAACATGGTGAAACCCTGTCTCTACTAAAAACCACAAAAATTAGCAGGGCATATTGGTGAGTGTCTGTAGTTCCAGCTACCTGGGGAGCTGAGGTGGGAGGACCACTTGAGCATACGAGGTAGAGGCTGCAGTGAGCTGAGATTGTGCCACTGCACTCCAGCCTGGGCAACAGAATGAGAACTTGTCTTAAAAGAAGAAGAAGGAAAAAAAGCAAGAAAACATGTAATGTCAAAAGGAAAACAATAATTATGTAGTAACAGACTCCAAACTATAAGGAAATATATGAAATGTGAGAAAAAAATCAAAATAATAATCTTAAACAAATTCAATAAGATACAAGAGAATACCGATAGATAATTCAACAAAGTCAGGAAAACAGTTTATGATTTGAAAGAGAAATTCAACAAAGACAGATATCATAAAAAAGAATGAAGCAGAAATCCTAGAGCTGAAGAATTTAATGAATGAAATAAAAAATACAATAAAGAGCTAAACAACAGACTAGACCAAGAAGAAGAATTTCTGAACTTGAAGAATGATCTTTTGAAATAACACAGGCAGACTAACTTTAAAAAAATAAAAGAGAATGAAAAAGCCTAAAGGATTTATGGGATACCACTAAGCAAACAAATATCTCCAGAAGGTGAAGGGAAAGGTGAGAAAAACATATTTAATGAAATAACAGAAAGACAGAGAGACATCCAAGTCGAGAAAGCTCAAATATAATCACCTCAAACAGGACCTCTGCAAATTGTCAAAAGTCAAAGACAAAGAAAGAATTCTAAAAGCAGCAAGATAAAAGCATTAAGTCATATAAGGGAATCCCCATTAGACTAACAGTGAATTTCTCAGCAGAAATCCTATAGTCCAGAAGAGGACAGGATAATATAGTCAAAGTACTAGAAGAAAAAAATTACTAGCCCAAGAATATGCCCAGCAAAGCTAACCTTCAGAAATGAAAGACAAATAAAATATTTCACAGACTAGCAAAACTAAGGGAATCCATCACCACTAGTCTGGCCTTGCAAGAAATGCTCAAGGGGGTCTTACACGTGGAAATGAAAAACAATAATCACCATCATGAAAATATGTGAAATTATAAAACACACTGATAGAGCTGCTGTAAAAAGGAGGAGAAAGGAATCAAACCTTTTCACTAGAGAAAACCATTCAACTGCAAAAATAACATTGAGAGAAAGTAATGAACAAAGGATATACAAACCACCAAACAATCAATAAAATGACAGGAGTAAGTCCTCACCTATCAATAATAACCCTGATTGTAAATAGATTAAGTTCCACATTTAAAAGATACATACTAGCTGAATGGATTTTTAAAAAACAAGACCCAATTATATGCTATCTACAAGAAACTCATATCACCTGTATACGCACACAGACTGGAAGTGGATGGAAAAAATATTCAATGCAAATGGAAACTAAAAGCAAACAGGAGTAGCTATACTTATATGTGGTAAAACACTCTTCAAGTCAAAAGCTGTAAAAGAAGACAGAGGGCTATTATATAATTACAAAGGGATTGATCCAACAAGAGAATATAACAATTGTAAATATATATGCACCCAATACTAAAGCACCCAGATATGTAAAGCAAATATTATTAGATCTAAAGTGAAATAATAGTTGGGGACTTCAACATCCCACTCTCAACATTGGACAGATCATATAGACAAAAAGTCAACAAAGAAATATCAGAGTTAAACTGCACCACAGACTAAATATAACAGATATTTACAGAACATTTCAGCCAACGGTGGCAGAATACACATTCTTTTCATCAGCCTATTCAACAGTCTCGGGATCAATCATGTGTAAGGACACAATAGAAGTCTCAAAATATTCTTAAAGAATCAAAATATCAAGTACTTATCTGAACACAATGGCGTAAACTTAGATATCTATAACGAGAATCATTTAGAAATATACCATTATATGAAAATTAAACAATATGCTCCTGAATGACCAATGGATGAAGAAAGAAATTAAGAATAAAATTTAAAAATTCCTTGACACAAAGGAAAACAGAAACACAACATACCAAAACCTATGGGACACAGCAAAAACAGTATTCAGAGTCAAGTTTATAGGAATAAATGTTTATATCAAAAAACAAGAAACATTTCAAGTAAACAACTTAATGGTAAACCTCAAAGAACTAGAAAAGAATAAACTAAACCCAAAATTAATGGAAGGAAAGAAATAATAATGATCAGTGCAGAAATAAACAAAAATAAGACAAAAAAATACAAAAGATCAACAAAACAAAAAGCTGGCTTCTAAACAAAATTGGCAAACCATTAGCTAGAATAAGAAAAAAGAGAGAAGATCTAAATAATTAAAATAGGAAACAAAAAAGGAGACATCACAAAAGATACCACAGAAATACAAAGGATCACTAGAGACTACCGTGAACAACTATATGCCAACCAATTTGAAAACCTAGAGAAAATGGACACATTCCTGGATACATAAAACCTACCAAGACTGAAAGAAGAAATAGAAAGCCTAAACAGACCAATGACAAGAAACAAGATTGATTTAATAACAAAAAGTCTTCCAACACCAAAAAAAAAAAAAAAAAAAAAGTCCAGAACTGGATGGCTTCACTGTTGAATTAAAACCAATTTGTCCCAAATTATTCCAAAAATGAAGCAGAAGAAATTCTTCCTAATTGATTATATGAAGCCAACATAACCATGATACCAAAAACAGATAAGTACACAACAAAAAAAGAAAATGATAGGCCAATATCCCTGATGAACATAGATGCAAAAGTCCAGAACAAAATACTAGCAAACTGAACCCAACAGCATCTCAAAAAGATTATGAGCAAGTGAAGTTTATTCCAAGAATGCAAAGATGGTCCAACATATGTCACTCAATGAATGTCTTACATCATATCAATAGAATGAAGGACAAAAACCATATGATCATCTCAATGAAAAGCAGAAAATGCTTTTGATAAAATTTAATATTCCTTCATAAAAACTCAATAAATTAGGTATAGAAGGAAAGTACCTCAACATAATAACATGTTGAAATTATCTCAACATGACAAACTCACAGCTAGCATCTTACTGAAACCTGAAAGCATTTCCTCTAAGAACTGGAACAGACAATGATGCCCTCTCTCATCACTCTTATTCAACATAGTACTGGAAGTACTAGCCACAGCAATTAGGCAAGAGAAAGAAATAAACCATATCAAAATTGAGAAGGAGGAAGTTGAATTGTCCCTGTTTGCATATGTAATGATTCTACATATTAAAAAGCCTAAAGACTCTACCAAAAAACTCTTAGAACTGATAAATGAATTCCATAAAGTTGCAGGACACAAAATCAACACACAAAAATCGGTAGTGTTTCTGTACATAAACAACAAAGTAGTTGAACAAGAATTCAAAAAGGCAACCTCATTTACAATAGCTAGAAAAGAAAACAAAATCTTGGGAATAAACTGAACCACGGTGATAAAAAACCTCTACAAGGAAGATTACAAAACACTGATGAAAGAAATTGAAGTGCATACAAATAAATGGAAAGACATCTATAGATTCAGTGCAATCCCTATCAAACTACCAATGACACTTTTCACAGAAATGGAAAAAAATTCTAAAATTTGTGTGGAAACATGGAAGACCATGAATAGCTGAAGCAATCCTGAGTAAAAAGATCAAAGCTGGAGGTACCACACTACCAGACCTCAAAATATACCACAAAGCTATAATAACACAAACAGCATGGTACCAGCATAAAAACAGATATATAGACCAATGGAAAGGCATAGAGAACCCAGAAATTTATCCACATTGTCTACAGCAAAATGATAATAAATGGTCCTGAGCAAACTGGATAGCCATATGCAGAAGAATGAAACTGGACTTCCATCTCTCACTGCATGCAAAAATCAACTCAAAGTGGATCAAAGAGGCTGGGCATGGTGGCTCACACCTGTGATCCCAACATCTTGGGAGGTCAAGGCAGGTGGATCTCTTGAGCCCAGTAGTTTGAGATCAGCCTCGACAACATGGCGAAACCCTATCTCTACAAAAAAATACAAAAATTAGCCGGGTATAGTGGCATGTGCCTGTAGTCCCAGCTACTCAGCTGGCCAAGGCGGGAGAACTGCCTGAGCCTAGGAGGTCAAGGCTGCAGTGAGTCATGATCGCACCACTGCACTCCAGCCTGGGTGACACAGCAAGACCCTGTCTCAAAAAAATGATCAAAGAACTAAATATATGACCTAAAAGGATAACCCTCCTAGAAGAAAACACAGGTGAAATGCTTTAGGACACTGATCTAGAAAAATATTTTATGAATACAACTTCAAAAGCACAAGCAATAAAAGTAAAAATAAATAAATGAGATTATATCAAACTGAAAATCTTTAGCATAGCAAAGGAAACAATCAATAGAGTGAAAAGACAACCTACAGAACGGGAAAAAATATTTGCAAACTCTTAATTCCATCAGATAGGGGATTAATACTGAGAATATACAAGGAACTCAAACATCTCAATAGCAAAAAACCAATCTTATTAAAAAATAGGTAAATGATCTGAACAGAATTTCTCAAAAGACATACAAATGGCCAACAAATATATGAAAAAGTGCTCAACATCACTAATCATCAGAGAAATGCAGATCAAAACCACAATGAGGTATCATCTCACCCCAGTTAGGATGGCTATTATCAAAAAGAAAAAAAAAATGTTGGTGAGGATGGAGAAAAGGGAACTCTTAATACATTGTTGGTGGGAATAGCCACTAGGGAGAATAGCTGGAGTTTCCTAAAAACCACAAGTAGAACTACTACATGATCCAGCAATCCTACTACTAGGAATTTATCCAAAGGAATGGAAATCATTATATTTAAGGGACATGTGTACCCCTATGCTTATTGCAGCACTATCCACAATAGCCAAGATATGGAACAAACCTAGGTGTCCAACAACAAATGAATGGATAAAGAAAATGTGTAATATATACACAAAGGAAAACCAGCCATAAAAAAGCATAAAATCCTGTGGTTCACGGCAACATAGATAAAACTGGAGGACATTATGTTAAGTGAAATGTTAGGAACAGAAAGTTAAACATGGTATGTTTTCACTCATAAGTAGAAGAGAAAAAAAAAGTTAATCTTATAGAAGTAAAAGGTAGAACAGAGGGTATTGGAGGCTGGGAAAGTAGGGGGAAGGGAAGGATAGGGAAAAATTTGTTAAAGGATACCAAAATTACAACCAGATAAGAGAAGTAAGTTATAGAATTCTATACCTCTGCAGGATGACTATTTAGTTAACAAAAATATATTAAATAGTTTAAATAGGTAGATGGAGGATATTAAATGTTCTTAACACAAAGAAATGATAAATGTTTGAGATGATGAATATGCTATTTATCCCTGTCTGATTACTATACATTACAGGTATCAAAACATCATTATAGGCCAGGCACGGTGGCTTATGCCTGTAATCCCAGCACTTTGGGAGGCTGAGGCAGGCAGATCAAGAGGTCAAGAGATCGAGATCATCCCGGCCAACACGGTGAAACCCCATCTCTACTAAAAATACAAAAATTAGCTAAGTATGGTGGTACACACCTGCAGTCCCAGCTACTCAGGAAGCTGAGGCAGGAGAATCGCTTGAACCCAGGGGGCGGAGGTTGCAGTGAGGCGAGATCAGGCCACTGCACTCCAACCTGGCGACAGAGCGAGACTCCGTCTCAAAAAAAAAAAAATCACAATGTATTCCATGAATATGTACAATTATTATTTGTAAATTATTTTTTAAAAAGTAGTAAACCAAGCCAGGCCCAGCTGCGTGCACCTGTAGTTCCAGCTATTTAGGAGGCTCAAGTGGGAGGATAGGTTGAGGCCAGGAGTTCAATGCTATCTGCACAATGATCACACCTGTGAATAACTACTGCATTCTGGTCTTGGTAACATATTAATAGCAAGACCTTGTTTCTTATAAAAGAAAAATGTGTGTTTCTTATAAAATAAAAATATAAAAGCAATAGAGTAGAAACATATATATCAAATCAGACAAGCTATAATTTACCCTTTTATATATTATGTATAATTTAAACACATATGCATGCATCTAAAATAACACAATACAGTCTTAAAGGACACATCCAAATGTAAGAGCACATATCAAACACATTAAAAGTACCCATGGTGGGAAGAGATCAGGAGTGATATGAAAAATAGAAAAAGAGAGAAACTATGCCTAAGTTAGATGAAGACAATTTGATAAGACCAAAGGAGAATTAACTCAATTCTCCTTAGTTTAAACCAACTAGTAAACTTATTTTAAAAATTTTTGCTAATCTGTCTACTTATTAACTATGTGACTCTGGACAACATAACTTTACTAGGCTTTACTGTTTTCACCTGTCAAATGGGAATAATAATGTCTCTCAAGGGCTGTGAGAATTAAATAAACGCTTAATATAGTTCCTGGCCTGTAGTATGCATTCCATACATATTTACATTGTATTGGTATTATTCCTCTAGAAATAACAGGAAAGTTAGAAAGTCTTCTGCCTCCCCTCAGAAAAGTGAGTTTTATGTTACAACCGTTAGTTACAGTGCTGAACAAAAGTATGCCCTTTAAAGATCAACAGTTTGGTATTTCCTTTGAAATACAAATACATAAAGCAAAATCCATCATTCTCTTTTAAAAAGCTATCCCTACCTCCTTTCTCTCCTTGATTTAATCATCCTATATCTTGCTGACAGATTAATCACCCTAATCACTCTTCTTTTCCTAGTAAATTAAATCCAAATGCCTCACACCCCAGCATTCAAAGTGCTCCACAATAGTACTCCAACTTATAGTAAACCAGCTGTAATCTACATTACTTCATAACATATGTCCTTGCTTCAGTCATATAGAATAATTTGCTTCTCCCAAAATAAATCTTGAGTTTTTATGTTTTCCTTCTATCTGAAATGTCCACTACCTCTAAATGTTAGAATTTACCAACATGTCAATGTCCATTTAAAATCTAACAAATTATGTCTTCATTCCCACTAACAGATGTACACATTCTTCTTTGAATGCCCATAATATGTGATATTATGAAATAAATGAGGGCAATTATTTTATTTTACTTAATGATACAAGCAACTTGTATTTGTCTTACCACTCTGACTTGACCATAACCTTAAGGGGAAGAGCACTTCTTACTTTTTTTTGTTTGATACAGCAAAAAGCACAGAAAATTTTTAAAAATGTGATTACACTTTTGTTAAGATGCTACACAAAATCCCATGTCACTAGAACCTGTTTTTAAATTTGTTTTTTTGGTTTTTTTTGAGAGGGGATTTCACTGTCACCTAGGCTGGAGTGGAGCGGCGTGATCTCGGCTTACTGCAACCTCTGCCTCCTGGGCTCAAGCGATTCTCCAACCTCACAGCCTCCACAGAAGCTGAGACTACAGGTGTGCACCACCACACCTGGTTAATTTTTGGATGTTTTGTAGAGATAGGGTTTTACCATGTTGCCCAGGCTGGTCTCAAACTCCTGGGCTCAAGTGATCTGTCCACCTCAGCCTCCCAAAATGCTGGGATTATAAGTGTGAACCACTGTGCCCAGTCTAGAAAGCTATTTTGAAAAAAAGAGAAAAAAGAAAGACTGCTGCCTTTTCACATGCTTATGGAAGAATGCATTGATTTTAGAGTTGAACAACTCTCTCAAATTCAGAGAATCTGAAACTTTCCCAGTTTACAGTGTTTTTAGTGTTTTTGTTTTTTGTTTTTTCATTTCTTCATGGTATGCCAACAAATGCCTAACATTCCTGTTTAACGTTAAGTCCAAACAATTTAATAAGTACTAGCTTTGGAATTTAATACTCAGTTAAGAAAAATACATATAAATTGAAAAAAGTCTTAAAAATCTCATTAAAAATAACTACAATACAGTTGACCCTTGTACAACATGGGTTTGAACTGCATGGATCCACTTGTGTGTAAAAATTTTTTCAAGAAGTATATCAGAAAATTTTTTGGAAATTTGTGATAGTTTGAAATATTCTACAGACAAACTGTGTAGCCTAGAAATATTGATAAAAATTGTTAAGTATGTCATGAATGCATAAAATATATGTAGATACTATTTTATCACTATCATAAAACTACAAAAATTTATTATAAAAAGTTAAAATCTATCAAAACTTACACAAGCAAACACTTACAGACCATACATGGCAGCACTTGAGTCAAGAGAAATGTAAACAAATGTAAAAATTCAGTATTAAATCCTAAATGCATAAAATGAACTGCAGTAAATACTGTACTATTGTAACAACGTTGTAACTACCACCTGTTGCTTTTGCAGTGCGCTCAAGTGTTGCGATTATCCATTGAAAATGCCAAGTGATGCTAATCATCTCTGAGTGAACCCTACATCTTACACTAATTGCATATTGCAATAAAAGGTGATCTCTCATGATTCTTGGATTATTTTTCATCATGTTTAGTGCAATACTGTAAACCTTGAACATCACCATGGGACCCATATGAAATGTCACTAGTGATGCTGGAAGTGCTCCCAAGAAGCAGAGAAAAATCATTACCAAAAAAAAGCTGAACTGCTTGATATGTACCATAGATTGAGGTCTGCAGCTTTGGTTGCCCACCATTTCAAGATAGATGAATCCAGCCTAAGGACCATGGTGGTTGGGGGAGGACTTTGTGGAGCCATCACTGCAGCTACGACAGCAAGCATGAAAACCTTGAAATTTCTGTAAAATATCTTTTTATCTGATATTTAAAATACAATGTGAGTACAGAATTGCTATAAGAAAGGCATACTCTAGTAAGACTTGAAGTCATTATATGACAACTTAAAGCAAAAGGAAGGTGAAGGATTTAAAGCTGGAGAATTTAATGTCAGCCAAGGATGGCTTGACATTTTTAGAAAGAGGTTTGGCTTCAAAAAATGGATAAGAGGAGAAGTAACTTCTGCTGACAAAGAAGTACCTTGTCAGTAAGGAACTGTCTTTTAAAGTTCTTCAGATATTGAACAATGCCCTGGGTCACCTACACCACGAGTTCAACAACAAAGGTGTCAAAGTGGTCTACCTGCCCTCAAACACAATATATCTCTAATTCAGATCTAGATTGGGGTCATAAGGACCTTTAAAGATCATTACACATGGTAATCTACAGAAAAGATTGTCAATGCTATGGAAGTAGACCTCAACTTAGAGAACGCCAAGGATATCTGAAAGAATCAAATCATGGAAAATGCCATTGTTACAAAAGTAGCCATGAAAGCCATCAAGCCAAAAAAAAAAAAAATTGATGCTAGAGAAAAACTGTGTCCAATGGTGTATATGACTTCACAGGATTTACAACAGAGTCAATCAAGGATATCATAAAAGATACTGTGGATATGGCAAAAAAAAAAAAAAAAAAAAGTGGGGGGAAGTTGAAGAGTTTCAAGATATGGATCTTGGAGAAATTCAACAGCTTACAGATACCATATCACAGGAATTAACAGAAGATGACTTGATGGAGATGAGTGCTTCCAAATCAGTGCCAGATGATGAGAAAGAAGATGTAGAATAAGTAGTGCCAGAAACAAACTGATATTAGACCATATAACAGAATGATTCCAGTTATTCAAAAGACTGCTTTTGACTTCTTTTTACAACATGGACCCTTCTATGATATGGGCACCGAAACAAAAGCAAAAGGTAGAAGGATAGGTGCCATACAGAAACATTTTTAGAGTAACATTTTTTGGGAAATGAAAAATAAGACAGAAATTACAATGTATTTCCGTAAAGTTACATTGAGTATGCCTACCTCTTCTGCCATCCTTTCCACCTCCTTCATCATTTCCACCCCTGCTACCCCTGAGACAGGAAGACCAGCTCTTCCCCATCCTCCTCTTCAGCCTGCTCGGTGTGAAGACTACTAGGATGAAGATGTTTATGATGATCCACCTCCACTTAATGAATAATAAATGTATTAGTCCGTTTTCACACTCCTATAAAGAACTGCCCAAGACTGGCTAATTTATAAAGAAAACAGGTTTAATTGACTTACAGTTCTGCATGGCTGGGGAGGCCTCGGGAAACTTACAATCATGGCAGAAGGGGAAGCAGGCATGTCATACATGGCAGCAGGTGAGAGAGGGCACATGAGAGAGGAACTGTCAAACACTTATAAAACTAACAGGTCCCACGAGAACTCACTATCACAAGAACAGCATGGGGGAAACAGCCCCCATGATCTAATGACCTCCTAACAGGTCCCTCCCTTAACATGTGGAGATTATGGGGATTAAAATTCGAGATGAGATTTGAGTGGGGACGCAGAGCCAAACCATATCAATAAATACATTTTCCTTATGATTTTCTTTTCTCTAGCTTACTGTGTTACAAAAATACACTGTATAATACATATAATATAAAAAAATACATATTCATCAACTATTAATGTTACAGGTAAGGCTTCTGGTCAACAGTAGGCTCTTAGTAAAGTTTCTGGGGAGTCAAAAGTTATACATGGATTTTCAACTACCCAGGGTAGGGGAGTGCCTCTAACCCCTGCAGTGTTCAAGGGTTAACTGTATTTACTAAAGGAATATGTATGCTTATGGAATACTGCACACTCTTCAAGCCTTGTATTCCAAGTGGATACTGCTACCTTCATTTCCCATTCTGCATTGATTTTTCAGGAGGTACATATTAAAAAAAAACACAACAATAATTACTTTTAAAAAAAGGCATCATCCAAAAGGAATGTAGCAAAATTTAATTTTGAAACTGATGTAAAATATCCTGTAGCACTCTTGGGAGTCTGCTGCAGTACCCTGGGGTGTCAGTGCACAGTTTGGGAACTGTGGCTCTACTTGAATTAAACACCTTGAGATAAGTCTTTTTATTTGAGAGAGCTAAAGCCCTTCTTGAGCATGGTTCAGAGTACTTGGAAAATGGAAGTACTTTATTCTGTATGAGGTAGCATAAGTAAATCTGTGTATCAGGGTAGGATTCTGGAGAGCAAAGTAAGAGGATTTTATAAAGAGATGGACCCTGACAAGATGATGGCAGCTGGGTGCCCTGGAGATAAAATATGGCGAGTAAAAAATTGCCTGTGCCTGGAATGAGTGAACAACTTCAGTAATGCTGATAACTAGTAATCAGTTTTGTTTCTTATCCTATGTAGTGTTATAATCCTTCTCCATCAACTTAAACCTTCCATAAAAATTAGATCTTCACTTCCCTAATATGTGTATAAATAATAATTTTTCTGCCCAATGAAGTTTTAATTTTGAACTATTATCTTTGTCTCAAAATTCAGTGTCTAATGTCCTATCAATTTTAATTATACAGCAACTCCTGGAACTATGTCATCCTTCCTATTAATATAACTTTAGTTGATAACTCTCATTACTTTGTAAACCCTACTGCAACACTTTCCTGTTCTGGCAAAGCTCCTTTGTTCAAAAAACCTTAAATGACTCATTTCCTAAACAATAGTAGCTCAAGTTCTTGAAGTGGCATTAAAAATCCTCTAAATCTGACAGTAATCTATCTTTCCTGTATAATCTCTGATGACTCACATCCACAAAACTCTTACTTTGACCATATAGAGTTTCTAGCTAGCCTAAATACAAATCCTGTACCTTTCTATATCCTTTCCTTTGCTGGTGATATTTATTCACTCTATTGAATCTGCTCTTCCTTTTCTACTTGGTCAACTAAAGCAAGGACTGGCAAGTGTTTTCTGTAAAATGCCCCAATAAATATTTTAGGTTTGCAGGCCACATGGCATCTGTTGCAACCACTCAACTCTGCTATTGCAGCGTGCGGCTCATAGGCCATACTTTGTTGACCTCTGAACTAAAAGGAAAGAAGGAAATACATACTAAGTAGAAATGAAAACAACCACCCAGATAAAAATATTGGAGATAAATATTAATAGAAAATCCATTTAGCGTGGTAATGAGAGTGTAGCTTCCTCTTAGTAACGAAGTACATAAAGAAATTGAAAACTAAGGCAGATTTAGAAAGAAACGATATAATTACATTTCCTAAAGTTTTCCCTTAAAATGAGGACATCTGACTATTTTCTGAGGCTAGCACTAAATCAATACAAGTCCTTTACATTTGAGTGTAACACCCAATTTCCAGGGGGTACTACATTATCTTGCTTTAATTGCTGCTGCTTTCTATCTCTAACTCCCAACCTGACTCAAATGTTTCTCCCTAGATGCCTCTGAGGATAGTTTTGTTGAAAACAGATCTTCTAGCTTCACCAACAAGACAAGGTCATTTATATAATTTTTTTACAATGTGAGTGCTTTTGTCTATTGAAAGAAACAAAAAATAATCAAGTGGTAGAATGTGCTAATAATTATGCAAAAATTATTTTGAAATTTTTTTAATTTAAAAAAGTGAATGGTAATCATAGAAGTTTGCAGTTCATAAGCCGGGCCAATGTAGACTACATTTAAAATATAGGTGCCTTCTGTGATTGTGAAAGTGCTGCAGGGAATAAACCTCTTCTAATTTAAACTCTGGCTTGCTTTTTGGCAAATTGCTGCAATAAACACTCTCTATGTCTACCTTTCTTATATGTGGCACAAAGGAAGCTATGCTTCTTATTGTATTTACTTTTACGTTAGTTTACTTTTAAACTAACACTTGTAGTATGTTCCCATAAAAAAGTAAAAAAAAAATAGCAATTGATAATAAAGCAGCATGCGGTAGTTTAAAAAGAAATCACTGGGCTAAAAATCCAGATACTCAAATTCTGGCCTGGGTTTGGATTAGCTACTAGGCAATCTTAGTGATATATAGTATTTAATCTTGATGAGTTTTAGTTTTTCCATTTGTAAAAAATAGACAGGAGATTGGGTTGAATGACCTTGAGAGACACCTTCATTTCAAAAATTCTAGAATTCAGTTAAGTCTTAAATTAGCTGATTTCTTTAAAAAATTGAGGTGAAATTCACATAAAATTATATTCACAGTGTTATGCAACCATGACCTCTATCTACTTCTAAACATTTTTAGCACCCCAAGAAGAAACCCTATCTTCCCATTAAAAAGTTATTCCCCATTCCTCACTCCCCACAAGCCCCTGGCAACCACCAATCTGCTTCTGTTTCTATGGATTTACCTATTATGGATACTTCATATAAATGGAATCATACAATATGTGCTCTTTTATGTCTGGCTTCTTCCATTTTCTTGATATTGAGGTTCATTCACTTTATATCATGCATCAGTACTTTATTCTTTTTTATGAACGAATGATATTCCATTGTATGGATCTATCACAATGTATCTTCCTGCTTGTGGACATTTGGGTTGTTTCCATAACAATTTTTTTGCATAATATTTTCAGAAGCCATAAATAACATAAAAATATGTACACATCAAAGGTGCACTTTCAAAAAAGATTTTAAGGGATATTCTGAATAAGGAGTCCCTTTTATCCAGAAATTGACAAATCTTGGTGAGCCAGAAATGAAACTAATTGTAACTTCTGATTCATGAAACTAATAATTGAGGTTTTAGTGGAAATTTTATAAACACGAAATTTCATATATGATGAAGTTTAAGAAATACATGGATCAGGCTCTGAAAGGGAAGCAGAGAATACAAGTGATCTTGAAGCACCTAATTGAAGACGATTGTTCTTTTTGGCCATATTTTATCATAAAGTGATTTTAACTAGTTTTAACTTAACAGAACACAAAACAGTGATTTTTCTCCAGTTACTACCAGACACAATTGTTTTAAATCTGAGTTGAAAATGGCAAAAATGCAATGATTTTTTTCTGGGTAATTGTTTTGGCTCTCTGAAGTTTGCATTGTTTATTTCTATGAAAGTATCACTTTATAAGTGGAAAATGACTAAGCTGAAAGCTATTGTTTATATCCTTCAAAGTGGTCAGTGTTTCTGTTTTTGATAAAAGCTAAATGTGAAATCATTTTCTGTAACATAGGAAAGAGCCAAACTGTCAGTAAATGCACTTATATTGACCCTGACATTTTCTTCTTAGGTGCTGCCAACATGTCAAAAGGAAAGGATTGCTTTCAGACATCAATAATTTCTTTATTGCTGAAGCAAATCCTGATTGCTGCACGATTAATATCTATCCATTTGCACCAGTAGCACAAGAAGTCAAAAAGGGATAGATAGCCCTTGACACTACATAGCAAACCTTTCAAACCAGTTCCTCACTTGCTCCATGACATTGGAATATGTCGTTTAAATATTGCTTTTCAAAAACCATATATTACTCACATTGTTTTCTGAGCTTTATGAAGTTATATGATTTAATTTTTAAAATAAGAAAAGTGACTAAAATACATTTTTAATACTCACATAGGATAGTAGTTCTCAAAGTATAATTTCTGAATCACTCAGAAAGTTGCTCAAAATGCAATATCTTGGTCATACCCTAGACTTACTGAATCAGAAACCTGTGTGGGTAGGACACAGCAACCTGTGTTTTCCCAAGCCCTCCAGGTGGTTTTGCAAACCACTGATTAAAAAAACACTGAAATATCCATTTATTATCCTTATGATTTTTATCCATCCACGAAAATTCAGAATCTTCACGAAGATGGCAAAAAGAAGGCCTATGACAAAATGTAAAACTTGGCTGGAGGGGGGGAAAAAGTAGAGCAGTCGAGGCTGTAATACAGAACACTGTATTGCAGAAACACTAGAGGTAGTGTTTCTTTGTTCCAAGAGGCAGTTCTAATACGACCTGGATAAAAAATGAGGCTTAGTTTCCCGGCCACTATGGCACTGGCCTGACCACAACAGTTCTGCTACTACTTGGCTTATATTTCGGGCTTCCAAATTATTTCCCATGAAAACAGAGTTCTGCAGCTAAAAATATTTGATCTATTAATCCTCTCATTTTGCAGATGAAATTAACAGTGCAGAAAGGTTGCCTAACTCACCCAAGCTCATACAACTAATGATTTGAGGAGGCAACAGCATTCATCTATTGACTTATCTACCTGCTACTCTTTCATACACATCCCTGCCATTGTTCCATAATTAGTGAAACAACCTAAAAAAAAATGATCAGAGAAAACAGAACAGTATAAGGTTGGGGAGAAAAAGAAATACATAGCAGAGGCATCTTGAATTAGCTCTGAATTTGTTTCTAATTTCTTGACAGTGAAAGCAAAAAGTAAGACATGCCTAGTTTTCTACTTTTCATGCTTGAAGAGATAAAAATGTCGCTTTCTTTTTTTTTTTTTTTTTTTTTTTTTGAGATGGAGTCTTGCTCTGTTGCCCAGGCTGTAGTGCGGTGGCACGATCTCGGCTCACTGCAAGCTCCGCCTCCTGGGTTCACGCCATTCTCCTGCCTCAGCCTCCCAAGCAGCTGGGACTACAGGCGCCCACCACCACGCCTGGCTAATTTTTTGTATTTTTAGTAGAGACGGGGTTTCACCACTTCAGCCAGGATGGTCTCAATCTCCTGACCTCGTGATCCACCCGCCTCGGCCTCCCCAAGTGCTGGGATTACAGGCGTGAGCCACCGTGCCCAGCCAAAAATGTCACTTTCTTATAAGAAACACGTAATTCTAAAATAAACTTTTCATAGGGTCCTTAATATGTTAAACATTAATACAGAAGACTATGTTGCCCTCAACAACTTCTCAACAGCAAGTTCAGTCTGTTTATTGTCATATTCCTCAATGAAAGATTAAGGCTTCAATATAAAAAACAACTCAGAAATTAACCAGTTGTGGTGGCACGCTCCTGTAGTCCCAACTACTAGGAAGGCTAAGGTGGGAGAATTGCTTGAGCCCCAGAGTTTGAGGTTGCAGTGAGCTATCATCATACCACTGCAATCCAGCCTGGGTGACAGAGTGGGACCCTGTCTCAAAAAACAGAAAGCAACAAATCAGTACATGTCAGGGTACAGAGTTTTTCTGTAAACTGTTTTCAAGTAAACAGTTTTTCTGATAGTCCAAGCATAAAATGTAGTTTTTTGTCCTTGCAATAGTTTACTGAGAATGATGGTTTCCAGCTTCATCCATGTCCCTACAAAGGACATGAACTCATCATTTTTTATGGCTGCATAGTATTCCATGGTGTATATGTGCCACATTTTCTTAATCCAGCCTATCATTGTTGGACATTTGGGTTGGTTCCAAGTCTTTGCTATTGTGAATAGTGTGCATGTTCTCACTCATAGGTGAGAACTGAACAATGAGAACACATGGACACAGGAAGGGGAACAACACACACCAAGGCCTGTTGTGGGCTTGGGGGAGGGGGTAGGGATAGCATTAGGAGATATACCTAATGTTAAATGACGAGTTAATGGGTGCAGCACACCAACATGGCACATGTATACATATGTAACTAACCTGCACGTTGTGCACATGTACCCTAAAACTTAAAAGTATAATAAAAATAAAAAATAAAACGTAGAGTTATTAGAGATAAGGATAGATTATATGTTTCTCAAATAATCTTTTATCAATAGTAGTTCTCTAAAGCAGAATGAGAAGAGTTGAATAGTAGACAGCTTGAGGTTTTACTTTCTGTAAAATTCTTCTTATTTAGTATGAATTCCATAACGTCACATGCCCATTCTACTACAGAAGTTTTAAAATTAAACCATTTATCATGGAAACCTGATCAGTGGTAAAATCTTAATGATTTACATAAGGTAAATGCTAATATAAAAAGATGTACTTACTATTCTATAACAAAACAAAATTTGCTAATGTAACACTTTTTCAAAGAGGACTTCCTTGGCCAGGCGCAGTGGCTCATGCCTGTAATCCCAGCACTTTGGGAGGCCAAGGCAAGTGGATCATGAGGTCAGGAGATCAACACCATCCTGGCTAACACGGTGAAACCCCATCTCTACTAAAAATACAAAAAATTAGCCAGGCGTGGTGGCAGGTGCCTGTAGTCCCAGCTACTGGGGAGGCTGAGGATGGAGAATGGCATGAACCTGAGAGGCGGAGCTTGCAGTGAGCCGAGATCGGGCCATTGCACTCCGGCCTGGGTGACAGAGTGAGACTCCGTCTCAAAAAAAAAAAAAAAAAAAAGGTCTTCTTCAACTCTTGTAGGTAGCACTAGAACTTCCCCAAGTTCTTGATTGATATATCTATACTTTTAGAGACACAGTCTTGTTTTATTGCTCAGGCTGAAGTGCAGTGGCTACTCAAACTCCTGGGCTCAAGTGACCATCCTGTCTCTGCCCCCCAAGCAGCTGGGACTACAGGAGTGTACCACTGCACACATCTTGTTTATTTTTTTTAAACATAGCATTAATCACTACCTAACATTATAGTATATATTCACTTTTTTGTTTAATTCTTTGTCTCTGCCACCAGAATAGAATATTTATGAGGGCAAAGACATTTGTTCATTACTATATCCCTGGAACCATGCCTAGCACATAGCACTCACTAAACATACTGTAAATGAATGAGTCTGCTTATAATGAAGAGAGAGGTGAGAGAAAAGATGGTATATAGTTAAAATAAATTGAGGAATTCCAGATAGCTGAAGCAATGGTTGCCACCTAAGCCCTGTCTCTCTTCAAAAGAATATAGAACAAGGACAGAAAAATAAATCTACAAAAACACCATGCCTTCAGCATAATTTGAAGACAAAAAGAATGCCCAAACTTCAAAACAACTATAAGTGAAAAAAGGAAAAGTACCACATCCCAGTGTAAAACTTCTTACACTCAAGCATCACCCTTACTCCACCATAAAGCCATGTGGAGAGTAATGTACAAATGTTACTTTTTGGGACAAAGCGGAAATAATTTAACTAGGGTAAAGAAGATAAGAGAGAGGGGGAGCTAGGCAAGGTGACGCACGTAGTCCCTGTAGTCCCTGCTACTTGGGAGGCTGAGCAGGGAGGATCACTTTAGCCCAAGCATTTGAGTCCAACCTCGGCAACATTGTAAGACTCTGTCTCTTAAAAAAGAGAAAGAAAATGAGAGAGGAGGAGAAAGAAAACAGAATAGGCTCTGTTTGGACTGCTGTAAAGGCAATAAATGAGACTTAAATGATACCAACCAAAACAAATAAACTACACAGTAAAAGGTTAAATAAAATAACAGAAGACTTAGCTATTTTTAAGTACTGACAAATTTTAATGATGGGTCAGTGAATGATGTAGAGTTGATTTTAAGATAGTATTTCTGGCTGGGCATGGTGGTTCATGCCTATAATCCCAGCACTATGGGAGGCTGAAGCAAGAGGATCACTTGAGCTAAGGAGTTTGAGACCAGCCTGGGCAATACATCAAGATTCTGTGTCTACAAAAAAAATTAAAACATAGTGTGGCATGGTGGCTGTATTCGTCCATTCTCACACTGCTGTGAAGGAATACCCGAGACTGGGTAATTTATAAAGAAAAGAAGTTTAATCGACTCACGGTTCAGCATGGCTGGAAGCTTCAGGAAACTTACAATCATGGCGGAGGGTACCTCTTCACAAGGTGGTAGGAGAGAGAATGAATGCAAGCAGTGGAAATGCCAGATGCTTATTAAACCATCTGATCTTGTGAGATTCATTAATTACCATGAGAAAAGCATGGAGGAAACCACCCCCATGATTCAATTACCTCCACCTGGTCCCACCCTTGACACGTGGAGATTATTACAGTTCAAGGTGAGATTTGGGTGGGGACACAGAGCCAAACCATAACAGTGGCACATGCCTGTAGTCCAAGTTACTTGAAAGGCTGAGGCAGGAGGATTGCTTGAGCCCAGGAGGTAGAGGCTGAAGTAAGCTGTGATTGCATTACTGCACTCCAGCCTGGGTAAGGCCCCCTCGCCCCCTCCAAAGGTGATATTTCTGATGCCAAAATATAAACATTTCTGCACATTCTCCTCTCAGAAATCATCTCAAGACAATAATGAAAAATTAAAACTAACTATATCAGTAAAAAAACTAGAAGATATTGATAATCCTGGATTACAATTTCTGAGGTCAGATAGTATATGGAGAAAAGGTAATTAGATTAGCAGGGGGAAGAAAGCTAAAGTATAAAAGCCTACTAAGAGGAGATTCCAACAAAAATCAAGCTGATTCACCCTCCAAACCTTGGAAAATTCAGAAAATGGTGGTACCAGGTAACTAGTAGAGCTAAAAATAGGGAGATAATTAACAGCAGAACTTTCAGACCCCATTCCCACCTCATATAGCCTGACAAGTGTCCTTTTCCTACCTCTGCAGGATAATGGAGGGAAGGTAGGCTAGGAAAGAATTGGAAAGGCTTCAGACTCAGGAACTCCAAGCACAAAGGAAGATAGGGAAATCAGTGAAGTGCTGAACTAAGAACAGGCTGGGCTGGTTATGTGAACACTTCCATACCAGATAGCTCTTCTGACCCTTTTCCTGACCAGTACTCAGGCTTAAGTTCACCCAAAAAGAAAATTAGAGAATCCATTTTTCCTTGGAGAAATTAAATAGCCCTGGAGAAGGCACATGTAAATTACTTCCCCTATGAAAAAGCTTTTACTCAAATACCCTAAGGAAGTTGAAAGGTCTCATTTTGTATATTGTCTAGTGCATCACTCTTAAATATAAATGCACAACCAGCATTACCAGACACTTGAGAAGAGTATGCAAAAAGCTGAACTCCAATGAAAGAGAAAAAAAATGGAAAAAAAATCAAAAAGAAAAAAAGAAAAATAGAGGATCAACCCAGGAAGTCAAATTTCATTTAAAAATTCACAGAACTGACTTATTGTCTAAATTTATAGGGAATAATGTATTAACATAATGAATTAATGAAGAGACCTACATCATTATTATTTATCATGAAACTTTAGAAAACCAGAGAGAGATCATAAATGCTTCTAGAGAAAAGGCAGATCATATATAAAGGCTTAGGAAAAAAAAGAACCAGACCTCTCAAAAACAATATATAAGTTTAGAATATAATAGAGCAATGGTTTCAAGAGTCTAAAGAAAATAAATTTTCTCACTAGAATTCCACATGGAGCCCATATATTAATCCAGAGTGAGTAAACAGAGATACTTTGAGACACTTTGGTTCTCAAAATATTTATCTCCCTTGTATTTTTTCTCAGAAAGTTAATGAAGGATGTGAGCCATCAAAAGAACTTGGCCAGGCGTGGCGGCTCATGCCTGTAATCCCAGCTACTTGGGAGGCTGAGACAGGAGAATCACTTGAGCCCGAGAGGCAGAGTGGTTGCAGTGAGCTGAGATCATGCCACTGCACTCCAGCCTGGGCAACAGAGTGAGACTATGTCTCAAAAAAAAAAAAAAAAAAAGGAGAGAGAGAAAAAGAAAAAAATACGAAAAAGCTTTCAGAGCACATGGTTTATAATTCCCTTTACAAATTAAAACTCACACTTTTAACTATGCACAAAATAAATGTGAGAAGCTATTGGAAGATATGTGTATGGAAGTGACCACAGGTATAAAGAAACCTAAGGAAACAAAAAGATGAGGGAATTCTAAACTCCAGGAGAAACTAAAAGTTGTAAAACACCATAGAATATAATTTGTCTCAGAAATAAATAATACATACATCTGTATAATATTATTTATGCTGAAAACTGATTTATCAAAAACTCTACTGGAGAATTGGAGAGGAAGAGAGGACAGAATGTATGTGTATAAGAGAGATAAATATTTATCTTATCATAGTAGGAAGTTGGTAAGTACATAATATCTAACCTGGATGGATTAGGTGATAAAAATATGGAGGTAGGTAAAAGAAGAAATAGCTAAAAGCATTGTCAAAGTACAGGGCAGGGTATTGCTCTTTTCCACAGTATACCCTTAAGGACAAAATCAGTAAACTGTGCACATGTATTATTTCAAAATACTAATTTAAAAATTCTAAAGAATTAAAATAACCATAAATAATTCTATTTCATCATTCAGTATACTAAATCAAAACTTAATTTACCATGTCTCTATGTTTCTCTCCTATTAAATGACTATATTACAACAAGTATTTAAAGTACTGCATATCATATGAAGTACCCTGCAAATATATTTTCTGCATTAAATAACCAAAAACTGTCTCAGGTCAATAAAAAAAATACACATACGTATGATGGCTGTTACATCATCTCACTTCTGACCTTACCAAAGATGAAGTAAAACATTCATGGTAGGTACACATAAAATACTTGATATTTTTAACATTTCCTACGACCTTTCAAAGATCTTTAAAATGATCTATTTCTTTAACTGAAAAGTAGATACTAGCATAATAAAATTATTTATTTATTTAATTATTTATTTATTATAAAATTATAATAAAAATTATAATATCTAATATTTTAAAGAGCTATGTGCTAAGAATTGTCCCAAATCAATGTATTATTTGGGAGGCTGAGGTGGGTGGATCACTGGAGCCCAGGATTTCAAGACCAACCTGGGCAACATATGGAGACCTCATCTACATATATATATAGATGAGATATATATATATGGTCTATATATGTAAAGATATGTGTATGTATGTATGTGTCTATATACAAGTATATACATGTATATACTTGTATATACACACACACACATACATGCTGGGTGTGTTGGTGCACACCTGTGGTCTCAGCTACTAGGGAGGCCTGAGGTGGGAGGATCACTTAATCCCAGGAGTTCAAGGCTGCAATGAGCCATAATCATGTCACTCACTGCACTCCAGCCTGGGTGACAGACTGAGACTCTGTCTCAGTAAAGTAAAATAACATAAAATAAAATGCATTATCTTATACCCTACATGATTTGGGTGTTATTAACCAATTTTACATCAATTAGGTTCATTTTACAGATGTAAAAATTGAAGGTGAAAGCCAACTAACAAATGAAGAAAAAAATGATGGAATGAAAAAAAATCATTATTTGACAATCTCCATAGTAACAACTGTCTCTAGGAAGAATGTATGTCAAAACTAGCATGTGAACATGTAATGAGAAATAGGATAGTTAGGTACTTTCAGAGTATCTTCCTACAAGAGATCCACTACAAAAGGAAAATGGTAACTTTATGGTAGAGAAATTTGAAAATATAATCTTATGATCAAAGGGTAACATCATCAGCAATAGGATAAAACAGGTATCATGTACCTCCTAATACGATACATGAAGGATAGGTCATATCCATAGTATTTTATGAAAAGGCATAACCTAAATCTAATCATAAGGAAACATAAAAAAAAAATTAAGGTACATTCTAGAAAATAAACAGCCTATATTTTTCAAAAATATCAAAGTCATGAAAGATAAAGTCAGATGTGTTAACGTCACATCATTCATTGCCCGATCATGAAAATTTGTCAGTACTTACAAATAGCTAAGTCCTCTGTTATTTAACCTTTTACTATTTATCTGTTTTGGTTGGCATCCTTTATGTCACATTTATTGCCTTTATAACAGTCCATGAGCTTATTCTGTTTTCTTCTCTCTCTTTTCTTTTCTTTCTTTTTTTTAAGAGACAGAGTCTTATTATGTTGCCCAGATCAGACTCGAACTCTTGGGCTCAAGTGATCCTCCCTCCTCAGCCTCCCAAATAGCTAGGACTACCAGCAGTTTCTAGAGATATGACAACTAAATGTAACGTGATCTTGGATTCAACCTAAGAATAAAATAATTTTTCTTTTGCCATGAAGGGTATTAGTGGTATAACTGAAAACGTTTGAATAGGATCTCTAGATAAGACAGTAATACTTTATCCATGTTAATTTCCTGTTTTGGATAAATATACGGTGGTTATGTAACAAAATGTGAATTTTTACTAACTACACCTCAAGTATTTAGAGGTTAAAGAGGCATTATTTTTGCAACTTACTCTCAAACGACTCAGGAAAAAAACTCTACATACATACATATGAGAGCTGTGGTAAATATTAACATACAGGAATTCATTAAACTAGTTTTGCTATTTTTCTACAATTATTTCAAAGTTAAAATTAAAAAAACTAAAACAACTCTGAGACTTGTCTTGCCCGCATTCAAAAGGTAAAGTAGTAGAACTGAGATTCATACACATTTTCTCCAACTCCATAGCCCCATACTCCTAACCACAATAACACTACAATTTATAGTTTCTATGGAGGGGGAAGCAACACACATACAAATTCAAAGAATTCAAATAAGTAAACCTACACTCCCACTTATCTACTTAGTTACCAAAGATAAATTGAAAATGAAAGGTCACTCATCAAATTATTGGTAAGACAAACCAAAATATAGTCAATTGCTATAAAGATATAACAAAATTTAGCTGCTTTCTATTGGTTTATGTCACAAATTACTACAGCTTTCTTTAAAATATAGAGTAAACGGCCAGGAGGTCAAGTATTTTAAAGTAAATCGTTCAGTGGAGAAATGTCTTTAAAGACTAGATAAGGCAAGTGTGGCAAAATCTTAGTAATTATTGAATCTCAGTAATGGGTAGATGGGCTTCATTACATCACTTTTGCTACTTGAAAACTTTCATAATAAAATAAAAATTAAAGCCAAACATAGTGACATATCCCTGTAGTCCCAGCTGCTTGAGAGGCTGAGGCAGGAGGATTGCTTGGATCTAAAAGTTCAAGTCCACCTTGGGCAACCTAGTGAGATCCTGACTCAAAGTAAAGTAAAATAAAAAATAATAAATTGTAAGGAAATGGGAAGCACCAAGTGAAGATATTTTATTCACTCAACAAACACTCATTGAGTATCTTCCACCTATAAGACACTGTGAAAAAAGGCACTGTATAGCTTATGTGGTAGTGTTTTTTTGTGTGTCCATTTTAAGCTGATCCAGTATTTAATATTTAATTGACAAATGGTTGTATACAAAACCTATTAGAATTCTATAGGGCTAGTATTTTAGGTGGCTGATCAATGTACTACATTTTTTGAGAATAAAAAGACATATTAAACCCCAGAGAGAAGTACACAATTATTTTTATAAATAACAAGAAAAAGTTAAAATAATCACAGATCCATGAGTACAAATCTGATCTAACATGTGGTACCTAAACATGTACACCATTATTTCCAACCTGAGAAGCCATCTGTGAGTTACTATGGGGAAAAAAAAAACAGTACAATTTTCAAACTAGAGGAAGCTTTTGCAAACATCTTGTTCAATCCTACTAGGAACAAATTAAGACAAAGATCAACTGACTGGCTTGTCCAAGGGTAAAAACAAAAACAAAACACTTTGTTATCAGGCAGAGACGAACGGTATTGAAGTATTTGGACTTTGGGCCACTTTCCTTTAGGAGACCTACAATGAGACACGGGTTCAAAATGTTCTTTTCTCTTATTTACTAGCACTATGGAAATAACCATAACTATTAAAGCTTAATGTAGGCTCCTAAACTCTGTTCTAATTGTGGCAACTTATTCTGGGAGAACATATACTGCATAGTGATACAGTATTTCTGGTACCTTCTACATAGAGAATGTAAAAAGACAAAAGACTGTATTTGTAACTACACTTTTCTTCTGTATAATTACATTTGTGGTTGTTGGTAAATCCTTGGCAATATTTTGTGGGTTTAACATGATTCTACATTATCATTAATTGCATAACACATACCATATGTTGAACCTATTCAAAGTTAGTATATAGGTATTTTAACAAAAAGACATTGATAAAAATCAGTATCACAATGAATACATAAAGAAGTTTCTATTTCCTCAAACATTTTAATCTAATTTTGAAAATCTTTTCTAAAACATTTTAAAAACATGCTTATTTTCTTCCTTATTGAAATTCAGACGTCATGGATTTGGGAAGAAAGAATAAAGGGAAGGAATTTTAAAGCATATAGATTATGACTGGAACCATGGTTCATTTTCAGAAATATTGGTTAAATGCTCCAATGCTTTCAAAATGATGGGCTCAAATATTATTAAAGATAAAACTGATATATGCCATTTGTGATTTTTAAAAAATCATAGAAACTCTAATTATTTCACATGATTTTAAAGAATCTCTTAAGAGAGCATTCCAAATCCCATTATATTATTCCTACTTACACAAGAGTTTTTTTTCTTCCCCATGGACATTTAGTGATTTCAGGAACTAGATATAATAATGTGTCCTAGGTCTTTAAAAATCTGTGCATTCCATTTTAACTGGAGAAAATATAAATTGGTTTAATTTTGTGAGTTATCATTAAGTAGTTTTGTACAGAACTTAAGTTGAGCCATATTATTCCAGTTGGAATAGTAAAAAAAAAAAAAAATTATGACATCCTGCTTTGTATCTGGAACAATAATAGCAGCATTTTCAGGACTAGGTATATGCCTGTTTGAAAGAATGCCTTAGGAAACAGAATGCTAGCAAACACAGGATACAGGGGGAAAATAAATTCTTAAAATCAGAATTTAATTGAAATGCAAACATTTCAAAGACTTTTTTTCACATATGTACATACACACACAGATTGTCTAGTCCACTGTGTATACTACATACATCTGTATCCTTGTTCAAGTCATTGAGCTGTTATTCTAGCTGGGAATGTCTCCTTTCCTCACTTCTTTATGTTCTATCCAAAATACATGATTCCTTTATTTATCCAAATGTCCTGAATTTCTCTAGATAGTATTATTTTGACACTTATATAATCTCTGATAGGTATATTTTTATGTGTCAGGCTGACATTTCCCTTCTACATTGGAGAACTTATTATCTGACTGAAAAGAAGATGAGGCATATAAGCAAAGTGTTCCATATGAACTTTCTTTTAATATAAAAGGCATAATTACCTTGCTTGTGAGTAAAACATCTTCACTACTCAAAGGCTGTCCAGTCTTGTATGCTTACTCATATTTCCTCAGCAAAGATCCACATAATAAGTAGGTATAATTTTTAGAAAATCACTATGTACTTGGCTCTTTCCTAAGTGCTCCAAATATACAAATTCATTTAAGCATTACTACAATCCTAAGAAACTGGTATGTATTATTATTACCCTGTTAAATATTTGAGGAGAATGAGGCACAGATATCTCAAATTACTTGTCCAAGATCACAAAGGTGGTAAGTTATGGGATCAGGGTTGGAATCTGGACAATCTCAATAGAGAGCCTCTAAGATTAGCTACTCAATCTCATCACCTAAATGTTCAATATATAGCTGTTGAACAAAGCTAAACATGAAATCCCACAGAGATCAATTAAATGTCTTTAATGTCATAAAAGTCCAGTTTTCATTAGCATTTAGAGATGAAATGGAAAAACAATTTAGATGTCTCCATTTCCGACATTTGAAATTTAGAAGTTTTCTTTAAGAGGAGAAAAATCTGTTATCTACATAAATAAGATTTTCTGAAGAAAAAAACTCATGAAAGCTATAAAAAGTTTATCTAGTATGCTAATTTGTTATTATCACACATTAAACATATTTTCCCTTAAGGTTTTTCAAATTTCATTTTGAAACCAAGCCTATAGAAAAAATTGAGAGTAGTACAAATGAACACTCCTATGCTATTTACCTATATGTATCAATTAGAACATATTCTTTACACACACACACAAACACACACACACACACACACACACACACATTTTTCCCAAACCACTGGAAAATAAGTTGCAGACATTATGACCCTATTATGATACATTCAGTATGTATCTTCTAAGACCAAAGACATTTTCCTATATAAGCACAAAATGTGGCAGTGATGTAGTATTATCTAATATATAGTCAAGGATCTAGTATTACATTTGCTTAAGTCTCTTTAGTCTCCCTTAATCTGAAACAGTCTCTTTCCATTCTCTTTACTGTCTTTCATGACAGTGGCATTTTTGAAGAGTCCAGGCCATTGTCTTGTAGAAATGTTCCACAGTGAAGATATGTCGGAACTTTCTTTATGATTAGACTCAGTTAAGTATCTTAGGCAAGAAAGTATACAGACAATGTTTCATACTTCTCATTGCATGCCATTTGGACACACATTAAGTCATTATTAGTTAGGATGCTACACTGAATCACTTGGTGAGGGTGGATTATGTCTCCTTCTTAAAAGATTAAATAGAATGACTATATGTACTGATTGGCTGAAAACATATGATTTTAGATAAGCCAAATAATGCAGGCTTCAATATGCTGTTTTTAACTGTTCTAATATTTTTTCTAATTTTCTATTGGCATTTCCCTTATTTTCATTATTTAAAGCCAGATACTTTGCATCTTGGGAGACAGTACAATACTGTGATGTCTTCCCCAAAAGCTCTGATGGAAAGCTAAATACAATATTCTGTTTTGACAAGCAAGCTTTGTGACTTATTTGTCCTATATTAAATGTGGTATTTAAGAATAAGTTTAAAAAGACAGTGGGAAGTTTCTACAGGTTACACAATTTCAGGATGTTGAGAAAAATATTACTAAACTTGTTTCCAAAATAAGATGGGTTAAAAAAAATAGCCAAAAAATAAACTGACAAATTCTACCATCCTTATCTCAATTTTAAAGTGCCCAGAAAAAAACCAAAACGAAATATTTCATAAAATAAATACTAAAGATTTTAAGACTATAACTCGTAAAGCTTTTTCTGTATAATAAAAAATTAATGTAAGTGCTATATTTCTTAGAGTTGTCCCCTATCAATCATTCATTCTGAACTCAAGCACCAATCCACACACGATTAACAAAATTCTTAATAGCAATTATTAGCAAGTACAAAAATTAGGTTCTATTCACTTAGGTTAATGATAATAGAGTTAACTACAAAATATCTATGGCTAATCCTTTTCTATATTTAACTGAATTATTTTTTAAAAATTAATGATTTTGGATGCTTTTAATTTTTCAAAACCCTATCATAATCAGTGTTTACAAGACTGCTTTATGAATACAGGGCAGTAATATGGCTCTTCCAAAACTACAAAAACTAATCATGATTAGAAAGCCACTCTGAATAAGGAGTTGTACATATTCCAAAAAAGATCCAGTGGCAACCATTAACAAGGATACAATTTGATAACCTTAACTATAACACATAGTACACATATATCTGGGAAACATGAATTCTTACCAAGAATAAACAGAAGTTTCGTGTTCCTAAGAAACATAATAACAAATTCCCCTCATCAAGGGAACAGCATGTGCCAGCAGGATTATACTTGTTATGTCAAATTCTCACCATAATCCTGAGAGGTAATTTTATTATCTTGTGTTAAAGATAAAAAAACTAAGAACCACAGACCAGTTGAATACGCTCAAACAGCTAGTAAGCATAGGACAGAACTGGGACGGGGGCCAGGCGCGGTGGCTCATGCCTGTAATCCGAGCTCTCAGGGAGGCAAGAGGCGGGAGGATAGCTTGAGCCCAGGAGTTCGAGACCTGCCTGGGCAATATAGCGAGACCTCGTTCTCCAGAAAAAGGAAAAAAAAAAAAAAAAAAAAAGAACTGGGACTGGAACTCACATTTGGATCATTATTTGGGTCAAACTCACGTTATAGCCTCAGAGGCCATAATCCACAACATCACTTTGCTTCTCAAGTAAATAAATTTTGACTAAAAGTACATATTCATTATAAATTTTTAAACATCTGATGAAAGGAACAATCAAAATGGAAAACTATATCTGTTGGTATGTTTTTGGGTTTCCTATTCTGTTCCATTATTTATCACTGCACCAATGTCACAATGTCTTATTATTTTAACTTTATAAGATGACTCAATATCCAGTTGTATTAGTCTGTTCTCACACGGTTATAAAGTACTGCCCAAGACTGGGTATTTTCTAAGGCAGAAAGAGTTAATTGATTCACAGTTCCACATGGCTAGAGCGACCTCAGGAAACTTCAAATCATGGCAGAAGGGGAAGATATACATCTTACGTGGCAGCAGGCGAGAGAGAGAGAGAGCGCAAGTGTGTAAAAGAAAACTGTCAGACACTTATAATATCATCCGATCTTATGAGAACTCACTTACTATCATGAGAACAGCCTGAAGGATACCGCCCCCATGATCCAATCACCTCCCACCAGGTCTTTCCTTTGACACGTGGGGATTATAGGGATTAAAATTCAAGATGAGATTTGGGGATATGGGGGGAAAAGCCTAACCATATCACCAGTAAATTAAATTATCCCAACTTATTTGTCTTGAAGATGGTCTTGGCTATTATTATCCTTTGACTTCCCAAAAACATATAAAAATGAGTTTGTCAATTTACACTCATATACACCCCTACTTGTTAGGATTTTAATTAGAATTGCATTGAAATTACAGACTAAAATGAACAATATTAAGTCTTTACAGTATTGAGTCTTCTAATAAATATCTTTAAAACACACCTCCATTTACATTTTAAGTTCTCACAATTATGTTTTAAATGTTCTTGGTAGAGGCCTTGCTCATAGTTTATTAGACTAAGTTCTAGATATTGGATATAATTAGTGTCTAAAAGCAATAACATTTTCTGGGGATGGTAGGGAATTTGTATCTTCAAGTGTGTAAGAGTCAGTAATTCTAATTTTATGCAGCATTTGAAATTGTTAGACTTTAACATTTTTATCAACTGGTATAGTATCCACTTCATTGTGGATTACATTTGAATTTCCCTTATTTTTCAAAGGATTATTTATTTATTTATTTTGAGACAGGGTCTCACTCTGTCACTCAGGCTGGAGTGCAGTGGTAAGATCATACCACACTGCAACCTTGACATCCTGGGCTCAAGCAATACTCCTGTCTCAGCCTCCTGAATTGCTGGGAATACAGGCATGTGCCACCATGCCCGGCTAATGCATTTCCCTAATTAATGATGAGGTAGAACAATTTTTCACTCCTTCAATACACATGTGATTTTCTTCTAAGGTAAATTTCCTGTTGGTGTCTTTTGACTATTTTTCTTCTGTGTTGTCTTTTCCATATTGATTACTAAAATTTTAAAAATATATTACGGATATTAATTCTTTCTTTATTATTTGTGTCATGCATGTCTTCTCCTACTCAGTGGCTTGCCTTTTAATCTTTTAAAGGTACCTATTGATAAACAAAGGCTCTTAATTTTAATGTGCTACAGCTTATTAGTCTTTGCCTTTATGCTTTTGTGTCCTGCTTAAGAAATTTTTCCACACCCCGAGATCACACAGATATTCTCAAAAGTTACCTTCCAAAAGCTCTGTCATTTTACCTTCATATTTAGATCTGTAATTCACCTGAAATTAATTTTCATGTATAGTATAAAACAGAAATTTGATTTCATTTTTTTGTTACGAAAAAATAATTATCTCAGCACCATTTATTGAATAATCAACCATTTCCTTATGGAAATGCAGGGATCCGTCTCTGTCCTCTCTGTCCCATTACACTGGTCTACCACTGTCCTAATAGCAAACTGCTATATTACAAACATCACACAATGTTCGGATATATGGTAGGCTACATCCCACTTCTCTTTGTTGTTCCTCTTCAGGAGTAGTTTGAATATTCTTGCCATTTTGCTTTTCCATAGACATGTATGGTACAGTTTCACAAAAATATTGTTTTTTGGTTGGAAAGGCATTGATTCTATGGCTCACTGTAGGGAGAATTGACATTTTAAATAATATTAAAAATTTCAGTTTATAAGCAGAGTATATTGGAAAGCTGAGCTTTGTAATAAAAATAATAAAAATAAAAAATGTAAACACTGATAGGTTTAGATTTGTGTTCCCATCCAAATCACATGTTTATTTTAATCCCCAATGTTAGAAGAGAGGCCTAGTGGGGCAGATATCCCTCTTGCTGTTCTTGTGATAATGAGTGAGTTCTCAATGAGATCTGGATGTTAAACAGTGTGTAGCACCTCCCTCTTGTCTCTCTTCCCTCTGCTCCAGCCATTTAAGATGTGCCTGCTTCCCCTTCTGCCATGATTGTAAGTTTCCTGAGGCCTCCCCAGCCATATGTCCTGTAGAGCCTGCCGAACAATGAGCCAATTAAACCTCTTTTCTTTCTAAGGTACCCAGTCTCAGGTAGTTCTTTACAGCAGTACGAGAACAAACTAATATGGAAAAATGGTACCTACGACTGGGGCATGGCTATAAAGATACCTGAAAATGTGGAAGCAACGTTGGAACAGTGTAACACACAGAGGTTGAAACAGTTTGGAGGGCTCATAAGAATATGGTAAGATATGGGTAAGTTTGGAACTTCTTAGAAACTCTTTAAATGGTTGTAACCTAAATGCTGATAGTGCTATGGACGGTGAAGTCCAGACTGAGGAGGTCTCAGATGGAGATGAGGAACTTCTTGGGAACTGGAGTAAAGGTCACTCTTGCTATGCTTTAGCAAAGAGACTAGCAGCATTGTGCTCCTTCTCTAGGGAAATGTGGAACTTTGAACTTGAGAGAGATGATTTATGGTATCTGAGAGAAGAAACATCAAAGCAGCAAAACATTCAAGATGTATCCTGTCTGCTTCTAATAGCATATGCTCATATATGTGAGCAAAGAGATGATCTGAAACTGGAACTTATATTTAAAAGGGAAACAGAATTTGGAAAGTTTGGAAAATGTACAGCCTGACCATGTGGCAGAAAAGAGAAATTTTCTGGGCAGGAATTTAATTTGGCTGTAAAAATTTGCATAAGTAAAGATGAGCCAAATGTTAATAGCCGAGACAGTGGGGAAAATGCCACTAAGGTATTTCAGAGACATCTGCAGCAGCCCCTCCCATCACCAGCCCAGAGTCATAAAAGGTGAAGAGTGCTTTCCTAGGCCAGGTTCAGGGACCAGCTTCCCTGCACAAGCTTGATACTGCTCCTTGTGTCCCAGCCATGGAAAAAAGGGCCCCAGATACATCTCAGGCCACTGCTCCAGAGGGTGCAAGCTGTAAGCCTTGGCAGCTTCTACCTAGTGTTCAGCCTGTGGGTATGCAGAGGGCAAGAGATGAGGCTTGGGAGCCTCTGCCTAGATTTTGGAGGATGTATGGAAACCCCTGATGTCCAGGCAGAAGTTTGCTGCAGGAGTGAACCCTCATGGAGAACCTCTATAGGGCAATGCAAAGGAGAAATGTGGGGTTGGAGCCCTCATATGGAGTCCCCACTGGGAAACTGCCTATTGGAACTGTGAGAAGAGGGCCACTGTCCTCCATACCTCAAAATGGTAGGTCCACCGACAGCTTGCATCATGCACCTGGAAAAGCTGCAGGCATTCAACACCAGCCCTTGGGAGCTGACATGGGAGCTGAGCCCTGCAGAGCAACAGATGCAGAACTGCCCAAGCCCTTGGGAACCTACTTGTTGCATCAGTGTGGCTTGAATGTGAGACATAGAGTCAAAGATTATTTTGGAGCTTTAAGATTTAACGACTGCCCTGCTGGGTTTCAGACTTGCATGGGGCCTGCAGCCCCTCTCTTTTGGCTGATTTATCCCTTTTGGAACAGGGATTTACCCAATGCCTGTATCTCCATTGTATCATGGAAGTAACTAACTGTATTTTACAGGCTCAGAGGTGGAAGAGATTGCCTTGTCTCTGATTAGACTTCAGATTGTGGACTTTTGAGTTAATACTGAGATGAGTTAAGTCTTGGGGGACTGTTGGGAAGGGATGATTCTATTTTGCACTGTAGGAAGGACATGAGATTTAGGAGAAGTCAAGGGCAGAAGTATATGGTTTGGTTCTGTGTCCCCACCCAAGCTGCATGTCAAATTGTAATCCCCAGTGTTGCAAGAGAGGCCTGGTGGGAGATGATTGGATCATGAGGGTGGATTTTTCCCCTTGCTGTTCTTGTGATAGTGCATGAGTTTTCGATGAGCTATAGTTGTTTAACAGTGTGTAGCATCTCCCCCTTGTCTCACTTCCTCCTGCTCCAGCCATGTAAGATGTGCCTGCTTCCCCTTCTGCCATGATTGAAAGTTTTCTGAGGCCTCCCCAGCCACACTTCCTGTAGAGCCTGCAGAACCATAAACCAATTAAACTTCTTTTCTTTATAAATTACCCAGTCTCAGGTATTTCTTAATAGTAGTGCAAGAAAGGACTAATACAAACACAGTTTAAGACTGACATTTTTAATAACAGACTTAAAATTTGTTTAAATAACCAAAAGCAGGGCAATTTCCTTAATAGCTGAAAGTGACTAAAAACTATGATGAATCTTCCCTAGATATCTCCAAGGGTTAAGGAAAAGAAAATCTGATATAAGGTGCTTAGGAATAGTGGTAGGAAACAATAGGTACTATTTGTATTGTCCTGAGTTAAGACCATTAATTGAACTGGTATATGTGCATCATATGGACAATTCTTCATAGTATGAAATACATGTGTAACCCCTTCCTTAATTAAACCTCATGTAAAATAGCTAATGTAGGAAAACACCATATTCAAAGATGAGAACTGAAAAAGGAACCAGAACAGAATTTGTATGAGGACAAAAGAAAAAAAAGTAGCAAAGTAAATGACACATACAAGACATTTAACAGAAATATATAGCAAAGGAACACACATCAATTATAAGCAAATGCATGGACAAAATTCGTGAAGCAATTATCCCTATTAAGCAGAGACACTAAAGTATAGAGAAGTTATAATTAAACATATTAACAGATGGTGAAACATAAACTGGCTGGGCTCAAGAGAGTGTGAAAGAAAAATGTGACCATCAAAGAAATGGAGAAAAAAACACTGATAAAAATATAGTAAATAAAATGGAGGTCAGGACTGTGTAAAGCAAGCAAAATGAAATAGGAACTAACAAAGGTAATAAAATAAATTAGTGAGAAAAGGACAGAACAAGAGGAAAAGTGAATCTAAGATAAATGACATTCCTAAATTAGAGTAATAAAGTAGTAGCACATAAAAACAGTTCAAAATCTATTTCGGGATAATGGCAATAATCTGAAATCAAATTTATCTTCATATTCTCTCAATAAGCCACAAGAAGTACAAATAAAACAATATATGACCATGTCTTCAACATTACTAGGACAAAGTAATCAGGGAAGAAATACAATAAAAGGAAAAAAATCCCAGAAATAAAGTACAAAGTGCGCAATGCTGAATACATTAATAAAGTGAAAGTCTAAAAAGGTACACTGAAAAAATGAAGGCAAACAACCAAAAGAATGAAAATGAGAAAAGAAAGACATAACAAAGAGAGAAAGTAGATGAAATGGAAGACAGGCAAAGAAGATCCAACACAAAGACAGAATCCTTGAAGAAAAAATAACACAATGGAATAGTATATTTAAAATGTAGTCTAAGAAAACTTTCCAGAAATAGATGAAATTTAAATCTACACATTTAAAAGATGTGCTGCTGGTGTAAAAGCATGTGCAAGGCATGAGCTACCATATTACTCTATAAGCTAGAAACTATTTCCAGCTTATTATTGCATACCTGGAAAAACTGACCCCAAACAAGAAAGGTCTAAGACACATCCTGGTAAAATTATTAGACCTTAATGATGAAAAAGTATTTTCAGGCCTACAGGCAAAAAGATAAAATTAAGAGTAAGAAGTTAGAAAAATAAGAATAAGAAAATTAGGCTAGGGACTGGGTGTGGTGGCTCATGCCTATAATCCTAACACTTTGGGAGGCTGAGGTGGGAAGATCATTTGAGGCTAGGAGTTTGAGACCAGCCTGGGCAACATAGCAGGATCCCTGTCTCTACAAAAAACAAACAAAAACAAAACCAACCAACCAACCAAACAACAAAAAACAACAAATTAGCCAGGTATGGCGGCACATGCCTGTAGTCCCAGCTACTCAGGAGGCTGTGGTTGGATGATTGTTTGAGCTGAGGAGATCAAGGCTGCAGTAAAGTATGATCATACCACACTGCACTCCAGCCTGGGTGACAGAGTGAGACTCTGTCTCTTTAAAAAAAAAAAAGAAAGAAAGAAAGAAAATTAGGCTGCCTTAGACTTCAAGAGCAATACACAAAGCAAGATAAAACTAGAACATTATTTCCAAGAAATAAAGTCAAGGATTTTATATGCAGCCAAGCGTCTTTGTGTAGGACAAAGTATAAAGTAATAGAAAAAAAAGAACACAGAGGATACTGTACACATACGCCTTTCCTGAGAAATGTATTAGAAGATAAGCTTCATCCAAGCATGATTGGGCAAAAACTCAAACACAGGACTGTTGTTGGTAAACCTCATTACCTTTAATAAGATAATTATAATTATAAATTAAAAGGATGGAAATAAGATAGTTTGTAAGCATTGCATATTCTGACAAAGTAGAAATAATACAATTTTAAAACAAAGAAGTGAGAGAAAAATACAGAAAAAAATCACTGTTGTATAGATAATAGGTGAGAATCAAAGGATATCATTTAAAACTGATTGGAGAGTAGAATGTCATAAGAAAAATGGGGATTAAGGCCACCATAAAAAGCACACTTAAAAGCTAATGGCTAGAAAAGAAATATAAACCTTTCCAAAATACCAGAATAAAAAATTTAAAAACAGCAGAGAGAAAAAATCGCATAGAAAAACAGTATACATATATATTTAGTAATTATAGAATAACATGACAGGTTTGAGGCCAAATATATCAGCAGCTTATTGACATGAAAGTATATTCAGATTGCCTCAGGAAGCAAAAGAAAATTCTCTGCTGTATGGCAAAGAGACACTAAAACAAACCAATTCAAAGTGGCTAACAGAGAGGGGTAGGGAGAAAAAAAATGAAAAAAAAAAAAAAAAAAAAAAACCCCAACAAAAAACAAAGTGGCTAAAAAGATAGAGAATGATAAACCAGGCCAGTGGGAACAGTAGGAAACAGAAGCTGCAATCATAACATAAAGTATATGTGAGGCTGAGCACGATGGTTCATGCCTGTAATCCTAGCACTTTTGGAGGCCGAGGTGAGCTCTGCTTAGTCCCAGGTGTTTGAGACCAGCCTGGGCAACTGGTGAAACCACGTCTTTACAAAAAAATACAAAAACTAGATAGGTGTGGTGGTACGTGCCTGTGGTTCCAGCTACTTGGGAAGTTGAGGTGGGAGAATCACTTGAGACCAGGAGGCAGAGGTTGCAGTGGGCAAAGATCATGCCACTGCACTCCAGCCTGGGAGACAGAGTAAGACCCTGTCTCAAAAAAATATTTTTTAAAAAAAGACACATGTGGAAGAACTTTCTAGAAATAGCACAGAAAAATATAGTTGGAAACAGCACAACACTGACACACAGTAGTGAAGACCAAGACATACCTGAGTAAAGGCACGGGAATTCAAAATTTAAAACGAATCCTTTTGTAAGCAATCAAAATGATCAAAGTACTTATAAGGATACAGAATGGGGCAGAATCATGAATTCTGACCTTATTAATTCAATAAATGTTTATTAGCTATATGCTAAGTATTAAACACTAACTTAAGCTATTTGGAATTCAACAGAGAACAAATCAGACCAAATCCCTTTACTATTGATAGTTGCATTCTATAGATGGAGATGACAGTAAACAAATAATCCAAGGAATTATACACCAGGTGACAGAAAAATAAAGCTAGATAAGGAACTGAGAGTTACTAACAAAGAGGGAAGAAATACATGTGCGTGCTCGGGTTCTTCAAAGTATCATTTAAAGAATTGCTGGATGCGGTCACTCATGTCTTTAATCCCAGCATTATGGGAGGCCAAGGTGGGAGGACTGCTTGGGGCCAGGACTTCAAGACCAGCCTGGGCAACAGAGCAACACTCATCTCTACGAAAATTTTTTTTAAAAATTAGCTGGGTGTGGTGGCACATGCCTGGAGTCCCTGACACTCAGGAGGCTGAGGCAGGAGGATCATTTAATCCTAGGAGGTTGAGGCTGCAATGAGCTATGATGGTTCCACTGCACTCCAGCCTGGGAGTGATAGTGAAACACTGTCTCTAGAAATAAATAAATACAGTTCTAAGATAGGCTGAGTATAGTGGCTAATGCCTATAATCCCAGTGGTTTGGGAGGCTGAGGCAGTAGAATTGGTTAAAGCCAGGAGTTGGGAGATAGCATAGACAACAAAGTGAGACCCTATCTCATTAAAGCAAACAAATCAAAAAACCCTACAATAAAAGAGCAATGTCTATTACCTCCTCAAGGAAAGACAGCCTAGTTAATTTTGTATCTGGTCAAACTACCATGTAAGTATAAATGAAGAGACAAAATTTAGAACATAAAATAATTTGGGAAATATAGTTTCTATGTGACTTTCTGAAGAAACCACCAGAACAAACCTCAGCAAACCAAGAGATAAAATGACTATTATGAAAGGCTTAGCTATAAACATTGATTCTGTTTATTGCCTTTTAACTGTTATGAATAAGATCAAAAATTTGCAGGAGGGAGGAGGAGAATAGGTATGGTTACAGAACAGAATATAAATGTTATAAATCTCGGGAATAAATATAGAAAACAGAGTAATTGGGAGAGGGAAGGTGTGAGACTATGAGGGTAAGAAAGATTTCCTCATCTTTTATAGCCAGGGGTCAAGGAGATCCTGAAAAGCTGATAAATCATGTAATTGAGGTCTAAGCATTCTTAAAAACACTAAGGGAAAGAAAAATCTAGGAAAAGGGAATGAAGAATTCCCCAAGAAAGAATACTTAGTACCTTTTAAAAAATCTTGGCTAGGTGCAGTGGTGCACTACTGTAATCTCAGTACTTTGGGAGGCTAAGGCAGGTAGATCACGTGAGCCTAGGAGTTTGAGACCAGCCTGGGCAACATGGAAAAACCCTATCTCTAAAAACATATTGTAAAACAATAGCCAGTCCTGGCAGCATACACCCATAAACCCAGCTACTCAGGAGGCTGAGGTGGGAGGATCGCTTGCACCTGGGAAGTTGCAGCTGCAGTAAGCTGAGATCATGCCCACTGTACCCCAGCCTAGGTGACAAAGTGAGACCATGTCTCAAAAAAACTTCTTTTAAATAAAAAAATCTTAATCATGTTACATGAAGTTACAGATCTAAAGGTGGTCACTTGAATAAAAATACAAGTCTCACAAATTATTGGAAGAAACACACACAAACCAAAGTGGGAGGATATGGCAAAAGACAGAAACAAATTAAAAAATCCTCATAAACTCATCATTTTTTATGGCTGCATAGTATTCCATGGTGTATATGTGCCACATTTTCTTAATCCAGTCTATCATTGTTGGACATTTGGGTTGGTTCCAACTCTTTGCTATTGTGAATAGTGCCACAATAAACATACGTGTGCATGTGTCTTTATAGCAGCATGATTTATAGTCCTTTGGGTATATACCCAGTAATGGGATGGCTGGGTCAAATGGTATTTTTAGTTCTAGATCCCTGAGGAATCGCCACACTGACTTCCACAATGGTTGAACTAGTTTACAGTCCCACCAACAGTGTAAAAGTGTTCCTATTTCTCCACATCCTCTCCAGCACCTGTTGTTCCCTGACTTTTTAATGATGGCCATTCTAACTGGTGTGAGATGGTATCTCACTGTGGTTTTGATTTGCATTTCTCTGATGGCCAGTGATGATGAGCATTTTTTCATGTGTTTTTTGGCTGCATAAATGTCTTCTTTTGAGAAGTGTCTGTTCATGTCCTCTGCCCACTTTTTGATGGGGTTGTTTGTTTTTTTCTTGTAAATTTGTTTGAGTTCATTGTAGACTCTGGATATTAGCCCTCTGTCAGATGAGTAGGTTGCAAAAATTTTCTCCCATTCTATAGGTTGCCTGTTCACTCTGATGGTAGTTTCTTTTGCTGTGCAGAAGCTCTTTAGTTTAATTAGATCCCATTTGTCAATTTTGGCTTTTGTTGCCATTGCTTTTGGTGTTTTAGACATGAAGTCCTTGCCCACGCCTATGTCCTGAATGGTATTGCCTAGATTTTCTTGTAGGATTTTAATGGTTTTAGGTCTAACATTTAAGTCTTCAATCCATCTTGAATTAATGAGTTCATGTCCTTTGTAGGGACATGGATGAAACTGGAAAACATCACTCTCGGTAAACTATCGCAAGGACAACAAACCAAACACCGCATGTTCTCACTCATAGGTGGGAATTGAACAGTGAGAACTCATGGACACAGGAAGGGGAGCATCACACTCCGGGGACTGTTGTGGGGTGGGGGGAGAGGGGAGGGACAGCCTTAGGAGATATACCTAATGCTAAATGATGAGTTAATGGGTGCAGCAAAACAACATGGCACATGGATACATATGTAACAAACCTGCACATTGTGCACATGTACCCTAAAACCTAAAGTATAATAATAAAAAATTTAAAAAAAATCCTCATAGAACAGAAAGCATACCATACAATAATAGAAATCAGCCCCAAAATATCTGGTTTAAACTATATATTTTACATAATAAACACAAACTTGATTCACAGTGAGAATGAATCTTAAATGAATTTTGCTAAGTAAAAAAAAGCCAGAACCACTAGTCTACATATTTTATAATTTCATGTATGTGACATTCTAGAAAATACCAAACTACAGAGATGAAAAACAGATTAACTTTTCCCATGGTTGGCAGGTGGAAGGGACCGACTACCATAAAGGAGCAATATTTTAAGTTTCTTTTAGTGAATACTAATTTACAAATATCAATTAGGATGTTGAGGGAACCCAAGATGGAATGCAAACTGTGACAAATTAGTCTAAATGTATTAAATATGTATGAAATAAACTTACTGAAAGTGGTGGGAATGAAAAGACCCTAAATAACTGTAACTAACAGTATTTCCTATACATACTGTAGGGCTAAAGACAAAAAGAACTATATATAAGCATTGTACTCTGGTAAATTGGTTTATCACAGAGGTATGATTCAGCAATTTTTTTTTTTTTTTTGAGACAGAGTTTTGCTCTTGTTACCCAGGCTGGAGTGCAATGGCGCAATCTTGACTCACCACAACCTCTGCCTCCCAGGTTCAAGCAATTCTCTTGCCTCAGCCTCCTGAGTAGCTGGAATTACAGGCATGTGTCACTACGCCTGGCTAATTTTGTATTTTTGTTAGAGACACGGTTTCTCCATGTTGGTAAGGCTGGTCTCGAACTCCTGACTTCAGGTGATCTGCCCGCCTCAGCCTCCCAAAGTGCTGAGATTACAGGTGTGAGCCACTGTGCCCAGCCAGCAATTTTTAAACTACTTTATATGTATACTAGGTTTGCATAAATAAGTAAATACATGTCAAATAATCAGAGCCAGCTTTCTCACTATCAGAGAAGGAAGTTAAAATAAGTGAAAGGGAAATGCTAGCATGAACTCCATGGTACTGAATTAGAGTAAGAGATACCATTATAAACTCATGATTTTATATATATTATAAACACACATAGGTAACAGGATTAAATACAATGTGTGTCTATATATACATGAGTTAGCAGACATAAGTATATTTCCTAATTCTATCTGCTGAGAGAACCTAGAAGCAATTACTGCCAGTAGCTTACGAGCAAACAGTGCTCAGATGCTGGTTTTGAAACACCTTCCCACCTACCTTCCCTCCCTCCCTCCCTCTCTCTCCCTCCTTTTTCTCTCTTCTCTTCTTTCTTTTCTTTCTTTCTCTTTCTCTCTCTTTCCTGCTTTCTTCTTTTATTTCTCTCTCTCTTTGCTCTCTCTTCCTCTCTCTCTCTTTGTCTGTTTAGAGACAGGGCTTGCTCTGTCACCTAGACTGGAGTGCAGTGTCATGATCATGGCTCACACAGGCTCAACCTCCTGGGCTCATGCAATTCTCCTGCCTAAACCTCCCAAGTAGCTAGGTCTCAGGCACATGTCACCATGCCTGGCTAATTTTTTTTTTAAGAGATGGGGGTCTCACTACATTGTCCAGGCTGGTCTCAAACTCCTGGCCTCATGTGATCCTTCTGTCTCAGCATCCCAAAGTGTTAGGATTAGAGAATTGAGTCACCATGACTAGTCCTTTTCTTTGATAAAGTGAACCAGTGATCCTCGGAGAAACAAGCTGGGGTATAGAAAGTCTAGATGATCTTGTAGTGCCAGAAAGTAAGAAAGTAATGAAAAGATGACAGGTCTGTCACAATGATACAGAAGCCAATGTGACAAAGCTCTCAATAGTTAAATCTCGAATTTGAGTAGTAAAAGTGACACAGTTTTAGATTATAACCCAAAGAACTAAATAAATATCCATGAGCCCTATTGATATAAATGACAATTGAGGGTTTTGTTTTTGTTTTTGTTTTGCTTTGTTTTTTGTTTTTTTGAGATGGAGTCTCACTCTGTCACCAAGCTGGAGTGCAGTGGCATGAACTCGGCTCACTGAAACCTCTGGCTCCCGGGTTCAAGCGATTCTCCTGCCTCAGCCTCCCGAGTAGCTGAGATTACAGGCGCATGCCACCACGGCCAGTTAATTTTGTATTTTTAGTAGAGACGGGGTTTCACCATGCTGGCCAGAATGGTCTCAATCTCCTGACCTCATGATCTGCCTGCCTCAGCCTCCCAAAGTGCTGGGATTACAGGCACGAGCCACCGCACCAGGCAGAATTTATGAAAAATGGAAACAAACCAGGTGTAGTGGCTCATGCCTGTAATTCCAGCACTTTGGGAGGCTGAGGTGTGAGGATTGCTTGAGCCTAGAAGGTTCAAGACCAGCCTGGGCAACACAGTGAAATTCCATCTACACACACACACACACACACACACACACACACACACACACACACACACGGGAGGCTAAGGTGGGAGATCAATTAAGCCCAGGATGCTGAGGTTTCAGCGAGCCATGATCTCGCCACTGCACTCCAGCCTGGATGACACAGAGAGAACGAGGGGAGGGGAGGGAGAAAGGAGAGAAAGGAAAGAAAGGGAAGGGAAGAGAAGGGAAGGAAAGGAGAGGAAAGGCAGAAAAAAAGAAAGGAAGAAAATGAAAAGAAAAGAAAAGACTATTGAATTTGTAACAAATGAATACAGACTAGGTGTGGTGGGTCACACATGTGATCTCAGCACTTTGGGAGGCTGAGGAGGGAAGATCACTTGAGTTCAGGCATTTGAGACTAGGCTGGGTAACACAGTGAGGCCCTGCCTCTTAAAAAAAAAAATTAGTTAATTGGGCATGGTGGCACATGCCTATAGTCCTAGCTACTCGGGTAGATCACTTGAGCCCAGAAGGTTGAAGCAGCAGTGAGTCATGATCACACCACTGCACTCCAACCTGAGATACAGAGTGAGAACCCATCTCACAAAAAAAAATTAAAATAAAGAATATTAAAAATGGAAGCAAAGAGACAAATCTTCCTTAAAGAATTTGAATTATTAAATATAGAATAAATGAGGGAAATAGAAAATCACCATTAGAACACCACAGTTGTAATTGGCATGGGCAATATCCACTAATAAATGCTATAAATCAGTGGGTAAAACTTTAAAAAATTAGAATATTGCATAATTTCACAATATCTCTCCATTAATATTTATTAATTACTGTGGTGGCTATATCCTTCCTCTATGAGGTTTCTAAACACTATTAATTTTGTATTTACCCCCTACCCCCCAAGTGTAGGGTGGATTTAGTGATTCATTTCTAATGAACTGTATATGGAAAGGAACAAATAGACAATGGAGAAACCCAATGGACACCACCTTAACTTGATGTTCAAGGTTCACACTAACAGTAACAGATTGATACTATGTACACCTTGATGTGATACATTGAGAAAGCAAAATCAACTCAGTGGTGGTATTCTCAAAAACCCATAATTTCAGTCTAACTACAAGGAAACAACAGATAAACTCAAATTGAAAGATATTCTACAAACTATCTGACCTCTACTCTTCATAAGTGTCAAGGCCACAAAAGAGAAGGCAAGACAGAGCAACATGACAATGCAATGTCAAGTAGTATCCTCTAACAGATCCTGGAACAGAAAAAGGACATTACTTAAGAAACTGGGAAAATAAACCTGTAGTTTAGTTAATGGTATTGTACCAATGTTAATTTAGCTTTGATGAAGATCCTACAGTTATTTAAGGTATTAATGTTAGGAGAAGCTAGGTGAAGAGTACATGGAACTTATTTTTACTATCTTAGAACACTTCTATAAATCTAAAATTATTTCAAAATAAAACTATTTAGGCCAGGCACAGTGGCTGTCTCTGTCTATATATATATATATGTGTGTGTGTGTCTGTGTGTGTGTGTGTATATATATATATATATATATATATATATATATTTATATTTATATTAGGCATGGTGGTGCACACCTGTAGTCCCAGCTACTCAGGAGGTCGAAGTGGGAGAATCACCTGAGCCCATTAGTTCAAGGTTGCAGTGAGCCATGATCACATTACTGTCTTCCAGCCTGGGTGGCAGAGTGAGACCCTATCTCAAAAAAATGAAAACAAACAAAATCTGCCCCCCAAAACAAACAAAAAACTATTGATGAAAAAATAGCCACAATGAGATACCAATAAATACCCATTAGTATTGGCTAAAATTATGACATCTGAAAATAGCCCCAAATGGTGTTGAGATAGCTGGTATGTGGAAAAAGACAAAATAGAGTATGGAAAAAACACTGTCATTTATATGAGACCACTTTCTGCGATGATGGAAATGTTCCTTTTCACTAACCAATATGGTAGCCACTACCCATATTTGGCTACTGAGCACTTGATAAGTGGCTACCAATGGCTGAAAATTTTAAACTTTAATTTTTAAAAATGTACAGGTAAAGAGCCACATGTAGCTAGTAGCTACCAGACGACAATGCATTTATAGGTCTTATTAGGAAATTAGGTAATAGAGGAACAACACTACAAAAGGAAGCACTGAACCTTGTAGAACATTATGTGAGACAAATGTAAGACCTGGCTTCTCTGACAAACCAAAGCAAAGCTAAAAAATGGAGGGGAGGGGAGGAAAAAGATTTACAGAAAGAGGAATCTTATCAGACATCACAACTAGATGACATCTCTATTGATGCAGAAAAACTATTTGGCAAAATTCAACACCTTTTTATAATTAAATAAAAAAAAGGCATAGAAGAAATCACCTCAACCCAATAAAGACCATATATGAAAAGCCGATGGGTAATATAATACTCAATGGTAAAAAACAGAAAGCTTTCCCTCAAAGACAATGAATAAAGCAAGGATGCCCCCTCTTGCCACTTTTTTTTACAGACGGGGTCTTGCTCTATCACCCAGACTGGAGTGCAGTGGTACGACCACAGCTCACTGTAACCTTGAACTCCTGAACTCGTGATTCTCCTGCCTTAGCCTTCCAAGTATTTAGGACTACAGGAGCACACCACCATGCCCAACACAGTAGTGCTGGAAGTTGTACCCAGAGCAGTCAGCCAAAGAAAGAAAGAAAGAAAAGAGAAGAAGGGAAAGAGGAAAGAGGAGGCATACAAATTGGAAATAGAGAAGTAGAATTATTTCTTTAGATAACACAATCTTGTATGTATAAAAAACCTAGAGACTGCACATACAAAGAAAACCTGTTAGGAGGAATAAATAAATTCAGCAAAGTTGCAGGACACAAAATAAACATAAAACAATCAATTGTGTTTGAAAATACTAACAATGAACAACCCAAAAAGAAAATTAAGAAAACAAATATATTAATAATAGCATTAAAAATGAATAAAATACTTATGAGTAACCAAGGAGGCACAAGATTTTTACATTGAAAACCACAAAACATTGCTGAAAGAAATTAAAAAAGACACCAATAAATGAAAAGACATCCTGTGTTCATGGATTGGAAGGCTTAATATTGTTAAAATATCCATACTACTGAAAGGAATGTACAGATTCCTTTGTGCATGCAATTCCTATACAAATCCCAATGACATTTTTTTGCAGATATAGAAAAAAATTCTAAAATTCATATAAAACTGCAAAGGCCTCCAAATACCATAACAATCTCAAGAAAGAAAAACAAAGATAGAGGCCTCAGAGTTTCTGATTTCAAAACATATTACAAAGCAACAGCAATCAAAACAGTATAGTACTGATAGGCCAGGCATGGTGGCTCAAGCCTGTAATCCCAGCACTTTGGGAGGCTGAGGCAGGTGGATCATGAGGTCAGGAGATCGAGACCATCCTGGCTAACACGGTGAAACCCAGTCTCTACTAAAAATTGAAAAAATTAGCCAGGCGTGGTGGCAGGTACCTGTAGTCCCAGCTACTCTGGAGTCTGAGGCAGGAGAATGGCGTGAACCTGGGAGGCGGAGCTTGCAGTGAGCAGAGATCACACCACTGGCACTCCAGCCTGGGCAACAGAGCGAGAATCTATCTCAAAAAAAAAAAAAAAAAAAAGTATAGTACTGATAATGCATACAGGATAGTTTCTTTGAGAAATGGTGGTGGGAAAAACAGGATATCCACATGCAAAAGAATAAAGTTAGACCCTTACCTTATTGCGTATATAAACTCAAAATGAATTAAACAATTAAATTTAAAACCTAAAACTACACAACTCTGAGAAGAAAACACTGGAGAAAAAAGTTTCACAGCAATGAATTTGGTAATAATTTCTTAGATAAGACACCAAAAGCATGGGCAACAAAAGGAAAAATAACACAAATGGGACTACCAAACTCACAAACTACTGCACAGCAAAGGAAACAACAGAGTAAAATGGCAACTTATGAAGTGAGAGAAAATAGTTACAAACCATATATCCGATAAGGGGTCAATATCCAGAATATATAAGGAACTCTACAACACCTCACCCCCGAAAGAATCCAGCTGAAAAATTGTCAAAGGGCTTGAATAGATATTTTTCAAAGAAGATTATATGAAAAGATGCTCAACATCACTAATCATTAGGGAAATGAAAATCAAATCCAAAATGAGATATTGCATACTCATTAGGATGACCACTATTTAAAAAAAACACAGAAAAATAACAAGTGCTAGTGAGGATGTGGAGAAATTGAAACTCTTGTGCACTGTTGCTGACAATGTTAGATGACAAAGCCACTATGAAAACACTAAGAAGTATCCTCAAAAAATTAAAAATGCCAGCAATCTCACTTCTGGAAATATATCCAAAAGATCTGAAAACAAGATGTTGATGAGATATTTGCACACCCATATTCATCACAGAATTATTCAAAATAGCAAAGAAGTGGAAGCAATCTAAATGTCCATCAGCAGATGAACGTATAAAGAAAATGTGACTGGGCGTGGTGGCTCACAGCTGTAATCCTAGCACTTTGGGTGGCCAAGGCAGGTGGATCACCTGAGGTCAGGAGTTCGACACCAGCCTGGCCAATGTGGTGAAACCCTGTCTCCACTAAAGATATAAAAATTAGTCAGGTGTGGTTGCGCGCACCTGTAGTCCCAGCTACTCCGGAGGCTGAGGCAGGATAATTACTCGAATCCGGGAGGCGGAGGTTGCAGTGAGCTCAGATTGCGCCACTGCACTCCAGCCTGGGTGACACAGCAAGACTGCATCTCAAAAAAAAAAAAAAAAAAAGGTGATATATACACAAAATGGAATATTACTTGGCCTAAAAAGAGAGAAGGAAATCCTGTTATATGCTACAAGATGGATGAACCTTGAGGACATTATGGTAAGGGAAGTGAAATAAGCCAGTCATAAAAAGCCAGCCATAAACCATGATCCTACTTACATGAAATATCTAAAACAGTCAAGTTCACAGAATCAGAGTGGAATGGTGGTTGCCTGGGTTTGTATGAAGAGGGCAAAGGGGAATTACTGTTCAATGGCTACAGAGTTTCCACTTTGCAAGGTGTTTGTACAAGAAATCTATCGTACACAATGTGCATACAATTAACATTACTGTACTTTACACTTAAAAATGGTTAAGATGGACTGGGCACAGTGGCTTATGCCTATAATCCCAGCATTTTGGGAGGCCAAGATAGGAGGATCACTTGAGGCCAGGAGTTTGAGAACAGCCTGGGCAACACGGCAAAACCCCAGCTCTACAAAACATTTTAAAAATGAGCTGGGTGTGGTGGTGTGTGCCTGTAGTCCTAGCTACTCTGGAGGCTGAAGTAGGAGGATCACTTGAGCCCCAGGAGTTCAAGGTTACAGTGAGCTATGCTGTGCACTACTACACTCCAGTTCTGGGTGACACAGTGCGACCCTATCTCTAAAAAATAAAAGGTTAAAAAATATTTTTCTTTTGAGACAAGGGCTCACTCTGTCACCTAGTCTGGACTGCAGTGGTGCAATCACAGTTCACTGCAGCATCGAACTCCTGGGCTCAGGTCATTTTCTCACCTTAGCCTCCCAAGTAGCCCAGACTACAAGTGCGCACTATGATGCCCGGCTAATTTTCGTATTTTTTTGTAGGGATGGGGTTTTGCAACATTGCTCAGGCTGGTCTCAAACTCCTGGGCTCAAGCAATCCTCCTGCCTTGGTCTCCCAGAGTGCTGGGATTACAGGTGTGAGCCACCATGTGCAGCCTAAAGTGGGAAATTTTATGGTATGTATTTTTGACCATAAGTCTTAAAAACACAACTAGAGCTCTCTCTCTCTCTCACACATACACACCCACACACGCACACATACACACACCCCTTGTCTAGATTACAATTTGAACAAAACAAAGCAACTGCAAACTATTATTACTGAGATGATATTTTAATATGGATTAGATAGTTTAATTGAAATTTTAATATGAACTAGGTATTAGAAGATACTAAGGGGTTACTATTGATAACATATGAAGACAGGTAATGAGTACACAGGGATTCATTATGCCATTTATTTTTATTTCTATTTTTGTGTGTATGACTAAAAGTTTTCTATAATAAAATAGATCTTTAGATCTGGATAGACTTTAGAGATAACCCTATTCATCTTTCCATTTCAGAAGAGGAGAACTGCAGGCCCAGAAAGGTTATTAAACTTGCACATTATACAAATTAGTGGCAAAACTATGCCTAATAATATTTGAGACCCAATTTGCCATCTAATGCTCTATCCAGTACATCATACTGACTCCTTCATAAGAGGCTCTACTGATGAGCAAAGAGTATATATAATAAATTTTACTGATTCTAACTACGTAAAATATTAAAAATCATGCCATTAACAATTATTTAAAACTGATATGACAGCATGCCATATCTGAAAGGATCACTAGACATTACTTTATGAAGGTTTGGAGAGCACAAATTTATTAAAACTATAAAAGTCAAGGAGGTTTTGGCTTCACCAAATACTTCATCTCAACATCATCAAAAACAATCCCTAATGGGTGGTCTCAAAAATAAGAATGGCAAAAAAGTTAAGGCATAGCCTTTGTCTTTACGAAAACAGTGAGAAGAAAGAGACAAAATTACACATCTATCTACCTTCCTAAGGGCCTTTTAATACTACTTGCTACAACACCATCTTCTCCCTCTTCCCCAGTCAGAATCATTGCTCACCTGGGACTCTTACTGAATAGAAAAGGGCACTTGAGAAGAGAAGTACAGTTGTACTTTAAGAGTGTAATAAAATACAAAAAGTTAAGAGGAGGAAATAGCCATACAGTGTAGTGAGAACTAATGAGGAAATGTGGTATACAGGAAAAGACCTGGGTTTGAGAATTGGCTGTCAGTGACTAATGAGATTCGTGACCTCTACCTAGTTTCATAAAAATGTTTATTAAAATATTTAATAGAAATGAATTGAAACTGCAAAATCAACTATAATAAAAAATAACATTTATATTCATTGTGATTCCAAGCCATAAAAAGATCACTTAATGTTTAATATAGAGATTTAAATGAAAATTAATATTTTCCTTATGAATTTTTTTGGGAAAATTAAACAGAGAAAAATAGAGACAAGTCTCCCATAATCTGACTTCTTAGAGATAAACTGAATAGCTTTACTATTAATTATCAACTACCATAAAAAAGAAAAGATTTCATTTATTATTATACTATGAAATTATCTGGATAATTTCCATGAAAACTTTTTATTGTGATGCAGAAATGAATGTATTAAGTAAAAATTTTTTATCTTATTCTTTTGAATTTTAAGTATTAATAACTGGGCAATCTGAACTATGAAATCAAAGACATAAAGAAAGCCCTAGAGATACAAATAATCTATAACTTCACGTTAACATATGTGGTGGCTTTCTGTACTATCAACTCAGGATAGAGATGTCCAGAAATGGCAGTTTATTGTTCTTCACTACATCAAGTCTGGAGTACCCTAGTAACTCACAGTTTCTGAGATATAGGCTTGCACCAGTAACAACGTGTTAAAATGTTGTTCAAAAGGTAAAGAGACCATTAAAAGCATCCATGAATTTTGTTTTAATGCTATTACATGCCACAATCTTTTCTTTGAGGTCATTTATCTTCATTGTAATAGTTTAATATAAGAAATAATTTTTAAAAAAGATGGTTATAATTACACTGCTGGATCAATAACCTATACTTTAAAAGTACAAAACTTTGATTTTTATCTTTTCCTTCTATATCATACAAAAATATCTAAAATATGTCATTTAACATACATATATACATGGCAATACAAACATGTATATATACATTAATTTATCATCATGCTGTTCTTGGAAAGATCTGCAATTTCATAAATTAATCTAGATTTGTTAAAGTAGACTGAGATTTTTATTTATTGTATATAAATACCACTAAATCACTAAATGTCTCAGGTAACAGATATTAAAGGAAGACATGACATTTCAGCTAATGAAGCAAAGCCATTTATCTTGAAATTTTCTTGCTACAGAAAGAGAAACCTTTAAAAATGGCTTTAAGTTTGCAAAAATCAGCAACTTTAATCTACCCACTTTCTTTTGACCTTTACACTCAACCTCAAAAAAATGTTCAGCAACATAAATTTGATCTCAAAAGGCTGCTGCAGATCTCATTTTCTGCTGTTTTTCCATTAGGTATTTATGGGACTTGCGAGTGCTACAAGGGACTAGTAAAACGCCAGAGTAATCCTGCAGTTCCTGTGTATGAATTCAGCTTTTCCCTTTGAGATGATAACTTTTTCCTGACTCTTGCTAAGGCCTTTTCAGATTCGAATTTAAAACTAAGACTATAGGTGTAATGTTCTTTTCAAGAGGTAGGATAGGTAAGTAGGGACTGAAGGCAGAGGGAAAGAAAATTAAACAGATTTAGTAGTTCAACTATTGAAACAAAATAATTTTTTAAGCTATTAAGGTAACTTGTTATACATTTGTACTAATTGAAATCATAGCATGCTTACACAGGATAGAAACTGAATCCAATGAGTTCTGAAGTTTGAAGAGCTCAGCTGTATGCATGCCTTCTCTTAACTGCATAGGAAACCAGCTGCTTCCATTTATGACATGTATTTTACACACATGCTCCAGTACATCCACGACATAACATGCAACAGTATACTTTCAGACAAGTTTGCCAAGAAGGGGGAAGAGGGATACGAATATATTAGTGAGATAAAAAAAATTATACAGTATATGTTCATTTTTTTGAATGTTAGTAAGGTAAGAAAATAAATTTTAAGTTGTGTTTTCACTAATATGCTATAAATCCATTATAAAATACAAACAATAAAATCAATTAAAAATCCATCTATCATAAACAGAAGTTTATCAAAGTCTAAGTCACAAGTTTGAGACAAAAAAATTATTAAGTTAGTAAAACCTATCACTTATACACTATGGAGAAGGTACTATGGAATACTAAACTATGAGACCAAGACTTTCCCCATAATTTATACAAAACTAGACCAAATTATCCCCATTTACCCTCTCTTAGTTAATGAAGCTTCCACCCTTGACTCATTTCTCTCGTAAACTATTCTTCAATCCAACAGCAATTTCTGTTAAATCTACCTACACACTATATCCAGAGCCTGATTGTATCTTAACACTTCCATTGCTAATTCTCTAGTCCAAGTCATTATATCTCTCACTGGATTATTGCAATGACCTCCAAAGTGACCTCCCTATTTCTATCTTTGCCCCATTCAGTTTTGTCAATATAACAGTGAGAATAACCCTACTAAAATATAAGTCATGTTATGTTTCTCCTCCGCACAAAACCCTCTAAAGGCTTTTGATCTCATTCAGAGTCAAAACAAAACAAAAACAACAAAGTCTTTATAATGACCTGTAAAGTCTTATTTAATATGCCCGTAGACTCTTTCCCAGTGTAATTATACCTCCTACTTACTTTTCCCATTGCTCATTTTACTCTAGCCATATTAATCTCCTGGCTATTCCTTAAACATGCTATGCTCCTGGCATAGAGACTTTATACTTGTTATTATTCACTGATTGTTTTTCTCCCTAATATGTGCACAACTTGCTTCTTGAAATATTTTTAAACATCACTGTCTTGGGTGAGACCTTCCCTAATGATCAGATTTGAAAGTGTAACCTTTCATGCTAGACCTGAACACTTTTTTCTGTTTTATTTTTCTCCAAGGTTCTTATTACCATCTAATATACTAGATATTTTGTTTAAAGCATTACCCACTGAAAGGTAAGCACCCTGAGGACAGCAATATTTACCTGGTCGCTGCTATATATTGACCACTTAGAAAAGTGGCAGAAATGTAGTATTCCTTTAATAGGAATAAATTAACCATGCAAAACAGCCTTTACATTAAGTGCATTTCAAAAAGTATCCTTCGAATTTCTGCTTCTTTCTCTCTCTTTTTTTCTTAAATAGTTGCCCAGGCTGCAGTGCAGTGGCATGATCATAGCTCACTGTAGCATCAAACTGTTGAGCTCAAGTAACGCACCCACCATGGCTTCCAAAAATGTTGGGATTACAGGCATCAGCCACTGTGCCTGGCCTGCTTCTGTATGTATGTCTTGAACAACAATAATTAAAAAGTTTTTAGGATATTGGAAGTTATGACAGAAACAAATATACAGTAAAACTATAAAACAGTATCATTCCATGAATTGTGTATAGATTCTTATTTTATTTTTTTAAAGACATGGTCTCGCTGTATCACCAAGGCCGGAGTGCAGAGCCATGACTGTGGCTCCCTGCAACCTCGACCTTCCAGGCTCAAGTGATCCTCTTGCTTCAGCCTCCCAAGTAGTTGGGACCAAAGATGCACGCCACCGTGCCCAGGTAATTTTTTTTTTTAATTAATAGAGATGGGGGTCTCCCTATGTTGCCCAGGCTAGTCTTGAACTCCTGGGCTCAAATGTCCCTTGTGCCTCAGCCTCTCAAAGTATTGTGATTACAGGCATGAGCCACTGTGCTCAGCTAGATTCTTAGAACAAACCTTGAGCACACTCACATGATATCCTTACAAAGATGAAAATTTCTAGAAACTTGAAAACAAAGGATATAGACAAAGTTGAGTATCATGTATAAGATATGTCTTACGTGTACTGCTGAAATTTTTCTTGGTGGCCACTGTTTATTTGCACAAAGACTATACGTATATAGTTTTGGAAAAATACAAGTAACATGTGTACAGGAATCTCTGAGGTATAAGAATACCTCAGTTCAAATTAGTCATAAAATCAAGAGTACTTTCCAATTCAGCAAATTTCCTGTTAAGAAGTTTTGCTTAGGACATTTCTCTTACACTTAGGTTCTGTATGTTTTCAAATAACAATCCAATTTCTAAGAACATTTCCTTGCATCTTATTAGTTATATTTACACCTTGCCTACTCCCTTACAAGGATTAAGGCAGTTTAGAAAGACGTAAAAAAAAGACAAGATACCATGACAAAAATTTGGTGGTAAAGAAGAATCTGCACAAGACAGGTTTGTTTTTAGCTTCCTAACAATGAGAAAAAAGAAAAAAGAAAAAAGAAATTCAATGATACAATTAGAATTGTATAAAACAAGGGTCCCCAACCCCTCAGACACGGACCGATACGAATCCATGGCCTATTAGGAACTGGGCCACACAGCAGGAGGTGAGTGGCAGATGTGCAAGTGAAGCTTCATCTGTATTTACAGCCACTCCTCATTGCTCACATTCCTGTCTGAGCTCCACCTCCTGTCAGATAAGTGGCGGCATAAGATTCTCATTACAGTGCGAACCCCATTGTGAATTGTGCATGTGAGGGATCTAGGTTATGTGCTCCTTATGAGAATCTAGTGCCTGATGATCTGTCACTGACTCCCATCACCCCCAGATGGGACTGTCTAGCTGCAGGAAAACAAGTTCAGAGCTCCCACTGATTCTACATTATGGTGAGTTGTATAATTATTTCATTATATATTATAATGTAATAATAATAGAAATAAAGTGCACAACAAATGCAATGCACTTGAATCATCCTGAAACCACCCCTCACCCACCCTGCCCTGTGGAAAAATGATCTTCCACGAAACAGTCCTTGGTGCCAAACAGGTTGGGGACTCCCAGTATAAAACACTGGTGAATCTAATAAATAGTAAAGATTTTTTATTTTAAAACTAGAAAAAAATAATCACTTATTAGATAGCAATTTCTCAAGAACTTTAGCTTATTTTTCCATATTTACTGATGAAATTTGAGTCATCACAATGTTGGAATTCCAGGAGACAGGCTTGAGACTTTCATAAAGCCTAAATCCCTAAAGTTTGGACATGCTAAAACTTTCATGTTTATTCTAAATTTTATATGAGAGTCATCTTTATGTGTATCTCTAAATTTAATCAATAGCCTATCCTTAATATAGATTTCTGTCCTCATTTAGAGGTTATTTTTCATAAAAAGCCCAAGTTCTTATCATTCCAGAGGGTAACTGTTTATTTGATAAGTTGTAGGTAACAACAAACACATGTCACATTGGATGCCAGATAGTTAACAAGAATAATTCACTACCTAACATCACAGCAAATATGAGTTAAAGTATGCTAAATTTTTGAATGCCAAGAGACTATCTTGTTCTTTCATTTTGAAGCTGATGATTCCACTGTGACTAAACTGTAAGACTCTACCTGATGGTCAAAACACAAAAATTCTATGGATTTTAAAAACCAGATATGAAATATATATCTTATTGAATCACTTTCAGAAACTTCAGTAGTGAGTTCTAGGAGAAAATGTGGCTTGTGTACACACACACACACACACACACACACACACAAATATTTCAAAATAGTTTCTATACTTTTTTTCTCTGTAGGTTGATTTACAAAATTTTAGAAAATTTCCTAAAATATACTCTTAGAAAGAGGTTTTAGTTTTCCTGGGAGTACCAAAATAAAAAGTTTTTTCTTACTACTCCGTATAACTTCTAATTTTTCTAAATTTTTTCCATGTTCCCTATAATAGGTCAATAATTCAGAGAAACTATCTAATATAAAAATCTATTAATGATATTATAAAACTATCCTAAGCAATGTTTTAAATTTACTGCTGCTTAGGATATGGTGCTCTGGTATAAAAACAAAACAACAAAACAAGAAAGACATATAAAAAGACTGCTCTCAAAATCTGCAAGGAATTTGTACAAGATTTAAAACAGACATATGCTTTTAAAGAACTTTTGAATGCAATAGTTAATCCACATAATAATTCAACAACCAACATAGATTCAAAGCTCTAACAGATACCATATGCAACCTGTAATAAAACCTGAGTCAAGATATTTCAGGCAACAGGATAATTTCATTTTCCATTTTAAATACCCACTTATTTTTAGTTAACTGGCCATAACATAGCACATGAAAATGCTGTCATTATTGTATAATAAAACTCTAGTACAGATAAGATATTTCATTACTAGTCAAGAAACTAAAATTTGGGGAGCACTATTACAAAAATGCTTTTCTATATTTACTGTGGAAGATATGCATACTGAATTCACCATTAATTCTATAAAGTCTAGTACCTGTAAAGATAAATCTAGCTTAGGAAGTAGGTGAAACAGTAGGAGAGTTATACTTAGCCTACAAAATGTATGAATTCCAAACCACCAATTATATTAAATACCTACTATGTGAAAAGCTCTATGTCAGTTATAAAGGAAACAAATGTTTGTAAGATGTAATGCTATTGTAGTGGAAATACAACATATTAGTATTAGTATTGAGATAGGGAAGGGTCAGAGATGTATCTAACGTAAGTCACATTTCAAATCAGAATGAAACAATTAATTGAAATGCAAATACTATTACCAGGCTTTTTTCCTTGCCAAAATAATCAAACCCTTTGTTCTGACAATTATAACAATATTGGGCTACATAAGCCATTCAGACTAGTCAGGTACGAAAGTTTTAAAATTGAAGCAATGTGCAGATAAAATCAGATGTTAGCTGAGTAAAGCAAGAAGTATATTTATTGCTTTCTGCGAACGTTTTTGAGACAAAGGAACAAATGTCTAGAAGCTGAACCAAGACAAGTTAGGGACTTAAATGGCACTGTTTAAAAAAGAAAAAATTCTATTTCTGGTTTCTTAAGTTTATAGTTGGTTTACTCTAAGGACTTGCCCTAAGTATTCCTTACTTTAATCACAGAAGATGTCCTGTAAATTTAAGAACAGAAAACTGGCAACCTCCAACAGCAGTATTTCAATACTACAATAGTGTCTTTTATTAGAAAACTCAGTACTCCTTATTCATTCATCTGCTAGACAGAACTTCCTGGCTAACAGTCCATAGTGATGACATAATTTCTGATAGAGACATTGTGAATAAAATGGAGACTACCAGGACTAATCATTATAGTTTTACTTTAAACATTTTCTTAAGCTATTTGTAATTCATGAATAAAAGAAACACTTTACTAGAACATATCTATCCTACGCTGTCATCCTAAAGGGAAAACTTCAGAGGAGAGGACACAAACAAAAACAAACTTTCAAGTCTCATATTTGTTAAGGACAATCTTACATATACTACAGTTAAATGCAGTATTTAAATTGTCATGGTAGGGGGTCAAGGTAAATAGGACAATCTGGCCCCAGAGAGACAAAATCATTTATACTGAATATAAAATCATAACTGAATTATTAGAAAAAACTAAGTATCCTTCAATAGGAATCTCTCCATCATTTGCATTATAAAAAATTAATGAAGTTAATAAACACCTGAAAAATGACAATCTATTTATATTCACACAAGGCATTAAAAGCAATAATACTACACATGTGTATGTAATAAAAAATAAAATCCACAAATTGAACATGTCTGAAATCTCACAGTTGCAGAATAGCAGGCTCATAAGCACAAGAAATGACCCCCAAACTCTACAACCCAAATGAAGATAATTTGTTTGTCTGTGTCATTAGGATAACACAGTTTATGTCAAGAGGACGTTTTGGTACACAGAGAAATCACAACAAGAAGTTTTTGTTTATTTTTGATTTCACAAATGTCTTATCTGTCTAGGGTACCACTGGGAGAATAACGCCCAAAGCACGCTCAATAGCAGGTCTTCTTTCATCCTTAGGGTGAAGAAACAGTTTCACATGTTGGGGCCGAGAAATAGTTGGATGGCCAGAGACAGAAACAAGCTTCCAAACCCAAATCACTTTCTAATTTGAAATTTGAAAATAAAGTAAAGGGTGGAGCCAAGATGGCCGAATAGGAACAGCTCCTGTCTACAGCTCCCAGCCTGAGTGACATAGAAGACGGGTGATTTCTGCATTTCTGTTTGAGGTACCGGTTTCATCTCACTAGGGAGTGCCAAACAGTGGGTGCAGGACAGTCGGTGAAGCGCACTGTGCACGAGCCGAAGCAGGGCGAGGCATTGCCTCACTCGGGAAGCGCAAGGGGTCAGGGAGTTCCCTTTCCTAGACAAAGAAAGGGGTAACAGACGGCACCTAGAAAATCGGGTCAGTCCCACCCTAATACTGCGCTTTTCCAACGGGCCTGGAAAACGGCACACTAGGAGATTGTGTCCCGCACCTGGCTCGGAGGGTCCTATGCCCACGGAGTCTCGCTGATTGCTAGCACAGCAGTCTGAGATCAAACTGCAAGGCGGCAGCGAGGCTGGGGGAGGGGCGCCCGCCATTGCCCAGGCTTGCTTAGGTAAACAAAGCAGCCAGGAAGCTCGAACTGGGTGGAGCCCACCACAGCTCAAGGAGGCCTGCCTGCCTCTGTAGGCTCCACCTCTGGGGGCAGGGCACAGACAAACAAAAAGTCAGCAGGAACCTCCACAGACTTAAATGTCCCTGTCTGACTGACAGCTTTGAAGAGAGTAGTGGTTCTCCCAGCATGCAGCTGGAGATCTGAGAACAGACAGACTGCCTCCTAAAGTGGGTCCCTCACCCCTGAGCAGCCTAACTGGGAGGCACCCCCACAGCAGGGACAGACTGACACCTCACTCGGCCAGGTACTCCTCTGAGACAAAACTTCCAGAGGAACTATCAGACAGCTGAATTTGTGGTCTCACGAAAATCCGCTGTTCTGCAGCCACCGCTGCTGACACCCAGCCAAACAGGGTCTGGAGTGGACCTCCAACAGACCTGCAGCTGAGGGTCCTGTCTGGTAGAAGGAAAACTAACAAACAGAAAGGACATCCACACCAAAAACCCATCTGTACATCACCATCATCAAAGACCAAAAGTAGATAAAACCACAAAGATGGGGAAAAAACAGAGCAGAAAAACTGGAAACTCTAAAAAGCAGAGCACCTCTCCTCCTCCAAAGGAACGCAGTTCCTCACCAGCAACGGAACAAAGATGGACGGAGGATGACTGTGACAAGTTGAGAGAAGAAGGCTTCAGACAATCAAACTACTCTGAGCTACGGGAGGAAATTCAAAAAAATAGCAAAGAAGTTAAAAACTTTGAAAAAAAATTAGATGAATGGATAACTAGAATAACCAATGGAGAGAAGGGCTTAAAGGAGCTGATGGAGCTGAAAGCCAAGTTTCAAGAACTACGCGAAGATTGCAGAAGCCTCAGTAGCATATGCGATCAACTGGAAGAAAGGGTATCGCTGATGGAAGATGAAATGAATGAAATGAAGCGAGAAGGGAAGTTTAGAGAAAAAAGAATAAAAAGAAATGAACAAAGCCTCCAAGAAATTTGGGACTATGTGAAAAGACCAAACCTGCGTCTGACTGGCATACCTGAAAATGACGGGGAGAATGGAATCAAGTTGGAAAACACTCTGCAAGATATTATCCAGGAGAACTTCCCCAATCTAGCAAGGCAGGCCAACATTCAGATTCAGGAAATACAGAGAATGCCACAAAGATACTCCTCGAGAAGAGCAACTCCAAGACACTTAATTGTCAGATTCACCAAACTTGAAACGAAGGAAAAAAAGTTAAGGGCAGCCAGAGAGAAAGGTCAGGTTACCCACAAAGGGAAGCCCATCAGACTAACAGCTGATCTCTCGGCAGAAACTCTACAAGCCAGAAGAGAGTGGGGGCCGATATTCAACATTCTTAAAGAAAAGAATTTTCAACCCAGAATTTCGTATCCAGCCAAACTAAGCTTCATAAGTGAAGGAGAAATAAAATACTTTACAGACAAGCAAACGCTGAGTGATTTTGTCACCACCAGGCCTGCCCTAAAAGAGCTCCTGAAGGAAGCACTAAACATGGAAAGGAACAACCGGTACCAGCCACTGCAAAAACATGCCAAATGGTAAAGACCATCAAGGCTAGGAAGAAACTGCATCAACTAACGAGCAAAATAACCAACTAACATCATAATGACAGGATCAGATTCACACATAACAATATTAACGTTAAATGTAAATGGGCTAAATGCTGCAATTAAAAGACACAGACTGGCAAACTGGATAAGGAGTCAGGACCCATCAGTGTGCTGTATTCAGGAAACCCATCTCACATGCAGAGACACACATAGACTCAAAATAAAGGGATAGAGGAAGATCTATCAAGCAAATGGAAAACAAAAAAAGGCAGGGGTTGCAATCCTAGTCTCTGATAAAATAGACTTTAAACCAACAAAGATCAAAAGAGACAAAGAAGGCCATTACATAATGGTAAAGGGATCAATTCAACAAGAAGAGCTAACTATCCTAAATATATATGCACCCAACACAGGAGCACCCAGATTCATAAAGCAAGTCCTGAGTGACCTACAAAAGGACTTAAACTCCCACACAATAATAATGGGAGATTTTAACACCACACTGTCAACATTAGACAGATCAATGAGACAGAAAGTTAACAAGGATATCCAGGAATTGAACTCAGCTCTGCACAAAGTGGACCTAATAGACATCTACAGAACTCTCCACCCCAAATCAACAGAATATACATTTTTTTCGGCACCACACCACACTTATTCCAAAATTGACCACATAGTTGGAAGTAAAGCTCTCCTCAGCAAATGTAAAAGAACAGAAATTATAACAAATTGTCTCTCAGACCACAGTGCAATCAAACTAGAACTCAGGATTAAGAAACTCACTCAAAACCACTCAACTACATGGAAACTGAACAACCTGCCCCTGAATGACTATTGGGTACATAATGAAATGAAGGCAGAAATAAAGATGTTCCTTGAAACCAACGAGAACAAAGACACAACATACCAGAATCTCTGGGACACATTCAAAGCAGTGTGTAGAGGGAAATTTATAGCACTAAATGCCCACAAGAGAAAGCAAGAAAGATCCAAAATTGACACCCTAACATCACAATTAAAAGAACTAGAAAAGCAAGAGCAAACACATTCAAAAGCTAGCAGAAGGCTAGTAATAACTAAAATCAGAGCAGAACTGAAGGAAATAGAGACACAAAAAACCCTTCAAAAAATTAATGAATCCAGGAGCTGGTTTTTTGAAAAGATCAACAAAATTGATAGACCGCTAGCAAGACTAATAAAGAAGAAAAGAGAGAAGAATCAAATAGATGCAATAAAAAATGAAAAAGGGGATATCACCACCGATCCCACAGAAATACAATCTACCATCAGAGAATACTACAAACACCTCTATGCAAATAAACTAGAAAATCTAGAAGAAATGGATAAATTCCTCAACAAATACACCCTCCCAAGACTCAACCAGGAAGAAGTTGAATCTCTGAATAGACCAATAACAGGCTCTGAAATTGTGGCAATAATCAATAGCTTACCAACCAAAAAGAGTCCAGGACCTGATGGATTCACAGCTGAATTCTACCAGAGGTACAAGGAGGAACTGGTACCATCCCTTCTGAAACTATTCCAATTGATAGAAAAAGAGGGAATCCTCCCTAACACATTTTATGAAGCCAGCATCATCCTAATACCAAAGCCTGGCAGAGACATAACCAAAAAAGAGAATTTCAGACCAATATCCTTGATGAACATTGATGCAAAAATCCTCAATAAAATACTGGCAAACCGAATCCAGCAGCACATCAAAAAGCTTATCCACCATAATCAAGTGGGCTTCATCCCTGGGATGCAAGGCTGGTTCAACATATGCAAATCAATAAACGTAATCCAGCATATAAACAGAACCAAAGACAAAAACCACATGATTATCTCAATAGATGCAGAAAAGGCCTTTGACAAAATTCAACAACCCTTCATGCTAAAAACTCTCAATAAATTAGGTATTGATGGGATGTATCTCAAAATAATAAGAGCTATCTATGACAAACCCACAGCAAATATCATACTGAATGGGCAAAAACTGGAAGCATTCCCTCTGAAAACTGGCACAAGACAGGGATGCCCTCTCTCACCACTCCTATTCAACATAGTGCTGGAAGTTCTGGCCAGAGCAATCACGCAGGAGAAGGAAATAAAGGGTATTCAATTAGGAAAAGAGGAAGTCAAATTGTCCCTGTTTGCAGATGACATGATTGTATATCTAGAAAACCCCATCGTCTCAGCCCAAAATCTCCTTAAGCTGATTAGCAACTTCAGCAAAGTCTCAGGATACAAAATCAATGTACAAAAATCACAAGCATTCTTGTACACCAATCACAGACAAACAGAGAGCCAAATCATGAGTGAACTCCCATTCACAATTGCTTCAAAGAGAATAAAATACCTAGGAATCCAACTTACAAGGGATGTGAAGGACCTCTTCAAGGAGAACTACAAACCACTGCTCAATGAAATAAAAGAGGATACAAACAAATGGAAGAACATTCCATGCTCATGGGTTGGAAGAATCGATATGGTGAAAATGGCCATACTGCCCAAAGTAATTTATAGATTCAATGCCATCCCCATCAAGCTACCAATGACTTTCTTCACAGAATTGGAAAAAACTACTTTAAAGTTCATATGGAACCAAAAAAGAGCCCGCATCGCCAAGTCAATCCTAAGCCAAAAGAAGAAAGCTGGAGGCATCACACTACCTGACTTCAAACTATACTACAAGGCTACAGTAACCAAAACATCATGGTACTGGTACCACAACAGAGACATAGATCAATGGAACAGAACAGAGCCCTGAGAAATGATGCCGTATATCCACAACTATCTGATCTTTGACAAACCTGACAAAAACAAGAAATGGGGAAAGGATTCCCTATTTAATAAATGGTGCTGGGAAAACTGGCTAGCCATATGTAGAAAGCTGAAACTGGATCCCTTCCTTACACCTTATACAAAAATTAATTCAAGATGGATTAAAGACTTAAATGTTAGACCTAAAACCATTAAAATCCTACAAGAAAACCTAGGCAATACCATTCAGGACATAGGCATGGGGAAGGACTTCATGTCTAAAACACCAAAAGCAATGGCAACAAAAGCCAAAATTGACAAATGGGATCTCATTAAACTAAAGAGCTTCTGCACAGCAAAAGAAACTACCATCAGAGTGAACAGGCAACCTATAGAATGGGAGAAAATTTTTGCAACCTACTCATCTGACAAAGGGCTAATATCCAAAGTCTACAATGAACTCAAACAAACTTACAAGAAAAAAACAAACAACCCCATCAAAAAGTGGGCAAAGGATATGAACAGACACTTCTCAAAAGAAGACATTTATGCAGCAAAAAAACACATGAAGAAATGCTCATCATCACTGGCCATCAGAGAAATGCAAATCAAAACCACAGTGAGATACCATCTCACACCAGTTAGAATGGCCATCATTAAAAAATCAGGAAACAACAGGTGCTGGAGAGGATGTGGAGAAATAGGAACACTTTTACACTGTTGGTGGGACTGTAAACTAGTTCAACCATTGTGGAAGTCAGTGTGGCGATTCCTCAGGGATCTAGAACTAGAAATACCATTTGACCCAGCCATCCCATTACTGGGTATATACCCAAAGGACTATAAATCATGCTGCTATAAAGACACATGCACACGTATGTTTGTTGCGGCACTATTCACAATAGCAAAGAGTTGGAACCAACCCAAATGTCGAACAATGATAGATTGGATTAAGAAAATGTGGCACATATACACCATGGAATACTATGCAGCCATAAAAAATGATGAGTTCATGTCCTTTGTAGGGACATGGATGAAACTGGAAAACATCATTCTCAGTAAACTATCGTAAGGACAAAAAACCAAACACCGCATGTTCTCACTCATAGGTGGGAATTGAACAATGAGAACTCATGGACACAGGAAGGGGAACATCACACTCCAGGAACTGTTGTGTGGTGGGGGGAGGGGGGAGGGACAGCATTAGGAGATATACCTAATGCTAAATGACGAGTTAATGGGTGCAGGAAATCAACATGGCACATGGATACATATGTAACAAACCTGCACATTGTGCACATGTACCCTAAAACCTAAAGTGTAATAAAAAAAAAAAAAGAAAATAAAGTATAATGGCTCCTACTTCTTAAAGTGTGAGTGTAATTATGGGGAGAAATACCCTTAGAGGGAAGCAAGAAAACAAAGAAGCGATCACAGGCTTGGGTTGGGGTGGGAACACATTTGGATACTTTTTTAACTCATTGGGAGACAGGAAAGAACCAATAAAAGTTGGCATGGCAATTAAGCAAGGAAAAAAAAACAAAAATAATGCCTTATTTTAGCAGTAAAAATGTTTGACTTTTGACTACAAAGAGCCTTATTTTTTTCTTTTTTTTTTTTTTTTTGAGATGGCATCTTGCTCTATTGCCAGGCTGGAGGGCAGTGGCACCATCTCGGCTTACTGCAACCTCCGCCTCCCTGGTTGAAGCGATTTTCCTGCCTCAGCCTCCCGAGTAGGTGGGACCACAGGCATGTGCTATCACGCCCAGGTAATTTTTGTATTTTTAGTAGAGACGAGGTTTCACCATGTTGGCCAGGATGGTCTGGATCTCTTGACCTCGTGATCTGCCGACCTCAGCCTCCCAAAGTGCTGGGATTACAGACGTGAGCCACCGCACCCGGCTGAGCCTAACTTTTTATACTAGTATTTACCAAACTGTGTCCTGCTGAACTCTAATGTCCTCTGAAATGTAAAAAGGTGTTCTAGGAAAAACCCACATTAAAGAAATCTGTTAAATTTTTGCATATTCTTACATTTTCCAACTGATTGGAAATAAAACTTTTTTTTTTTTTGAGATGGAGTCTCACTCTTGTTGCCCAGGCTGGAGTGCAACGGTGTGATCTCGGCTCACTGCAACCTCTGCCTCCCGGGCTCAAGCGATTCTCCCTGCCTCAGCCTCCCAAGTACCTAGGATTACAGGCACCCACCACTGTCCCCAGCTAATTTTTTGTATTTTTAGTAGAGATGGGGTTTTGCCATGTTGGCCAGGCTGTTCTCAAGCAACTGACATCAGGTGATCCACCCGCCTCAGCCTCCAAAGTGCTGGGATTATAGGCATGAGTCACCGTGCCCGGCCAAAACTTTTTCATAGAATATGTTTTAGGAAAAATTGCTTTTCACCATATGTTAAGGTAGAGTATATATGTGTATGTTTTTAAAATATTTTGGTCAAGTTTTAGCTAATTATTTCTTTTTATTTTCCATATTAAACCTTATCTGATCAAAAGAACTCTCTCGTAAGGGAAGAACTACTAGGTGGGTCTGTGAGATAGTACTAAAGGTAAGGCAGATTAGTACTATTTCAGAAAGAAATGGCATAGAAAAGAAAGCTATTTTCTTTTATTTATTTGTTTTGGGAGCTGTGAAAAGTAAAAGCTGATATACAGGTGTAGTGTATAGAATGGTCTGTATCAAACTAGATCTACATTACTTTACTAGAAATATAGGGCAATAATAAAATTTCCAAAGCCAAACTGAACGATAACATGTATTTCTTTGGAAAGTCTCAGAAAACCCATTTCTGAATGACAAAACGGAGAGGTAAGTTCCAACTAGGTGATATCTGCAGTTAAATTTTCTTGGTTATCTATTTCAAAAATTCACAACTATTCTTCACTAAAATGTTTCACTGGGTCAGGCACAGTGGCTCATGCCTGTAATCCCAACACATTGGCAACCTGAGGCAAGAGGATTGCTTGAGGCTGGGAGTTAGAAAACAGCCTGGGTAACATAGAAAACCCCCTGTCTCTGCAAAAAAAAAATAATAATAATAATTAAAAAAATAAGCCTGGGAGTGGTGGTGCATGCCTGTGAGTCCAGATACTTGGAGCCTGAAGTGAGAGGATCGCTTGGGCCTGCGAGGCGGAGGCCACAGTGAGCCATGATCATACCGCTGCACTCCAGCCAGGGCAACAGAGTGAGACCTTCTCCCAAAAAAAAAAAAAAAAAAAAAAAAAAGCTTTAATGCATATTAAAAAAGATTATTTTTCCCCAGTTTTACATTCAAGATGTGAAATACCCAATCTTTTTCTTTTTAAATTTTATTATTATTTTTTAATTGTACTTTAAGTTCTGGGATACATGTGCAGAACACACAGGTTTGTTACATAGGTATACACATGCCATGGTGGTTTGCTGTACCCATCAACCCATCATCTACATTAGGTATTTCTCCTAATGCTATCTCTCACCTAGTCCTCTACCCCCGACAGGCCCCAGTGTGTGATGCTCCCCTCTCTGTGTTCATGTGTTCTCATTGTTCAACTCCCACTTATGAGTGAGAACATGCAGTGTTTGGTTTTCTGTTCTTGTGTTAGTTTACTGAGAATGATGGTTTCCAGATTTATCCATGTCCCTGCAAAGGACATGAACTCATCCTTTTTTATGGCTGCATAGTATTCCATGGTGATTATATGTGTCACATTTTCTTTATCCTGTCTATCACTGATGGGCATTTGGGTTGGTTCCAAGTCTTTGCTATTGTGAACAGTGGTGTAATAAATGTATGTGTGCATGTGTCTTCATAGTACCATGATTTATAATCCTTTGGGTATATACCCAGTAATGGGATTGCTGGGCCAAACGGTATTTCTGGTTCTAGTTCCTTGAGGAATCACCACACTGTCTTCCATAATGATTGAACTAATTTACACTCTCACCAACAGCTTCTCTCTGTACCTGTGGTAGAATTCGGCTGTGAATCCATCTGGTCCTGGGCTTTTTTTGGTTGGTAGCCTATTAATTACTGCCTCAATTTCAGAACTTGTTATTGGTCTATTCAGGGATTCACTTCCTCCTGGTTTAGTCTTGGGAGGGGGTATGTGACTAGCAATGTATCCATTTCTTCTAGATTTTCTAGTTTATTTGAGTAGAGGTGTTTATCGTATTCTCTGATGGTAGATTGTACTTCTGTGGGATCAGTAGTGATATCCCCTTTATCATCTTTTATTGTGTCTATTTGATTCTTTTCTCTTCTTAATTAGTCTGGCTAGCAGTCTATCTATTTTGTTAATCTTTTCAAAAAACCAGCTCCTGGATTCATTGATTTTTGGAAGGGTTTTTCATGTCTCTATCTCCTTCACTTCTGCTCTGATCTTAGTTATGTCTTGTCTTCTGCTAGCTTTTGAATTTGTTTGCTCTTGCTTCTCTAGATCTTTTAATTGTGATGTTAGTGTGTTGATTTTAGATCTTTCCAGTTTTCTCCTGAGGGCATTTAGTGCTATAAATTTCCTTCTAAACACTGCTTTAGCTGTGTCCAAGAGATTCTGGTATGTTGTGTCTTTGTTCTCAATGGTTCCAAAGAACTGCTTTATTTCTTTCTTAATTTCATTATTTACCTAATATTCATTCAGGAGCAGTAGTTGGGTGGTTTTCAGTGAGTTTGTTTTTTTTTTTTTTTTGAGATGGAGTCTCACTCTGTCATCCAGGCTGGAGTGCGGTGGCGCGATCTCGGCTCACTACAAGCTCCGCCTCCCGGGTTCATGCCATTCTCCTGCCTCAGCCTCCCGAGTAGCTGGGACTACAGGCGCCCGCCATCACGCCCAGCTAATTTTTCTATTTTTACTAGAGTTTCACCATGCTAGCCAGGATGCTCTCGATCTCGTGACCTTGTGATCCGCCCGCCTCGGCCTCCCAAAGTGCTGGGATTACAGGCGTGAACCACCGCGCCTGGCCTTGAGTGAATTTCTTAATCCTGAGTTCTAATTTGATTGCACTGTGGTCTGAGAAAGTTTTTATGATTTCTATTATTTTGCTTGTACTGAGGAGTGTTTTACTTCCAATTACGTGGTCAATTTTAGAGTAAGTGCGATGTGGTGCTGAGAAGAATGTATATTGTGTTGATTTGGGGTGGAGAGTTCTGTAGATGTCTATTAGATCTGCTTGGTCCAGAGCTGAGTTCAAGTCCTTAATATCATTGTTAATTTTCTGTCTCATTGATCTGTCTAATATTGACAGTGGGGTGTTAAAGTCTCCCACTATTGTTGTGTGGGAGTCTAAGACTCTTTGTAGGTCTCTAAGAACTTGCTTATGAATCTAGGTGCTCCTGTAATGGGTACATACATATCGAGAAGAGCAACCCCCAGACACATAATCGTCAGATTCATAAACGTTGAAATGAAGGAAAAAATGTTAAGCGCAGCCAGAGAGAAAGGTTGGGTTACTCACAAAGTGAAGCCCGTCAGACTAACAGCAGATCTCTCTGCAGAAACCCTGTAAGCCAGAAGAGAGTGGGGGCCAATATTCAATATTCTTAAAGAAAAGAATTTTCACGCCTGTAATCCCAGCACTTTGGGAGGCTGAGGGGGGAGGATCACGAGGTCAAGAGATTGAGACCATCCTGGCCAACATAGTGAAACCCTGTTTCTAATAAAAATACAAAAATTAGCTGGGCATGGTGGCACACACCTGTAGTCCCAGCTACTAGGGAAGCTGAGGCAGGAGAATTGCTCGAACCAGGAAGGCAGAGGTTGCAGTGAGCCGAGATCATGCCACTGCACTTCAGCCTGGTGATGGAGTGAGACTCTGTCTCAAAAAAAAAAAAAAGAAAAGAATTTTCAACCCAGAATTTCATATCCAGCCAAACTAAGCTTCATAAGTGAAGGGGAAATAAAATCCTTTACAGACAAGCATGATCTTCCTGAGGATCAATCGTGATCCTCCTGACTTGGCCTCCCAAGTAATTAGGGCTATAGGCATGGGTAATTTTTAATTTTTTTCTTTTTTAGAGATGGGGTCTTGCTATGTTGTCCAAGCTGGTCTTGAACTCCTGGCTCCAAGTAATCCTCCCACCTCAGACTCGTAAAGTGTTGGGATTATAGGCATGAACCATCATGCAAGGTCGAAAATAAATTTATGGCAAACATTTTGTGATTGTTTCTTGTGGTTCATGCACTGTTCCACACAATTTACACATATTATCTCATTTTATCCTCATAAAGTAGATATTATTATCATCATTCCTATAGGCGCAGTTCAGGATATACTACCCCAAAATATAGCACCTTGATATATTGAAAATTTTAAGGTGAAGTAATGTGAGAAAACGGCAGAAGCAGGAAGGTCTCTCTGACTGTCCCCTGCCCTTTTCTCTAGAAACAGATCATAAAACCTGGTAACTATTTTTTGACCTTTCCCTTAAGTAGGTCACAAGACCCTTATGTGAATGGTACCCTCTCTATAAAGGAGCATCTTTTCTCCAAAGACAAAGAGACAGAGGGGAATCCAAACAAAAAGGCCTTGCCAAGTTTCACCCAGTTTACTATATTTACTTCATACCCTATCATTTCACCATTGAACCTAATATAAAAAACACTCAGATTTAGCTGTTTCTTTGGGTCTTCATTTCCTTATGAAGGCTCCCACGTCATGTAAAACTTACACTTAAATTACAGTATACTTTTCTCCTGTTAATCAGTTTTTGTTATAGAGGCCCCAGTCATGTATATATCAGGAGGGAAAGATATTTTTCCTCTCCTATACCGTTTTGCACATAAAGAGAGATTCAGATGTTAACTGCTTAAGAAGTAACTAGTAAGCAGTGAAACCTGGATTTATACCCTGCCTTCAGGGTATATCCTCTTATTCAATATACTATCCTTGCCTTAGTATGGCATAAAGTTACATTCCTACTAAATATTTGCTATTATTGTTATATATTTTTTAAAATAAAAAGTATAAAAACACCAATATTTTTTGCATAAATGAGTAACACATTCCATATACTCACTGCAATACTTCAAAACTTTTGCTACTTATTTCAAATCCTCTCCAGTGATCATTTCTTCAAATTTACCAAGCACACCAATGAAACAAACTGGATCAAGTACTGTAACAAAGTATGCCACCAACAAACAGTAGGAAAACAACTGAAACAATTTTTTAAATGGGGAAAGAAAAAAGATATGTCAATGAAGTTAAAGGATTTTAATCTAATCAATGTTGTCACATTCCTTAAGATTTAGGTGGCCGTTATTTAAAATTCTTACTTATGACCTGCTGGAGAATGGTCCATTGACTGTAAAAGTTAAGGAAGCAAAAATATCATGGACATCTGCTAGCTACGAGAAAACTTTAAGATGTTAATGAAACTACAATTTAGAAAAAGTTCTGTCTCATATACACAAAGTTTACACTATGTGCTTCTTGAATTTTTTAGCAATTATTAATAATTTTTAGATTCAATTCTTATTATTCTCCAAATTATGGTTTCTATCATGAATATTTATATGCTTAAAACAAAGCACCTCTTGAAAACACAAAACCAAAAATTTCATTAGCCCTTTAAAAATTGTGGTAATTAAAATATTAAGTTATTGAATTATAAGTTTATAAATTATTACTTTTAATGAAATCAATGAAATAGTTGTTTCAATCCTTTACTGTAGAATTTTATAGCATGGAGAGGGTAGAGAAAAGAGAAGGAAAGGAAATAATCATAAAATGATGAGGTAATTTTTAAAAGCAAAATCACTGAAAGGCCACTAATAACTTCAAGTGAAATGCCATATAAAAGCTTTTAATTGCCTTAAATTTGTGAAAACCTACCCAGGAGATCAACAAATTCACATAAATGAACTGCATTATACTAATAAGAGACCCCTGGCTTGAGAACAAACAAAATGAACCATTCTCACATGGCTGCAAATTATCTGAAAAGAAGAGAAAGAGACAAAGTCAAAGTAACATGTTTGCATGGTGGGAAAAAGATCAAATATTGATCAGTCCAAGCTGAGGTAATTAGAGCCATTGTCAAGGAGATAGGATGCATGTTCTTAGTAACACAGAAATACATCTTTGTGTCTTAAGTGTTGAGTAAATTAGCCATTCATTAGGTGGACTTTTATTTTAGAAATTCAATAAAACATCTGGATGGCATCAGGTATATATACATTTTAAATTTAGTAAATTCTTAACTGTTTTTAAAAAATCTCACTTGTGAGATTTTTCAGAAAGAGTTAAAAGAATGTGCTTGAACTTCTGGTAAATATTTTACTATCACCGTGGTTTGCACAAATGAGCAAAATGTAAAATTACTGCAAAATAAAGATAATTTAAAAATTAGTACATTTGATTGTGTATCCATACAAATCTATGAAGTGTGGAGCTTATATAAGTTGTTCTTATTTTTATTATAGTAAAGCCTACACATTTCCTTTTTCGAGTATACTGCCACTAACCATTGTTGACAATTTCAGAGATTAAAGTAACATTTAAAAAGTGTTAAACTCCTAATACTCTATGGCAGAAAGCAAACCAGAAATGTGTTTTATTACTTGTTCACAAAAAATCGTGGAGCTATTCAAGTTATAACCACAAAGTACATCTGGTAGTCCAATAGGGAAATGGTCACTCATGATTAACTTGCCATGAGAAATTCTTAAAAACACCTGAATATTACAGATGACTTGAACCTTTGGTAAAAATAAGAAAGAAAAATAAATTAAAAAACGACAAAAACCAAAAAGAAAAAATCACCTGAATATATTTCTAATTATCACATTTCTGAAGCAAAATGAAGCTCCCATTTATAAATTTCCTAATATAGATCCAAAGGATTGTGTTTTTATATCAATTTACAAATTCATGGCTTCAATGATGTTTAAATGAAAAAGAAAGCTTGTATGCTTAATCTCATTTCTTCCCACTACACTCATATGTGTCAATCAGACACAGACTTCCAAAATTCAGAAAAAGCAAATCATTGAGCTCTGAAGGCAGCACCACAAAGCCTCATTTCATAAATTTAGTACTACAGAAGCTGTAGGTGAGTAGAATAAATGACTATTTTCATGTTCTAGCTAATGAAATAATCCAAATTTAGATAAAATTCTAGTCTACTCTGAAAATTCAAAATTCATTTATTTAAAAGATCTTTCATATTTTTGTTAATCAAGCCTATTTTCTCTGTTGCAAATTTACTAAAATAACTGTTATTTGTTCAAGGGAGGTATATCTTTTAGTCATGCATTATTATACATGGTTTAATTTCTGTGTAATTTTGTGTACATCATATCTATACACTGAGAAGTTATAGTTTGTCTAACATGAGCAAACACAACAGGCAACTGAAAATTGAAATGTTTCATCAATGTATCCACTGTTTTTCAAGCCCACTTTCCCAAAATACCAAATACAGGAAAAAGTGAGCAAATAATTATTAATGTAATCATTATTTTTACATTGAGTTCTGCTACTATTCTATCAAAAAATACAAATTTTGTTTTCTTTCACTGTCTGGTATTTTGTTCCTTCATTTTAGGATGATTTTGTTCCATCATTCACGTCTTTGTAAAAAGAGAAGGAATTACATCCATTTATGCCAAATTCTTTATCCCACTGAATCTTTTGACAGATGGAATGAAATACTCAAATAGTCACTTTAGTAGCTTAGCTACATATATGCTTTCCCACCTCCACCTTTCTTTCTGAATTGCTGGCAGAAGTGGATCAGGTGTGATGAAAATGAACCACAAATGTGGATGTCACCTCAGAAGGATAGGTTTCATTTCCAACTTTTTAGTCACATTTCAAAGAATATAAATTATACTCATCTTTCATCATTAGCATTTTCCAAAATATAATCATTTAATACGGGCTACCAGTGCTCCCTAGGAAAGAACTCAGCAAATTGTTCCACTGGAACCCTGCTTTTATCATACCTTTGGGAAAAAGTGGAAAAGTAAATACACTGCTTTGCATTTTGTTACCTACTTTGCAGGCAATTTTACTGGCTAAAATAACAAGGCAATGTTTATCTTTCTAGTAATAAAATCACTAAAAAGCAATCAGGGCAGAATACTTTTTGCTCTCTCACCCTCTCCTCACAGCAAAATCTCTGCATGTCATTACTTGACTAGATATTATAAAATCAGAACCTGAAAAAAAATCATGAAATAAAAACTATTGTTTTATTTTTTTCATAGAATCCCAGGCCAAATTCATCTAACTACAAAAAAAAAAAAAAAAAAAAAAGGCAGCAGAGCCACAATTTTTACAAATTTTAAAAGCATGAAAATCAGAAAGGAAGCTCAGTTGTATTGTTTTTCCTTGGGCATTTTTCTAATATTTAATTAAGAAATGGAAAGATAGCAGGAAATATAGCAATTTCTATATATTAACAGACCAATGGCCTACAGATAAGATAGGAAGGTAAAAAGATAGTATCGTTAATTAATCTTTAAGCCATTTATCTAATAAATCTTTAATTCCCCAACAAATATTTGTACTCAGTAGGATAAAACTACAGCTGCTTTCTTTCATATTCAACAGAAAAGCTATTAATATGCCTTGTTCTACAGAAAAGCTATTAATATGTCTTGTTCACTGGAAGATAAAGCAGAGAATTTTTATAAAGATTTTAAAACAAAATAACTAAACATTAACTTCAAATACATAAAAACAGGAACATTAAAAATCAGTTTACTGTTCCTTATTCAATTAAATGATTATTTCAAATATTCTGGCTTTCTTATTATTCTCGGAGGTGATGTATTACAAAATTAAATTTGGATCTCTTCTGTATGCTGTTTTTAATTAATTCATCAAGCAGTATTTATTATCTTTTTAATACAAGGCAATAAAACATTTAAGACCAGACAAAACTGCATAATTCTTACCCTCAAAGAGTTTACAATCTAGTGGAGGAACAGAGGGAGATGAAATAGAAAATGACTTTCTCCAATTTAGAAATTGGGGCTGTATTGCTGTATTGATTCCTTTATTTATTTATTTGAGAAAAAGTCTCACTCTGTCACACAGGCTGAAGCGCACAGGTATGATCACAGATCACTGCAGCTTCCACCTCTAGATTCAAGTGATCCTCTACCTGAGCTTCCCAAGTAGCTAGGACTACAGGCACATGCCACCATGTCCGGCTAGTTTTTATTTTTTTAATTTTTTGTGGAGACAGAGTTTTTCGCTATGTTGCCCAGGCTGGTCTCAAACTCCTGGCCTCAACTGACCTCCCACCTCAGCCTCCCAAAGTGCTGGGATTACAGATGTGAGACAATGTACCTGGCCCTGAGTCTTAGTATTAATTTAGATACAGTGCTTTCGACTCCAAGTATAATCAGATCTGAATGCATATAACAGATCACACTTCAATACAGATAGCTTTTAAGTTATGTTTTTGCTCATTCCTTAATCCACCTAAATAACAAACCATTGTTGAACTTTTTCAATTACTGTGCCAGGCCATGGCAATACAAGGATAAATAACACACAATACCAGCTTTTAGAAAGCTCACAGTCTAGTATTCTCGAGATCATCATTTCTTATCCTCTTAGTCACCACACATACTCCTGCCTCAATCTAAAGCATATGCATCATCCATGCTCCACCTCTTCTAACAATACTTAATCAATGAATCCAGGGAAAATGCTTGAAACAACTTTAAGATGTTAAGATTTGAAAAAAAAATTAAGATATCTTTGTTTCCTTTATAACTCTTGGCAAAATACTAGGTACTAAACAGATTCTCAAAAATAAAAAATAAAAAGATATAATAGGCACAATACACAAAAATAACGACCAAAATGCCCTGAACTTTCTATTTCTTTTTAGAAAAAACTTTATCCCAAGATGGCTTTTTTGAGGTGACAACTTGACTAGGCTACAGACTCTAGTTATTCAATCAAATTCCAATCTAGGTGTTGCTCTTCAGGTATTTTTCAGATGTAATTAAAACTCCCAGTCAGTTGACTTCTAGTACTGGAGTATCCTGGATAATCTGGAGGGGCCTGATTGAATCAGTTGAAAGGCCTTAAAAGCATGGCTTAAGTTTCCTTGACAGAGAGAATAAATTCCATCTATGAATGACAACTTCTGCCCATGCCTAAGAAGCTCAAGGCTTTCTCCCCTTCCTGGTTGCCTGCCCTATGGTTTTGGACTACTTAGCCAGTCTCCACAATGACATAGGCCAAGTCCTCGAAATCGATCAACCAAAAAATAAATCTTATTCTCACTCTATCTTCCCTAATGGGTCTGTTTCTGTGGCTGAATCCTATTAATACAATCTCATTATTTCAAATTATATAATTACTATACTAATATATTTTGAAAGAATGTGTGCCTCTGCTTTTTAATTTGAAAAGTGGGTATTTTTTTTTTAAAAAGGCAGTATACTATCTGTTATGGGATGAGAGGGAAAAAAAGCCAGTATATATTATTGTATGTGTGTATATAACATGTATACGTAAGTATACATCTTGTATATAAGCGAGAACTGGTATAAACCTAAATAGGAATTCCTAACAATTCTTGGCCTAAACGTCAGCTTTCGATTAAAGGAGCCCAGATGTATAAAAAAGCAGTCTGTCAACATTATACTTTAGTTTTTTGTGTAGCCAGAGCTCTTCATTAAGCATTGAGGAGTGTCATAAAGGAAAAAGAGAACATGACTTAATGTAAAAGTAATAAATACTTATTATATACAAGATACTATATGTATATATGCATTTATATATATATATACACATATATACATGGTGCCTCATTTAATCCTCATAAAAATCTAATGAGGTAAAAATGATTCTTATTTCATAGATGGGAAAGTTGAGGCTTACAGTTGTCCAAGGTCATACAGCGAATAGGTGGCATAATCAGCACTGGGAACACTCCCACCTTTTTTAAGAGATGGAGTGGAGACAAGTGTTCACTAGGTTGCCCCGGCTGGACTTGAACTCCTGGGCTCAAGAGACCCTCCCACTTCACCCTCCCAAGCGGCTGGGATTAAACCTAACTCTTTTATTTATTTTTTTGAGACAGAGTCTCACTCTATTGCCCAGGCTGGAGGGCAGTGGTGCGATCTCGGCTCACTGCAGCCTCTGCCTCCAGGGTTCAAGCAATTCTCCTGCCTCAACCTTCCAAATAGCTGAGATTACAGGCACGCACCACCACATCTGGGTAATTTTTTGTATTTTTAGTAGAGATGGGGTTTCACCACATTGGCCAGGCTGGTCTCGAACTCCTGACCTCAGGTGATCCACCCGCCTCGGCCTCCCAAAATGCTGGGATTACAGGCGTGTTACACCGCGCCCAGCCAAGCCTAAATCTTAAGCTCCAACTTTTTCTTTTGCACTATGTACTCCTAGAGGGAAATGACTCGTTAACAGTATATACATTATTCATTGAGAATTTACTATGTGTCAGCCCACTTTATTAAGCATTTTTTGGTTTTTTTTTATTGACTTCTTATAATTTTTTGAGGTATGTGCTATCATGATCTCCATTTTACAGATGAGAAAACTAAGATAGGAAATTGACAAAGAGTAGTAGATTATTAGCCAAGCCTTCAGAATTATCTTAACTCAGTACCTTGGTATTAGAGAGTAGTCTATAGTGAAGGGGATCAGAGTATGACACCCCCAAATATGCCACTTCAGCATAAGGATTATTTTGAACTACAGGCAATTAAAACAGCAAACATAGGAGGAGCTCTCTGCCCTCCCCTTTACTTCCTAAAAATAGGGCATAAATTTCCCTTTTGTAAAGGAAATTCATATTTGTAATGGTGTCCTCCTCTCCAGTACCAGGAAGAGAAGAAGCAGACTCTTCTTACTTGACTCTGCATAATAAACCTTACTAAACAACCCTTATTTACCATTCATTTCTTAGTCACCTATCGTTAATGCCCACCCTCACCCCACCAAAAGTCCAAACTTCCATTTTGTCTAGTCTCTTCTCCATACTTTATCACTCTTTATTAAAATGGTATGTAAGCCCCTTGGTCTCACTGGCTTTTGGGGGTTTTCAATTCTTTTCTGTGAGGCTTCTCACCTGCATACAAAATAAACCTTTTATCCTCCTAATTTTTTGTCAGTTTAATTTGCAAGCACCAACTACTGAACATAAGAGGGTAGAGGAAAAGTTTTTCCTCCTATAGTACCTGCTCTACCCCTCTTACGGGGGGATGAGGTAGTGGACAGATGTTTAAGTAAATATAGCAAATAGTACAGCAGATATAAAAATATATTTGACAAAAACTATTACTGGAGAGTAGAAGATTAAAAATGCTTTGGGTAAAGCATTATAAAAACAAAACAACCCCCCCAAAGCTTCCTAAGTGAAAATCAATGAATGAGAACCATGCAGTGATTTATAGACTAATAATATATTTTGGATTTTAAAATCAATGTTAACAGTTTGCTCAAAATCACTGTACTATCTAAACAAGAACAAATACAATTGATGGAACTAGTTTACATGTCTTTTTTAACATATATCCAAGCTCTAAAACCAATAAGAAATGAGAATAGTTGAAGATATTTGTCTCCTATATTTCATTCACTGTATGTACATGGGAATCATTAGCATAAAGGAATAAAATCAAATGTACAATTATCTACCTTCTCACTATTCTTTCAAATTAGTCTTAATCACAATACTTCTTAAAAGGATTTTATGGTTCCCAGCTGCTTATCATATACAGTTTATACTCCTAAGCATGGAATATAAGGTTCTTCTGACCCCATCCTATCTTCTTTCCTATTGTCATCTCTCACTATTCTTCCACAGGCAACCTAGTTTAGTATTTCACAATTTGATCCATAGGAGAGGTTAATAAGCTCTCTTTGAAAAATGGCTTGACTGGAAAATAGATTTTTTAAAGTTGCATATCATATCTCCCTCTGGGAAATCCAAAATGAACATCAGTGTATTAAGGTGGGGAGGGGCAGGTTGGAAGAGTTCCTGAAAGAGTAAATTAAACAAGGGTTACACAATTAATGACAAGATTGCCCCCCTCCTCCAACAAAAAGGGTCAAATAATTAGAATAAGTAAAGAAATAAATTATCAGTCTTAAATCAGTATGAAAGAAAAAAATTAAAGCCCTTCAAAGTATATACTATTCATTTCAGCATTCAACTAGCAGAATCTATTCCCAATTTATTTATTGGGTTTTGGCTAACCAACTGTTTATTTTTTCCCAACTCTTTAAATGTAATAAAAATATGTTTAAGCTGTATGCTTCAATTAATTCTGAATCACTACTGAAGTAATTAAAATCAAAATATTATAACATCCATTTATGTATTTAAATTTAAATAGCTCGTTTAAAAAGAGTTAGATTCAAGATAGAAATTCAATGTGTGAACGGCAATTCTTTTCAAAGGGCAAAACAGTTATAACTGTTTCATTTATACTTGATGTTTTCCATTAGCCTTTCTTAGATTTCTCAGAAAACAATTACTTGCACTCACTTTATGATTTAGGTAAGGCTCAACAGCCACTTCCTTTAAATACGGAAGCCAAGGTTAAGAGAGGTTAAATGCCTCAGTGCAGATCAGAGGTTGAACTACCTATATAACTGTGGGGTTTTCAGGAAATATTTTACTCTTTCCTTCAAGCAGGTGTAAGATACTAACACATTTGTTATTACAAACATTCCAAGTAGCTTCTTTTACATTTCAACCACTTCTCTTCACTTAAAGGCACTTAAAAAGTATTATATAACAGTAAAGGAATATATAAAAGAATGAGTATAAAAGTATGTTATAAGGAATGTAGGAATTACTATTAAGAAGAGATACAATTTATTGCTTCATTAAATAAAAATGATATAATAATTGCCACTTAGTTATAAATGGAAAAATCCTTCATTTGAGGAATGAATAATAAGAAACATAAGGTGTTAATACTGAAATTAATTATAGGAACATTAATGACATTCACACTTGTTATTAACATGTTAATCACTAAGAACTCAAGATACGTCAAGCTAAGGGCAGCTAATTTTAACAGAAGGTCTTTTCAACAGAGGCTGTATATAATGTCTATAAATTTTGTTTGAGAATAGGGCGAGAAAAATTTTTTTGGTAAGAAATCTAGGCAAGTATGTAAAAATAAGTGTGCATGTAATGAATTAATTCTTTATTAAAATATTGAATAATCTATTTACATCCCATTGTTTATATTTGTTTTTCTAAATTAGTTATTATGACATTAAAGAAATAAATTCTACCATGTTTTTATTCTCAGTGCCTTCTTATTGCTTCTTTTCTAACCTACACCTTTAATCTTCTGCATGTATGTGCCACTAAAATCAGATGTTGTGAAAATTATTATACTGTCACAGGAAAAATGGATTTTGTGATTTCTGGTGGGAAATAAAGCAGTCAGACAAATGAACCATTACGGGAAAAAAATCTTATCTTTTAGGAAAAGTAATAGATCAAGATATTAATGACCATCACCCCTGAACTCACTGCTAGATGCTAAAGAATAAGAACGTAAACTCCTTAACTCTGAAATAAAAATGGCTTTGTTAAAAGACCAAAATCTCTTTTCCCATATTATAAATTATATGTTTACACTATACTTATAAGAAAGATAAGTTGTCAGAGAGCAGCTGCCTTAGACAATACTCCCCCAACCCCTTGCTACAAAATAGTGTCTATCTATGTTTACTTATTTTAAATAAACACTTCAAAATATTCCAGAGAAGTAGGAACATTTAACTTGTAACAGGGAAGGCTACAGAAAAATTTAAAGATATTTACTCTTTAAAGAAAAAGGTTCACATTAGTGAAAAGATCAGTATCAAACAGGAGATGGGCAAGTCTACTTACTCCCAAGTATGTGTTTAACAGAAAACGGACAACTCTGCCCCATTAAAATTCAAAACCTTGGGTCAGGATCTAGCCCTAGGAAAGACTTTTCTTCCTCTCTCGCTGCAGGTACTGGGTTTCCTACCTAATTAAGCCTTTATGAAAGAGTAATAATCAATTAGCCAGCATTTGCACAGGATATTAATTTCTGTGGGGAAATGCATTTTGCAAATAGACTTTGGACATATTACTCATTTGGGCATAGTGGATGTTTCTGACTGATGAAGCACCGTAGAGTTAATCCTCTGAACAGGTAGGTGGGTTGCATATACCTGAAATGGAGGGACAGGAGATAGAACTGGTGATCTATAAAGCTCTGGTATGATTCTTTCTCACTGGCTTCCCAACACATGAGTTTTATTCTAAATACTATAATGTATTTATCCAATAGGGGTTACAGTGGAGTGAATAATTCTATCACAGTGTTTGATTAAAATAAGAAATAAAATAGCAATAATAACACTTCTACATTATATATTTCTTCAAGAGGTTACATGCCCCCATCTAAATTCATGCCTTTCATACTATAATGTACATTTAAATATTAATCTCTTTGGATGCTTTGTTGTTAGGTGTGCCAAGTGGTCACAGTAGTCTAAAAGTTTTGTTAATAACATCTATTTTTTAAAATAAAAGCTTTATTGAGATCTAATTTACATATAAATTGCATCTATTTAAAACATACAATTCAGTGATTTTTAGTATATTGACAGAGATGTGTAACCATCACCACAGTCAATTTTAGAATAGTTGTCTAACTCCCAAAGAAATCCTCTATCTGTTAGGAGTGTAGCATTGTCCCACAACACTTTCAGCCTAAGACAACCACCAATATACCTTCTGTCTTTATTGATTTACCTATTTAAGACTTCTCATGAATGAGATCATACAATAGACAGCCTTTTATAAATGGCTTCTTTCACTTAGCCCAATGTTTTAAAGGTTTACCTATGTTGCAGCATGGATGAAAGTACTTCATCCTGTTTATTACTAAATAATATTTCACTGTGTGGATATAATACATTTTTCTTTCAATTTTTTTGAGTTATAACTGACAAAAATTACATTTATTCACAGTATAAAATATGATGGATGTTTCGATATGTGCATACATTGTGAAATGATACCACAATCAAGCCAATTAACATATCCATGAACTTACAAATTTATCTTTTTTTGTGTGTGGTAGAAGACTTAAGAGCTACTTTCTTAACAAATTTCAAGTATACAAGTATTATAAACTATAGTTATCATGTTGTACATTAGGTCTCCAGAACGTATTCATTCTATAGCTAAAAGTTTATACCCCGCAACCAAAATCTCCCCATCATTCCACCACCCTTCTCGCCTCCCGCAACCACACTTTCTACCCTGTTTCTCTGAGGTTGACTTTTTAAGATTTCATATATAAATGAGATCACACAGTATCTATATTTTTGTGTCTGGCCTATTTCACTTAGCATAAAGTCCTGCAGGTTCACCTATGTTGTTGCAAATGGCAGGATTTCCTCCTTTTTTAAGGTTGAATAGTACTCCATTGTTTATATATACATATACTTTCTTTATCCATTCATCTGTTGACAGACCCCTAGAGTATTTCCCTATTTTGACTATTGTGAATAATGCAGCAATGAACACGGGAGTACAAGTATCTTCAACATACTGATTTCATTTCCGTTTATTTAATTAATTATTTATTTATTTAGAGATAGAGTCTCACTCTGTCGCCCAGCCTGGAGTGCAGTGGCATGATCTCAGCTCACTGCAACCTCCACCTCCTGGGTTTGAGCGATTCTCCTGCCTCAGCCTCCCAAGTAGCTGGGATTATAGGCATGTGCCACCATGCCCAGCTAATTTTTATATTTTTAGTAGAGATGGGGTTTCATCATATTGGCCAGGACAGTCTCCAACTCCTGGTCTCAAGTGATCCAGCCACTTCAGCCTTCCACAGTGCTGGGATTATGGGCATGAGCCACCATGCCCAGCCGATTTCCTTTAGATTTATATCCAAAAATGAGACTGTTGGATTATATAGTAGTTCTGTTTTTAAAGGAACTTTCATATTGTTTTTCATAATCTCTGTGCCAATTTACATTCCCACTAACAAGGGATCCCTTTTTTCCACATGATTTTGACTTTTTGATAACAGTCACAAGTTTAAGGTGGTATCTCATTGTGAGGGAGAGGAAAGCAGGGGGGTAATTTTTTTTTTCTTTTTTTAAAGAGACAGGATCTTCCTATGTTGCCCAGGCTGGCCTTGAACTCCTGGGCTCAACTGATCCTCCTATCTCAGTCTCCTAAGTAGCTGGCACTACAGGTATGCCTCACCACCACTGGACCCAGCTTCATTGTGGTCTTTTGATTTGTATTTCTTTGATGATTAGTGACACTGCACATGTTTTCATATACCTGGGTCATTTGCATGTCTTCTGTGGAAAATGTCTATTCAGGTCCTGGGCTCATTTTTTAATCGGGCTGCTTTTCTGCTGTTGAGTTGTATGAGTTCCTTACATATTTTGGATAATTAACCTTTTATCATATAAGGGATTTACAAATATTTTCTCCCATTCTGTGAGTTGCCTTTTCTTTTGTTGTCTCCTTTGCTGTGCAGAAACTTTTTAGTTTGATATAGACACACTTGTTTAATTTTGCTTTTGCTGCCTGTACTTTTAGTGTCATACATAAAAATTCATTGCAAGACCGGTGTCACGGAGCTTTTCTAATATGTTTTCTTCTGAATTTTAAGGTCTCAGGTTTTATGTTTAAATCTTTAATCTGTTTTGAGTTAATTTTTGTGTCTCATGTAAAATAACAATCTAATTTTATTTATCCATTCAGCAGTTGATGAACATTTCAGTCATTTCTACTAATGCTGCCATAAACATTCATATACACATTTTTGTGTAAACACAGGTTTTCATTTTTCTTTGGTATATATCTAAAAGTGGAATTGCTGGGTCATATGGTAACTCTGTGTTTAGCCTTTTGAGGAACTGCCAGTATTTCCACCAGTGGTGCCTGAGGGTTCCAAGTTCTCCACATCCTTGTCAACACTTGGTATTATCTGTCTTCTTGATTATAGACATCCTAGTGGGTGTTAAGATGAAGCCCACTGTGGTTACGCCACTGTCTGATGGCTAAGATTAGCATCTTTTCAAGTGCTTATTAAAACTCCTTGCTTTGTGTATATGTGTTTTCATAAAGTGGAGGTAAGGTCCTGAGTTCGTAAAAACTAAGATTAATACTAAGGTGGTGAAGTTACAGTTAGCTTGTTACTTTTTGGAACTTAGCTGAGGAGACCTTCACATATACAAGGACTCATCACTCTTGTTTATATTACAATAGATCTTATTCTTCCTAGAAGATGGGTAGTTCACTAAAGACAGCACCCATGTTTTCTTCATCTTTGTATCGGTCACATTGCTTCACAGGATACGTATAGTAGGCAGACTCAACGAATGATGGTTAAATGAATACGTTTAGCATCTGATGTCATATTACCTTTATAATGCCTCCCTAAGATATACAATGGAAGAATACTATTCAACCCTTTTTGGAAAAACAATAAACATATACAATTATGCACTGAATTGGTATGGCCATTTGAAAACTCCAAATTTTACAATCCCAAGTTTAGTTCTCAGTGTGCCTTTGACTAGGCCAGAGATTTTTCATGTTTAGATGATCTAAGTTTTAAAACATTAACATCTAAAATAAAACAATATCTTTATTTTTATTTATGAACATAATGGTAGATCATTTATTTTAAACAAATAATGAGATATCTCATTACGATATGATAAAGCCTAACTTTATTAATTGTAAAATGAGCATTGAGTGGAATCTTTTGTTCTTTTCAAGTATAAAAGGCACAACTGGGAATAACTTTATTTCTATAATCCTACAGTATGGGCTATGAATATAGGCTCTGGTATTAGAGGACCTGAGTTCCAGCCCAAATCTGTCACTTATCAGCCGGGTGAATTTTAGCCAATTATTTAACCTCTCTAACCTTGAGTTCCTGTATTTTTCAAATGGATAACAGAATTTAACTCGGAAAGCAACTGAGAGAACTAAATATGTAACGTATTACTATGTGGTAAGCTATTATTATTCAAGGAAATATTGTAAATATGTCCAATGTGGAATCAATTTTCGAATAAAAAAATTCTTTAAACAACACTAAGCCACTAGGATTAGTCTTAATGCCTTAGCTTAGAGAGGAACCAGGAAATAGGGACAGGAAAAATATATTATAGCTTTTGAATTATATATTATTTGTGTGTACCATATATTTAAAATAATCAACTAAGTTTAATTATTAACTATTAAGAGAAATACCTTATTATAAGAAAACTATTTCTACATTATAAGTTGTAAGGAGAAATTACATAACCTAATAAGAGGGGCTTCTAAAACGAAGCATATATGCCTACTAGAAATTATGCTAGTCTATATGTTAAAATTAAATTGGTTTATAAGGAAAATCTGTGATTATTTCAAATTGAGACAATAATTTAAACATTAAAATAACATAAAATGATTTAACATTAGATATTTAATTATATGCGATATCCCTAGAATGTTTGCTTGATTTATCGTATATTATAAAATGTATATTCAGGAAAATATTTACTGATTTAACTAATCATTTTCAATATAAAGGTGAACTTTCTTTTGGAAGCCAAGACAGATTATAATCCATTAATATATCTTTCAACAAAAAGGATGAAATCTTCCACTGGGTAGGCTGATAAACTCTTTCGTGTCAAAACTAAGCCTCTTTATCATGATAACCCAGAATAATGGTCGGCTGCTCTAGGCACTTTATCTACTTTACAGATGAAAAATCAGTTCTACTTTCATGGAATTAGATTAATGCCATAACAGGAAATACTTCTAGGGCTGAACTTGCTTCATGTCTTCAAAGCTGCCTGTAAATTTAAAGTACTTCCTGAACTCAAAAGATAAGACAGGAGAAGGAAAAAGAAAAACAGTACAGTGACCCTTTTACTGAAGGAAAATATTGCTTCCTGAAAAAGATGTTGAAAGCTACTTGCTAAGGGCATTATGCTCTAGAAAGCCTAGGGCAAGTCTGTTTCAGTGGAACATAAGGATTCTGGTCATAGATCAGATAGTTGCTATAAATCTGTTCTTTCTATAATCCTTTTTGATAAACTTAAAGTCTTCCCAGTGAAAGCTAAAATAATAACTTTCTCACCTTTTAGTATACACAGAATTGCTTACTCTTTTACATATGACATTTTATGAAGGATTACAGTTTTACACATTTGGGAAAATGCTGACTACAAACTCTAGAATTAAATTTTGGTTCAGAATGTAGATCAAAGGTAGTGAATTCAGTTGACACCTTATCAGGTAGTCTAACATAAAAAACAGGCCACATTATCTAGAACATATAAAAGAGTTTTTTGAATGGTGATGATACTGAAGATGATATATATAATAGATAATTAGGAGGAAAAGAATATTAACTGTCTGTATGCATTGAAACATATCCATATAAAATCAGAGATGAAAATAAAACTAATGATTATACAACCTAAAAAGAGGGGGTAAAGGAGGAAATGAACCCACCATGAAAACAGTAAAGAAAATTTAGAGAGAGAACACCATCTATCAATTTATGCATATCGGGTTGCTTACAACATGCTCATCACTATAGAGTATACAAAATAATAATATTCAACAGATGCATACTGAGCATAATAAATACCAGGCACTATGCTAGTTGCCAGAGGTAATATGGCTATTAAGAGAGGCAAGGCCAGGCGCAGTGGCTCATGCCTGTAATCCCAGTACTTTGGGAGGCCGAGGCGGGTGGATCACGAGGTCAGGAGTTCGAGACCACTCTGGCTAACACGGTAAAACCCTGTCTCTACTAAAGATTAAAAAAAAAAAATTAGCCGGATGTGGTGGTGGGCACCTGTAATTCCAGCTACTCAAGAGGCTGAGGCAGGAGAATAGCTTGAACTCGGGAGGTGGAGGTTGCAGTGAGCTGAGATGGCACCATTGCACTCCAGCCTGGGTAACAGGGGAGACTGCCTCAAAAAAAAAAAAAGAGAGAGAGAGAGGCAAGGACCTTACCTTCTTATTAGCTGGCATACTAGGAGGGTTTAAACAAGTTCATTACCAAATGGAGATAACTGCAACAAAGGAGACAAGCATGGTTATATAAGGTGGGGGTTGGAGGGATATTATGAAAATAGCTCATGGAGGAACAGGGAAAGCTATTTTAGATAGCTAACCAGAAAATGACTCTCTAAGAGGATGGCATTTGAGTTGAATGTTGAAGGTTATACATGAGTCAGCCCTTAGAAAACAGTGAAGAGCATTCCAGGAAGGAGTAAGAGTGAAGGACTTTCGAAGGAAAAGGGCTTGGTTGTTAAAGGAATAATCAATGAGAAAGAACTAGAATAAGATGATATTCGACAGGTAGGAGGAAAGCCATGTAAGACATATAGGGCTTTATACACCATGGCAGAAAGTTTGGAGTTTATTCTATGAGCAATCATTGGCAGCCATGAGAGGGATTTAAACATCAAAATGTTTTATGCTGGTTTGCATTTTTAAAAGGCCACTCCAGCTCTTCTGTGGAGAATGGTTTGAAAGGGTTAAAATGTAAAAGGAGATCAGTCAGGAGGCTATAGCAGTAGGGCAGGAGAAAAATACTAATGGTCTGTAATAGAATGGTAATTGCTGATAAAAGAAGAGTAAATGGGTTCCAGATATAAAGACAGGGACTTATTGAAGGAAAAGAAAAAATCAAGGATGACTCCTAGGGTTTGGCTAGGGCACATGAGTCAAATCCTACAGTGGTACCATATACAGAGATGTATTAAACATAAGAGAAACAGGATTGACACTGTATATTAAGATGTCTATTTGCATATAATAATCAAAATAACCAGTTGGTCATTAAGTTTGGAGATCAGAAAAGAGGTATGCGCTAAAAATATACATTTGGAAATAGTTTTTTGGATGGTACTTTTGGCCATGAATCTAACTAAGAAATCTATGACAATAAATACATAAATACCAAAAATATATAAACAAATTACAGAACTTCAGATTTTGTCAAACTTTTATTGGTCCAAATTTCTTCTTAGAATTGTTTACTGATTAAACATTGTTTTTCACTTATAATATTGCTTCTATCTTTTCTTTTTTCACTTGCTTAGTGTTATGACCACTTTGACTATTTTGTTAATTTTATTTAAAAAGGCTTTAGATTTAATTCTATTTTCTTGTTTTCTATTTTATTACTTTCCGTTTTTGTATTTATCACTACCTGTCCTCCTTTATTTTTCTTAGTGGATTCCTTAAGATTTTCTATATGCAAAACGTCATCTACAAATAGGAGTAGTTTCACTTCTTTCCAATCTTAATGCCATTTCTATTTATTGCTTATTTGCTGTGGCTACTACAATTTTCAGTAGAAATTTCATGACCCCTTGATCCTAAGATTGTCTCCTATGTTTTTCATAAAAGTTTTATCATTTTACATTTAAGTCTGTGATCCATTTACTTGATTTTTCTATCAGGTCAAGGTTCACTTTTTGGTCTTTTGGCCACTTTTCACTTTTGATGTCATGTTGCAACATTTTGAAAAGGCTATCTTTTCACCAATTAGTTGGCTTTATACCTTTGTCAAAAATCAGTTAAGCACATTTATAGGGGCATTTTAATAATTTTTTAACTAGAATTTTTTGTTATTTTCTCATTAGTTGCCCTAAGGGTTACAATATACATCTTAATTTATAATAATCTACTTAAGAGTCATGGAAACTTTTTTTTTTTTGGAGACAGTAAATGAAGACTAAGAGGATGAAGACCTTTATGATGATTCAATTCCACTTAATGAATAGTAAATATATTTTCTATTCCTTATGATTTCCAGGCTGGAGCATAGTGGCATGATCTTGGCTCACTGCAACCTCCACCTCCCAGGTTCAAGCGATTCTCCTGCCTCAGCCTCCCAAGTAGCTGGGACTACAAGCATTTAAAGACTTTATTATATTAATCTTCTTATTTACCATTCTGATTTTCTTCATTTCATCTTGTGAATTTAGTTTACCATCTGGTGTCCTTTTCTTACTCACTTCAAGAGCTTTGTTGCCATGCACCTCCTTTCTGCTGTTATCATCATATATATTACATTCTAATAAGTCATAGGGCCAAAATACAATTAAATACAAATTGTTATATGCATTTGCTTTTAAATGAGTTGAGAGAATAGTGAAGAAATATGTCACTATACTGTCTTTTGTAATTACTTACATAATTACCTTTATTGATGCTCTTTGTTTTTTGTGTATAGATTTAAATTGCTATCTGTTGTCATTTAATTTCAGCTTAAAGAATTTTCTTTAGTATTTCTTGGTGAGGCAGATGTTCCAGCAACGAACACTCTTAGACTTGCTTATCTAGGAAAATATTTCATTTTATTTTTGACATATTTTTGCTGGACATAAGGTTATTTGCTGATAATTTTTTTCTTTCAGCACTTTAAATATGTTATCTCATTACCTTCTGGCTTCATTGGTACCGGTGAGAAGTAAGCTGTTAATTTCGTGTTCCCCTGTCGTGATTTGCTGAGTTTAAGATTTTCCTTTTGTCCTTGTCAAATAGTCAAGATTTTGACTATTATGAGGCCAGGTGTGTATCTCTTTGCATTTATCCTACTTGGTGTTCAAAGAGCTTCCTAGATGTATAAACACATGTTTTTCAATAAATTTGGACTGGTTTTTGCCATTTTTTCTTCAAGTATTTTTTTCTGCCTTTATTTTCAGACATAATAGTAGTTATAGCATAGAACTGGGCATGAAAATATCTCCCCATTTACTAACCACATGACTGTGGATAACACACAACATTTTTTGTGTCTCAATTTTCTTACATGTAAAGGGGGATGAATTATACCAACCATATGTCACCTAATTCATAGAATTACTGTGAGGCTCAAGTTATATAATATCTAATTTAAAAACTAAACATTAAATAAATGTAAATGTATTTTTCCAAGGATAAAGTCTTCATCTATAAACCTTTGATCTCAGTTCCATCTAGTAGTTATCACTCTTCAACACTGCATTATCAGTCTTCTGTTCTATCATATCTTCCTTAGACAATATACAAACTCAAATCTCTTATATCTTTAAGCAAACCTTCCCTCTCACCCAACAGTCTTCACTCGATGTAATCTGCCTACTAGTACCATCTTTCTGATGGTATAGTGATTCTTAAACTCTCTGAGGTGAAGGCCAAGTTATTTTTTATCCTCTAGTCCAACACAGACCCATATACAGTGCTATTGTGCATAACTAGTTTACAGATTATATATAAGCAACTCACCACAGGTGCTCTCCAACATTCAAAGTCGTCCATTCCCTGTTCAATCAGAAATCTGATGATCGTGCACCAGGATGTTGGCAGTGTTAAACAAAATGTATAGGGTCCCATTAGTTTGGACTGAGCTCCTGCACTAGGCCCACCAGACCAAACCAAAATGGAGTCACTCAAGCTGATGTTCCACATCACTAAGCTAAAACATAGTTGTTTATCTTACTTTCCAAGAAATCAGGAGAAACAGATAATAGCCAGATCCCCAAGGAAACAGACCAGTTTTAGCTGTATAAAGAAGTCCCCTCTGCTTTAACCTTTATAAGAAAAGTAACTTTGGAAATACCAATCCACGTTTTGTTTTCTGTTTTTGCTTTCTTCAGCCCTTTTCTGTCTATAAAGTCAACTTCCTCTGCTCAGCTTACTGGAATATTCATTCTATTTAATAGAATGAGGTTGTTGTCCGATTCTAGAATTGCAAATAAAAACCAATTAACATCTTTAAATTTGTTATAATTTTGTATTTGCTGGAAGGGGGTGTAAACTTGTTAAACAGTTTCCAAATAGTCTCAAATTTTATATTTCATTCATTACAGACTAAGATCAAATAGTTCTCAGACTATACTTTTCTCTGATAATTTTTTTTCTATCACCAGTGGTGTAATCAAAACCCATTAGTCATTTTAGACAGCGATGACCTCGTATCTTTCATAACCATCCTTTTCTGTCTCTTCTGTTGATATTAATTTCTTTCTTCACTATTTAGGAAGCATTCCTTAAGATGTTATTTTCGGCATTCTTCCTGTATTCCAAACTCATTATGTATATAGACAATCATTTCTTCCCCTGGATTTACTAAAGGAGCCATGATTCTCTCAAGTCATGTAAAAGGGTAACCTCTATCTCATTTTACTCCACCACAGACAAATACTCATTTCCAAGGGCCTTTGCATCCTTTCCTACTTTCTTACTTATATCAGCCTCAACCTAGACTAATATAACACCTTTCTAATTAATGTATCTGTAACTAATCTTCCTCACCTCCAATTTAAAGACACATGGTCAAATTAATGTATCCAGCATAGTTTTGATCATAGTAATTCCCTGCGTACTCAAAGTACTTCATTGTTTTAGCAATCCATACCAGTTTCAAATTTTACCACTGTTACTCTCATCTGAATCAACTTTGGCAAGTCAACAATTCCTTTAATATAGCTGGCAACTGTAAACATTGGTAAATAGTTACTGAATGACTGACTTCAATGATTATTGGATTAAAATAATTTTGAAAATAAAAAAATCACTCTATACTGTTTATATCATGACTATATACTTTTATATTACTATTCTTACTTTACGAAAATCATCCCATAACCAATGCTATTTTCACATGTCTAATAATACTGCTGCTAGTTTTACTGTTGGATGAACTACATTCTAGCCTCCTGCTGCTACTGAGAAATGCATTAAAGTAGGTCACGTGGTTTTCTTCATGTCAACAAATGATGGCTCAATTAGGCAGATAAGTATCTACAGCCCTCAGCAGAATCTTCAGTCCATTCTTAGCAGTTTAGAAAAGCACTTTGGTTAGCATTAGAGCCAAGGAAAGGAACACTTGTAATTCTTTAAGCATTCAATTAAATTTTTTTAATTCAAGACTGGCTATTGAATGTTTCCAAACAAACAGTGTGGAAGTAGACATTCATCATGAATGAGCACTCTAAAATCTGGTGTGTATGTAAATTTCTTAATGAATGAGATTATGACATTTCTGATACACTCTTTGCAGTATAAACACTTATGGATGATCCATTTTGGTAATTTTGTCATCAACAGATGATTCTATGTTGGTTTGCTAATTAATGGGCAGTGTTTGCACGCACAGAGCCAAAGGCATTTCCAACTAAAAGATACATAGAGCTACTGCTGAGTCACTTTGTAAAGTAAAGCCTTCCAGTTCATGAAAGGAAATCTCAGGAATGCAAAGTAAAAAAGAAAAATCATGAAGCAAAAAGGTTCCAGAATAGACAAATACCTAAATATTTAGACATCAGTTTATCTACTCTTTTCTAAAAATTCAATCTAATGAATTAGATTTTTCCCACCCTAAGAAATTAGAAGTAATTTAAAAAGGAGGTTGAAGATGAAACACTACCAGCTCCAGAGCTGGTAAAATTATTAAAATGTATATATAAGTACTCAAAATATATAACAATTTGAGTAACTTAAAATAAAAGCAAATAAATGTATACACTTGAAGAGACTCACAGAATAGTCCTATAAGTAACAGACGTTATAGATGATGATCCCGTGTCATGAAGAAAATTGAATTGTATTCATGGAACTGATGAAGAAAGAAAGAACTACATCAATATTTGGAAGAGGAAAATTTAAAGAAGGGTTCACTTCGGCAATAAACGATTATAGATAAATGATACATTCCTAAACTAAGTTTCAATAATACTAACAGCAGTGCTAAATTTATGTAAATGAAAAAAATACTATAATCATTTATCTCTATTGCCAATATAAGGATGATCAATGTGAGATATCCCTCAATAGCATGGAAATAACAGATATTAATACTGCCTTTTAGTCAACCATCAACCCACTAAGTAGGATCAGATATGGAATATGTCCTGTCTGAATATATTAACAAATCTACAAAAGGATTATGCTGGGGGTTAGGGTAGTGTTGGTGCATTATGAAAGAGAAACAAAAGCAAATGTTTGTGCTACTTTAAAAAAAAAATAAAAATTCTGTTGCTCAGGCTGGAGTGCAGTGGTGCAACCATGGATCACTGCAGGCTTGACCCCCCGGGCTCAAGGGAGCCTCCCACCTCAGCCTCTCGAGTAGCTGGGACCTCAGGCACAAGCCACCGTGTCTAAATATTATTATTTTGGTAGAGACAGGGACTTGTTATGTTGACCAGGCTGGTCTTAAATTCTTGGCCTCAGGGATCCTCCTGCCTTGGCCTCCTAAAGTGCTGGAATTATAAGCATGAGCCACTGCATCTGGCCAACACTACTTATTAAAGAAGAGCTCAGGAAGGCTTTTGTCTATGGAATTTAATTTTTTCAGGTCCCTACTAAAGAGATAAATGTATCTTATTGATTGATTGAGATAGAGTCTTGTTCTGTTGCCCAGGCTGGAGTGAAATGTATCTTACTGATTGATTGATTGATTGATTGGAGACGGAGTCTTGCTCTGTTGCCCAGGCTGGAGAACAGTGGCACAATCTAGGCTCACTGCAACCTCTACCTCCTGGGTTCAAGCAATTATCATGCCTCAGCCTCCCGAGCAACTGAGATTACAGGTGCCAGCCACCACACCTGGCTAATTTTTGTATTTTTAGTGGAGATGAGATTTCACCATGTTGGGCATGCTGGTCTCAAACTCCTGACCTCAAGTGATCTGCCCACCTCGGCCTCCCAAAGTGTTGGGATTACAGGCATGAGCCACCATGCCCAGCCTCAGATGCATTTAAAGATTGATTTATTCAAGTCCCATTATCCTGACTGTAGTCGCCATTACATTCCAATGCAAGCTTGCCTAAAGAAACAGATATGCGGATTAAGCAGACACAAACATTTGGGCCCATGTGATAACTATATTTCCTACTATAAATAAATAAGGCAATCTATTGGTTTTTATAATCATTCTCTTGGAACCTGGTAAATGGAATCATTCTTGCCTCCTTTCCTTTTCTCATATCCAACTGTCAGCCCATCAGAAAAATTTTTGTGAGCTCTTCTTCCAAATATATCTAGAATCTGAACCATCTTTAACACTTCCACCATAAGTCTAAGCTACCATCATCTCTCACGTGGGCAGCCTCTTAATAGTTCCCCGTGCTTCAACACTTGCCCAACCACCATCTATTTTCTATATAGTAGCCACATCTTATAGACCTGGCTCATAGCTCCTTGTAGAACCCATCTCCTTCCACCCGCCTTGCTCTGTCTCAAACACTCCAGGCATATTTCCTTCTTAAGGCCTCTGCACTTGTCCCCTCTGCTTGAAATGTGCTTTCCCCAAACAGCTGTATGGCTTTTTTCTTCACTTCCTTCGGGCCTCTTCTGAATGTCAACTTAACCATCAAGTCATTCTCTACTATTTATTCCCAAGTATATATTGAGAGGTGGTAGAATGTAAGAATTAAAAGCTTAGAAGCAGCCTAAAGAAATGAAAATCGATGTTCTTTTTAAAAAATAATTTTTTATTTTTATAAAATGAAATGGGGTCTTGTTATGTTGACCAGGCTGGTCATGAACTTCTGGCCTCAAGCAATTCTCCCATCTCGGCCTCCTAAAGTGCTGGGATTACAGGTGTGAGCCATTGCGCCCAGCCAAAAATTGGTGTTCATACAAAAACTTATGTGCAAATATTCACAGCACCTTTATCAGTAATAGCTCCAAACTGGAAACAAACAAGATGTCTTTCAATAGATGAACAGAGGGAAGTGGGTGGGCAACATGAAGGATCACTGTGGTGACAGATATATTTGGAGCCTTGACTATATCAGTGTCAATATGATGGTTATGATATGTTTCTATAGTTTTGCAAGAAGTTACCTCAAGAGAAACTGAGTAAAAAGTACATGAGATCTCTCTGTATTATATTACAACTTCATATGAATCTACAAATTATCTCAAAATAAAAAAATTAATTAAAAAAAGCTTGGACACAAGCCAGTCTGATGGATTCAAAATCCTGGGTCTGCTACTTTTAGCTGTGAAACCTGGAGAAAGTTAACACGTCTGTGCCTCTGTTTCTTCATCAGTAAAATAGAGGTAATAATAGTACCAATCTAATCAGGTTGTTTGAGGTAAAGGAATTACTATATGTAAAGATCTTAGAATGGTATGTGGCCCAGAGTAAGTATCATATGAGTATTAGCTATTGTCGTTAATAATTTCAGAGAATAATGTCTGCTATACTGTCTATTTTAACATATGCTCCCGATTCACAGTATAACACTATCTGGTACATAATAGGCACTGGATAAATACTTGTTGAACATGAAAGCTCCTGATAGATGAATTTGCTTTTAGTGTACTGATAGAATCACTCTTCTGGATATCCAAGTTTGACAGTATCACTAGTCAAACATTTTTTCCTTTTGTATTTGTATAACTGATTATGGCATACCATAAACATTTTCTATATTAGACAGTTCCTGCTCCTCTTCTGGTCATGAAAACTCTCTTAGCTCAAAGTCTATTAATATTACACCTAACTTGACTGAAAGAACTGATAGATATTTTTTAAACATCTTCCTTCCCTACTCCCATGGCAGATATGAATTATGGTAATAAGACTACTTGACTAAAGAATATGCAAGTGTCTGCAAATAATTCTAACAATCTTTTTCATGCATACAAAAATTGCTCAGAATTAATTCTTAAAATTGGGGTAGTTTGTTGCAAGTTATAACTTCACTATATTAAACTACTATTATGTGTTGAATCTCAAATTGATTCTAGATAACATAATTTAATGTTGTAAGAGACATAAGGTCAATGTAATAATGCATTTCATAATTAGCACAAAATCAGTTTCCTAACTGAATAGTTTGAATAATTTTCAACTAAGAAGATTTGCTAAGTGTCTTTTATGACTCTCCACTATTAGTCTACTTTAAGATGTTTTCCCTCCAAGTTCTCTGTAACTTTAGGACAATTTATCTAAACTTTTCCATTGGCAATCATTTCAGTGTACAAAAAGTTCCAAAAATAAAAACACAGAAAATACCTTTATCCATTTTCATCTGTTGTTACATTTTTACCTCATTTTCTTTATCATCTATGTTCAGTTGTATTCTTTCTTTTTCTGTATGTATGCATAATATTCTCTTGTGATTGAGTTGAGATGCATTCTGGGCCAGAAACTGCATAGATAATGTTGTGTACTTCTCAGGGACAGATAAACACATAAGGAGGCAAACAATGTTCATTTGACTCTCACTGGAGGTGATCATTGTGATCACCCTGTCACTGTGTTGTCTGATTTCTCCACTGCATTGTTGCTGTTTTTGTCTTCTCCCACACAACATTTCAAGACCATGTAAATATTCTGTTCTTTGTCGACATATCTGTCCTCTTAGATGTTACAACCGTTGATGATTTTTGCCTGATCTAATCTTTAACATGATGACTGCAAAATGAGGTTTTCTCGTTTTGTTTTTTCCCAACTCTAGCACAACCTCCTCCACATTTGCTGGTCAACTTTCGGCATGCCATTGTAAGCAAACTATCTTCATTTTCTATCCATCCACCCATCGGTGATTGGAATGGTCTTATAAAATTCTTTATTTCCAAAAGCTTATAATTCATTACTGTATTTAATTATTTGATGCTCAAATTGTCCTAGATTTTACCAGTGGGGAACTCTTTAAGCTAGATTCTGTATACTTAACAAACAACTTATCTTACTTTTTAGCATTTCCTTACTTTTTGGCATTACAACATGTTCTAGGTTCATCTTGTACCTACCCTGCCCCGGACTGAAGCCAGTCATTTGAGTGAAGAGCTTTAGTTTTAGTAGGCATTAGGGACTGAACTGTGCTCCTCAAAAAATCATAATCAGGTACTAATCCTATAAACGTTAGCTTATTTAGAAACAGGGTCTTTGGAAGTTAAGATAAGGTCACAATGAACTAGAGTGGGCCCTAATGAGTGGATTACTCTGATAAAAAGAGTAAAATTTGGACAGATAAACATAGGGTGAATGTCATATGACAATGAAGGCAGGAATTGAAGTTATATTGTCACAAACCATCAAGCTCCAAGGATTATGCACAACCACCAGAAGCTAGGAGACAGGCATGGACAGGTTCTCCCTCTGCCTTCCCAAGAAGGAACCAACCCCACAAACACCTTCGGTTTGGAGCTCTGGCCTCTTGAACTATGAAAGAATAAATTTCTGTTAAGTTTGTGGTAATTTATTACAGCAGCCTTAGGAAACTAACAGTGGGAAATAACGCTAGGTGTGTCACTACTACTTTTATGACTTTGCTCCTTTGCTCTTTCAGCAATAGAGCTAAGAAATATGTGAATGTCTCTTCACACACACACACACATACATATACATACACAAAAATACATGCACACACATCAACAGATACATACACACACAGAAATGTCCATATTTACACAGACACCTCCAATCCAATTCCTCTACACAGAGTTCTTACCTGTCTTCCTCCTGTCTATATGTTTGTCCCTTTTTCCATAGTGAGAACCCAGGCTCACTCATTTGCTCAAAATAGTCTCTGATTTAGTTTACCCATACCATTAAAATAAACCTACAGGCCGGGCGCAGTGGCTCAAGCCTGTAATCCCAGCACTTTGGGAAGCCGAGGTGGGCGGATCACAGGTCAGGAGATCGAGACCATCCTGGCTAACACGGTGAAACCCTGTCTCTACTAAAAATACAAAAAATTAGCTGGGCGTGGTGGCGGGCGCCTATAGTCCCAGCTACTCGGGAAGCTAAGGCAGGAGAATGGTGTGAACCCAGGAGGTGAAGGCTTGCAGTGAGCTGAGATCGCGCCACTGCACTCCAGCCTAGGCGACAGAGCCAGACTCCGTCTCAAAAATAAATAAATAAAATAAAATAAAATAAATAAATAAACATACAAAAATGAGTTCAGGATTTGTTTGCAATTCTTCATTTCTCTCCCACCCACCCCAAGCTAAGGACATATAGTTGAATCTGGTGTTCATAAATTAGTCCTCATTTCTTCCTTCATTTCTTTCTCCTTTATCCCCCTTCGGTATGGATACAGTATTCATTTTACTTTAAAATTGAGTTTATCAATGAGAAGACATGGACACAGGGAAGGGAACATAACACACAGGGGCCTGTTGAGGGTTGGGGGGTTAGGGGAGGGATAGCATTAGGTGAAATACCTAATGTAGATGATGGTTGATGGGTGCAGCAAACCACCATGGCACATGTATACCTATGTAACAAACCTGTACACTCTGCACATGTATCCTAGAACTTAAAGTATAATTTAAAAAAAGATAAGTAAAAAGAAAAACAAACAAAAAAAGAGTTAAGCTCATTTGTTTGTTTATAATTTTAGGTCCCTGTCCCAGTGATATCATTTTTATTTAACTGTTCGAATATGTTGGACATCAACATGCTTTCAAAAGTTGAAACTATGCCCAGAAAGTATACCCCAATATCCAAGTCTCACTCCCTCCCACATCCCTTCCACCTCACTCTCCCTTCTACCTCTTGTAACTAATTTTATTGCTTTCTGCTTTATCCTTCCTGAACATACATTCTTTAATACTCCCTTTTTCTTGTATGACAAGTAGCACTATGGGTATTTGTTTCTGCTTTTTGTTTCATGTAATATTTCCTGGAAATTACTCCATATATTTATAAAAACAGATAGCTTTTATAAACATAGTAGTCTATTATGTATGTTCCAGAGTATATTCAACCAATCTTCTAGAACTGGTCATTTATATGGTTTCCAATATTTTGCAATTATTAATAATGCTGCATGAATAACCTTCACAAAATTATTTCCAAATGCAATACAGACTGAATTTCTCAATTATACTAATTCCTATGGTGCAGCATTTTATGTTTAATCTCATATATAATGGGGGCTGTTTTAAAGGAATAGTTAACGGTATGAGCAAACATTCATTATATATTGACAAAAATCATATTGTGAAATAGTAGATATAATGCAAATTATATAAAAATGTATAGAGACATACATGCACATAAAATGAACATATATGATAGGATTATGGGTGATTTTTATATTCTCTGTACTCTTCTCTATTTCTCAAAAAGAAAAATACATTAAATTTACAAACAAGAACAGAGACTTCCACTTCTTTCTATATTTCCCCAAAAAGAAAAATAATACATTATACTTACAAACAAGAACAGAGACTTCTATTTCTGACTAAATAGGTACCCTAACACTGGCCTTTTGCTAAAAAGAACAACAAATGCTGGGTTAAAATAAAAAGAAAATAAAATAATCTTTTTTTGAAGTATATTGCTAAGTTGACACAGAATAATCAAAAGGTTAAAACAAAGTAAAAATGGAAATCCAGGGGGGTAGGCAAACACTCAGATTCTTTCATTCTGAGGGATATGCCAAGCCCTGTGCATTGAGCTTCAGTTTTCACAGCCATGTACAGAACTGGCAGTGATACACTGGAGTCGGCTCGAGAAAGCTAGTTGTACATATCTTTTCCCAACTCCACGTTCAATGACTTCAGGTTGGTGTCATGAAATCAGCCATAGTGTGAAATAGAAAAATATGAGAAATTAGGATTTTTGTTTTGCCCTGGACAGCCAGTTTTAAAATATTTACACTACTGAACCCAAGGTTTAGGGGATAAATTCCAGGGTATATTAAAGATATGAAGTCTAATTAGACTCTCCACATAAAGTTGGGACCCTAAAGAGCTACACACGTTTAGTGTAAGAGTTGAATAGAATGATGTCTACCCCACAGAAAGAATAAGCAAGGAAATTAACCTCTTTCAAACTTGATGCTGGATGCAGGTAAATACACCTTCCCTGAAAATTTAACCACAAGCCCACCCTCATGAAGGTTTATGGATCTGGGAACTCATGTTACCTATGCAGCCCACAAGACTTTAAGCCCAACATTTATTTGAATGTGTTCCCAGGTTGACAGTATCCCCAGACTTTTGGCAGATTCAAATGTAAATACTCTCTTTGGAAACATATCTTCATCTCAGTCTCAGAAATCACCACAAATAACGAATACAAGCTAACACACAGGAAAATAAGGCAGTTAGAGTAACAGCCAGTGGAAACAACAGACAGCAAAATCAGAACTGCATAAGCTTTAAATATTAGGCTAGGCACAAAATAGAAAATAAGTTTAATATATTTAAATAAATAAAAGGATTGTATATATGAGAATGAAGTTGAGTTTATCAAAATGATAAAGTAAACTGATTTCGGGGAAGAAATGAAAATGGAAGTAATGATTATTACATAAAATTCAATGTCAGGTAAAACAGAATATGAGACACTGCTGAAGATACAATTACCAATATCAGAAGATAGATCTGAAGAAATTATCCAGAACATAGCATATATGACAAAAAAGGGAAACTATATAAGAGGTTATGAGATATAGTAGAACAGTTAGTGACACATATATGGTTACGCTATAAAGAAAAGCATGTGAATAATAATAATAAAATTTAGGATAATGGTTACCCTCTGGGGTAGAGAGAGGCAGGGCAATTTTTTTTTTTTTTTTTTTTTTTTGAGACGGAGTTTTGCTCTTGTTGCCCAGGCTGGAGTGCAGTGGCGGAGATCTTGGCTCACCGCAACCTCTGCCTCCCAGGTTCAAGCAATTCTCCTGCCTCAGCCTCCCGAGTAGCTGGGATTACAGGCATGTGCCGCCATGCCCGGCTAATTTTGTGTTTTTAGTAGAGGCAGGGTGTCTCCATGTTGGTCAGGCTGGTCATGAACTCTTGACCTCAGGTGATCCTCCTGCCTCGGCCTCTGTGCTGGGATTACAGGCATAAGCCACCATGCCCAGCCATATTTTATTTCTTTAGACAGGTGTTTAAGTACATATATGGTCTCTGTGTTTAAGTAAAATTTTTATTTGGAGATACCACCAGAGGTGGGGGGAGAGACGCGCAGCCTGTCTGAGCCCCAGCCCCAAGTAATGCTACTGCCCTTGCATCGTCTTGGAGACCCCCTTCCCAACTAAGTGCCTCTTTGCATAGCAGTGGCTCCCATCCCCATGCTCTCTGGTACCACAACAGCTGGACGGGTAGTGGCGGGTTAGCGAGGCACAGCACACGACCTATTGGACCAGCCACTGGGAACAATGAGTCTGTGGTGGCCAAATCCAGCCTTGTCCTCCATTTTATCAAGGGACAATTTCAAGAGTACCAGGAGAGCATAATCAGAGCAGCCTTCCTTACACAGACTGTCTGCTTAGACGACACAATAGTCAAGTTTGAGATCTGGGGCAGCACTGGACAGGAGCAGTATCATAGCCCAGCCCCCACGTACTATGAAATCACCAAAAAGATACATTTGCACCAGCCAAGAAATGGGTGAAGGAGCTACAGAGGCAGGCCAGCCCCAACATTGTCACTGTACTTGTGGGTAACAAGGCAGACCTGGCCAGCAAGAGAGCCCTGGAATTCCACGAAGCACAGGACTATGCAGACGACGACAGTTGACTGTGGAGACATCAGCAAAGACTGCAATGAACGTGAATGAAGTTTTCATGGCGAGAGCTAAGAAGATTCCTAAGAATAAGCCCCAGAGTGCACCTGGTGCTCCAGGCCAAAACTGAGAACCACCCAGCCAGCAAGAGCCAGTGCTGCGCAACTGAGCCTCTCTTGCCTGCCCACTGCAACCACTTCCTCTGCCTGAACGACTAGACTGGAATCCATTCTCACCAATCGCACTCAGCAACTGGGGCCACCACTGGGGACAGGGGAAGGGGCCCACCATGATTTCTCCATATAATCATTTCTCCATATAATCTCTGATCAAGGGCCAGAGTGAGTTATTCCACCTGCACCTTTCTTTAAGTCTTAGGTCACTTTTTAAATAATATTGATTTTCTGCTCTTCCCACTTCCTTCCCTTTCTATTGCTCTCCTACTTTTCCTTTGCTGGTAGCAGCCACATGCTCCTGTTCCCCTCACCCTTGTATATGACGGCGGGGTTGGAGCAACTACCCTTTCTTTGCCTCTTGCGGAACAGACTCAGCAAGAGCATCCGCATCCATACCTTGTTTGGCGCGGTCTTGGGTTCAGGTGATGAGCAGCTAGGGAAGGGAGAGGTAGCTCTTCCTTCAGCTGGCTGTCATCAGGCTGCAGCCCTCTCCCCACTCCTAACTCCCAGCTGGGAAACCACAGAATTGCCACAGCATTATTGTGACAGCCATGAACCCATTGCCCACAACTCCTCCACCCTCAGTCACCGTGACCTCTGGCACTAAGCCCTGTTCTGACCAAATCACAATAATGAGTACTGGGGAGTAGGTAGGTAAAGGGGGAGTGGGAAGGGATGGAATTGACTTTTTCTCTATTTTATATTGTATGTTTTCTTCAACATGTAACCTATCAGTATCTTGTCAATATAGTCAGCCCATTGATCGACCTCAAATAAATTTTTTTTTATGTTTGGGAATTTAGATATACAGAAAAATTGCAAGTTTAATATACAGACTTCCTATGTACCCCTCATCCAATCTGTTCTAATGTTACTATCTTAGCATCTTACATTAATGTGGTACATTTGTCCAAACCAAGAAACCAATGTTGGTGGATTATTGACTAAAGTCAAGACTTTATTTAGATTTCACCAGTTTTTACACTAATATCCTATTTCTATTCTGGACCTGATCCAGGAAACTATGTAACATTTACTTGTCATGACTCTGTAGACTCTTCTTGTCAGTGAGATGTTCGTAGTCTTTCTTCATTGTTCACAACCTTGACAGTTTTCAGGAATGCTCAACTTATGTGGTAGAATGTCCATCAGTTGGGATTTGTCTGATGTTTTCCTAATGATTAGATTGCGGCTACAGGTTTAGGGAAAGAATATCAGAGAGATGAAGTTTCCACCTCTTCACATCAACATGACTTCCCATTTGTGATGTTAACCTTGATCACTTAGTTAACATAGTTGTTTACCAATTTTCTCCAATGGAAATAGTCAAGTCAGTATTTCGCTGTCTTCCAAACTCAATTTTTGGATATGACTCACTCAATCCAGCTCATATTCTCAAGGAGAAGGGAAGTAGGATCCACCTTCTGGAGGGGGCAATATGTTATTTGGAATTCTTCTGTCAGGGATATTTATCTCTTCTCCTCCATTTACTTATTTATACAATTTATACATAACACTGTGAACTCATGTATATTTACTCAACAATTTATCCTTAATCCAATGCTACATGTTTTATTTTGTTGCTCTAATTATTCCAGCTATGGTCACTCAGAGTTCTTTCATGTTGGCTCATGTGTCCCTTTTGGCATGCTTAATCTTTATTATTTTTAAGAAATCTCTTGCCTTCTGGCACTACAAGATATTCCATGCTTATGTTGTATTTTCTCATCACCAGCCTCAGAATCAGTCATATTTAAAAGGAGTCCTGGATCCTTTTATTGGAGAATAGGATTTACAAACTGGGATGCGAGCATTGGATGTGTTTGTGGCTACTGGGGTATCACTGCTTCTAGGCCTTCTCAGTAAACACAGCTAGGAAACATATACATGTATACTAATCCACATATACACATGTATCTATAATTATTTCTGCATCTATCCATCTACATATATTAAGCTAAACATGAGTAAATACTTATATCTCCAACTCTAATCCAGTACTACAGGTTTCATTCTGGCTCTCCCCTCTTGTTTATTTATCTGTAACATCCCTTCCTGACAGTGAGAAATCTAGCTTCCACCATTCATCATCCATTTACTTATTTGTTCAATCCCAGGATACATGTAAAGGGGTTCAGAACTGTTAACCCATACTGTTACGAGAAACAAATTTACCAACTAGAATAGAGTGTTTCTATAGTGTTTCTTAGTCTTTAGCTTTACATTGTCCAATCAAAACACCATTTTCCAAAGTTACTTAGGTCAGCTCCTTTTCCCCCACCCATTCAGTGAAGTTATGCCATACATTTGTAATACAATTAGATTCATTTGTTACAGCTTACATTCCATCCTGAAGTCCCTAACATTTAAAAAACCTGCATACATTAAAATTAACCCTTTGTGATGTACAGTTCTTTGGGCTTTAACAAATGCATAGAATCACGTATCCACCACCATAGTACCGTACAGAACAGTACATCACCCTAAAAATTGCCTTTTGTATCCCCTTTGTAGTCAACCACTTTTCTTTCCCATCATTTGTAATTTCAATACCTGAAATAACTGAAACATTAGGATGCAAAAATTAAAAATCATGAGTCTTCACAGAATAAAACCTAAAACTGTCAGAAGAGTTACTGCTTAACAGTTAAACTGTAGGGAGAGTTACTACTTAAAAGTTATTGAGTTCTAGACAGGAGAAAAAACATCTAATTCTTTAATTAACTTTTTCGTGGTATTATTCCACAACGTGCAAGATTATGAGATCAACTTTGAAGTTGTTCATGGTAAACAGAGTTGGATTCCAATCCTAAGCAACTACTTTCTGCATTTATAAAATATTTTCCAGGGATGGAACCTACAAGCTTTGGTCATAAAAATGTTTTGAATTTTTAATTGCTTAAAATAAAGCCAAAACTATTTATTAAAAACAAAATCACAGTGTAGTAACAAAAAAATAGAAAACTACCTTACAGTCTATTCATTTTGCTATATTAATTATGTGATTATTAGATCTTAATAGATGTGGTATGATAGCTGCCCAGTTTCATAGATCTAAAGCACTCACTTTCAAGGATAGCTCTTCAAGTAGACTAACAGATAAGAGAAAAACAATAAAAATGTCCAGATTGCTTATTTATACTTCCTCTTCCCGACCTCAACCCACCAGAGTATGAAAGTTTCCATTTTATTTACAATTAATAGCGTGCTAAGTCTACAGGTTACACATATTACAGGTTGTGAGAATCATGTCCCAAAAGGCGGTATTATCTGGGGGAAGTAGTTAACTATGTAGGGCTAAGCAATATAATCTACCTACTGGCAGTATCATCATCAGTTAAGAACTTTAAGATTTTAGCTTCCTCCCCCTGGTGGCAGTGTCTGGGGTGATAACTTTTTTAAAATATTCAGATAGCATCTTAAGGTTTATAGCTGCTATAGTCAATTATAGGTAAGTAATTTGGGGATAGAAGTAGATTTAAATGAAACAGAAGCAGATTTAAAAACTCTTCTAATGGAAGCACTTGCTTCCTATAGTTCTTTTTTTCTAAAATGCAATTACAACCATTACATCGTTGTAAATTACATGCTGGGGTTATCTCAGTAGGTATCTGCCAAATGTAAAACTTACAGAGGGTCTTCAATGTAATAACGATGTTTTATCATTTTAATTACAAACTCTTTAAAAAACTCCCTAAAGTATACCAATTGGGGTGGTCTAAATTAACAGTATCTTGGTAGCCCAAGGGTAGCAAAAATAGATTGAACTACAAAATTTCATCATACTTATAGCAGCTGTCTTCCTGCCTCTAGGAAGCTAAGTATTTAACAAAGCAGACAGCTTGGCATTGGCATCTGATTAGCAGTGTGTGCATTGTCAGATAGAATGTGCTTGGCTCTTTTGTTCCAGGATTTGATTAGAAATCTGGAGAGCAGAGGCATCATGTAACTTTATTTTTAAAGCTTCTGAAAGGTAAATAAACTGTGATGCTTCCTCTGGTATTGTACCTGAAAGACCGATTGATGCTTTTCTAGTAATATGCTTTATCACACCCTAAAAAATTTAAATAAGGGATCTTTGGGGGGGGGAAATACTTCAAAGATTGAAATAGGCCAATCTTAAAATCACTTTAAATATTGTACATACCAAAAATATTTTTGCAATAGAGTACTTTGCATATTGAGTCTTGCACTAAAATACTGTTGTTGGGGAGGAAGAATGATCATTTTATAGTGTAAATACAAGACTCTATTCCTAAATATATGAATAGTCAAAATGAAGATTTAGAATTTTTTTCTAAAACCACGTGAAAAGCTTACTGGAAAAATAACACTGTCTTATAAGAATTATATTATTTTGATGGAGGTGCCCAAACATTAAACTATAAAAAGGTGACTCTCATTACCTTTTCCTCACAAATTTCTTTGAAAATTTATTACAAATGATTGTGCTTACTGGCAGAGTTCAAAATCAGTAGAGTCCATGCAAACAATCTACTTCAATGAGAAGTACATTCTTTTACTCTATCAAATCCATCGGAGGTAATCAGACTGGATGTTTTATTCAACAGGGCTGAAGAAAATTGTTCTACAATAGGTTAATTCAAAATGGCAGCATAGAAAATGCATCTGTCAGTGGGGATCAAATTACAGGGCAAGCTCCTCTCAATGCTTAGAAAAACAAGTCTGCAGTTCTACAGATTATGTGCCTGTGTGTGTTTAAAGGGGTGGGAAAGGAGCTAAATATCTGAGCTAACCTCCAATTAAAGTCAATCATAAAAACAGCCAATTTAATGAGTGCGGATTTCTTTGGGTAATTATAACACCAACCACTTTTTTCTCTTTTAAATCTGTAATTCTGCCTTCTTGTTATTGCTTGCTTTGTCATTAATCGCCTCAGGACCTTGATTTCCTAGCAACAGACTGCCACCAAACATTTGGCTCCTGTTCAACATTTTCTTTGTGAAAAATGGCACTGCTGTTGCCGCCTGGGCTGCTGCAGCTAGACTGGCTGTGTAAGTGCTCTAATAATGTATTCCACTGGAAAAAAAATCACATGATACAGGGTGCAATGACTGAGCTCAGTTAATTACTGAGCTGGGAAGTTTATCTACAATCTAAAAGCTGTGTTGGGGGAAAGGGGACTAAGGATTGAAAAGGTGTTCCTTCCATTATCAATAACTTGCAGGTAACAATATACAAAGAAACATTTTATTTTGGGGAGTACAAGTTTCTGTTTATTTAGGAAAGAGTACAAAAGGCCAATGTTCCCAAAATGTTGCTTGATGAAATTTTCCTCTACAAACAGCCCCAAACACACAAAAGATTCACAGAATAGTTTGCTAAAATTTTAAAAAGCAAAATAACCTATGTATCTTTTAGCTGTTTCTTTCCTACTTAAGGCAAAAATTATTTGTATATATAAATATGCTATGAGATAACAGAATGAGGTTTTCATTCACAACATGAACACCCAACACTAAGAATATAGAATTCAAAATGTTTTGATATATTGTGCACGTGAGTAAATATTTAATAATCTATAAAAGAAAAAATATGCTTATCACTATTTTTGAAATTATTTAAGTGGGACTGAAGCAGTCAGGGCTCGTGAATGGAAACCCAGTAATAAAATAGACATTTTGCTTTTTTTTTTTTTTAAGTAGATTTACTGAGATTCTCCATGCCTTAGAAATCCTACCACCTCCCAGAAATGATAGTTATGGAAATTAACATGGCATGTCAGATATGGTTCGCTGATGCCTTGCTTTAGTTCTCAGAAATAAGGCTTTATAACACTGGCATGTTTCAGGATTGCTGTCAGGATATGATAATTTAAAACACCCAAGAGTACACTAAGAATTATGGAAGCACCTGTGAAACTAATAAGCCAGTGGACATATTGATTTTTACCAATGTGTCTACATACTATATAAAAAACTTCCTACAAAGTATTGTCCCAATTCAGTTCATCTGAGGATGTGAAAACACTACAGTTTACCTTAAAACATCATAATCACAACCCTGACAGACTGAAATAAAAATGAAATTAGGGAATATCTATAAAGGAAAACTAAGCCTTAAAAAGTCTTCAGCTATATTAGTTAAAATGTACAGTTTTTGAAAAAGACAACAAAGGAATTAAAGATATTTGAATGATTTTAAATAATTCTGCTTATTGCTGGCACTAAGTCTACAACATTTCACCTTGAGTCTGATTCCCCACTTTATTTTTATAAAAACAAATTCTCAGTTAATATAAGAAAGGAAATACATATTTACAATGAGAAAAGTTTTAGAAGTGGGCTCAAAACTTGCAAATGATTAAAAACTACCACAAGAAGCCTATCAATCTACCAGGAAAACATCAGTTGACTTTAGTAAGTAAAATATTTTTAAAATTTAATTTAGTTTATTGTAGTTTTCACATTAAAAAAGTTAAACTTACAAGAAGCAACATACCTGTGAAAAAAATATTATTGAGGATAAATAATAAAATATATAATGCTCATTTACTTTATTATATACGTGTACCTCTCTGGAAAAGATGAAATAAAATATTTTTGGTGGACTATTCTACGTTTGGTATTTTATTTGATTTTTACTATTTCTGTAATACAAAATAATCTTAAATAATCTGGTTACTTATAGAATGAAGACAGAAACAAATACTTTGAGAGATGAATACAAAAAATGATTAGTTAGGACAGAAGAGCTGAAAAGAGTTGACAGACTGGACAGAAATTAGATGTTTACAGTGAGGGTGTGATAAGGGAAAATGGGAAAGTTATAGAGAAAAGCATCCATGGACTTAACTACAATTGAAAAAAAAAAAAAAAAAAAAAAAAAAAAACCTTGTGCCAGAAATCTGTATAGAGAACAAGATAAATAAATTTTTAAAAAGCAGCAATATATCTTTCAGAACGTCTTCAACTATTTAGGATTTACTAATATCCCTAATTAGTAAACCAGGACAAAGTTAATATGAATGTGCTCTAGAAGTCTGGGGCTTCAAGAAGCTATTTCCAAGGTGAAGAAAGAAAACACATGATACATTTAAGAGGTTAGAGTCAAAAGATCCCTATTACATAGATGAGAAACCAATATTGGTCTGAAAATGGGTAACAGGAAATATGGGTTCATACAAGAACTTGCCTTCCTGCTAAGTACCAAAAAGGAAAAATGTTGTTCTCTCATTTTTTCATACCAATTTACCAAATGGTTTTTTTAAGCTTCACGTACCATGTCATCCACCCAAATCAGAACTAGTATTTCAAAGAATTGACCCTCATGACCCTCAAACATGGTAGCATTACATATATATGTGTCTATATATATGTGAGTGTGTGTGTGTATATATATAAATGTATGTGTATATATATTTTTTTATATATGAACAAAAGCTTAAAAGACTCTTTATAACACTTGCAATAAATAGGTAAGAGCAAGAGATCAAAGTAGACTTATTATGTCTTCCATTACATGCCAACAATAAAGACATAAATACATTATTTGTGTAATCAGGAACAATTGTATTGTTTGTAGTCATAATAACTAGATATCACTGAAATTATTATGAGAGATGTGGATATAAGATTAAATCCAGGGGGTATGGAGCATTACTGCTGATGGGTATAACGTTTCCTTTTGTGGTGATGTGAATGTTCTAAAATTAGATTACAGTGATGGTAGCAGAACTCTGTAAATACACTAACAGCCACTGAATGATATTTTTTAAGTGGGTGAACTCAATGGTTCATAAATACCTCAATAAAAGCTGTTAAGAAAGATTAAATTCAACTTTATCTGAAAAGATAGCAACAACAGAACATGTGGGGTAAATCATATTAAACTATAAAGATTCTATAATATGTTCAGTAAATATGTTGGAAGACAGATACGCTTCTGTAGACACTTGATTGTTTATGTCCAGTTTACATACAATTTCAAAGATATGACAACTAGCACATAAAAATGTACACTGCCATCCGAATGTTTATAAGTTTTTCCTCTCTTAAACATGTTTATTAAAGAGATTTAGTAAACATTTCATTTTCTCAAGCAACTGCTGATTGGTCTAAAATATATAAAGTAAACAGAAGTGAAAATATTTCGGTAGATGATTTGTTAATTCATTTGGGGCTCTGCATAAGTGCCTACTGTCTTAACAACTAAATGCTATACATATGCTTATTTTCTTACCATTCTGAGGCAATTAGCACATAGTGTGGTTTCCAATTTCACATAAAATTCCCAGACTTTGTTACAGTGCCACAAGTCCACAACACAAAATCTTCCAATCTTTATCTTTAGGGCTGTAAGCTCCCATAACCAATACTATCCCAATTCTTCTTAGTAAAAAGGTTAGTCAGTGTGATGAAAAATAACATTACTTAATATTCCCAAAGATTTCTTCTCTGTCTTGGTAGAGAGCTTTACTTTTGGTAGCTGCCAAAAATCAGACTTAAGAAAAATTACAGGAATAAAAGATTACATTCTCCAATTTGGAGAAAGTCTTTCTGTATAAAAATCACAGTGATACTCTAAAAAAAAACTGGTATTAGAATTTTACTTACTGAAGAAAACAAATTCTAGAGAAATTAAAAATAAACACAAATAGGATCTCTATAACCACACTTTTCTTGTTTTTTTTTTGAGATGGGGTCTCACTCTGTCACCTAGGCAGGAGTGCAACTTCTGCCTCCCAGGTTCAAGCCATTCTCCTGCCTCAGCTTCTCAAGTAGCTGGGATTACAGGCATGCGCCACCACGCCCGGCTAATTTTTGTATTTTTAGTAGAGAGGGGGTTTCACCATGTTGGCCAGGCTGGTCTAGAACTCCTTATCTCAAGTGATCTGCCCGCCTCGGCCTCCCAAAATGTTGGGATTACAGGCGTAAGCCACCACGCCCAGCCTATAATCACACACTTGTTTGAAAATTTATCCAGCAAAAATCAAAGATTCTCCCTACTAAGGTGGAAGTAACAACAGTATATAATTTGTGTAATTCACTGAACATCAATAACATATGGAAAATGAAAAATATTAGAAACTGAACTCTAATACTAATGGTAAGAAATAGCATAATTAAGTCTGTTTTGGTATAAACATACCTTATTTTATTGCACTTCACAGATACCTTTTTTTATTTTTTATTTTTTTACAAATAAAAGGTATATGGCAAGCCTGCCTTGAGTATGGTGTCATTATTTTCCAACAGAATGTGCTCACTTGGATCTCTGTCATATTTTGGTAATTCTTTCAATATTTCAAACTTTTATATCTTTTATAGTGATCACTGATCTATGATATTATTATTGTAATTGTTTTGGGATGCCACAAACCACACCCATAGAAGAAGGTGAACTTAACTGATAAATGTTGTGTTTTCACTGCTCTACCAGCTGGCCATTACCCCATCTCTCTACCTCTCCTAAGGCCTCCCTATTTCTTGAGACACAATAGTGACATTAGGCCAATTAATAATTCTACAATGGTCTCTTAAGTGTTCAAGTGAAAGGAGGAGTTGCATGTCTCTCACTTTAAGTCAAAAGCTAGAAATGATTGAGTTTAGTGAGGAAGGCATATCAAAAGGTGAGACAGGCTGAAAGCTTGACCTCTTACAACAAACAGGCAAGTTATCAATGCGAAGAAAAAGTTCTTAAGGAAAATTAAAAGTGCTACTCCAGTGAACGCATGAATAAGAGAGTGAAATAAGCTTATTGCTGACATGGAGAAAGTTTTAGTGGTCTGTATAGAACATCAAACCAGCACAGCATTCTCTTAAGTCAAAGCATAATCCCGAGCACAACCTTAACTCTTTTCAATTCTATTAAAGCTGAGAGGTGAGGATGCTGTGCAAGAAAAGTCTGAAGCTAAAAGAGCCTAATTTGTAAGGTTGAAAGAAAGAAGCAATCTCCATATCATAAAAGTGCAAGGTAAAATAGCAGGTGCTGATGAGTTACCCAGATCTTGCTAACATCATTGATGAAGGTGGCTGCACTGAACAACAGATTTTCAACATAGACAAAAGAGTCTTCTACCGGAAGAAGATGCCATCGAAGACTTTTACAGCTAAAAAGAAGTAAATGCTTGGCTTTGAAGCTTCAAAGGATAGGACGACTCTTTTTTTTTTAGGGGCTAACGCAGCTGGTGACTTTCAGTTGAAGTCAATGCTCATTTACCATTCTAAAAATCCTAGAGCCCTTAAGAGTTATGCTAAATCTGCTCTGCCTGTGTTCTATGAATGAAATAACAAAGCCTGGATGAATGCACACCTGTTTGAGTATGGTATGCTGAATTTTTTTTTTTTTTTTGAGACAGTTTCACTCTTGTCACTCAGGCTGGAGTGCAATGGCGCGATCTTGGCTCACTGCAACCTCTGCCTCCAGGGTTCAAGCAATTCTCCTGCTTCAGCCTCCCGAGTAGCTGGGATTACAGGTGTGCACCACCATGCCCAGCTCATTTTTGTATTATTAGTAGAGATGGGGTTTCACCGTGTCAGCCAGGCTGGTCTCAAATTCCTGACCTCAGGTGATCTTCCCGCCTTGGCCTCCCAAAGTGCTGGGATTATAGCCATAAGCCACCGCACCCGGCTGGTATGCTGAATATTTTAAGCCCACGGTTGAGATCTACTGCTCAGAAAAAAAGATTCCCTTTAAAATACTACTGCTCATTAACAATGCATTTGGTAACTCAAGGGCTCTGATGAAGACGTACAAGGAGATGAATGTTGTTTTCATGGCTGCTAAAACATTCATTCTGAAGCCCATGGATCAATGAGTAATTTTGACTTTCAAATCTTATTTAAGTAATATATTTCATAAGGCTATAGCTGCCATAGTGACTCAACTGATGGGTTCAGGCAGACTAAATTGAAAACCTTCTGAAAAAATTCATCATTCTAGTCATCATTAAGAACATTCACGTGCTGGGCATGGTGGCTCACACCTACAATCCCAGCAATTTGGGAGGCCGCAGTGGGAAGATCACTTAAGCCCAGGAGTTGGAGACCAGTCTGGCCAATATGGTGAGACCTTATTTCCACAAAAATAAAACAAATGATGAGGTGGGAGGATTGCTTGAGACTGCCTGGGAGGTTGAGACTGCAATGTGCAGTGATTGTGCCACTGCACTTCCCTGCCTGAGTGACAGGAGTAAAACCCTGTTTTAAAAAAAAAGAACATTCATGATTCATGTGAGGTGGTCAAAATATTAACATTAATAGGAGTTTGGAAGAAGTGGATTCCAACACTCATGGATGACTTTGAGGGCTTCAAGACTTCAGTGGAAGAAGTCACTGCACATGTGATGGAAACAGCAAGAGAACTACTATTAGAAGTGAAGCCTGAAGACAGGACTGAATTGCTGCAATCACATGATAAAACTTGAATGGGTAAGAAATTGCTTCTTATAGATGAACACAGAGAGTGGTTTCTTGACATGGAATCTACTCCTGGTGAACACGCTATGAATGCTGTTGAAATGACAACGAAAAATTCAGAATACTGCATAAACACAATTGTTAAAGCAAGAACAGGGTTAGGGAGGGCTGACTCCAATTTCAAAGAAATTCTACTGTAGGTAAATGCTATCAAACAGCATTGTATGCTACAGAGAAATCTTTTATGAAAGAAGAGTCAATTGATGTTGCAAACTTCATTGTTGTCTTATTTTAAGAAATCGTCACAGCTACCCCAACCTTCAGAAGCCACCACCCTGAGCAGTCAGCAGCCATCAGCGCTGGTGCAAGATCCTCCAACAGCAAAAAGATTATTACTCGCTAAAGACTCAGATGATCATTAGTATTTTTTAGCAACAAAGTATTTTTAATTAAAGTATGTATATTTTTAAAGATGTGTGAACATAACTTTTATATAAATTCAGAAACCAAAATATTCATGTGACTTGCTTTATTGTGATATTTGCTTTATTGTTAAGCAAAGATGTCTTTGCTTAACTCAAATGTTAACACAGTTTGGGCTTTACTTGAAGTGACTCTCAAATAAAATTATTAAACATGAATGAAAAAGATTCATGTGTGTTAAGTGTCAGGAATTTTTTTTTTCTTTTTCTTTTTTTTTTTTATTATACTTTAAGTTTTTGGGTACATGTGCACAATGTGCAGGTTTGTTACATATGTATCCATGTGCCATGTTGATTTCCTGCACCCAGCCATCCCATTACTGGGTATATACCCAAAGGACTATAAATCATGCTGCTATGAAGACACATGCACACGTGTGTTTATTGCGGCACTATTCACAATAGCAAAGAGTTGGAACCAACCCAAATGTCCAACAACGATAGACTGGATTAAGAAAATGTGGCACATATACACCATGGAATACTATGCAGCCATAAAAAATGATGAGTTCATGTCCTTTGTAGGGACATGGATGAAAGTGTCAGGAATTTTACACCAACATGAAAAGCTCCAAATAGAACAAACAACTCTACAGATTTTTTTTCATTTTATTCTCTGTATTTATAAATGAAATAGTTAAGGACACCTGCAAGGACATTGTAAAATAAAGGCTTAAACATTCATAGTTAATCCCTAATGAAGTTAATGAAGCAGTCCAGAATAGGACAGTTAAAAATTTGAGGCAAAAATGCAGGAATAAAATCATATGGTGATCATATGGTGATCATCGATTTGACCAATATAATGGGAGTTCTAACACATACGAGTTCAAAACTGCACTTGGAACAATGATAAAAGGTGAGACACAGTTTAGCTATCCCACCTCTTTAATAATCTCAGAAGAACATTATAAATTAATAAATTCCAAAAATACTTTGAACTCTAATGTTATATATAAAGAGCTGTGACATTATTTAATCAACTGTCATTCACAGACTAGCTTAAATTATTTAAAAAATCATTAGTTCACTTACTCTGCCAAAGTGTACCTATTGTAACATCATAGATTACAAAGGCTTGTTCCATGTTACAAACGCTTGTTCCATAGTCTAATAAGGTTTAAAGCCATCAGTTTAAGTACGTTTTTGTTTGTTTGTTTGTTTTCAGACAGAGTCCATCGCTCTGTCAACCAGGCTGGAGTGTAGTGGCGCCATCTTGGCTCACTGCAACCTCTGCCTCCTGGGTTCGAGTGATTCTCCTGCCTCAGCCTCCCCAGCAGCTGGGACTAAGGCGTGCACCACCATGATTGGCTAATTTTTGTATTTTTAGTAGAGATGGTCTGGTCTCTACTAAAAATTTTGGCCAGGCTGGTCTCAAATTCTTGATCTTAGGTGATCCACCCACTTCAGCCTCCCGAAGGGCTGGAATTTCAGGCATGAGCCACTGTGCCTGGCCTAAATAAGTAATACTTACCTTTTTTAAAAAAAAATATTACTTCAATTTCTATTAGGTTACCATTACAAAACAACTTAATTCACTTTCACTGAAACTTTCTCAAATCTTTTCATGACAGAGCAAAGAATACTAGATGACACGTTCTAAATTCTGAGCATGAAATTTTGAGCAATCTTTTTAAATTTCTAGTTACGTTTTAGTGTAACCATATCTTCTGGTAAATACTGCCAAAAGATAACCAAATCCTAAAAAATAGAAATTATTTATTTAATTATAAATTCATTCTAACTTGTTAATTCAATGGACACAAACCACATTACCGACACGTAAAATTTCAAATACATGATTTCTTAGATGAGATTTCTTATAATTTATCCCACTACCTCATTTTAAGGGCTTTATTGCTTTTAGATTACTGATAAAGATATTTAATTGTAACTGAGCATAAATGAAAGTTTTACTAAGAAAAATTGTTACTCATGGCATAGGTATGAAAAACCTATAGGGCAAACAAAGCAGGAGATGTAAAACATAAACATTTGGTAGTGATTCTTACTTGCCTTTAATATACATATACTTCTATTTCTTTGTAAGTATGAATTCTATTGCTTACCGCCAAGGCTGTACATTTCTTCATACCATGTTTCTTCTACTGACCTATAATCATATTTCCCTTATTCCAGAAGCAAACATTAGTGACATTTGAAAACTCTGCCCTCACAAAAACCACATTCTCTAAAGTAGTAAAATTCTAGGCTGAAAACAGATGTTAAGTGGTCAAGACAGAGTTATAAATAAATGAAGAGAGGAAAAGAGAAGACCTGTAATAAGACGTAGGAACTGAAAAAATAATTTAAAAAAGAAAATAGGCATGAGTGCTGAAGGAAAACTCACCGCAAGTCTCATATTCTCACAAAATTATTGACAAGATACGACTTATTATTCTTTCACTTACAGTGTTTGATTTCTATTCCATGAAACAGGGTACAAATTTGGCTGACCTTGTTTATGCAGGGTAAGTCACAAGGTACTGAAAGTTTGTTAAAATCTATTTCTTAAATATTTTTTTAACACCTAAAGTTTAAAAATTTCCCCATAATAAGCCTAAACTTGCAAGGTGATTAGTTCTTTACAGTGTTATTTCAAACTTGGAACCTTTTTTCCTATCATAAAGAGATGTTATTTGAAATAATGCATAGATTTCTAAACAAAATCCTACTGTACTCACAATGTAATCCAAACACTATGCAGAGGTGACTAAGAAATTACAAAAAATTACAATACTAGTAAATACACACAGATGAACAACTATATCTTAGCTGAGAGCTTTCACATTTATTTTTAAGTGATAAAATGGTATCTAGAACATTTTATAGAATCTAGAATAATATTTGAGGGAATTCTGACATTAAATCAACCTGAAGATGAATTTAAGATTACGAATGATAGTATAACAATATGAATTTGAACTGTGCGGGTCAACCTATATACATAGATTTTCTTCTGCCTCTGCCAACCTCTGAGACATGAAGGCCAACCCCTCCTTCTCTTCTTCTTCCCCTCCTCAGCCCACTCAACGTGAAGATGATTAAGATAAAGACCTTTATGATGATCCATTTCCACTTAATAATAAATATATTTTCATTCCATGATATTATAGCATTATTTTTTCTTTAGCTTAATTTATTGTAAGAATACAGAATATAATACGTATACAAAATATGTGTTAATCAACTATTTACATTATCAGTAAGGCTTCCAATTACCCACTATTAGTAGTTAAGTTTTCGAGGAGGTAAAAGTTGTATGTGGATTTTCGAAGAGGTCAGTGCCCAGAACCCCCACATTGTTCAAGGGTCTACTGTACTTTCTCACCACAACTTGGAATTTCCGCTTTTACTCTAATATTCCTCATAACACATTTATCAGTGATGGTTATGGTTATTTTCTGACACTCCAATAGGTCAAGTAAAGGAGAAACAATATTTGGGGACAAGAAAGTTAACTGGGAATGAAATCTACAGTTTAAAATGAATACATTGTTCAAGGAAAACTCAATACAGAATTTGCATAGAGATAAATCATAGTTATTATCAAATTCAAATTCAGGCTGGGGGCGGTGGCTCATGCCTGTAATCCCAGCACTTTGGGAGTCCAAGGCGGGTGGATCACTTGAGGTCAGGAGTTCAAGACCAACCTGGCCAAAATGGTGAAACCCCATCTCAACTAAAAAAAAAAAAAAAAAAAAAAATACAAAACTCAGCCAGGCGTGGTGGTAGGTGCCTGTAATCCCAGCTACTGGGTAGGCTGACACAGGAGAATCATTCAAACCCAGGAGATGGAGGTTGCAGTGAGCCGAGATTGTGTCACTGCACTCCAGCCTGGGCAACAGACCAAGACTCAAATTCAAACAAAAAAATTAGGCAATCTTGAAAAAAAAAGCGAGTTACCTGAAAAAGGGAAAAACCAAAATCAACCTAGAGATTTGCACTTCCAACCACTATGAAGGACCAGGGAGTAGATTTATATTCCCATCTTAAACAACTAACAATGAACAAAATATATGAAAACACAATTTTCAGGCACTGGATAATAATCAAAGAAGGGGCACAATAAGTGCTACAATTACTCAAACTTACACCTTGACTAGAGTTCCCAGGTTGCAGAGCAGGAAGGAAGAACCTAAATAGAGTCAAGTGTTTTCCATTCAGGGGGGCCAAGCTGGCTACCACATGCTGGGGCAGAGTACTGGAGAGGAGAGAGCTGCTTGGAGAAGAAAGAGGTGGAAAGTGAGAACTCGAGCTATGCAAGGGATTCCTTTGGAGTCTTCAGTACACACGTATGAGGAAACAACCCATACCCAGGTAATCAGGAAAAACCAATACCGAAGTAATCAGATTTAAAAAAGTGATAGAATTAGTAGACATGGATATTAAAACAATTGTTATAACAACATTCCATGAGCACATGACAACATAAGCATACTATGTAGAGATATGGCATGAGTAAAAGAGGTCCAAATCAAAGTTCAAGAGATGAAAACTATAATGTCAGAGATAAAATGTCAACTGGATGAGATTAATGGCAGATTAAACATTGTAGACGAAATAATTAGTAAACTTCATAGTAATAGAAATTATTCAAGGCCGGACATAGCGGCTCATGCCTGCAATCCCAGCAATTTGGGAGGTCGAGACAGGCAGATCGCTTGAGTTCAGGAGTTTGAGACCAGCCTGAGCAACACAGCAAAACCTGTCTCTAGAAAAAATACAAAAACTAGCCAGGCATGGTGGTGCACTCCTGTAGTTCCAGCTACTTGGGAGGCTGAGGTAGGGGTTGCATTGACCCAATATTGTGCCACTGCACTCCAGCTTGGGCAACAGAACGAGAACTTGTCTGAAAAAAAAAAAAAAAAAGGAAGAGGCCAGGCGCAGTGGCCCACGCCTGTAATCCCAGCACTTTGGGAGGCCGAGGCAAGAGGATCATGAGGTCAGGAGTTCAGGACCAGCCTAAACAATATGGTGAAAACTCATCTCCACTAAAAATACAAAAATTAGCCAGGTGTGGTGAGGCGTGCCTGTAGTCCCAGCTACTCAGGAGGCTGAGGCAGGAGAATCACTTGAACCCGGGAGGCGGGGGTTGTAGTGAGCCAAGATTGCACCACTGCACTCCAGCCTGGGTGACAGAGCAAGACTCTATCTCAAAAACTAAAAATAAAAATAAAAAAAGAAAAGACAAAATAGGGGAGAGAGTAATTATTCAAAATGAAGAACAGATAGAAAAACAAAAATATTGAAAACAGAATCACTGAGACATGGGTCAACTACAAGTGGCTTCTTCTTCTTCCTCTTATTATTATTATTATTTTAGTCAGAGTCCAAAAGGTAGATGGAGATGGAAAGAGAAAATTAATTGTAAAATAATTTCCAAAGTGAATGAAACTATAACAAACCCAAACCACACAAAATATAAAACTATGCCAAGGTACATCATAATAAAATTGCTTAAAATCAGTGATAAACAGCCAGGTGCAGTGGCTCAAGCCTGTAATCCCAGCACTTTGGGAGGCCGAGGCGGGCGGATCACGAGGTCAGGAGATCGAGACCATCCTGGCTAACACGGTGAAACCCCGTCTCTACTAAAAACACAAAAAATTAGCCGGGCGTGGTGGTGGGCGCCTGTATTCCCAGCTACTCGGGAGGCTGAGGCAGGAGAATGGCGTGAACCCAGGAGGTGGAGGTTGCGGTGAGCCGAGATCGCGCCACTGCACTCCAGCCTGGGGGACAGAGAAAGACTCCATCTCAAAAAAAAAAAAAAAAAAAAATCAGTGATAAACATCTTAAAAGCAGATAGAGGAGGTTAAAAGACATATTAGGTAAGAAGGAACAATGATAAGAATGGCAGCAGGCTTCCTTTCAAAAACAATGGAAAGCAGAAGACAGCAGAGGAACAGAAACTAGATTTACTCCCTATCATGAAACAACAATAGCAAAACTAGACACAAGGCAAGAAACAATGGTTTTTAATACACTGGACATCAAGAATAAAAAATACGGAACTCTGAGAGATGGGAAACAATGGAGGTCAGCCATATGACTACAGCAGTTTATTGCAAGAGTTTCCAGAATATGGTATAAGGAGGAGAATTGTAGTAGATTCCAGTGAGTTGAGGAAATACAACTGAGAGTCTGGGAATTTCAGAGCAGTTAAGAACTGAAAGACCACAATATCAGAGAACAGAAAGATTTACAGAGAAACCTGGAATTCCGTAGAGGGTCTTTTCTTAAGGTCAGTACCTGGGAAAGAAAGATCCGAAAGTATTAAGAGGAAAAAAATAATAGAGGGAACAGTACCTGAGGCACATATACATTTGAAAATAGTGGCTGTTTCCAAGACCTAGAGCAGAAAAACTCACCATTTTTCTCATCAAAGTCTCCAACATTTTTGGCACCAGGGACTAGTTTTGGCACCAGGGACAATTCTTCCACGGACAGGGGTAGGAGGCATGGTTTCAGGATGAAACTGTTGCACCTCAGATCATCAGGCATTAGTTAGATTCTCATAAGATGCATACAACCTAGATCCCTTGCTTGTGCAGTTCAAAATAGGATTTGCACCCCTATAAGAATCCTCTGCTGATGTGACAGGAGGTGGAGCTCAGGTGGTAATGCTTGGTGGCCTGCTACTCACCTCCTGCCGTGTGGCCTGGTTCCTAACAGGAACTGATACAATTGCAGTATCAGGGATTAGGGACCCCTTAGTGCTCTGTGCCATGGAGTACTAAGAAAAGTCTTGCCCCAGTAGTAAGAAATATTTAGCTTTATTTATTTGATGAGATTAATAACAGTTCAGGTATTACAAAAGAAAATATTAGTGAAATGGAAGGCACAGCAAAGGAGGTATCCAAAATAAAACATACAGAAAGAGACAAAATTAAAAAAGAGTGTCAGTGAGCTATGAGACAACTTCAAGTGGCCTAAAAGGGTCAGAAAACCAATTTGAAGATATATAACGGCTGCAAATATTCCAAACATAATAAAAACTAAAAACCCATACCTCTAAGAAGTTAAACGAAACCCAAACACAAGAAACATGAAGAAGAATACACTAAGGCCCATCATAACTAAACTGATCAAAATGAGTAATTTTCTGTGTGTGTGTATTTTTTGTAGGGATGGGGTCTCACTATGTTGCCTAGGCTAATCTTGATCTCCAAGCCTCAAAAGCCATCCTCCCATCTTGACCTCCCAAAGCACTGGGATTACAGGTGTGAGCCACTGCACCTGGTCTCATATGGAAAATCTTAAAAGCAGCAAAATTTGGGGAATGGGGCATGTGAAATACTGAAGAAGAAAAGAATGTCAGATTTCTTATCAAGAACTATGCAAGTAAGATGGCAATGGGGTAACATTTTTCATGTACTAAAAAACTGTCAAACTAGAACTATATACCTGGCACAAATGCCTTTCAAAAATGAAGGTGAAATAAAGATGTTTTCAAACATACAAAAGCTGAAAGAATTTATTACCAACAGATCCAAATACAAGAGATGTTAAAGAATGCCCTTTAGGCAGAAGGAAAATGATACCAGATGGAAATCTAATTCTAACCAAAAGGAATAAAGAGAACTAGAAATGATAAATACCTGAGTAAAAATATGATTTTTTTCTTATTAAGCCTTTAAAAATATATATTTGACAATTTAAACAAAAATAGCAGCAAGGTTACAATGTTTATAATATATAGTAGAAGTAAAATGTATGTATTGTAAGTTGTGAGACATATATTAACAAAGCTGATAAAAACAAAAACAATTAGGCTGGGCGTGGTGGCTCATGCCTGTAATCCCAGCACTTTGGGAGGCCAAGGTGTGTGGATCACAAGGTCAGGAGATCAAGACCATCCTGGCTAACACAGTGAAACCCCGTCTCTACTAAAAATACAAAAAATTAGCCGGGCATGGTGGCGGGCAAGTGTAGTCCCAGCTACTCGGGAGGCTGAGGCAATGAGAATGCTGTGAACCCAGGAGGCGGAGGTTGCAGTGGGCAGAGACTGCACCACTGCACTCCAGCCAGGATGACACAGCAAGACTCTATCTCAAAACAAAACAAAACAAAAAAAGGAAGAGGAACAGCTCCAGTCTACAGCTCCCAGCATGAGTGATGCAGAAGACGGGTGATTTCTGCATTTCCAACTGAGGTACCGGGTTCATCTCACTGGGGCTTTGTCGGACAGTGGGTGCAGCCCGTGGAGGTCGAGCCAAAGCAGGGCGGGGCATCACTTCACCTGGAAAGCGCAAGGGGTTGGGGAATTCCCTTTCCTAGCCAAGGGAAGCCATGACAGACGGTACCTGGAAAATCAGGACACTCTCACTCTAATACTGCGCTTTTCCAACAGCCTTAGAAAACAGCACACCAGGAGATTATATCCCGCGCCTGGCTCGGAGGGTCCCACACCCATGGAACCTTGCTCACTGCTAGCACAGCAGCTGGAGATCAAACTGCAAGGCAGCAGCGAGGCTGGGGGAGGGGTGCCCGCCATTGCTGAGGCTTGAGTAGGTAAACAAAGTGGCCAGGAAGCTCGAACTAGGTGGAGCCCACAGCAGCTCAAGGAGGCCTGCCTGCCTCTGTAGACTCCATCTCTGGGGGCAGGGCATAGCTGAATAAAAGGCAGCAGAAACTTCTGTAGACTTAAATGTCCATGTCTGACAGCTTTGGAGAGAGTAGTGGTTCTCCCAGCACGAAGTTTGAGATCTGAGAACGGACAGACTGCCTCCTCAAGTGGGTCCCTGATCCCTGAGTAGCCTAACTGGGAGACACCTCCCAGTAGGGGCCAACAGACACCTCATACAACTGGGTGCCCCTCTGAGACAAAGCTTCCAGAGGAAGGATCAGGCAGCAACATTTGCTGTTCTGCAACCTCTGCTGGTGATAGCCAGGCAAACAGGGTCTGGAGTGGACCTCCAACAAACTCCAACAGACCTGCAGCTGAGGATCCTGACTGTTAGAAGGAAAAGTAACAAACAGAAAGGACATCCACACCAAAACCTTATCTGTAGGTCACCATCATCAAAGACCAAAGTAGATAAAACCACAAAGATGGGGAGAAACCAGAGCAGAAAAGCTGAAAATTCTAAAAATCAGAGCACCTCTTCTCCTCCAAAGGAACACAGCTCTTCACCAGCAACAGAACACAGCTGGATGGAGAATGACTTTGACAAGCTGACAGAAGAAGGCTTCAAAAGATGGGTAATAACAAACTTCTCTGAGCTAAAGGAGGATGTTCGAACCCATCCCAAAGACACTAAAAACCTTGAAAAAAGATTAGATGAATGGCTAACTAGAATAAACAGCATGGAGAAGACCTTAAATGACCTGATGGAGCTGAAAAACAAGGCACGAGAACTACGTGACACATGCAGAAGCTTCAGTAGCTGATTTGATCAAGTGGAAGAAAGGGTATCAGTGACTGAAGGTCAAATGAATGAAATGAAGCAAGAAGAGTAGTTTAGAGAAAAAAAAGGAGTAAAAAGAAATGAACAAAGCCTCCAAGAAATATGGGACTATGTGAGAAGACCAAATCTACATCTGATTGGTGTACCTGAAAGTGACAGGGAGAATGGAACCAAGTTGGAAAACACTCTGCAGGATATTATCCAGAACGTCCCCAACCTAGCAAGGCAGTCCAACATTCAGATTTGGGAAATACAGAGAATGCCACAAAGATACTCCTCGAGAAGAGCAACTCCAAGACACATAATTGTCAGATTCACCAAAGTTGAAATGAAGGAAAAAATGTTAAGGGCAGCCAGAGAGAAAGGTTGGGTTACTCACAAAGGGAAGCCCATCAGAATGACAGCAGATCTCTCTGCAGAAACTCTACAAGCCAGAAGAGAGTGGGGGGCCAATATTCAACATTCTTAAAGAATAGAATTTTCAACCCAGAAATTCATATCGAGACAAACTAGGCTTCATAAGTGAAGGAGAAATAAAATCCTTTACAGACAAGCAAATGCTGAGAGATTTTGTCACCACCAGGCCTGCCTTACAAGAGCTCCTGAAGGAAGCACTAAACATGGAAAGGAACAACGGGTACCAGCCACTGCAAAAACATGCTAAATTGTAAAGACCATCGATGCTAGGAAGAAACTGCATCAACTAACGAGCAAAATAACCAGCTAACATCATAATGACAGGATCAAATTCACACATAACAATATTAACCTTAAATGTAAATGGGCTAAATGCCCCAATTAAAAGACACAGACTGGCAAATTGGATAGAGTCAAGACCCATCAGTGTGCTGTATTCAGGAGACCCATCTCACATGCAGAGACACACATAGGCTCAAAATAAAAGGATGGAGGAAGATCTACCAAGCAAATGGAAAACAAAAAAAAAGCAGGGATTGCAATCCTAGTCTCTGATAAAACAGACTTTAAACCAACAAAGATCAAAAGAGACAAAGAAGGCCATTACATAATGGTAAAGGGATCAATACAACAAGAAGAGCTAACTATCCTAAATATATATGCACCCAATACAGGAGCACCCAGATTCATAAAGCAAGTCCTTAGAGACCTACTTGTTGCCCAAGCTGGACTCGATCTCCTGGCCAAAAGCAATCCACTGGCTTTGGCCTCCCAAAGCACTGGGACTATAGGCATAAACCACTATGCCAGGAAATATTATTTCTTCAGTGAGAAAAAAACAGATATATCCCAATCTGATTCTAAGGTGAAGAGAACCTGAGACTTATGTTTTCAAAAACATAATTACCTAGTCACCATAACCAGTAGTCCCTAACTACCTGCTAACAAAGAATCTGAGAAGTTGGTTTAAACAGGAAAAACTTAGTTTACGTGGCATAAAATGAGACATTTATTATGAAAGGTAAAAAATAAATTTTAAAAGATCTTGACACTGTATTTAAACCAAAAGAGGATGCTGGTGTATCCATATTCAATTTTAGCTTTTCAATCAGGAAGGTTTCCAGTGTGAACTTACTCTGTAAATTATATGGTGAAGAAAATGAAGGAGGTTTGGAATTTTCTTAATATTCATGAAACACTGCTAGTTTAGAGAACAGTGTGAAGAAGCAGAGCTGAGTATGTAGATCTGGTTTAGCTTATGTGATGCAGAGAGATGTTTTAGTTACGGAAATTTGTTGAATAGATAAACTGAGTTGCTTCCTTAGATCAAAAACATTTTAGAATTAAAGAGCCCCCCAGAACTTTAACTTCTTAAACCTCATTAGTTTATGATGATAATGTAATGAGACTGCTGACCTCATAGAACCAGAAAGTATGGGGCAGCCCACTTAATTTATGGTTTGACCATATGCTAAGAAAAAACTAGATTAGATTACACATCATTTCAGAATGATCTGAAATCAAAGGGAATTACAGATTTGCAAAACCTGCAGTGTCTTTGTGGAAATAACATTTTATTTCAAAAGGAAGTTTACAGATTTCAGTGAATATGAATTATGCTCTTAGTTATTCACCAAGTAAATATTTGTTGAATGTTCACTAAGAATATACAGCATCCCCGGTATCCAATATGAGTCTACTATTTTCAGAACTATTTTGGAATTAGCCAAGCTATGAGAAGAGTATAGATTTACCTGGCAACGTAAGAGATCATTCTTTTAATGAAACTGCTGAAACAGAAGCTACAAGCTAACACTTGTATCATAGATAACAACTGAAATCCATTTTGTTATTTCTTCTGGATGAATACACCACCCAAATCTCAAAAATAATCTCATTTGCCTTACTAATTTGACCAAAGCTGATCACTTTACGCTGTAAAAAATTGCACGTAAGTATAAATATTTAATACTACTATAAAACTCCATTCATCCAAATATGGCTAGATACAATATAGTGCATAAATGCTAAAACTATGAGTTGTCTGCAAGTTGAATCTATACTTTCATAAAAGTTTCATTCACCCAAAGTTGGCTAGACGTGTTATACTGTATAATCATTACAACTATAAGTTGTTTGCAAGTTAGCTCACAATTCAGGATTGAACAACTATATGTTGAAACACAGAAGACCGTAATTGTCAAGTTAAATATACTTTTTCATCAGAATACACTGTCTTATTTCATAGTCAACAAGTATATATAAATTATGCCAAACTCTAAACATGGTGCTTTTTGAAAATCAGACTTTCAAGTGTAAGATGGTTTGAAATAGTACATAAATCCCCTCTAAAGAATCACACTACAAGAAATATAGTATCAAGATTTGAAAAATGGAACGAACATGAGACCAATTTGAGAAATAAAATGAAATGGAAATAATAAAGGGGTAAAATATTTAATTCTTGAAATGTTTTTCTCACATACTGGCAGAAAAGATAGCATAACTTTCCATTATATAATCTTCTCAATGTAAGCATTTATTTGACAGTTATAAAGGGGTAGGATTTGGTATACAGAGGAATCAATAACCATGTTGTAAAGCCTAGAACAGTGCACACAAACATGCTGTAGGACACATTAACATTAGACTGAAAGAAATAATTATATTTTAAATAAACATATTCCTCCTAGTAGGATAATCAATTTTTTACACATCTTACCAGCTATTTCACAGAGCTCAGGTAGTGAAATGGCAGCAGCTGTTATACCAAAACCACGTATTACATGCATACGAGATGCTTTTAATTTTTCATAGGTATCTACTTATTTGAGTAAAGCCACATTTAACACATATTAAATAAAAACAAGGTAATCATGGGGTGATTAATTCAGAAGAATTTTTAGTACAGTCCTATTTTAGAAATAAATTCTTAACCAATTATTTTTATGTCAGAAGACTTAATAATTCAAATTACACCCTGCCCTTATTCCGAGATTTAAGAGATTTGTCATGATCAATGTTTCTGAAATATTAAATTAAGAGGTGTCATGGTAATTACTATGGAATAAATAGCAATTAAGTTTTTTAAGCAATTCAGCTCAAACTATTTGCAGTGAACATTTATACTACTAATATTTTCCTGCACAATGCAAGTTGCCTACAAATGTAAGATGTAAGTTTGTAGAATTATTTTAAAATATATTAGGAAACTGATTTAATATAGAATTCTGTGCTTGGTTGGGAAGCACCTATGCATAATGTACCCAAAAATAGGTAGACATGAAGATAAATAATACAAATTATGTTACCCATAGAAAGATAATTATTTCTGTTCTATATTCACAATAGTGAATCTAACATATGCTTTGAGATAGGTAAATAATTTGCAGGGTAAATAAAAGATAATTATTTTAAAATATATATCAGACAAGAACTACAATACATCATGTAAATATGTACCAGAGATTTGAATTAGGTAAGTACTTACTGCTATATAACAAACTCTTGCTTTTTCTACCAACATCCAGTTTTTCTCCAGATCAAGATGTTTTTCCTTTTTATAACAATTGGCAGCAGCAAGATTAGCTACGAGGGACCTAAAATAACCAAAGAATAAGCAAGTAATATTATAGCCAAACTTGGCATATATTTCTATAGATAATTACCAATATTTTTTGCAAAGTTTAAAATTTACATTTAATTAATTCTTCAAAACTAATGTTATTGATTTTTAAATAATTATAATTACTAATTTTGTTTTGAGAACTTTCTGAGGCATCTATGATAATTTTTATTCTGAACAACACCTGGCATTTTGAGAAAGAAATTGGCATTTAAGTTGCCTTTTGATAGTAAAATAGGACCTACTTTTTACACCTTAATAGTTCAAAATGCAGTTAAGAAATAAGGCTAACTCATTATATAAAAAGAAATCTATGCAACTAAAAACATTTTTTATAGTAGAAAAATATCTTTATAAAAATAAATATCAACATACTATAATTGTCTATTTAATCAAAGGCTTTAAAAGCCAAGTATGGAATTAATTTCATAAAAGACACTTATAAATGCAGACCATATTCACTAAGAGGAATTAATGCGTAAACCATTACATTCTAAGGACTGAAATCAATTAGAATTGTTTTCTATAGTTGAAAAGTCCCCTGACTGGTCCAGTTTTAGAAATGGAATATCTAAGCAGGATACTGCATTTAAAATCTTGCTACAGGTTAGGTGCAGTAGCTCAAAGCTGAAATCCCAGCTCTTTCAGAGGCCAAGGCGGGAGGATTGCTTGATGCCAGGAGTTTGAGTCAACCTGGGCAACACAGCCAGATCCCATCTCTACAAAATAATTTTAAAAATTAGCTGGGGGTCGTGGTGTACACTTACAGTCCTAGGGACTCAGGAAGCTGAGGTGGGAGGATTGCTTGAGCCCAGGAGTTTGAGGCTGCAATGAGCTATGATCATACCACTGCACTCCAGCCTAGGCAACAAGGCAAAACCACATCTCTAAGAAAAAATAAATAAATAAAATCCTGCTACAAGTGTCACCTGGCTTGTTTAATTAAATACAATAATTATTTACATTATAAATAAAAATACTTTCCTTCCTCATACTGCTCCAGAATTTAAAAAATTACTTGCCAATTTTTCTCTTTTTCTAATTAAATTGTAACAGTTATAGCTTACGAAAAAAATCTTATCATTTCAGACTTTGGTAATATGTTCGATTACACTGTTAAAAAAAAAAAAAAACCCTCAATTCTCTTCCAAAACGTATTTCCACTCATCTATCTGCCAATTTACTACTAAAGGATACATCTGTTTATGTTTAAGTAAATGAAGGAAAGAAAGAGTAATATGCATCAACATATTCATATACAAACTAACTATGTTATAAACTTAAGAAAATTTAGACCTAATTTATAAAAATATTTTAGTAATTATGACTTTAGGAAAATTTTGACAAAATGGCTACTAAATAAAAGCAAACACTTCTGGTACCAGATACTAAACTCTATTCTGATAATAAAACTACTTTTTGATGGGAAACTACACAGTTCCTCCAAAAGAAAATACAAGTATTCTTTTTTTTTTTTTTTTTGAGATGGAGTTTCATTCTTGTTGCCCAGGCTAGAGAGCAATGGCTCCGTCTTGGCTCACTGCAACCTCCGCCTCCGGGTTCAGGCAATTCTCTTGCCTCAGTCTCCCAAGTAGCTGGGATTACAAGTGCCTGCCACGATGCTCGGCTAATTTTTTTGTATTTTTAGTAGAGGTGGGGTTTCACCATGTTGGCCAGACTGGTCTCGAACTCCTGGCCTCAAATGATCCACCCGCCTCAGCCTCCCAAAGTGCTGGGATTATAGGCATGAGCCGCCACGCCCGACCAGAAAAACATGGGTATTCTTATTATCCCAATGTATTTGATTCTGACTTTGAAGAGGAAGAACCTGGATCAAGAAAGATACTGCATTACTCAAACACTTCAATTTCTGAAATCTTTTGTTTTGTTTTTTGTTTTTGAGACAGGGGCTCACTCTTTTCCCCAGACTGAAGTGCAGTGGGCAGCACGACCCCAGTCCACTGCAGCCTCAACCTCCTCGGCTCAAGCAAGACTTCCGAGCAGCTGGGACCACAGGTACATGCCACCATCCCCAGCTAATTTTTGTATTTTTGGTAGAGATGGAGTTTCGCCATGTTGCCCAGGCTGGTCTTAAACTCCTGAGCTCAAGTGATCAGCCTACTTCGGTCTCCTAAAGTGTTAGGATTACAAGGTGTGACCACCACACCCGGCCAATTTCTGAGTTTTTGATAGTGGCAGCAAAGGTTACTGGACCTATCTAAAACAACTGATCCAACTGTATTAGCTTCCAGAATTTAGATAATGATTTAGATACTGAAGATTTCTCCCCAATTTTTGATTCCCATATCATCTCAACAATATCACTATAACCATAAAATTGGTATAAAAGTTAAGTTTTTGACATCTAGAAGATCTAATATTATCATAACTGTTCTCTCTCTCTCTTTGGTTTTGAGACAGATCTTGCTCTGTTGCCCAGGCAGGAGTGCAGTAGCATGATCTCGGCTCACTGCAACCTCCACCTCCCAGGTTCAAGCAATTCTCCTACTTTCGTCTCCTGAGTAGCTGGGATTACAGGTGCACACCTGGCTAATTTTTGTATTTTTAGTAGAGACGGAGTTTCACCATGTTGGCCAGGCTGGTCTCGAACTCCTGACCTCAGGTGACCCACCTGACTCGGCCTCCCGAAGTGCTGGGATTACAGGCATGAGCCACCACACCCAGCCATAACTGTTCTTTAAGACAGCAATTTAGCATAGTAAAACAATTTAGTAATTTTACTGTAGCCTAAGTGATATCAGAAGAAAATCTGACCTACTTCTCACTAATGGGAAAACTTTGCATCTACAGATTAAGGCTGGTCTTGGGAAAACTAAGGGCAAAGGTCTAAACAAACATATTTCAACATTTTTAGTTGTTTTTTTTAATCCCTGAATCCCATATTTCAATGTTTACTGTAACCTTAAAACCATAAAGTTCTCCTGTATATAAAAAACAAAATTAAAGGAAAGATCTGAAAATGCCTTTCATACCCTAATAATTTTTGAATATTGTATTTTGGTTATTTAGTAAATACTGTGCTCATTGATCCCCAGTCTCCAGGATAGTCCATTCCTTAATATACCTCTGCTGAAGGTCAAGTAGTGAGCAATAAAGTAGGTAAACAGAAGAAATGGAGCAAGATCGTGGTGGAGAGGGGGAAGAAAATAAAGGAGGATGAAAAGGGAAAAAAGAAAGGAAGATAAGATGGGAAAAGAAAGGAGATAAGGAATGGAGGAGGACAGACTACATATTTCCAACTATAAGTAATGCAAAATTTCTAGTGAATCACTATTTAAAAAGAGGTCATCTTTGATTATTCCAACAATATAATAGCTAGGGCAGTTATTTTGTTTTTCCCTTGCAAAGGGGAAAAAAGCCTGTGTTGATATGGTAATAACGTTGGCAATGTATGAATACACTCAAGGAGTATCTCCATGTGGGTACAAAAGAACAACCAACCAATATATGAAGGGGCCTGAGAGAGATATTTCAAGTTTATATAAAGAATACTTTTCTAACAAGTAAGGGTGTATAGAAATATACTTGATTGTTTCGTTAGTGGTATACTACCCATGACTGAGTTTATTTAATATGAATGAATTACTATTTTCCAGAAATGGTTTAGATGACCATTTAGATGACTAAGTCATATGAGCCTGAATGTAATGTTGTATTTTATATACATAAAATACACACACACTCTCTCTCTCTCTCATATTCCAACCTCAGGATATGGTGAAAAGAACATTCTTTCTAATTCAAGTTTTGTAACAAATTAGCTACAAGGCATTGAGCAAGCTACAAGGCATTGGGCAAGCTGTCTGCCTTTTCTGATTCTAATTATAAAAAGTAAAGACTGGACTAAATAACCTCAAACTTTTATTCCATTATGCCTCATTAATTCAACTGCATGTTTAACAAAAGTAAATTTAAAAACAACACAAGAAAACTGATATAAGGAATAAACATTTATCAAACATTAAAAAGAATTATAAAGTCAAAATTCCAAATTCACATTGGAATTCAGATTTTACCAGTGTTAAAACAGCCAATTAGTATAGTGCTTCCCTTGGAATTACACTGACCTGTTGTCACCAGTGATGCATGCAGCACAAGTTCCTGTTGGCTGCTCATTCTGCTCGTAGTAATGAGCATCCACATGGGCTTCAGCAGCTTTTCTCTTCAGGATCTCCCCAAATTTATCTATCCCAATGCATCCAAAAAATGTTGCTGCTTTGTGTGGCTGTTGAATCATCCACTGTAAAACAGGAACATAAATAATTTAATGGGCCAAAGAAATTGTACACATAGTTTAATATTCTGCCATGGATAGTGATGTGACAAGAATGCTTTGTGAGAAACTGTGGCTGTTATGAACGGGATTTCAATTCTGTACTATCACTTATGATAAAAAAAAGTAATATAACAACCATGTAATATCTTATACAGCTTTGGGGAGAGAAATAAACTACATAAAGTGGTTAAGGATTCAGCAGCTAAAATCATACAGACCTTAAGACAAATGCTGGCTTGATATAGGAAAAGAATACTGGGTCCCAATATAAGAAGTCTAGCATTGTCATAAAAAGAGCAGAATCCATCTTGATTAAAGGCTGTTTGAGTTCAAATCTTGCATCTGTCACTTACTAGCTGCATGAGTTACAGCATGTTAGAGCATATCACTTAACATTACTCATTTCACTCATGTTTAAAGTGGAGATATAATTACAAATACATCTCATAAGATCGTTGTGGACTAATTGAAATGATGTAAATTAATGTACATGCATTGCTGAGCATGGTACCCAGCACATGGTAAACAACATATATTAGCTGTGGCTGTTACTATGATTGTCATACTTATTGTAGTAATTCATGTATAAATTAAGCTAAAACATGCTCATATCTAAAAAATTCTTTTAAAAATTCAGAAATAGTGTTACACTTCTAGTTACAAATATCTCATTTTTTCATTGAAGTAATTATTATGTTTTAATGTCAATGGATTTCTGGTAAGATGCATATGTTTCACAGATTTGAACTTTATACCTTTCATAATTAGCTAAAATCCTTGAGGGTTCTAATAGTCTATAGTGATTCTATAGCTAACACCTGTTTAGTTTCAAAGACTTAGAGGTAGCAAAATAACCTACAAATAATCTACATACAAAGTCAAAAGACGTCAAAATAGATTTTGATAAAATCTCTTCTCAAATATTTGGAATAGAAAAGAAATACATGCATATTTGAGAGGTAAAAGGATGAGGAGAGGAAAAAAGTAACAAAGACAAAACTGTAGGAATGAGACATAGTAACAGCTTAACGACCAGCAATCCCACTTCTAGAGACTCATCCACAATACAAAACAACACATATATAAGTATTGAGATTTTTTTTTAAATTTTATTATTATTATACTTTAAGTTTTATGGTACATGTGCACAATGTGCAGGTTTGTTACATATGTATACATGTGCCATGTTGGTGTGCTGCACCCATTAACTCGTCACTTAGCATTAGGTTTATCTCCTAATGCTATCCCTCCCCCATCCCCCACCCCACAACAGTACCCGATGTGTGATGTTCCCCTTCCGGTCTGGCAAATTGGATAAAGAGTCGAGACCTACCAGTGTGCTGTATTCAGAAAACCCATTTCACGTGCAGAGACACATATAGGCACCAAATAAAGGGATGGAGGAAGATCTACCAAGCAAATGGAAAACAAAAAAGGCAGGGGTTGCAATCCTAGCCTCGGATAAAACAGACTTTAAACCAACAAAGATCAAAACAGACAAAGAAGGCCATTACATAATGGTAAAGGGATCAATTCAACAAGAAGAGCTAACTATCCTAAATATATATGCACCCAATACAGGAGCACCCAGATTCATAAAGCAAGTCCTTAGTGACCTACAAAGAGACTTAGACTCCCACACAATAATAATGGGAGACTTTAACACCCCACTGTCAGCATTAGACAGATCAACGAGACAGAAAGTTAACAAGGATATCCAGGACTTGAACTCAGCTCTGCATCAAGCGGACCTAATAGACATCTACAGAACTCTCCACCCCAAATCAACAGAATATACATTTTTTTCAGCACCACACCACACCTATTCCAAAACTGACCACACAGTTGGAAGTAAAGCACTCCTCAGCAAATGTAAAAGAACAGAAATTATAGCAAACTGTCTCTCAGACCACAGTGCAATCAAAATAGAACTCAGGATTAAGAAATTCACTCAAAACCGCTCAACTACATGGAAACTGAACAACCTGCTCCTGAATGACTACTGGGTACATAACAAAATGAAGGCAGAAATAAAGATGTTCTTTGAAACCAACGAGAACAAAGACACAGCATACCAGAATCTCTGGGACACATTCAAAGCAGTGTGTAGAGGGAAATTTATAGCACTAAATGCCCACAAGAGAAAGCAGGAAAGATCTAAAATTGACAACCCAACGTCACAATTAAAAGAACTAGAGAAGCAACAGCAAACACATTCAAAAGCTAGCAGAAGGCAAGAAATAACTAAAATCAGAGCAGAACTGAAGGAAATAGAGACACAAAAAACCCTTCAAAAAATCAGTGAATCCAGGAGCTGGTTTTTTTTGAAAAGATCAACAAAATTGATAGACCGCTAGCAAGACTAATAAAGAAGAAAACAGAGAAGAATCAAATAGACGCAATAAAAAATGACAAAGGGGATATCACCACCGAACCCACAGAAATACAAAATACCATCAGGGAATACTATAAACATCTCTACACAAATAAACTAGAAAATCTAGAAGAAATGGATAAATTCCTCGACACATACACCCTCCCAAGACTAAACCAGGAAGAAGTTGAATCTCTGAATACACCAATAACAGGCTCTGAAATTGAGGCAATAATTAATAGCTTACCAACCAAAAAGAGTCCAGGACCTGATGGATTCACAGCCGAATTCTATCAGAGGTACAAGGAGGAGCTGGTACCATTCCTTCTGAAACTATTCAAATCAATAGAAAAAGAGGAAATCCTCCCTAACTCATTTTATGAGGCCAGCATCATCCTGATACCAAAGCCTGGCAGAGACACAACAAAAAAAGAGAATTTTAGACCAATATCCTTGATGAACATTGATGCAAAAATCCTCAATAAAATACTGGCAAACCCAATCCAGCAGCACATCAAAAAGCTTATCCACCATAATTAAGTGGGCTTCATCCCTGGGATGCAAGGCTGGTTCAACATACGCAAATCAATAAACGTAATCCAGCATATAAACAGAACCAAAGACAAAAACCACATGATTATCTCAATAGATGCAGAAAAGGCCTTTGACAAAATTCAACAACCCTTCATGTTAAAAACTCTCAATAAATTAGGTATTGATGGGACGTATCTCAAAATAATAAGAGCTATCTATGACAAACCCACAGCCAATATCATACTGAATGGACAAAAACTGGAAGCATTCCCTTTGAAAACTGGCACAAGACAGGGATGCCCTCTCTCACCACTCCTATTCAACATAGTGTTGGAAGTTCTGGCCAGGCCAATCAGGCAGGAGAAGGAAATAAAGGGTATTCAATTAGGAAAAGAGGAAGTCAAATTGTCCCTGTTTGCAGATGACATGATTGTATATCTAGAAAACCCCATCGTCTCAGCCCAAAATCTCCTTAAGCTGATAGGCAACTTCAGCAAAGTCTCAGGATACAAAATCAATGTGCAAAAATCACAAGCATTCTTATACACCAATGACAGACAAACAGAGAGCCAAATCATGAGTGAACTCCCATTCATAATTGCTTCAGAGAGAATAAAATACCTAGGAATCCAACTTACAAGGGACGTGAAGGACCTCTTCAAGGAGAACTACAAACCACTGCTCAACGAAATAAAAGAGGATACAAACAAATGGAAAAATATTCCATGCTCATGCGTAGGAAGAACCAATATCGTGAAAATGGCCATACTGCCCAAGGTAATTTATAGATTCAATGCCATCCTCATCAAGCTACCAATGACTTTCTTCACAGAATTGGAAAAAACTAAAGTTCATATGGAATCAAAAAAGAGCCCACATTGCCAAGTCAATCCTAAGCCAAAAGAACAAAGCTGAAGGCATCACGCTACCTGACTTCAAACTATACTACAATGCTACAGTAACCAAAACAGCATGGTACTGGTACCAAAACAGAGATATAGACCAATGGAACAGAACAGAGCCCTCAGAAATAATGCCGCATATCTACAACCATCTGATCTTTGACAAACCTGACAAAAACAAGAAATGAGGAAATGATTCCCTATTTAATAAATGGTGCTGGGAAAACTGGCTAGCCATATTTGAAAGCTGAAACTGGATCCCTTCCTTACACCTTATACAAAAATTAATTCAAGATGGATTAAAGACTTACATGTTAGACCTAAAACCATAAAAACTCTAGAAGAAAACCTAGGCAATACCATTCAGGACATAGGCATGGGCAAGGACTTCATGTCTAAAACACCAAAAGCAATGGCAACAAAAGCCAAAATTGACAAATGGGATCTAATTAAATTAAAGAGCTTCTGCATAGCAAAAGAAACTACCATCAGAGTGAACAGGCAACCTACAGAATGGGAGAAAATTTTTGCAACCTACTCATCTGACAAAGGGCTAATATCCAGAATCTACAATGAACTCAAACAAATTTACAAGAAAAAACAAACAACCCCATCAAAAAGTGGGCAAAGGATATGAACAGACACTTGTCAAAAGAAGACACTTATGCAGCAAAAAAATACATGAAGAAATGCTCATCATCACTGGCCATCAGAGAAATGCAAATCAAAACCGCAATGAGATACCATCTCACACCAGTTAGAATAGCCATCATTAAAAAGTCAGGAAACAACAGGTGCTGGAGAGGATGTGGAGAAATAGGAACACTTTTACACTGTTGGTGGGATTGTAAACTAGTTCAACCATTGTGGAAGTCAGTGTGGCGATTCCTCAGGGATCTAGAACTAGAAATACCATTTGACCCAGCCATCCCATTACTGGGTATATACCCAAAGGACTATAAATCATGCTGCTATAAAGACACATGTACACGTATGTTTACTGTGGCACTATTCACAATAGCAAAGACTTGGAACCAAACCAAACATCCAACAATGATAGACTGGATTAAGAAAATGTGGCACATATACACCATGGAACACTGTGCAGCCATAAAAAATGATGAGTTCATGTCCTTTGTAGGGACATGGATGAAGCTGGAAACCATCATTCTCAGCAAACTATCACAAGGACAAAAAACCAAACACCACATGTTCTCACTCATAGGTGGGAATTGAACAATGAGATGTTATTTGTAATGACAAAATGTTGGAAATAAACTAGAAGTCCACGTGTAGATCAGTCGATTACATTATGATATATCCACACAATGGAATACCACACAGCCATTCAAAAATCCCAGCAAAACAACACAAAAAAGGAAAAGCTGTATGAACACTCCATCTATATAAAGTAATTTCCAGGATATTTTGTTAACTTCAAAAAAAAATCAAGTCTCAAAGGTACAAAAGCTTTGTTTAAAAAAGAATAAAACTTAATAATATATATTATTTTCAAATATAGGGGGACAGCTTCAGGACATTGAATTTAGCAATGATTTCATAAATATGGAACAAAAGCACAGGCAAGAAAAGCAAAAATAGATAAATGTGATTATATTAAGCTTAACTTCTGCATGGCAAAGGAGGCAATCAACAGAGTGAAAAGGCAACTTATTTCCAAACCATATACCCAATGAAAGGTTAATATCCAGAATACATAACAAACTTCTAAATGAACAATAAAAATACAAATAACATGATCTTAAAATGCGCAAAGGACTTGAATAGACATTTCTCCAAAAATGATATATAAATGGCCAATAAGCACAAGAAAAGATGTTCAACATCAGTAATTATCAGGGAAATCAAAACCACAATGAGATATCACTTCACACTGATCAAGATGGTCACTACCGAAAACATAGAAAACAAAAAATGCTGGCAAAATGTGGAGAAGTGAATGAACCCTTGTGCAGTGTTGGTGGAAATGTAACATGGTGCAGCCACTACTAAAACGGTATGGAGGTTCCTAAAAGAAACATTAAAAATTAAATTAACATATAATCAAGCAACCTCACTTCTGGGTATACAGTCAAAATAATTCAAAGCAGGATCTCAAAGATATATTTGCATGTCCATGTTCACTGCAGCAATATTCATAATAGCCAAGAAGTACAAGCAACCCAGACGTCCATCAACAATTAAAGGATAAAGAAACAAAAGAAGGAAATCCTGTCACATGCTACAACATAGATGAACATCAAGAACTTGCTAAGTTAAATAAGGTCTGTCACAAAAAAGACACATATTGTATGATTCCACTCATAGGAAGTATCTGAAGTAGTCAAAATTATAGAAACATAAGCAGAAAGTTGGTTGCCAAGGACTTGGGGGAGGGAAGTCGGAGAATTAGAGTTTAATGTGTACAGAGTTTCAGTGTTGCAAGATGAAAAAGTTCTAGAGGTCGACTATGTAACAACGTGCATACACTAATTGGTACATTTAAAAATGGTTAAGATGGTAGAGTTAATGTCATGGTTTTTATTATATAAAAGAGAATGTATGTGTGTGTGTGTGTGTGTATGTGTGTATATATATATATATATTCTTGCCTCGAACTCCTGAATTCAACAGATCCTCCCAGCTCAGTCTTCTGAGTAGTTGGGACTACAGGTGCAAGCCACCTCACTCAGCCATATATATTCTTTTAGTATAGATACTATACTATATACATATATTAGAATGTATATATATTTTGTGTTTGCTAATTTCATAAAAAGAAACACAGAAAGAATAAACTAGAAATGAAAAATGTTTCTCTATGAGAGTGAGTGGGATAGGAGTAGAGGAATAGGAATAGAAGAGTTCTCTGAATATAGCATTCCATACAAATTTGACTTCTGAAACATGTTAAAATTTTGCATTTTCAAATAATAAAATTTAATTTGAATTTCAAATTCCATTAGAAGAAAAACAAATTATGAAGTTGAATATAACAAGAACGAAAAATCAAAGAAGGTATCAAATTGTAACATAAGCACATAGAAAAAATAATGCAAATAATTTTTCAGTATGCTGTTATGACAAATACAGTCTTGATGGAATAATTATAAGGAACAAAAACAACAAATAAATCAAACTTTACTTAGTAGGTTTATTGTTGGTTATGTTATTGGTGGAAGTATTTTGTGTGTATTGTAGGATACAGCAAATGAATATAAAGTTGATGCTGTTGGGAACTAGGTTTGCTGAACAGGATAAGGAAAACACAAACATGGAATGGGGAAAGGGAAGAAGGTTCTAAGCAAGAAATCTGAGGGATGCTATCTTAACCATTATCAATTAGCATTATCAATAAAGCCATAAACCTTATGATGTGATGCAATGGGAAATACACAGTGTCACTTACGTACTATTATTGCCTAAAATCATGAGAATAAGTCTACAAGGTGGCACATATTTACAATCAACAGGGTTGGACTCTTAAAAGAAGAAAATGCCTTAACCAAAAAGGCAGGAGGAAAGTATATTAAAGAAATAGTACTAATACATGTAATGTGTAGTTCTTATTGGATCCTGGACTGAGAATAAGATTAAACAACTATCAAGGACACTATCAGAATAACTGCTACATCTGGAATCTTGATCACACATCAGAAAACAGTATCAATGCTTAATTTCTTGAATAAGGAATAAATACATCAGAATGGTTCTGAGGAGAATATACACACATATATTTATTTAAAGAGAACACGAATGTGTTGAAATGTTAACAATTGGTGGATCAATGTGAAGGGTATAGAAAAGTTCATTTTACTATTCCATAAGTTAGAAAATGTTCAAAATTAAAAGGTGGGACAAACATACTGTAGCTAAATCATTCCTTTAAAGAATAATTTAAACTTAATTTATTCCATTTTGGATATTATCACTCCATTTATCAAAATGAGTAAATAACATGAAGCAGTTAATATCATGAAAAATCTCAGTATAAATGCCTAACTTAAAATACTTTATTCTACAATTAGTGAAAGTATAAATTTAACAGAGAATTTCTATGTGTTATGAAATTTAGTAAAACTATAAATTTAGCAGAAAATTTCTGTGTTATTCTATAATTTACTTTTATTTATCTACAATGCATGATTAAATGATCAACCATGTCTACTATATATAGCAAAATAAAACCCAGAGCCAATAGCAACTTTTACTATGATTACTTAAATAATCTGTCATCAAAATAACAGCAAACTTTGTTCAGTGAAAATAAAGTCGTTATTATATAATTTAGCCTAGTTATAATCAGAGAGTCTACATGTTCAAACTACAGTCTGAAATAAGAGCTCTATCAACTCACTGTCAGGCTTAAACCTGATTTACTAACTACTCCATAATCAGGATTTAAATGAATTGAAATATTTCCATTACAAATAAATATTATTTGAACCTGCAAGGCAAAAATTGATAAATAGTAGAAATATTCAGCAGCTTTGCTATCCTTTTACTATTAAATATTTCAACATGGGAAACTGCCTGACATTCTATTTCTGATATTCAGATATTGACAAAATGTGAGAACTTTGCTTTTGATCAGTGATTTCCACTCAAAAGTCATTCTAAAACCAGAGTTTAACAAGCCTAAAAATTCAGTTTTTTTACAGCCATTAAAAAAAAAGCCATGTTAACTGCTTCAAAGCACTTAATAATCTGAGTAAAGATGTTATAATTGAGAATTAAATAGATTTTTAAAAATCAATTTAGGAAAATTTAACAAGTAATCTGCAAAGATTTCTGCTAAAATTTTAGTACATCTGTAAGCATCTAAAACACAATGTTTCACCAACATCTAACTAATCTATTTCCTATCATTTTGATACTCAATCAAACATTTAATGCATGTCTGCCAGGGAATAAAAAGATAAAAATGATGATGTTCCTAATGCAAAGTCACAACTACTAGATTTTGATTCTCCAGGATGGAGATTCAACCTTGTTTATAACCTTTGATTATGCTCCTTCTTTTAGCTAAAATAAACTGCCCACCTTCCCTTGGTTCATATATGTACAGTACACCTTAAAAACTTTAACTTCTGCTCTGCCCATGAGTGAGTAGCAGAGTCTAGAATTACTGTTGTGCTGTAAACCAGAAAACCAAAAGGAAACACTGACAGAATTTTCAGACATTGAATAACAGGCATGGTAGGACTGTGATCTCTGATAGGAAAGGAACAAGGTATGCCCTGACATCATGCAGGTACTCTGCCAGGAGGCAAGTTCCACACCATGGAGAGGTGGCATTCTCACTAAAAAGAGGAAACAGAGATAAGTATTCAAGGAGAGCCAGGAGACTAGAAATTGTGAAAAAGATTTTCAGAAAAGAATGAGTTGAAATCTACAGAGTAATCCTTGAGGCTATGGCTGGATACCAACCTGTGCATGTTTAAGGAATATATATAAAATCATAAGGAATCCACATAAATGCTCTAGAATTAAAAGTAAGTCAATCAAGGTCTCAGACTTTAAGATTGATATATAAAAATCTAATTGTATTTCGATAAATTTTCAAAGAAGAGTTGAAAATTAAAATTAAGAAAACAATATTTACAATACCACCAAAATTGAAATATATAGGAACACATTTAACCAAATATGTGCAAGACATATACGTAGAACACTATAAAAGATTGCTGAGGAAAAAAAAAACAACTTATATAAACGAAGAGCTATATTATGTACATGGATTTGAAAACTCAATATTCTTAAGACATTAATTCTCCCCAAATTGATTCATAAATTCAATGTAATCCCATCCAAACTCTCGATGGATTTTTGAGGATATCAAAAAGTTGATTCTATAATCAATATTAAAGGAAAAGGAACTAGAATAGCTAAAGGTTAGGAGGTATGTGGGTGTGAGAAAAACTAACACTGCTAAACGCCAATTTCTTCAAATATAAAATGTGGATAACATAACCTATGATCTTTTAAGGATGTTGTAAGAATTAGAAATTGACAAACAAGGCCGGGTGCAGTGGCTCACGCCTGTAATCCCAACACTTTGGGAGGCCGAGGCAGGCAGATCACCTGAGGTCGGGAGTTCAAGACCAGCCAGACAAACATGGAAAAACTCCGTCACTAAAAATACAAAAAATTAGCCAGGCATGGTGGCACATGCCTGTAATCCCAGCTACTCAGGAGGCTGAGGTAAGGAGAATCGCTTGAACTCGGGAGGTGGAGGTTGCAGTGAGCCGAGATTGCGCCATTGCACTCCAGCCTGGGCAATAAGACTGAAACTCCTCTCAGAAAAAAAAAAGAAATAAAAAAGAAATAAAAAGAAATTGACTAACAACCCATGCAGTTTAGAACAGTATAGGGTGTCTATTATTATATTTGTATCACTTTCATACAAAGAAGGAAAGGGCTCTCATTATACTTTAAGTAATTATACCTAACTGGAGGAATAGGAAAACCACAGCCACTATTGGTAACTTCAGATAAATACTTCAATTAGTTTAACTTAAACAGCAATAGTAAAAAAGCAGCACATTACTGGAAAATACCTATGAGAGAGATTAATTGCAGTGGAGGGGATCAGGAAAGGCCTCCAAAGACAGGTAGCAGTATCAACTGGTCTTTGAAGGATGGGTATGATCTTCCAAAATGGTTACAAACTAGAAAGAAAAAAGAGTCATACAGCATATAGTACATGTCTCCTTTCTTATGTTAGAAATTTTATCAAGGTGCCCCTAGGATGAAAGAAATTCTATTTATTAAATAATTAGTTTCAGCCAAAAGTGTTTATTTCCTAACAATTTTGTACCTGTTAGGCACTGCAAAATTCTCAAATCTTGGAATCAGACTGGTAACCATCACCCTCATTTGTTTCACACCGATTTGCTTTTTATCACAGAAACCGTCAAGGATCCAGTTTTGCACAGTATAATGCCACCAAAAGGAATGTAGTAATCTAATGTTAAAACTGAAATACCAGGCCAGGCGCAGTGGCTCACGCCTGTAATCCCAGCACTTTGGAAGGCCGAGGCGAGCGGATCATGAGGTCAGGAGTTCAAGACCAGCCTGACCAACATGGTGAAACAACTGTCTGTACTAAAAATACAATAATTACCCAGGCGTGGTGGCACGTGCCTATAATCCCAGCTACTCAGGAGGCTGAGGCAGGAGAATCACTTGAGCTCGGGAGGCGGAGGTTGCAGTGAGCCAAGATCCCGCCACTGCACTCCAGCCTGGGTGACACAGCAAGACTCCATCTCAAAAAAAAAAAAAAAAAAAAAAAAAAAAAAAAAAAAAAAACCCTGAAATATCTGGAGCTAGTGGTTCATGCTGTATCTGATAGACGTCACTGTGTTTACCTTGAAATTTTGAAATACCCTGAAGACTCTCTGTGGGTTTGCTACAGCACCCCAAGGGGACTTAGTGCACAGATTGGGAAACTAGAATATAAGATTAACAAAAACAATGAAAAACAGAAATAAAAGACTATTAGGAGTATACCGACAGAGCAACTATGTGGGAGGGAAGAGACTAATGGGAAAGGTAGATGTAGGCCAGATCATTAAATACCACTTCAAGAAATTTAGGCAACATCCTGATGGCAGAAAGCAACACATGAAGGTTTTCGAGCAAAGAGTATGATGGTAAGAGATGATGGTTCATTAAGGTAAGGAACCAGAAGGAAAAAATTTACAACTGAATTTAAATAAGGCCTAAATAAATGACATATTAAACTTCATAACAAGAGTCTTTAACAACATATGGAAAGATTTCTATTAATATTAACTTTACCTTCAAGGCAGATTTACTTTTTATTACCTAAATGCAATATTTAAGACAATATAACTGACAATGATGCCCAAGAGGCAGTCATTTCTGAAATAATGCCTTATGCTTTAATTCAACTCATAATAGAATGATGAAGAATGACACCTAGATACTAAAAGAGTTGCAAGATAAGGCAAAGACATGAAATTTTATACAGAAAACTCAATGAGGCATCTCAGAAAAACTGTAAAGCACAACTAAAAGAAATTAAACGTCAAAACTGAGAAACAGCAACAAGCAGACTGCAAAGGATGATGAGGAAATCAAAACTGAAATAGATTGATTAGGAAAATAGCATATATCACATAACTTATAGGATAGATTCTCAGATGATTATAATACCACCAAGTGAGACAGGGTAAAACACAAGATTTTCATAAATATTAAGAATCCATTCTAACTGAATAACTAGTATGTTATGCTTCTTTCCTTAAAAAACTGCTCCATTGCCCCTGCCAGCAAGCATCCTATTAATAAAAATCAATTTCTAATAATCCTGTTCTTTCCCCGAAATAGTTCTATTGTTATTTTTGTTAGTAAATATCTGTTAACATTCTCAGAACAGATTTGGGGAATATTAGGCCTAGTAGAAAAAACAAACTTTAGACTCAGATATATAAGTTCATCTAGCCATGTGATGGTAAACAAGCTACTATTTCAGAGATTATGTTTCTTGTGGAATTATTGTGAGGATTGAATAGGATAATGTATGCAAAGTGTTCAAGGCAGTGCCTATTACAGAGTACAGATGACGATGACAACAGTGCCCTGAGACTATGATAAAATGCAGAATTTTTAGTGTATATTCATTCAATTCATTCCACCAATATTTGTTGATCACCTATTATTCGTTGGACATTATTGTAATTAATAATGGATAAAGAAGTCTTCTCTATCTCTTTTGTAGGCTTCTTTCCTTCTCCCCATTCCTTAGCGTTTCTCAGGCCTGGATTCCCAGGTTACCTATAATTCTAACCCTATATACTTCCTCTGGATATGATCTAATATACTCTCATGGTTTCAATTATCATCCATATGCTGAGACTCCCACATCTTTAGCTTATACTTGTCTTCAAATGACTGATCTGAATATCCAAATACCTACTCAACCCTATTTTGCCTATTAAATTGACACATTTTTACTCCTGCCTCTATTAACACCACTTTTAGTACAGGCCACCATCTACTCTCAATTAGACTACTATAAAAGTCTCTTTTAAAAAAATTTATTGAGATATATTCATATAACCATACAATTTGCCACTTTAAAATGTACAATTCAGTTGTTTCCTGTTTATTCACATAGCTGTGCAACCATCACATTTTCATTATCTCAAAAAGAAACCTCTATCCATTGGATGTCATTTCCCATTCTCTCTGTCACTCCATCCTCCCAACCATGCAACCATTTGCAAAAGCTTCTTAAATCATCTCTCTGCCTTTAGTTCTGTTTTTCTCCAATCCACTGCATTTTGAGTGCTCTTCCTAAAATGTCCTTCAATCATTACCCAAGTATCTTAAGCAAAGTTCAACATAAACAACTTTATGATTGAACCATTAACTTCCTCTTCAAGTTCATCCTAAGCATTAACACTCTTGAATGCAATGTTCCAGTACACTGAATACTTCATTCTGTTTCTGTTTGCTCTTTCTAGCTTCCTACTTAGGTTTCAGGTTTCACTTACTGAGACAACGTTGTCCTAAACTCTGTTCTATATGCCCATTGTTATTTATTTTTTGTTTTTTTGAGACAGAGTCTTGCTCTGTCACCCAGGCTGGAGAGCAGTGGTGCGATCTCGACTCACCGCAAACCTCTACCTTCTAGGTTCAAGCAATTCTCCTACCCCAGCCTCCCGAGTAGCTGGAATTACAGGCACACGCCACCATGCCCAGCTAATATTTGCATTTTTAATAGAGACGGGGTTCCACCATGTTGGCCAGGCTGGTCTCGAACTCCTGACCTCAAGTGATCTGTCCGCCGTGGCCTCCCAAAGTGCTGGGATTACAGGTGTGAGCAACCGTGCCTAGCCTATATGCCTGCATTTTATGGTGCCGCAACAAACTGTATCATTCCAATCATAGAAGTAATTCCACTTAATGGTAATTTGCTGTTCAAGACTGTTTTCTTGGCTTCTTTAAAAGAGTCGTAGGGTGTGTTTCCGAATCTAGAAGAGTGCTTCCTACATTATATGCAATTAAATAATTGTCAAATAAGTGAACAGGAAAGCCAGGATTGTATTTTCTTAAAACTTACAATTTAAGGGTACATAAAGCTTACATACAAGATATGTTACTATTTATTATAAGAGATTATATATATAATAGGAGTTATTGCAGAACATGCAAGTAGCACCTAACTTAGTCTTTGCAGAGTGGCCAAAGAAGATTTCCTAAGATAAATATGAGAAACTGTGTCTAAACTGACACTTAACTACGACGGAGATCAGGACACACTACCCCAAAATATGGCACTTGACATACTGAAAATTTTAAGCTGAAGGAATTTGAGAACAGCAGGTGCAGGAAGGACTTTCTGATTTCCTCTGAAGCAAATCATAAGACCATCCATGTGAGAGGATGTTTACTATATGCAGAAAAAAAGAACATCCTTATCTCAGAAGATGGAAGGACATGAGATGAATCTAAACAAACAGGTCTTGCTAAGGTCCCCTCACTTTACTACTCTTGGTTCATACCCCTTTTTGTCCTATTGCCTTTCTCTTTCACTCTTCATAAAACCTAATGTAAAAACACCCAGGTTTAACTGTTTCTTCCAGTCTTCATTTCCCTCCATGTTGCATAAAACTTAGAATATAAATTAGTGTACTTAACTTTTGTTAATCTGTCTTTTGTTACAAGGGTCTTACAGCAGAGAACTTAGAAGGAAAATATTTTTCCTCCCTCACAACTACAAATAGGAATTAGGGGATATATGAGGCTTAGGTGAGATAGCTAATTTTCAGAAGAAGATGAATGGCAGAGAGGCTGAGAAAGAGAGAGAGAGAGAGAGAGAGACACATACACAGGGACAGAGACAGACAGACTGACTATTGGAATCAGAAAACTAAAAGTTCAGTATTCCAAAAAGTCTTAGAATCAAAATGCTTATAATCTCTTCCTCAAATCTGTATTCTAAAGATACAGTATTTCCTAAAGTACAGAATAAAAGTATGCTGTATATACTCTATCTAGAGGTATCATTAACAATATAACCAGTAATACAGGTTAAATGTTCAGCATAGATTCTGCCATAAGGTTGGCAGAGAGTAAATTTTAATTATTATTATTATTACTGTTGTAATTATTGTAGTGGTATCACTAACACTATTGTTATTGTTATTTCTAAGTCAATTATTGGATATCTAGAATACTAAGAAGGAGTATGAATCTTATTTTCTAAGCTTTGTTAGTCTGCTTGAAGTCCAGGGGCCCCTATCATTGCAGGGTATGTGTGAGAGGAGGGGGGAAAATCCAATGAACATCCTGAAATTGTAAGGAAACTTTGCTGTGTTTTTCAATAGAGGATTCACAGATTTCATTAAGTGACTAACACGGTCTAGGCCACCTACACCAAGGGGAGGTGAGGGAAGAGTGTAGGCAGAACCCAGATATAGCCAGTGAGGAAGACTTTTTCTTTTCAAGAAAAAGAGCAAAAAGTTTATAGAACTGCATCAAATTAAACAAAAAACTCATTTAATCCAAAGCTATTTACTGAAATTTTTAAATATTGTATCTGATCATTTTAAAAAAATTGTATTACTGAAACTTTCACTCAATTTCTTAAGATTAACAAAAATGGGTTACAAAATAGCATGGATTTATCTCCGAAGGTCTCCAAAACTAGGGATAAAAAAATAACACAGCACCTGGTATGGTGTTACAATAGGTGTCAAGTTTTTATTCAGTGTAACTTTCATCAGAACAAAGAATAGGCTGTACATAAAATAAGAAAGAAAAATCACCAAGGAAGTTTATTGCGGTAAATTAAAACCAGGACAAAACGGTGAGAAAGGGCCAGGTGCGGTGGCTCACACCTGCAATCCCAGCATTTTGGGAGGCTGAGGCAGGCAGATGGCTTGAGCTCAGAAGTTCGAGACTAGCCTGGGCAATGTGGTGAAACCCCATCTCTAGAAGAAATACAAAAATTAGCCAGGCATGGTGGTGTTAACCTGTAGTTCCAGCTACTCAGGAGGCTGAGGTGAGAGGATTGCTTGAGCCTGGGAGGTAGAGGCTGCAGTGAGCCAAGATCATATTACTTGCACTCCAGCCCGAGTGAAAGAGTGAGACCATGTCTCAAGAAAAGAAAAAGAAAAAGAAAGGTGAGGAAAGGAAGAAACCTTTAGAGAAACACCACAGTGATCTTTAGACATAAGAATGTCACTCAAATGCATCTGCCCAGAAATTCTACAAAATCCACAGAGAAGCATGCCAACTAATAACCAAAGAATAAGAAAAGAATTGAGAAAATCCTTCTCCTTTACTATTTCTAGTATACACTTAATAAAAAGCAAAATCCCTCAAGGCAGTAAACATCTGCCCATCAACACTTATCAACAGCAACATCAAAAACGTAAGGCAAAGGTCAAGTCAAAGTTTATTGACAATGATGAACTATGACAGCCTCTATTAAATTACCCCTTTCTTCAAGGTGTATGTGATCAAAGCAGCAAAGATATTTTCACTCAGTCACATAACAAGCCATTTGTTGAGATTGAAACATCTGGTCAATATCTCCTAACACTGCAATTTCATGCACAGTTAGCATTAGGGCACATTTCTTCTACTCTTCTTACAGGGTCCATAAGGGTGGCACATATGGCTGATCATTTCATTCAAAAAGGATTCAATTCAAGGCATTACACACAATCGTCTGTGCTTTATGGTGTTTTAAGTCTACCTGCCATAGTTTTCCATCATCATTGCTGACTGCTGTTCTCTTCCACTATAAAAGCCTGCAAATATGACAGAGCACTTAAAGCTTAACAGCTTTCCTCTACCTGAGTTAGTAAGCATTTAAGGCAAAGGAATCTATAAAGTGGCAGGTCGTTTTCTATTGTCAAGAATTCCCAATACATGAAACTATTTATCATTTTATTTACCATTTAGCAAAAATCTAGTACAGATTAGAAAAGTAATTTTTAATGTCAAATCAAATACTTAACTTTCTGCTGGACAGATCTATGAAAGTACATTCTTTTGGCTATAATTTTAGGTTATAATAAACAATTTGAAAAAAAATCATAAAATATTTAAAAATTTAATTTTAACATATATTAACAGATTTTTTTAACTTGACAAAGAATGATTCTATACCAGAGAAAATCAGAATGTTACAATTTTATCAGTCCTATATACTGAAAATTTTCCACTTGAAATTCATGCATTTGTTGTCATGGTAACAGAGCCCTTTCTTAAACACTTACAGTAGTAAACTTGAACTCACACCATAGATTTCTCTTTTTCCCTTTCTTCCTTTAGTATAATACCTTCAAAAGAAAAACAGGGTGAGGGTGCGGGACAACTTTAAAGCTACTGTTTCATATTTCCTTTGACACATTTCCCTGACAGGTCGTATGACTATATGAGTATAATTATTTTCTGAAATTTAAGATTTTGCCTAGAAGCTAATAGCTAAATGAAAAAATATTCTTTTTGTTTTGTTTTGTTTTGTTTTGTTTTGTTTTTGAGACAGAGTCTCACTCTGTCACCCAGGCTGGAGTGCAGTGGCGCAATCTCGACTCACTGCAACCTCTGCCTCCCAGGTTCAAGCGATTGTCCTGCCTCAGCCTCCCGAGTAGCTGGGACTACAGGTGCATGCCACCACGCCCAGCTAATTTTTTGCATTTTTAGTAGAGACGGGGTTTTACCGTGTTAACCAGGATGGTCTCAATCTCCTGACCTTGTGATCCACACATCTCAGCCTCCCCAAAGTGCTGGGATTACAGGTGTGAGCCATCGTGCCCAGAGAAGAACTATTCTTTTCATGATAAAGAAACACAACCACCTTACAATAAGGAACATGCAATGACTGATTAAGGAAAGAGAGTATCAAAATAACAAGGTTAAATTAAAATCTAAATTAGGTACAATGTCCAGGACTGCTACTTCAGCATATAATGATTTATTTTGTTTGTTCATTTGTCCATTAATTGAGTCAGTCAATCCAATCCAATGATATTTATAAAGATAGTTCTAAGGGCCAGGTACCATCCTGTTACTTGACCACAAACTTGAACAAGTCAGGCTGGTCCTTATTTTCATGGAGATTCCACACAAAATAAAACGCAAAGCATAGCAAACAAAAACATTACACAGAAATAAAATGCATAATTGTAAGAAATGCTATGAAGAAAAAAATGTTTGACAAAGACAATGAGTGGGAGGCGGGCAAAGAAGGAACCAATTATTTATTTTTTTAGAGATGGAGTCTCACTCTGTCACTCAGATTGGAGCACAGTGGTACAATTACAGCTCACTGTAACCTTGAACTCCTGGGCTCAAGTGATCCTCCCTGCCTCAGCCTCCTGTGTAGCTAGGACTACATGTGCAAGCTATCACACCCAGCTAATTCTTCAATTTTTCAGAGACCAGGTCTCGCTATGCTGCCCAGGCTGGTCTCTATCTCCTGGCCTCAAGTGATCCTCCTGCCTCAGCCTCCCAAGTAGCTGGGATTAAAGGCACTCAGCTAAAATCTATTTTAAATAGACAAAAGGACATTTAAACTGAGACATGAAACATGGAAATGAGCTAATTGGGTAAAGAGTGACCTTACGATTAGGGGAAGTTTCCAGAGAGAGGAGCAATGCAAAGCATCTGAGGCAGGAAAAACTTTGGCATATTAAAACAATTTAACACCTGTATGGCTGGAGCTCAGGGAGATGAAAACGGTTAGAAAAATATGCAGGTTCTAGATTATGCAGGCCTTGTTGGTTATATTAAGAAGGATAAATTTTATTCGGTGTAATAGTGTGCCACTGAAGGATTTTAATCAAGAAGGTGAAATTATCAAATGTAAAGTAAGATCACTTTTGCTACTGTGTATAACTGGATTGGAGAGGCAACAAGACCAGTTAGAAGAGTGTTATTCACATACCACATCCAGCCCATTTGAAAAGCCTGTCCTCAAACTATTTCCAGATTTCAACCACTTTTCATTAACTCCACTGCTACCACCCATCCAAGTTACCATAACTGCTTGCCTAGACTGTTGCAATGATTTCCTAACCTCTCTGCTTCCATCCTTGACTCCATGCACACAGAGCTGTCCTTTTTAAATGCAAGCCGAAGTATGTCACTCCATTGTTCAAAACCCTGTAATGCTTCCAACACCACTCACTAAAAAGCAAAAATCTTTACAATAGTCTATGAGGCCCTACAGGTTCAAGCCACTTCCCTTTACCTCTTAGCGCCTCTCTAACTCCATTGTCTACTATTCTCCATTACTCTGCTCCAACCACTGTGAACTCTGTACAAGATTTTAAACAATTTTTTAAATTTTTATTTTATTTTAGAGATGGGATCTTGCTATGTTGTCCAGGCTAGATTTGAACTCCTGGGTTCAAGCAATCCTCCCACCTTAGCCTCCTGAGCAGCTACGACTACAGAAGCACACCACTGCACCTGGCTCCCTACTGGATTTTGAAACACACCAAACATACTCTCCTTTAGCAAATGCCAACCCCTCCACTGAACTGGATTTCCCCCAGAAAGCCATATGGATCCTCACTCATCTTGAAAGTCTTTACCCAAATCTCACCTTCTCAATAAAACTATTTAACGTTGTAAAGTGTTCCTTCTGTTCCAACATTTCCTATGCCACAAAAACTCTTCTAAGGCATCCTGGAACCTGGCATCAAAAGTATTGGATAAACTGTATCTTAAAAGATCAATGGAAATAAATTATAGTATTATTTTAATAGATACCAAAAATTTATTCTGGTGATATTCAAAACATACTACTAAAACAACACAATTATACAAGAAGAAAATTATACTAAAATAAATGTTAGCTATTCATGTTATTGTAGGATGCATATTATCACTGCTATTTTTTTTTTATTATACTTTAGGTTTTAGGGTACATGGGCACAATGTGCAGGTTTGTTACATATGTATCCATGTGCCATTATCACTGCTATTTTTTAACTGTTATGGCCTATATAATTACATCATAAAATTAAAGGCCTAAGATATGAAAAAAGGGAAAGCACAATATCACAATCTGCAAAAGATATGGAAAAATTAAAAAACAAACATCTGCTTTCTTTCTTTTTTTGAAGCAGAATCTCACTCTGAGTGCATTGGCATGGTCATAACTCACTATTACCTCAAACCCCTGGGCTCAAGGGGCTGGGATTACAGGTGTGAGCCACTGCCCTCAGCCCAAATATGTAGTTTCAATTATTATGGGAAGTGATTCAATCTTCATTATAAACCTATGAGGTAGATACATCATCTCCATTTCATAGATTAAAAAAAAAAAAAAAAACTGAGGCACAGAAAGACTAAATAACCATCCTAGGGTTTAATTTGAGACACTTCAACTCCAAAGCTCAAGTGTGACTATTCTATACTAGTCACTGAAGAGGATCAACCAAAAATTTATTAGATATTTGTGAGATAAAGTAAAATCCTAAGCGCCCCAACCTACCGAACAGACGTCTGTGGACTAAAGAGGTCCCAGAAAAACTTTAAAAACAAAGTTTCCCGGCCTTGATGAGATAGGAGGTTGGGCACGTCTCACTATACCCTCTTCCTCACTACCTGCCATTAGACTTTTTTTCCTAAGAGTTAAACAAACACCAGCCCTGGAAAAGAAAGAATGGAAAATTCTTCCACTGACCAACTGCCTGATGTTGTGGCCAGATTCCCCTCCCTTTTCATGGTTTTGACATGACTGCTGACCAACTTACAAAGCAATCCTTCCTGATAAACGACAATTGACCATGGACTGGTCAGTTTACAGAGAATGTGCACAAAGCACCTTTGAGTCCTAAGTTTCACCTTTGATGTATAAAGTCTGATTTTACCACATTTTTAATGTTAAGTCTCCATTCCAAAGCGAACATGGGACATATGTAACATGTTATGTTTGCTTATCATACATACATGTAACCCCTTTCATGAATACTCATAACTCCTCCTGTAACCTGTTAAATATGTATGTTCAGCTAAACCATTTAGTGTAAAACTCCTCTCTCACCCATCCTCTTTGAAATGGCTACTTTTGATCTAATCCAGAGGCTGCGCTTCCCAGCCTACAGGTTGTAACCCCTCTCAGAAATAAAGTTCTCTTTTCCAGATTTACAGATCTCATAATTTTTAAGTTGACACAGTAATGAGAGTTTGGTCAGATGTCCAGTTACTAAAACATATGCTTTAAAAAATCTTCTCAGATACCAATAATAACCTATTAGAAAAACAGTAAGGAAAATGTTCTATATACAATAGCAGAAAGAAAACCAAACAAACAAAAAATCTACACCTGAACATATTGATTAATCTCAGCATCATTAAAAGTGGAACAACCAGATATGATGGCTCACAGATGAGATAAAATGGAAATGATGGAGCATCACTTTAAGAAGATTCTTGCCTAAAGAAATGAAACCCGAGTTTAACCAAATCTCTAGCTCAAACTCTCAGCAAATACTAAATATGAAGCAACTAACCAAATTCAGAAAGTGAGATATTCTCCTGGAAAAATAACCCAGTTTCTCTTTTAAAAAAAGGTCAATGACAGTATAAATAAAAAAAAAAAAAAGACGAGAGAGAGAAAAGCAGTAATAATAAAAGACACAAGGTACAAATACAGTGTTTGAATTCTTTGATGCTGATTCAAAGAAACTTACTGTAAAAGGCTATTTTTGAAGCAATTATGAAATGCAAATCTAAATTGGATATTAAATAGCAGTAAGAAATTACCATTGCGAATAATATGATGGTGGGTTTTTTGAGACCATTCTCAGGCAATCTAGAGCATTTGAGGATGAAATGATAAGACATCTGGGACTTGCTTCATAGGAGAGGTACTTAAATCAGGTTCGGCAAATATAAATAATTACTGGAGCTAGATGGAGAATAGGAACGTGGAGTTCATTATACCTACTACTCTTTCTCTGTGTATGTTTGAAACTTTCGATAATAAAAAGCTATGAAATAAATAATTAAAATGAAAAACTTGTATATGATAAGAAAACAAAAATGTACCCTAAAATGTTATTTCTTCCCAAAGAACCTACAAATTCCAATGTGATATTTTGAAAGTATCAATATGATTTTTTAATTCATGTGGAAGAATAATAAGAAAGTACCTTCTGAAATGATGGGATTAAGGGAGCAGTTTACCACCAGGTATTAAAATGTATTATTTGTTAATTGCTTTCTAAACAATTTGGTACTAATATATAGATCGACAGAAAAATACAGAGTTCAAACACGGACCCAAGTATCTACAGCAATATAGTATTAAAATAAAGGTGATTTTTTTTTATGGAAATGAGGGAATTAGTACATTAAGCTGGCATAAAAATAGAACCATTTTCAGGGAAAAAAAGAAAAGTTTTTCCTGTCACACTTTAACCAAAAGTGTAAAAACAACAACAGCAGCAACAACAAAAACCCCACACAAACGAAAAAAAAAAAACCAAAACAAAACAGAACCCATAAAGGTATTAGAAAATTCAGCCACTTATTTTAATAACTAAGACAAAGAAAAATTTCCTAACTATGGCACATACACCAAATACTACAAAGAAAAATACTGATAGCTTAGACTTTGACATAAAGTAAAGATACCATAAAATCTTTGAAGAAGCCCCCTTTGCCACTCTCCTGGTGCTGCTGAGGTAGGACCAGCAGTTTAAAAAAAAAAATGGCTCTTGCCATTCTGGCCCCCCTTGACTGACTCTAATAAGAGACTACAGCTTTGAGCCTGCCTATCAGCCAAGTGTAAATAGGTAGTAACAACTGTATCATGGTCCAAAATGCTGATTGTGAAGACAGGTGAATCAAATGACAATTTCCCAGGCATATCCACATTTCTGGAGAGTCCATATTTTAGCCTGCCTACATCCATTCTTGCACAACTATAATTTTTTTAAAGGGCAATGATATAAACACTAACAAACAATAAACATATATATTCTCTACAACAGTAACCAAAGAATGGCAAATGAAAATAATGAGAAATCATTTTTTATAATTTGACAGGCAAAGTTGTCATTTTTATATTAAAAAAAGCAAAAGCCAATGTCATTTATGGGAATGGTAATGCATCATTTTTTAAAAATCTGGCAACAGACATCTATAAACAATATTGGTAATTAAGTTTTTATAGCATAATTAAAATGTACAGAGTTCTTTTACAAAAAAGATTTATATGCAGAAAGTGTAAGGGGAGTCTGATTCATATCTCAATTATAACATCATCAAAATAAAAATGTTACTGAGCACCCACAATAAAATTAGGCACTTGTTAATCCAAGAGACTCTTACTATATCTAAAGTACTCTGTGAGGGAATGGAAGCACAAATAAAGTCATGAGAAGTTCATAGCTCTAGTGGAGGAGTAAGCATGAAAACAACATACAACGAGTATTATAATAAAGGTACAAACAAAATACTTGGAAAGCACCAAGGAATATGGGGCATAATGAAAAGGTCAAAGAGTAAATGACAGATATGCTGGTTTTTGAAGTTTGAAGATTTTACCAGGCTGAAAAGAAGAAAAATAAAGTGAATCATACACAGAGAAACTCATATGCACAAAAATACAGAGAGACATGGGCAGGCTTTCTCTGAATTTAGTAAAAGATGGGGTCCATAATAGCATATTTTATGAAGGACTAACCGTGCATGACAATGACAAGCAGGCTGGGATCAGAGAGTTACCTGATAAATCTGTATTTCAGAAAGACAATTAGGCAACAGTGTACAGAAAACTAACCAAAAAATGGGAGGTAATTCTCCCTGGGTCTCTGAAAATTATGATCGTGTAAAACTCATATCCACCAGTGAGGTTCCCAATGCTTAAAGACTATTTTCTTGTTTAGTAGTGATATTGACAAATGAGACATTTTACATTTGTAAGATATGCATAATTTAAGGAACAAAAACTCTGCAAATGATCAATGTATCATGGTAAAAATATCACATATGGGTAAAATCCATTCGAAGGGTAAAACCGACCAATAAATATATATTCTTTATCAGCTTCTTAACATATAATTTACATACTATGCAATTCATCCCTTTGAAGTGCACAGTTCAATGCTGTTTAGTATATTTAGAGTTGTATAGGCATCACCACATCAATTTTAGAACATTTTTCAACACCCCCCAAAAAAACCAGTTCACTCTTGAGTCATCACTTCCAAAAACCTCATCCTCACAAGTCCTAGGCAAACACTAATTTATTTTCTGTCTCTAAAAATATGCATGTTCAGGCCACTTCTCAGACATGGAATCATAAAACATATGTACTTTTATGACTGGCTTCTTTCATTTAGCATGATATTTTCAAAATTTGCCCATGTTGTAGCATGTATCAGTACTTCATTTCTTTTATGTCAAATAATATTCTATTGTATGGATATTCCAAATTTTGTTTATTCATTTATCAGTTAGTAACACACTTGGGTTGTTTCCATGTTTAGGCTATTATACATAATGCTGCTATAAACATTTGTGCAAACATTTTCATTTGTCTTGTGTATATACCTAGGAGCAGAATTGCTGGATATGGCAACTCTATGTTCAGATATTTAAGGAATTGCAAGACTCTTTTCCAAAAAGGCTGCACCATTTAACATTCCCACCAGCAATGCCTTAAGGTTCTCCAAATACTTGCCAAAACTCTGTCCTTCTGATTATACCCATCATCCTAGCAGGAGTGAAATGGTATCTCATTGTAGTTTTGACTTTAATATACCTGATAGCTAATTATGTTGAGCATCTTTTTATGTGCTCCTTAGTCATTTGTATATCTTCTTTTGGGAAACTGCCTATTCAGATATTATGCCCATTTTTTAAAGTGAGTTATTTGTCTTTTCATCATTATTGAGTCTAAATAATTCTTTATATATTCAAGATAAAATAGATACGTGAGTGCAATTTTCTCCCATTCTGTGGGTTGTCTTTTCACTTTCTTGATGGTGTCCTTTAAAGCACAAAACTTTCAAAACTTGATGAAATCTAATTTATTTATTATTTTCTCTTATTGCTCATGCTTTTGGTGACCTATCTAAGAATCATTTGCCAGCTCATATCTTATGCCCGGTCATAAACATGTATCCCTATGTCTTCTTCTAACGGTTGCAGTTTTAGTTCTTACATTTAAGTCTTTAATCCATTTTGAGTTTATTTTTGCATATGAGATAGGGGTCCAGCTTCTTTTTCTTTTCCCATATGGATGGGCAGGTGTTCTAGTACCCTTCATTGAAAAGACTATTCTTTATGCCATGGCACACTTATAGAAAGACAGGTTACCATAAATGTGAAGATTTATTTCTGTTCTCGATTCTATACCATTAATAGATATGCCTATCATTATGCCAGAACTACATATTGGTATGGCTTCACCATACGTTTTTTAATTGGGAAGTGAGAAATACAATTTTGGTCTTTTTCAAGATTGTTTTGGCTATACTGGGTCCCTTGAATTTCCATATTAATTTTAAGAGCAGCTTGTCAAATTGTGCAAAGAATTTAGCTGCGATTTTAGGAGGAAATTTATTTTAGATCAATTTGGGGGAGAACTGCCATCCTAAAAATATTAAATCTTTTCAAAATATCAATATTTAATGTCTTTCCATTTAGTTTCCTTTAATGTCTTTCAATGTTACGTAGTTTTTAGAGTATAAGTTCCACACTTCTGTTGTTATATTTATACTTAAGTACATTATTTCTTTTTTAGATATTTAAATGAAATTGTTTCATAACTTCATTTTCAGTTCGCCCATTAATATTGTGCAAAAATCCAATAGATTTTTCTATCTTGATATTTTATCTATCGACCTTGCTGAATGCATTACTTTTTTTTTTTTTTTTTAAGAAACTGACGTTTATTTTCCGTCAACCTTATTTCCATGTTGCTTAAGAGCGTGTGCAAGAACAGCTTAAGACCTTTCAGTGGTCGCTCCTACCCATTCAATGGCCTGAGCATTGGGAGCTGCGGACCAGCCTTCCGTGGCAGGCTGAGCGCTCCAGTCTTCAGTAGGGAACTGATGAATAGGTGCAGAGGGCACCTGCACACCTTCAGACCAGTCTGCAACCTCAGGCTGAGTAGCAGTTAACTCAGGAGCTGGAATTCCTGAATTCCTGAAATTCCTCCTTGGTCAGAGCCTTTTCAGCAGCAGCCTGCTCTGCTTTTTCAATCTCTTTAGTATCTCTGTAGAGTGGAGATCAGACATGAACTCCCATGGGTGTTCATGGGAAATGGTGCCAAACACGCGCAAAACTTCCCGGGCCGGCATCCACCACATCAAACCCACTGAGTGAGCTCCCTTGTTGTTGCATAGAATGGCAATGTTCACATAGTGCAGAGGAGAATCTGTGTTACACAAAGCAGTGGTAGATAGGTTAACGAAAGATGCCTCTATGAGAGGCTGGTTGTCAGCCCTGGGGTCAGTAACCACAAGAAGCCGTGGCTCCCAAGGCTGCATGGATGTGGTTAGTGAAGGTTCCAGGAGTGAAATAGCCAACAATTGGAGTGGCTCCAGTGGTAGCAGCAAACTTCAGCACAGCCCTCTGGCCAATATTCCTGGAGGATATAACACTGACATCAGCAGGGTTTTCAATGGCAACAATGGCACGAGCTGCCAGCAGAAGCTTCTCCCAGGTCCTCTTCAGATTTATGATGTGGATGCCATCACTTTTCCTTATAGAGATGCACTGTTCCATCTGGAAGTCAAGATTGGTACCACCTAAGCGGGTTCCTGCTGCAAGGAACTTAAGGACATCCTCCTCCTTCATTTGCAGGACATCAAGGGCTCCGGGCATGGTGAAAAGTTTCGCTTTAAGCTACGATGGGAATCCAGAAAGAATGCCATATGGACGCCTATGTGGGTAGTGTGAAAAGCCATTTATTACTTCTAATAGATTTTTAGGGGACTCCTTAAGATTTTTGTTTTGTATATAAGATCATGTTATCTACAAACAGATACAGTTTTACTATTTCCTTTCCAATATAAATGCCTTTTATTTATCCAGTTAAAGTGTATGATTCAACGATTTTAGGTATAATCATACTTGTGTAACCATTACCACAAATAATTTTAGAACATTTTCTCACCCTAAGAAGAAACCTTGTACCCATTAGCAGTTACTCCTAAATCTTCCCATCTCCTTCCAATCCTAGACTGATTTTTCCAATGTTTCCAACATGTAAACATAACACACTTTAATTTTTCCTTTCCAAACCCCAAAGTTTCAATAGCTAGTATATACTTATAAATGATTTCATTGAAAACTGATCTTTCATCATAATGTGTTGTTTGAAAAGGAAACATCATGATTAAAAACACAGGAGATGATCAGGAAAGATATCCTTAAACTAACAGTATAAATATATCTCCACAATAAAAATTGCAAAAGCCTACTTTGAACTCACCATAAAATTATTCTACATAATCAAAAATATTTATCAAAAGTTTACTCTAGTCTGGGTGCAGTGGCTCACATCTATAATCCCTGCACTTTTGGAGGCCAAGGCAGAAGGATCACTTGAGCCCAGGAGTTCAAGACCTGGGCAACATAGTGTGACCCCTGTCTCTAAATTTTATTTTTTTTAAAAGAAGAAAATTTATATGATAAAAAATTGATCAAATATTTATAATAAAATATTTTAAATACTCTGTATCATAATCACACATATTTCAAACTGCCAGCAATGATCTAGAGGGCCAACTATATATTCAGAAAGCCTGTAGAAATGAGGCAAAAAGGTAAAAAAGATTTTGCTTTCTCAAATTTTAGAGGGCTAACTGAAAACATTAAGTTAGTAGTCAAATGTATTTAACAAGGAAAGCAGATGGTCAATGTTACGACTATTTAAGCTAGTTCTGATTTCCTAATAACAATAATTGATATATATGAAGTTATGGTAGAAAATATACACCACATTCATAACTTTCTGAGATGTTCAGTACTTTTTAGAGTTGGATTCATCTTAGGATTAAAAATTGAGGTGAGTTCAGACAACTCATTTACTGTCATATGAACATAAATTCCTTTAGTTTGTTTCTCTAATTTGTTTTAACAGTAGTATAGGGATTTGAATTAACGAAATTAACTGTACATATTTAAGGTATACAATTGTTTAAGTTTTGGCTTATGTATATAGCTGATGTACAATTAATCAATTTTAAATGGATCATTCTATTAGTATCATATGTAAAGAATCTGCTCACTTATTTTCATTTAGTAATGTTTTTACAGTTTTCAGAGTAAAGGTCTTCCAGATCTTTTGTCAGATTTGTCCCCAAGTATAGCCTATTATTTATGTGATAGAAAACATTTCTTTTATTAAATTTTAATTTCAAATTTTTGTTCCTAGTACAGAAAACTACGAGTTTTAAATACTGATCTTATATTCTGCAACCGTGCTAAACTCAATTATTCATTCTAGTACCTTTTTGTAGATTCTATAGAATAACATACATAGATGATCGTATCACTGAAGTATAATGACTGATTTACTTCTGTTTTTTAATCTAGAAGCACTTCTTTTTCTTAACTAATTGCACTGGCTAGAACCTCCAGTACAATATCTAACAGAAGTAGTGAAAGTAGACATCCTTGTCTTATTCCTGATCTTAGTGAGAAAGCATTCAGACATTCACCAGTAAATACAATGTTACCATTGGTTCTTTATAGATGCTAATTATCAGGCTGAGGAAGTTCTTCTCTATCACCAGTTTCAGAAGTGATTTTATGAGGAATGGATGTTGGATTTTATCAAATGCTTGTTCTGTGTCTTACGAGATAAACATACAAATTTTCTTTAATCATTATTTTAGGTGAAGGATAAGTACAGTACTTGTTACTTCATCTTATCAAAAGCAGAGAGCCCCAACTTCCTTTAGATTTAATGAATAAAAAAATACTTTGACTTTATGAATGCAATCAACTATGTAAATATACAACTCATATTTGTTAGATAAAGAACTCTTCTAACTCTTTTTGTGGTACTGCTCTGTCTCTGAGGCTGAAGCACAGTGGCGCGATCATGGCTCATTGCAGCCTCTACCTCCCAGTCTCGAATAATCCTCCCACCTCAGCCTCCTGAGTAGCTGGGACTACAGGCATACACCACCACACCTGGCTAATATTTGTAATTTTTGTAGAGATAAAATTTGCCATGTTGTCTTGGCTGGTCTTGAGTTCCTAGACTCGAGCGATCCACCTGCCTTGGCTTCCCAAAGTGCTGGGATTACAGGCATGCTCCACCACACCAAAGTAGTAACTCTTTATCTACAATGAATTAGTAGACTCTTAAGTAAAATAGCTAAACTCAGCATAAATGGTTATCAACACCCTGGAGAAAAATACAGTACTATAGCCCAATATACTGTATGATGAACAATAAGAATATTTCAGACAGAGGCCAGATGCAGTGGCTCATGCCTGTTAATCCTAGCGCTTTGGGAGGCTAAGGCAGGCAGATCACGTGAGGTGAGGAGTTTGAGACCAGCCTGGCCAACATGGTGAAACTCCGACTTTACTAAAAATATAATTAGTTGGGCGTGGTGGCGTGCGCCTGTAGTCCCAGCCACTCGGGAGGCTGAGGCAGGAGAATCACTTGAACACAGGAGGCGGAGTTTGCAGTGATCTGAAATGGGGCCACTGCACTCCAGCCTGGGCAACAGAGTGAGACTCTGTATCAGAAAAAAAAAAAAAATATTTCAGACAGAAACTTGAAGTAGATTAGTGAATTCTGGTAGAGCTGGAGTGTAAATAAGACCATGAAACCACTAACATTTATCATGATTATGTTAGAAGTATCTGATGTGTGATACCATGAAGAGGTAAATGACACACAGCCTCTATGTAGTAAATGTTTACCCTAGAAGAAATTTAGAAACATTAAGTTAAAAAAAGAAAACACTGCAAAAGGTTAACTACAGCTGGGCATGGAGGCTCACATCTCTAATCTCAGCACTTTGGGGGGTCAAGATGGGGGGATTGTTTGAGCCCGGAAATCCAAGACCAGTCTGAGCAAGAGAAACTCTGTCTCTACAAAAAATACAAAAATTACCAGGCATGGTGACATGTGCCTGTAGTCTGAACTACTTGGGAAGCTGGGGCAGAAGAAGCACAGGAGGTCAAAATTGCAGTGAGCCATGTTCATGCCACTGTACTCCAACCTGGAAAACAGGTTCTGCCTCCTGCAGAATTATTGTTCCTGGGAAAAAGACAGGGTTAGTTTCCTGCAAACCTCTCCGAACAACATCTTGGTCAACCAATGCCAATACATAATTTCTAAAATGCATGTTTCTGTTTAAAGATTCCATATTTTAACAATTTATATTTACATCTATATATAATTATATTTAACTATACAGATATTGATACTTCATATTTGATTTATTAACAATGAACTCACAGTCAACAGCAGTGTAACTGATGCCTGAACCAAGTTTGTCTATTACAGATTTTTATTCTCTAAGGTGTATCACAGCCTTCTTATGCTTAGAAACACTAGACAGCATATCTGCACTATGCTTGGGAACCATTTTAAACAGAAAAATCAACAACAAAAAAATGTGATTAATGTGGCACTAAATATGCATTGAAAAGGACACTTGCTTACAGTACGACAGTTGAAACAAGGCAAACCATCACCTTCTTTGACCTCAGAGACGAATGAACACATAAGGTGACACAAAATTTTTGCTTCTCCAAATATGTTTACAAATGACTGCAAAAGCACCGTGAGTACTGGTTTTGGATTTACAAGTACATTTTAGTGAGTAGGTAAACTCACATATGCAAAACTTCTGAAGAATGAGAATCAATGACCATGGCCTTTATCAACATTTTATATAAGTGTCTCTTAACCATTTTTTTAGTTTTAGATTCTTTTGAGAATATGATAAAAATTATGTATCCTCAGAAAAACTCACACATTAAAAAACTGTAATTTCATGGACTTATGGACCTCCTGAAGTCCATTCCAACTGACAATCCATGAAACATAGTTTTAAAGTGCCAGCTTTAAAGACTCTAGGCAAAGAAGTTTTTTAAAGCATTCTTCAAAAATCATTTTAGATATAAACCATTGCTGAATGTGCTGAATATGAACTCTTCATATTTACAAAATAGTCACTGCTATACACTTTCCGAGTGTATAGTGCAACAATGATCAGGGTTTATCAACTAAATTAAAGGTGGTTTCATAGAGGACATAATGCATTTGCAGTTTTTACGCTTTCTAGAGCAAATTTTTCTTATGGAGTACTAAAGAATCTACAGAACATAAGAAGAAAAGCAAGATATAAACTAAGAGCACTATTCTTGCTTCTTAAAATGCTCCAATTTGTGGGAATGAACACATACAATGTGAGGTTTCATAGCACATTGATATTTGGGTATTTTTGTTTTGCTTTCTGAGACAGGGTCTTGCTCTGTTACCTAGGCTGGAGTGCAGAGGCACAATCTTGGCTCACTGCAACCTCTGCCTACCAAGCTCAAACAGTCCGCCCACCTCAGCCTCCCAAACAGCTGGGACTACAGGTGTGTACCACCATGCTTGGCTAGTTTTTGTATTTTTTTATAGAGATGGGGTTTCACCATGTTGTCCAGGCTAATCTCGAACTCCTAGACTCAAGTGACCCACCTGCCTCAGCCTCCCAAAATGCTGAGATTACAGGCATGAGCCACCATGCCTGTATGGCACACTGATATTTATATCAGATTTATAATTTTTTTGGCTCTCTCTATATGACCATATCTACAAATGTTGATTGTAATCCAGGATCTCTTTAGTCTAAATGAAAATTGTATTTGAAAGACTGCTAAAAACAATTTTATTTCAGATTTGCAACTGACAAATTAACCTAGCAATTGTTTGGAAGTATTAAAAAGAAAGCAAAAGATATTTTTTTTAAAGTAAACATCACAGAAACAAGTATCAGCACTTTGTTCAATATCAACCAATGAAGGCTACTTAATTGGCAGAGGAAATGACACCCTTTTTATAATTGCATTTTAGGATACAAAGAAATGCTAAGTAGAGTGTTCTATATTAAAACTTTCAAGACGTACTATTTTAGTATAAAGACTTAAAATAATTTACTATGTTTTAAGTACAAAGGGTCTAGAGATGCTGATAATATTCAAGTAATTATGAAAAACAAGACTATAATAATAGATAACATCAAAAGTCAAAATATGGTTCTGCTTTGATAATCATTAAACCTGGCAAGGTTCCAGGTCTGATCACTTAAAAGGTATTTCTTGGTTAAAAATAAAAATCAAATAAAAAACAGGAAAATAAGTTGAATATACATTTCTCCCAAAAAGATGTATGCATGGACAACAAGCACATGAAAACATTTACAATATCATTAGTCATTAGGAAAAGGCAAATCATAAATACAATGAGATATAACTTTATACCCACTGAGTTAGATATTAATAGTATTTAAAACTGGAAAATAAACTAACAAGGGTTAGTGAGGATGTACACAAACTGGAATCCTCATAAGTTGCTGGTGAAAATATATCTTATTGTAGATGATGTAGTAGACAGTTTGGCATTTCCTTAAAAAGTTAAATATAGAATTACCATATGACCCAGCAATTAAACACTCTTCCCAGGTATTTGCCCAAAATGAATCAGCCAAAGCATTTAGGTAAGACAAAGAAATAAAGGGCATCCAAATTGAAAAAGAGGAAATTAAATTAGCCTGTTCCCAGACGAAATGATCTTATACTTAGGAAAACCTAAGGACTCTACAAAAATGAATCAAAATCAGGCATTCAAAAGGCAGAAACAACTCGAATGTCCATCAATTGATGAATGAATAACAAATGTGGTATAGCTATACAATGGAACATTATTCACTCAAAAAAATGAAGTGCTAATATATGCAACAAAATAGGATGCACCTCCAAGACATTATTCTAAGTAAAAGACCAGACAGAAAAGGTCACATATAGTGATGATTTCATGTATATGAAACCTCCGGAATAGGTAAATCCATGGACACAGAAAGTTGATTAATGGATGAAAGGGGCTAGCCAGAGGGGAGAATGACAAATGACTGCCTGATGGGTATGGAGTTTCCCTTTGGGGTGATGAAAACTTAGAACTATTTAGAAATTATGGTTGTGCAGCATTGTGAATGCAGTAAATGCCACTGAATTGTATACTTTAAAATGATTTATTTCACATTATAGAAATTTTACATCAGTTTAAAAGTTTTCTTAAAGATAAGGCTGTTTTTAACCTAAATGTTAACATTAATTACTGAAGCATTGTAAGGAAATGGTATCACAAAATTTGTTTCTTAGTAGGGTTTTCAGTAGCTCTGTGGAACACAGACTGGAGGAGAGCCAGGCTGGATGTAGGGAGAACAGAGGAAAACTGTTCTGTAATCTAAAAGAGAAGTGAATAAACTGGAGAAAGGGAGAAAGAAAGTGTCAGGAAAAGACTGTGGGAAGTAGTGATCATTAGTGTAGATTCTGTACAACTCCCAGGAAGATAAAAGAGAAGAAATCACAAGTAGTATCTGACACCCCAGCTTAGTGTTAGAATCCACTGGAATTCATTTGAAAGAAGTTGCTAGAACACATGCGCATGCACACACACACACACACACACACACACACACACACGCCATAGCCTTTGCCTAAAGATAAAGGAAAGGAAAATATTAGAAGAGCTGTAAGAGTAGGAATTGCCAGCTGTGGAAAAGGAAGAAGAGGAGCCAGAAAAGAAGAAAAATCTGAGGGAAAAGGTATCACATAAGCTAAGCAAGACAGAGGAAAAGTTTCAGAGTTATGGTAAGGTCAACACTGATAAATGCCAGAGATAAGTAGAATAGACAAGAACTGAAAAGTGTTCACTGGATTTGGCAACTAAAAGGTCATGGGTGACTCGTGCCCATTGGATTTTAAAAACGTGGCGAGAGCAGCTGAATGCATCAGAGATAAAGAAGTGTGAACTACACTGTCAAGAAATTCAGCTGAAATGAGGATAAATAAGGCAAATGTTGGAGAGTTTGCCTGTTTGTTTCAATATTGGGATAGGAGCACATTTACAACAAAGTTAGCAAAGATCAAGAAGAGAATAAGGTTTGAGATTAGACTCAAGGCATGAGAAGAAAATACAGATAAAAGGTTTTAAATATAGAAGGAAAGAAGGGAAAGACCTATTCCTCAAATATGGGTAGCAATAAGGAAGTACAGGTACGAATGTAATTAAGTGTGGTTATGTATAATGCACCAAAAATACTTAATGATTCAAATGATTGCTTACTAGAAGTTGAAAAGTTATCTCCTATGGGTGTGTCTCTGAGTCAGTGAGACAAGGGGCTCCAGACTCCATGCCACAGATCCCAAAGGAGGCCCCAGACTCAGCCCCAGCTCCTCCTGCTGCAGTAGGGGATGCATCCTGTCTGTGCAGAAACAGGAACCTGCTGGGAGATGGGTGCCCATTTGAGCTAAGGAGACAGGCACGCCAACCTCCATCCCACAGCAGATCCTCAGGTGGTCCATTCTCAGCTCTGACTCTTCTTGCTGTGGTCTGAAAATAATTCTGTGCAAAGATCTGCTGGAAGAGGGGTATCTGTCTGGGCAAACAAGACAGGCTCTCCAGATTCTGCAACACAGGAGATCCTGAGGGAGCCCAGTCTCAGCTCCAGGCTTTCCTGCTGCAACCAGGAAACTATCTTGTCTACGGGGTCTACCGGTGAGATGCATGCTCAGACCAGGTTCTCCAGCCACCATCCCACAGCAGATCCTGAGAGGGTCCAGTCTCAGATCCAGACCCTCCTCCTGCTGTTAGGGAACTCTCCTATCTATGCAGGGACCTGCTGGGAGACATATGCCCATCTGAGCCAACATGACAAGCACATCAACCTCCATCCAACAGCAGATCCCAGGGTGGTGCAGTTTCAGCTTTGACTCCTCTCACTGCAGTTGGGGAAGTATCCTGTGTGTGCAGGAACATTTAGGGCGATGCACACCCCTCTGAGCCAAGACCAGGCTCTCAATCCTCTGTCCCATAGCAAATCCCAAGGGGGCACAGTCACACCTCCAGCCTCTCCTGCTGTAGTCAGGGAATCATTCCATCTATGGAGGGACTTGCTGGGAGACACATGCCCAACTGGATCCATGTGACAGGCATATCCATAGTAGATACTGAAGGGGCCCAGTCTTGGCTCCAATCCCTCTTGCTGCAGTCAAGAAACTGCCCAGATACTGGGACCTGTTGGGTGATACATGCCAGTCTGAGCCAATGAGGTGAGCCTATCAGCCTCCTTCCCACAGTAGATTCCAAAGACGCACAGTCTCAACTCCAGCCACTCTCTTTGTAGTCAGGGACCTATCCCATCTGTGCAGAGATTTGTTGGGAGACACACCCATCACGACCACTAGGAGAGTCTTCTGGCCTCAGGTGTCTGGACAGCATTCCCACGCAGCCCAAGTACCTTCCTTGGGTCTTCCCGAGGTCCATCTGGGCCGGAAAGCTGTGTCAACCTTGGAGCCCTTGCAGGACTCAGAAAACCTGGGCTTAAAGCATCCTCTTGTGCTGAGATGGCTGTAATTGGTCAGAGGCTCAGGGAATGCAATAGTCAGTCAGCTTTAGAATCCCTGGAAGGCCTCTTGAAGAAGGACAGGCACAAACAAAGCCAGGCTGGGAAGACTAAAATAAATTACAAATCCCTCAATGCACAGACATCATCACACTTCTAAAGCACTGAGAACATTTAGGGAAATACGATCACACCAAAAGAACAAAATAAGGTACCACAGACTAACCTGAAAGTGACCGAGATATGTGATCTCTCCAAAAATTCAAAATACCTGTTTGAAGGCAGCTCAAAGAACTTAAAGAAAACATGAAGAATCAATTCAGAAAATTATGAGAGAAATATAAGAGACTGAAATAACTTTTTTAAAAAACCAGAAATCCTGCAACTAAAAAAAAAAATGATGAAGTGAAAATCCCAATAGAGAGCAACAGAAACAGAATTAACCAAATAAAATAATCAGTGAGCTCAAAGAAAAATGATTGAAAATATGGTGAGAAGAGAAAAAAAAAAGATAAGGAAGAAAGAAAGCTTACAAAATCTATGGGACAACATCAAAAGAGCAAATATTCAGGTTATTGAAGTCAAACAAGGACTGAGAAAGACAAAGGGGTAGAAAACTTATACAAGGAAATGATAACAGAAAACTTTCCATACCTGAAAAAAGATATAAATATTCAGGTAGAGTAAGGTCAAAGATCACTAATTATATTAAACACAAAGAAGACTACTCTAGGACACATTATAATCAAACTCACAAAGATCAAAGGCACAAAGAAAAACTTCTGAAATCACTGAAAGAAAAGAAGTAAATAACATGCAAGGAAGATCCAATATGCCTGGTAGCAGACTTATCAGTAGAAACCTTATAAGCCAGGAGAATGTGGAATAATATATTTGGAATGCTGGTAGGGAAGAAACTGTCAACCAAGATTACTGTGCTCAGCACAATTATCCTTCAAAACTGAAGGAGATCGAGACCATGGTGAAACCCCGTCTCTACTAAAAATACAAAAAATTAGCCGGGCGTGGTGGCAGGTGCCTGTAGTCCCAGCTACTCAGGCTGAGGCAGGAGAATGGTGTGAACCCAGGAGGCGGAGCTTGTAGTGAGCCGAGATTGCGCCACTGCACTCCAGCCTGGGCGACAGAGCAAGACTCCGTCTCAAAAAAAAAAAAAAAAAACTGAAGGAGAAATAAAGACTTTCTTAGACAAACAAAAGCTGAGGGAATTTATCAGAATCAGACTTGTCCAATAAGAAATGCTTTAAAAACTTCTTCAAACTGGAAGAAAGAAACACTAAAATGAGTGTTATATTAATATTGTATTTGCAGTGTTTAAAACACTAATATCTGTAGTAAGATGACTAAAAGACAAAACTATTAAAAATAATAACTACAACAATTTGTTACAAGATAGGCAATATAAAAATGTGAACTGTGACATCAGAAATTCAAAATGAAGGGAGAGAAGAAAGTTAATGTTCACTTTTGTGTGTTTTTTTCCAATCAAAGTTAAGTTGATTATCAGTTTTAAATACTTGCTATAACTACAGGATGTTTATTTATAAGCCTCATGGTAACCACAGAGCAAAAATGGATAAGAAGCAATAAATTAAAATGTACTCTTAAGAGAAAATCACCTAACCACAAAGAAAGACAGTAAGAAAAGAAGCAGAAAAAAAGTTAAAAACAACTAGAAAACAAGTAACAAAATAAGAGTAGTAAAACCTTATCTATCAATAATACCAAATATAAATGAACTAAACACTCCAATTAAGACACAGGATAGGCCGGGCATGGTAGCTAACGCCTGTAATCCCAACACTTTGGGAGGCTGAGGCGGGTGGATCATGAGGTCTGGAGTTTGAGACCAGCCTGGCCAACACAGTGAAATCCTGTCTCTACTAAAATTACAAAAATTAGCCAGGCATGGTGGTGCATGCCTGTAGTCCCAGCTACTTAGGAGGCTGAGGCAGAAGAATCACTTGAACCAGGGAGTTGGAGGTTGCAATGAGCCAAGATCACACCACTGCACTCCAGCGTGGTGGACAGAGTGAGGCTCCATCTCAAATAAAACCCAAATAACGACATAGGGTGGGTGAACGGATTTTAAAAACAAGACCCAGAAAAATGCTGCCTACAAGAAACTCATTTCACCTATAAGGACACATAGACACTGAAAGTGAAGGGATGCAGAAAGATATTCTATTCAAATAAAAACCAGAAAAGGGCAGGAATACCTATAATTATATTAGGCAAAATAGACTTTAAGTCAAAAACTGTAAAAAGGGACAAAGGAAATCATTATATAATGATAAAGGGGTCAATTCAGCAAAAGGATATAACAATAGTAAATATATATGCACCCAACATTGGTGTACCCAAATATATAAAGCAAATATTATTAGATATAAAGGGAAAGAGAGAGACCATGAGAGACAGCGAGAGTGAGTACACAAGAGCAAGAGCAAGAGATAAATACAATAATAGCAGGGGATTTCAATTTCCTACTTTCAGCAATGGACAGATCATCCCAATAGAAAATCAACAAACACTGAAGTAAAAAACTATACTCTAGACCAAGTAAATCTAAGACATTTACAGAAAATTTCATCCAACTGCTACAAAATACATATTCTTTTCATCAGGACATGGAACATTCTCCAGAAGAAATCTTATATTTTTAGCTTAATAATACATTATTAGACTAGAAATATAAAAACATCAGTGTTCTTATACACAAGAAACATAAGATGTTCTTATAAGAAATGTAAGAACATCAGTGTTTAACTTCAAACAGTGAAGCTAAACTATACTCTAGACCAAATAAACCTAACACACCTTTACAGAACATTTCATCCAACTGCCACAGAATACACATTCTTCTCATCGGTACATGGTTCATGTTCCAGGATAGATCTTATACTTCTAGTCTAATATATTAATTAGACCATATTATATTAGAACTGATAAATGAATTTAGTAAAGTTGTCAGATACAAAATCAACATACAAAAGTCAGTAGAATTTCTATACACTAAGAGCAACCAACCTGAAAAAGAAATCAAGGAAGCAAACCATTTACCGTAGCTACAAAAAAATAAAATACCTAGGAAATAAATTTAACCAAGCAGATGAAAGATCTATACAAGGAAAATTATAAAGCACTGATGAAAGAAACCGAAGAGAAAAGGAAAAAAAGATATCCCATGTTCAGGAATTGAAGGACTATTGTTAAAATGTTTTTTCCTTTAATTACATTTATTTTTCTTTTACACAGAGATAAGATCTCTCTCTGTTGCTCAGGCTAGAGTGCAGTGGCATGATTATAGCTCACTGCAGCCTTGACTACCTGGGCCCAAAGGATCCTCTTGCTTCAGCCTCCCAAGTAGACGGGACTACAAGTGTATGCTACCATGACTAGCTAATTAAAAAAATATTTTTTTGTAGAGACGGTCTCACCATGTTGCCTAGGCTGGTCTTGAATCCCTGGCCTCAAGCAATCCTCCCACTTCAGCCTCCCAAAGAGCTAGATTACAGGCATGAGCCACCATGCTCGGCCTTGTTAAAATATCTTTACTAACCAAAGTGAGCTACAGATTAAATGCAATCTCTGTGAAAATACCAAAGGCATTCTTCACAGAAATAGAAAAAACAAATCCTAAAATTCACATGGAACCACGGAAGACCCCAGATAGCTAAAATAATCCTGAGCAAAAAGAGAAAGCTGGAGGCATCACACTATACAAATTCACATTATATTACCAAGCTACAGTAACCAAAACAGCATGGTACTGTCATATAAATAAATATATAGACCAAAGACATCCATATGGAAAAGAATCAAGCTAGATCCTCATCTTATACCATGCATAAAAATCAACTCAAAATGGATGAAAGACTTGAATGTTAAGACCTGAAACTGCAAAAGGAAGGCAGAGACAGGAGGATTGCTTGAAGCCAGGAGTCAAGGTTACAGTGAGCTATGATTGCACCAATGCACTCCAGACTGGGCACCATAGAGACTCCCCAATCTCTTAAAAAAGACTATGATTTTAGTCACTGTAACTTATTCTGCTATTATCCTATATTCTTCTAGCATTATGTACAATTTGAAATAATTATGACTCACAGTATCATTTAAAAAATGATTCAATATTTACAAATTATGTATGTTACTAAAAATTTTTCTCAATTAACTATGTTCGATTCATCTGCACTTCCAAAATGTTGCTACATTTATGAATGGATCTGGAGCAATATAGTATTTGTTGATGATAGCTTATTTAAAACTCTAATACCTTTGTCTTTCCCTTGTGGCCAAACACAAGAATTCCTAGCTCTGAGGATGAAAAGTTTTGTCAGTTTTCTACACCACTATGAGAATATATCTACTTATGTGGGTATGGAGGAGTTTTTAGTATAAAACTGTATTCATAAAGAAATAATCCATATGCTTTTGCATAAACTTTATTCTAGATTTTCAAAACAGAACCAGTTATATTACTTTGGTCACGAACTTCTTCACACGTAATCTAGTAGGTACCTTTGAGAATAAAATCTGAAATAAGTAAGTGGACTACAGTTATTTTGTATTAGACACAGATAACATTAAATCAACTGTTCTACATCACAGTGAATTTTAGAAGTCTATGTTAATGCTAAGTTAATGCATTTCCCTTAAAAGTTCCACAAGGTTAACTTACAAAACACAAGGTTAATAATATCAAAAACGCTGCAAAAAGCCTGTCACTTGACATAAATATTTTTGGATACGAGGTAATTTCATAACAAGTATAAAGATATGAAATAATTTTGCAACTGTTGCAATTAAGAGGTAAATTTAGAATTTTTGAAACATTATTATAACTAAATTGTTCACTAAGTCCATTTCTTTAGCTTGCATGACAATCGAAAGTACTGAGAAAAATGATTAATTAAAAAATTCTAGAAGCATTTCTTTCCTGTGGGCATTATTAAATGGAGTTTTTAAGTGAATACTTCATTTTTATCAAGGTCATTACACTTTTATTTTTCAATATATTCTGAAATATATATGTATATACACAAACTCTGTTCATATAAATATAATTTCGCCACTAGATATCCCAGCCTCAATCTATCACTTTTTTTAGTTTAACTTATGAGGATTGAGGGAAAAATATTCAGACTGATCATTGATCACAGATTATAAGCATGTAAATGTGATATAAAACATTTATCTACTTATACCAAATACTAGTTATTAGCACCATATTTTCTACTTATTTTATCTGTCTATGTAAGGAAGGAAGCATAGAAAGGGCTTCAGGTTTACAAACAGACCTACAGTTAAATTGTGTGAGCCAGAATTAGGTTAAAAAACCACAAAGGGCTAGGCATGGTGGCTTATGCCCGTAACCCCAGCACTTTGGGAGGCTGAGGTGGGTGGATTGCTTGGGCCCAAGAGTTTGAGACCAGCCTCGGTAACATGGCAAAACCCCGTCTCTTAAAAAAAAAAAAAAAAAAAAAAAATCACTGGGTACGGTGGGGTGTGCCTTCAGTACCAGCCGGGAGGATCACCTGAGCCCTTGGAGTTTGAAAGTTCAAAGGCTGAAATGAGCCTTGATGGCGCCACTGCACACCAGACCGGGTAACACAGCAAAACTCTGTCTCAACAACACCACCACCACCACCGCCACCCCACGAAGGTGTGATATTCAACTGTTTTTCAATCTGCTGCTTTCTTTCTCTCTGCATACACATACGTACACACACAATGACATAAGGACACAAGAACCGTGGATCAGAAACAAAGACAATTACTCGTAGCAAAAGCAGCAGCTAGAACAATATATTTAGACCAGTTCCCTGAGCTCCGATCTCCATGAGGCAATGCAGTAAGGGATGGATGTCACTAGTGCATACAGTAGAGAGCATCACAGGAGAGTAACCCCCAAATGAAGGAACTCTGATCTTCTACTGGTTTGTTACTCTGCTCTGCCCCAGAAAGATTGCTCATTACACTCAAATATAAGCAAATCTCCTCTGGGAAGGGGAAGAGAAGGTCTTTTATTTTTATTATCCTTGGATGTCTCCAGGGAGGGACATGTCAGTAGTTTTACTGTCCTGAAATTTCTCCTTATACAATTAGCACTGTAAATGCCTTTCCTTAGAACACTCAGACTGTGCAGGAACATGAGAAATCAATGAGCTGTCTCCCGACACTCTGGTTCCCATCTGTAAATGGGATTAATAATGTATACATAGAAGTTATACTGAAGCACTGTAACGTTTAGGTGTAAGGGTGACTAACGTATAGAAAAATTAATTATTTGAGACATTGGATGTTGGAATAGGCTTGCTAGAGATGTACTGAACAGGAGTGTTTTTGATTCTCTTGGTAGAAAATGAAGAAAGGAAAAATCCTACTACCCATTTATAACATACCATCCAATTTATAAAATGGGTATTTTATAAAATAATCCAATAATATCTACTGTACAAACAGAATGAAAAAAGAACACTTCATTTATTCTAATTAATCTATTTCACAGTGATTTGAATGCTGCAGAGTGTGATCCACTAGTGGAAAACGTGAACTGTAGTTGGTCACAACCATCATTTAAAAAGCTAACAGAATATCAAGATACGGTTGAAGTATTAACAATATGAATTCTTCAGTGAAATATTTCAGATACATACACACACACAGAGGTATCCTTGGTAGCAACTTAAATTATGTTTCTTACCGTGGATTGATTAGCAAATGTGCTCATTTGCTTATATAAATAACATAGATAAGTAGCACTATGCATGAGAATTGAAAACTTAAAAATAGCACCTAATGTTCACCAACAAACACGTAAGGAAAGAGGAAACCTGAGTTTTTAAATATAATGAAAATTAGAAAAGATACAGACCAATTGTCCAAATTTCAACTGTAGACAAGATAATAGAAATAAATAACAACAGGAAAATAAAAGCAAATGGTCCAGAATGAAAAGGGCTAAATATCTTAATAAGAAAGTTAGACACTTCTAAAATTTTTCCAAATGGCAACATGCTTTTCTGTTCAGTCTCTGAAAATGCTATCTGTAAATCTTCCCCAGCTCTTATGATCCCACAGACTACATTTCTAGCAGATACTAAGTATTAAAAAAGATAAAAGCCATGTGCAATAACCACTATCCCAAAAGGGCTTATAACAAAATAAAGTTAAATATTACTCCATACACATTATATCATTAATTCTTGATTGCACAAGGCTAAGTATATACTTTATGTACTATCTGAAATATTTTGCTTCTATCCCTTTGGGTCATTTCATTATTCCTCCAGGCAGCAGAGAAGTTTTCAAAAAGTTAACTTATACATACATACATACTCTCTTAACAATTCCAAGTAATCTTGATTAGGAATCAAGTATCTTTACTAATAGTTGGTTTATCTTACAAGAATATTAGCAGAAAAGCTGGGTTTGAACACTTCACGATACCTATCTTGCCATGTGAGCTTGGCCAAAGAATAAACTCTTCAGATAGACATATAAAACTAGAAAAGAGCAAGTGCAGTCTCTCACGCCTGTAATTCTAGCACATTGGGAGACCAAGACAGAAGGAGACAGAGCAAGACCCTGTCTTTAAAAAGAAGAAGAAGGGGAAAAAAACTGACCCCAGTACAGACAAATGTACGGAATGAATATTTGTAATGAAGTTTTAGTGATATACCACACTCTGCTTAATGTATTATAAATGCATACAGCTCCAACAATCATTATCCCAAAGAGTGGAAGCAATGAGTGAAAGTGAGAAAAAATAAAATATCCAGCAACTCAAATTTAAGTGCTAATTGATCTTTCTGTTTAACTTTTTTAAGATAGATAATAAAGTGGAGTGATGCCATGAAATACTGGAGCTATAATAGACCTTAGGAATCATGTAACAGATCAAGTCAGCTGAATCATTTGCCCAAAATGACTTAGTTACTTGGTTGGCAGAACATGGAGTAGACCCTTCACATCATGAGTTCCCACCAAACCTGGTGGTCGCTGGTTATGACTGTTTCTATCATCTAATATGTTGACAAAGTTTTCCTTAAGACTATAACAAATAGATATATTCCTCTAAATAACCATAAAGGAGTCGGAGTTTATCATGGTTTCCTTAAGCAGTATTCCAAAGCCGGTATGTATTCAAAACCAATACTTGTTTTAATAATTATTTAAGGACTTCATGAATAATTATCAAAGAATGTTAAGGTTAAAGGAAAGGTTTCACGGGAGAAATTTCTACTGTTTATGAAGGAATTGTGTAGGGGTAACAGAGATGCCAATTTTTCTAGGAAAAAATTCAAAGAGTTACTGGAATACTTCTGTGAGAGTCAGTGAGGCTGTGCAGGTGATTCTTATCAGGGCAGCATAGGATCTGCTATACTGAAAATAAGATAAAAATTGCTATCTGGCCTCAGACAAGAACTTATTCCACATGCTCAAGACAATGAGTTCACCTTCTCCTATTTTTACACACAACTTCTGTTCAACAGTAGTAATCAGTAGAGAGACTAATCAAAGTCAGTGATTTAGTTGCTTGTGTTACAATTCATATACCAATTTGTTGAATACTTATTTTAAAATGCTGTTTTAAATTGATGCTTATTCTGGACAAAGGAAACCCTTTTTCTTAATTCAGAGTGATTTAGAGCATTTTAACGCTACACTTCTCATCTATGACTTTCTGTAATTCAGAAAGGATTATTTAAATTCTCAAAGAACACTATATGCAAAATCAGTAAACTGAATTTTTTTTCTTTTTTTTCTTTGAAACAGAGTCTCGCTCTGTCGCCAGAGCTGGAGTGCAGTGGCGCAATCTCAGCTCACTACAAGCTCCACCTCCTGTGTTCACGCCATTCTCCTGCCTCAGCCTCCCAAGTAGCTGGGACTATAGATGCCCGCCACCACGCCTGGCTAATTTTTTGTATTTTTAGTAGAAACGGGGTTTCACCATGTTAGCCAGGATGGTCTCAATCTCCTGACCTTGTGATCCACCTGCCTCAGCCTCCCAAAGTGCTGGGATTACAGGCGTGAGCCATTGTGCCTGGCTTTTTTTTTTTTTAACTTTAAGTTCTGGGATACATGTGCAGAACGTGCAGGTTTGTTATGTTGGTATACATGTGCCATGGTGGTTTGGTGCACTTATCAACCCATCATCTAAGTTTTAAGCCCTGCATGCAATAGGTATTTGTCCTAATCCTCTCCCTCCCCTTTCCCCCTACCCACCAACTGGCCCAGGTATGTTATGCTCCCCTCCCTGTGTCCATGTGTTCTCATTATTCAACTCCCACTTATGAGTGAGAATATGTGGTGTTTGGTTTTCTGTTCCTGTGTAACTTTGCTAAAAATGATGGTTTCCAGCTTCATCATGTCCCTGCAAAGGACAGGAACTCATCCTTTTTTATGGCTGCATAGTATTCCATGGTGTCTATGTGCAACATTTTCTCTGTCCAGTCTATCATTGATGGGCATCAGGTTGGTTCCATGCCTTTGCTATTGTAAATAGTACTACAGTAAACACATGTGTGCATGTGTCTTTATAGTAGAATGATTTATAATCTCTTGGGTTACATACCCAGTAATGGGATTGCTGGGTCAAATGGTATGTCTGGTTCTAGATCCTTGAGGAATTGCCAAGCTGTCTCCTACAATGGTTGAACTAATTTACACTCCCACCAACGGTGTAAAAGTGTTCCTATTTTTCCACAACCTCACCAGCAACTGTTGTTTCCTGACTTTTTAATGATTGCCATTCTAACTGGCATGAGATGGTATCTCATTGTGGTTTTGATTTGCATTTCTCTAATGACCAATGATGAGCAATTTTTCATGTTTGTTGGTTGCATGTCTTCTTTTGAGAAGTGTCTGTTCATATCCTTCACCCACTTTTTGATGGGGTTGTTATTTTCTTGTAAATTTGTTTAAGTTCCTGTAGATTCTGGATATTAGACCTTTGTCAGATGGATAGATTGCAAAAATTTTCTCCCATTCTGTACGCTGCCTGTTCACTCTGATGATAGTTTCTTTTGCTGTGCAGAAGCTCTTTAGTTTAATTAGATCCCATTTGTCAATTTTGGCTTTTGTTGCAATTGCACTGGGTGTTTTAGTCATGAAGTCTTTGCCCATGCCTATGTCCTGAATGGTATTGCCTAGGTTTTCTTCTAGGGCTTTTATGGTTTTAGGTTTTACATTTAAGTCCTTAATCCATTTTGGTTACTTTTTCTATAATGTGTAAGGCAGTGATCCAGTTTCAGTTTTCTGTGTATGGCTAGCCAGTTTTCCCAACACCATTTGTTAAACAGGGAATCCTTTCCCCATTGATTGTTTTTGTCAGGTTTGTCAAAGATCAGATGGTTGCAGATGTGTGGTGTTATTTCTGAGGCCTCTGTTCTGTTTCATTGGTCTATATATCTGTTTTGGTACCAGTACCATGCTGTTTTGGTTATTGTTGCCTTGTAGTACAGTTTGAAGTCAGGTAGCATGATGCCTCCAGCTTTGTTATTTTTGCTTAGGATTGTCTTAGCTACACAGGCTCCTTTTTGGTTCCATATGAAATTTAAAGTTTTTTTTGTTTTGTTTTGTTTTTTTGAGACAGAGTCTCGCTCTGTCGCCCAGGCTGGAGTGCAGTGACGCAATCTCAGCTCACTGGAAGCTCCGCCTCCCGGGTTCACGCCATTCTCCGGCCTCAGCCTCTCTGAGTAGCTGGGACCTACAGGTGCCCGCCACCACGCCCGGCTAATTTTTTTTGTATTTTTAGTAGAGACGAGGTTTCACCATGGTCTCACATCTCCTGACCTCGTGATCCACCCGCCTCAGCCTCCAAAAGTGCTGGGATTACAAGTGTGAGCCACCGCGCCCGGCCTGTTTTTTTTTTTTTTAACTCTGCAAAGAAAGTCAACGGAAGCTTGATGGGAATAGCATTGGATCTATATATTACTTTGGGCAATATGGCCATTTTCACAATATTGATTCTTCCTATCCATGAACATTGAATTTTTTTTCCATTTCTTTGTGTTCTCTCTTATTTCCTTGGGCAGTGGTTTCTGGCTCTCCTTGAAGAGGTCCTTCACATCCCTTATAAGTTGTATTCCTAGGTATTTTATTCTCTTGTAGCAATTGTGAATGGGAGTTCACTCATGATTTGGCTCTCTGCTTGTTTATTATTGATGTATAGAAATGCTTGTGATTTTTGCACATTGATTTTGTATCCTGAGACTGCTGAAGCTGCTTATCAGCTTAAGGAGGTTTTGGGCTGAGACGATGGGGTTTTCTAAATATACAATCATGTCATCTGCAAACAGAGACAATCTGACTTCCTCTATTCCTATTTAAATACGCTTTATTTCTTTCTCTTGCCAGATTGCTTTAGTCAGAACTTCCAAAATTATGTTGAATAGGAGTGGTGAGAGGGGGCATCCTTGTCTTGTGCTGGTTTTCGAAGGGAATGCTTCCAGCTTTTGCCTGTTCAGTATGATATTGGCTATGGATTTGTCATAAATAGCCCTTATATTTTGAGATACGTTCCATCAATATCTAGTTTTTTGAGAGTTTTTAGCACGAAGGGATGTTTAATTTTATCAAAAGACTTCTCTGCATCTATTGAGATAATCATACGGTTTTTGTCATTGGTTCTGTTTATGTGATAGATTACGTTTCTTGATTTGTGTATATTGAACTAACCTTACATGTCAAGCTGACTTGATTGTGGTGGATAAGCATGTGTCGCTGGATTCGTTTGCCAGTATTTTATTGAGGATTTTCACATGGATGTTCATCAGGGATATTGGCCTGAAATTTTCTTTTTTTGTTGTGTCTCTGTCAAGTTTTGGAATCAGGATGATGCTGGCTTCATAAAATGAGTTAGGGAGGAATCCCTCTTTTTCAATTGTTTGGAATAGTTTCAGAAGGAATGGTACCAGCTCCTCTTTGAACCTCTGGTAGAATTCGGATGTGAATCTGTATGGTCCTGGGCTTTTTTTGATTGGTAGACTATTAATTACTGCCTCAATTTCAGAACTTGTTACTGGTCTATTCAGGGATTCGACTTCTTCCTGGATTAGTCTTGGGAGGGTGTATGTGTCCAGGAATGTATCCATTTCTTCTAGATTTTCTGGTTTATTTGCATAGAGGTGCTTATAGTATTCTCTGTTGGTAATTTGTATTTCTCTGAGAATAGTGGTGATATCCACTTTATAATTTTTTATTGTGTCTATTTGATTCTTCTCTCTTTTCTTCTTTAATAGTCTAGCTAGTAGTCTATCTATTTGGTTAATCTTTCCAAAAAACCACCTCCTGGATTCACTGATTTTTTTCAAGGGTTTTTCATGTCTCTACCTCCTTCAGTTCTGCTGTGATCTTAGTTATTTCTTGTCTTCTGCTAGCTTTTGAATTTGTTTGCTGTTGCTTCTCTAGTTCTTTTAATTGTGATGTTGGGGTGTTGATTTCAGATCTTTCCAGCCATCTGAAGTGGGTACTTAGTGCTATAAATTTCCCTCTTAACACTGCTTTTGGTGTGTCCTAGATTCTGGTAAGTGTTCTCTTTGTTCTCATTGGTTTCAACTAACTTCTTTATTTCTGCCTTAATTTCATTATTTACCCAATATTCATTCAGGAGCAAGTTGTTCAATTTCCATGTAGTTGCGTGGTTTTGAGTGAGTTTCTTAATCCTAAGTTCTAATTTGATTGCACTGTGGTCTGAGAGACTGTTTGTTATGATTTCCATTCTTTTGCATTTGCTGAGGAGTGTTTTACTTTGAGTTATGTGGTTGATTTGAGAATGAGTGCCATGTGGTGCTAGGAATGTATATTCTGTTGATTTGGGGTAGACAGTTCTGTAGCAACCCCATGTCTATTAGGTCCGCTTGGTCCAGAGCTTAGTTCAAGTCCTGAATAACCTTGTTAATTTTCTGTCTCATCGATCTCATATTGACAGTGGGGTGTTAAAGTCTCCCACTATTATTGTGTGGAAGTCTAAGTATCTTTGTAGGTCTCTAAGAACTTGTTTTATGAATCTGGGTGCTCCTGTAGTGGGTGCATATATATTTACAATAGTTAGCTCTTCTTGTTGCATTGATCCCTTTACCATTATGTAATGCCCTTCTTTGTCTTTTTTGATCTTTGTTAGTTTAAAGCCTGTTTTATCAGAGACTAGAAGTGCAATGCCTGCTTTTTATTTGCTTTCCATTTGCTTGGTAAACATTCCTCCATCCCTTTATTTTGAGCCTATGTGTGTCTTTGCAAGTGAGATGGGTCTCCTGAATACAGCACACCGATGGATCTTGACTCTTTATCCAATTTGCCAGTCTGTGTCTTTTAATTGGGGCATTTAAGCCATGTACAGCTAAAGCTAATATTATTATATATGAATCTGATCCTGTCATCATGATGTTAGCAGGTTATTTTACACGTTAGTTGAAGCATTTTCTTCACAGTGTCATTGGTCTTTATATTTTGGTGTGTTTGTGCAGTGGCTAGTACCACTTTTTCCTTTCCACATTTAGTGCTTCCTTCAGGAGCTCTTGTAAGGCAGGCCTGGTGGTGACAAAATCCCTCAGCATTTCCTTCTCTGAAAAGGATTTTATTTCTCCTTAGCTTATGAAGCTTAGTTTGGCTGGATATGAAATTCTGGGTTGAAAATTCTTTTCTTTAAGAATGTTGAATAATGGCCCCCACTCTCTTCTGGCTTGTAGGGTTTCTGCAGAGAGATCTGCTATTGGTCTGATGGGCTTCCTTTTGTAGGTAACCTGACCTTTCTCTATGGCTGCCCTTAACATTTTTTCCTTCATTTCAACCTTGGAGAATCTGACGATTAGGTGTCTTGGAGTTGCTCTTCTTGAGGAGTATCTTTGTGGTGTTCTCCCTATTTCCCAAATTTGAGTGTTGGTCTGTCTTGCTAGGTTGGGGAAGTTCTCCTGGATAATATACTGAAGTGTGTTTTCCAAGTTCGTTCCATTCTCCCTGTCACTTTCGGGTATACCAATCAATCATAGGTTTGGTCTTTTCACACAGTCTCATATTTCTTGGAGGTTTTGTTCATTCTATTTCATTTTTTTCTCTAATCTTGTCTTCACACCTTATTTCAATAAGATGATATTCAATCTCTGATATCCTTTCTTCTGCTTGATCGATTTGGCTATTGATACTTGTGTATGCTTCATGAAGTGCTCGTGCTGTGTTTTTCAGCCCCATCAGGTCATTTACATTCTTCTCTAAACTGGTTATTCTAGTTAGCAGTTCCTATAACTTTCTATCAAGGTTCTTAGCTTCCTTGCACTGGGTTAGAACATGGTTCTTCAGCTCAGAGGATTCTCAGAGGAGAATGTGACAATTAAGTGTCTTGGGGTTGCTCCATCCAGTTTCGTGCCCTTGCTGGAGGGGAGCTGCAATTATTTGGAGGCAAAGAGGCATTCTGGTTTTTGGAATTTTCAGCATTTTTGGGCTGGTTTTTCCTCATCATCGTGGATTTATCTACCTTTGATCTTTGAGGCTGATGACCTTTGGATGGGGTTTTTGTGTGGGGGTCCTTTGTGTTGATGTTGAGGTTGTTGCTTTCTGTTTGCTAGTTTTTCTTCTAACAGTCAGGCACCTCTTCTGCAGGTCTGCTGCAGTTTGCTATAAGTCCACTCCAGACCCTGTTTGCCTGGGTATCACCAATGGAGGCTGCAGAACAGCAAAGATTGCTGCCTGGTTCTTCCTCTAGAAGCTTCGTCCCAGAGGGGCACAGCCTGATGCCAGCCAGAGCTCTCCTGTTTGAGGTGTCTGTTGGCCCCTGTTGGCAGTTCTCTCCCAGTGAGAAGGCACGGCAGTCAGAGGAGGCAGTCTGTCCCTAAACAGAGTTCAAGCACTGTGCTGGGAGAATCCTCCTTGTCAATATCAGCTGTTCTCTTCAGAGCCACCATGCAGGAAAGTTTATGTCCTCTGAAGCTGCGCCCACAGCTGCCCCTTCCCTCAGGTGCTCTGTCCCAGGGAGATGGGAGTTTTATCCATAAGCCCCTGACTAGGTCTGCTACCTTTCTTTCACAAATGCCCTGTCCAGTGAGGAGGAATCTAGACAGGGAGTCTGGCCACAGCCGCTTTGCTGTACTGTGGTGAATTCCACCTTGTTCAAACCTTCCGGCCACCTTAGTACTGTCAGGGAAAAACCACCTACTCAAGCCTCAGTAATTGCAGATGACCCTCCCCCCACCAAGCCCGATGGTCCCAGGTCAATTGCAGACTGTTGTGCTGGCAGTGAGAATGTTAAGCCAGTGGTTCTTAGCTTGCTGGGCTCCGTGGGAGTGGGACCCTCTAAGCAAGACCACTTGGCTCCCTGGCTTCAGCCCCCTTTCCAGGGGAGTTAATAGTTCTGTCTCGCTGGGGTTCTGGGTGCCACTGGGGTATGAAAAAAAACTCCTGCAACTAGCTCAGTGTCTGCCTAAACAGCCGCCCAGTTTTGTGCTTGAAACCCAAGGCCCTGGTGGTGTAGGCACACGACGGAATCTCCTGATCTGCGGATTGCAAAAACCATAGGAAAAGCATGGTATCTGGGCCAGATAGCACAGTCCCTCATGGCTTCCCTTGACTGGGGGAAGGAGGTCCCCCGGCTCCTTGCACCTCCCAGGTGAGGTGATGCCCCACCCTGCTTCTGCTCACCCTCTGTGGGCTGCAACCACTGGCTAACTAGTCCCAATGAGATGAACTGGGTACCTTAGTTGGAAATGCAGAAATCACTCGCCTTCTGTGTTGGTCTTGCTGGGAGCTGCAGACTGGAGCTCTTCCTATTCAGCCATCTTTTTTCCTTTTTTTTTTTTTTGAGATGGAGTGTCGCTCTGTGGCCCAGGCTGGAGTGCAGTGGCACAGTCTCGGCTTACTGCAAGCTCTGCCTCCCGGGTTCACACCATTCTCCTGCCTCAGCCTCCCGAGTAGCTGGGACTACAGGTGCCCATCACGCCCGGCTAATTTTTTGTACTTTTAGTAGAGACAGGGTTTCACCATGTTAGCCAGGATGGTCTCAATCTCCTGACCTGGTGATCCACCTGCCTCGGCCTCCCAAAGCACTGCTGGAATTACAGGCTCAGCCATCTTAAGTGTCGAAAATAAATGGTTTTTCTCTTCACCAGTTGTCTTTACTTTGTGAGGCTCCTGATTCCACTGCTTCTCTTCTTCAATTCACTCCTGTTATGGAACTGTCATGGCCCTCTAAAGTCTGTGTCCTTGCTAGCCAGCTTCAGGGCTAAAACAGCCTTTAAGTGCAAGGGGAAAAAAAACCTCAGGTATTTCCCAAATCGGTAGCTGCAGAGCTACTCGATCCTTACTGTAAACTGAACATTTCAAAAACAAGATTGCTTTTTTACATTATGAAACCCTTTCAATCTTGCATTTAATTGATTCTAGTGTTCTCTTTCTGGTTTTAAAATTTATAGAAAAAGATCAAAATATAAGAAATGTAACTTAAAAGTCCAACTGTTAAAACTGAAAATATGAAAATTTAGATTAGCTTACATAATTACAAGCTAATTAATTAATAACAAAGGATGAGGCCTACCTACATTGCAAGTATACTGTACTGTAAGTGTAAAACCCTGATCGATATAGCCATTCTATCAATAATATTAAAATTCAGTGTTCACTGAAGCAAAATCACTACTTTTTTTGGTGATGATATGTACCATGGCATTGGGGAAAAAAAAAAAACATGAACTTTGGATTCATTAAAAAACAGAAATTTCGGCCAGGCGCAGTGGCTCATACTTGTACTTCCAGCACTTTGGGAGGCTGAGTCAGATAGATCACCTGAGGTCAGGAGTTCAAGACCAGCTTGCCCAACAGGGCAAAACCCCACCTCTACTAGAAATACAAAATTAGCCAGGTCGTGGCATGCACCTGTAGTCCCAGTTACTCAGGGGGCTGAGGCACAAGAATCGTTTGAACCTGGGAGGTAGAGGTTGCAGTGAGCCAAGATCACGCCACTGCACTTCAGCCTGGGCAACAGAGAGAGACTGTGTCTCAAAAAAAAAAAAAAAAAAAAAAAAAAAAAACAAAAAAAAAACAACAACCCCAGAAATTTTAAATGCAACGAAATGTAAGCTCATTCAAATGTTTTTCTCAAAAGCCATGAAAAACAAACTATTCTAAAATATAAACTAGAAAACATGTTATGAAATAGTTTATTGATTCCACTCAAGATAATGGGACTATACTTTCACATTTTCTTATCAATAGTTCTAATAATTATACATAAAAGACAGTTATGTGGGTCAACAGGAGACACACTGTAGATAGAAAATTACTAACAGATTGAAAGTACAAGGGTGGAAAAATATATTATGCAGGCTGGATGTGGTGGCTCACACCTGTAAACCCAACACTTTGAGAGGCCAAGGCAGGGGTTTCACTTTGAGCCAGGAGTTCAAGACCAGCCTGGACAATATAGTGAGAGCTTGTCTCTGCAAAACATTTAAAAATTAGCCAAGCATGCTGGTATGCACCTGTAATCCCAGCTACTCAGGAGACTGAGGTGCGAGGATCACTTAAGCCTGGGAATCAGAGGTTCCAGTGACTGGCAACCTCTGCTTGCCAGTGCACTCCAGCCTGGGCAACAAAGCAAGACCCTGTCTGAAAAAAAAAAAAAAAAAAAAAAAAGATATATGATGCAAACAACACCCACAAGAAAGACAAAGTGGCCATATTAATGTCAGAAAGAATAGCCATTAAACAAATTAGATTATTTGTTAGATGAAATAGACAAATACTTAGAAAGGCACAAATGACTAAAAAAATTCCAGAAAAAATAGGTAACTTGAACAGACCTATATAATAAGAGATTAAATTAGCAATCAAGAAACTACCCACAAAGAAAAGCCTAGCCCCGAATCACTTCACTATTGAATTCTAATGAACATTTAAAGAAGAATTAGATAGAGCGGCTGCAACACCTGCCCTGATCCTGATCCTCCATCCTCAGACTCGACTGGCAGTGTAGGCCTCCAGCCTTGTACTAATGTCAGATGTGAGAGCCTGTGCTTAGGTAAGAAATCACGTCTCACTGAAGACATTCAAACAAAGGTTGGAACACTACTTTACCAGAACAGAAAGGAAACTCATGCATCAGAAAAGGTGATTAATAAATGTACCAAAAGAATATGGGTGCACAAATACCAGAATCTGATCAGATTAAACAGTTTAAGGAATTTCTTGGGACTGACAATAAACTTACAGAAATCTGCTTTTTGGACTGTGTTAAGACTGCACAAGAGATGTAAAACCTGAAGAGACCAGCCTGTTCAGAACACTTTATGGAAATATTTTTAAATGACAAAAAGAATATCCATGAGACTTCAGGAATATAATATTCAGCAGAATGAAGCTCTGCCAGCCAAAGCAGGACTCCTTGGCCAACCACAATAGAGAAGTCCTAGACTGCCAACAGCTGCTGCACTGGAAATGAGTATGCATCTGATACAATCCCCTGAAAGCAGTTGCCACCTTGTTAAGCCATCTATCATGAGTTTTTGGCAAATGGAAACCACTGGAGAAACCAGTGATTATTCCTATTTACCGGGAATAATCAGAATAGAAGGTCTTATTATTCAATGAAATAATAAGGTGCAACATTTGTTGAGGCCTTAAGATTCGGCAGCATGGTCACTTGATTAGAAAAATAAGCAATTGCTGCTGCTTTTAAAAAAAATTAATACCAATTCTCCACAAACTCTTCCAAAAATTAGAAGAGGGAAGACATCTCCCAATTCATGTTATGAGGCCAGTATTACTATGATACTCTAAAATCAGACAAAGTCACAAGAAAATAAAACTACAGACCAATACTCATATGAGAATGATGCAAAAATCCTCAACAAAATACTAGCAAAACAAATCCAGCAACATTTAAAAATTATATATAACATAACCAAGTGGAGTTTGTCTCAGGAATGCAAGGTTGGTTTAAGATCCAAAAATCAATTAATTCAATGCATCATATCAATAGAATAGAAAACAAAATTACATGATCATCTCAACAGACATAGAAAAAGCATCTGGCAGCCAGGCATGGTGGCTCACACCTGTAATCTCGCACTTTGGGAGGCCAAGGCGGGTGGATCACAAGAGGTCAGGAATTCGAGACCAGCCTGGCCAACATGGTGAAACCCTGTTTCTACTAAAAACACAAAAATAAGTTAGGCATGGTGCTGGGCACCTGAAATTCCAGCTACTCAGGAGGCTGAGGCAGGAGAATTGCTTGAACCTGGGAGGCAGAGGTTGCAGTGAGCCAAGATCATGCCATTGCATGCTAACCTGGGCAACAAGAGCGAAACTCCGTCTCAAAAAAACAAACAAACAAAAAGCATTTGGCAAAATCCACTACAACTGACTCTTGAACAACACTGGTTTGAACTTTACAAATCCACTTACACCAGTATTTTCTTCCACCTCTGCCACCCTTAAGACAGCAAAACCAATTCCTCCTCTGCCTCCTCAGCCAATCCAACATAAAGACAATGATCACTTTTCTCATGAAACATTTCCACCTAATAAATAGTACATAGTATTCTTTACATGATACATATATAAAATATGTGGTAATTGACTTTATGTTACTGGTAAGGCTTCTGGTTAACAGTAGGCTATTAGTTGGCAAGTTTTGGGAGAATCAAAAGTTATACATGGATTTTAGACTATGCAGTGGGTCAGCACCCACAATCACCATGTTGTGCAAGGGTCAACTGTACTGTTTCAAGATAAAAACACTAAAAAAACTAGAAATAGAAGGTAACTTCCTCAATCTGATAAAGGGCATCTAAGAAAACTGCAGAGAAACATCAAACTTAATGGTGAATGATTAGATATTTTCCCCCTATATGAGAAACAAGACTAGGGACATCTCTTCTTGCCACTTCTGTTTACTGTTACACTACAAGTACTAGTTACAGCAATTAAGGAAGGGGAAAAAAGTTAAAGGCTTCCAAATTAGAAAGAAAGAAGGAAACAAAACTATATTCACAGATGACATTGTTTTGTTTATAGAAAATCATAAAGAACCCCCTAAAAAATATTAGAGCTAAATAAGTTCAGAAAGGCTGTAGGATACAAGATTAATATTAAAACACACACACACACACACACACACACACACACACACACACAACTGGGCTAGGCACAATGGCTCATGCCTATAATCCCAAAACTTTGGGAGGCTAAGGCCAGAGGATTGCTTGAGTCCAAGAGTTCAAGACCAGCCTGGGCAACATGGCAAGACTCTGTCTCTACAAAAAAAATTAACAATTAGCCAGGCATGGTGGCACATGTCTGGTGGCCTCAGCTACTTGGGAGGCTGAGGCAGGAGAATCAGGTGGGCCCAGGGGGTCATGGCTGCAGTGAGCCATGTTTGTACCACTGCACTTCAGCCTGGGCAACAGAGCATGAGCCTGTCTCAAAAACAAAACAACAAAAACCACACACAATTTTATCTCTAAGCCATCTGCAATGAATAACCCGAACATAAAATTAAGAAAAGAATTCCACTTACAATAGCATCAAAAAGAAAATAATATTTGGGAATAAGTTTTCTTTACAGTGTAAAATTTACACTCTGAAAACTACAAAACATTGTTGCAACAAGTTAAAGATGATCTAAATAAATGGAAAAACGTCCCACATTCATGGAAAATTTTATTAAGATTGGCAATATTACCCATCTTGGATGTAGAGATTCAACGCAATCCCTATCAGAATCCAAGCTATACTCATTGTGTAAATTGACAAACTGACTCTAAAATTCACTTAGAATTGCAATGGACTGAAAATAGTCAAGGAGGGAGAATTGAGTGGGTGATAGCTAATGTATATGGGCTCTTTTTGAGGTGATAAAAATGCTCTAAATTTGATTTATCTCAATAAAGCTTTTTTTTTCATGCTACTTAGCATGAAAACAAAGAACAATTTAATTTCCTTATGGGAAGAAGGACTCACAGAAAGGTACCAAGAAGTGATATCATTTGTGCTAAGTATATGTTTTACTATTCTCTAAGTCTTTAAAAATTTGAAAATACACACATAGCAATAATTAACCAGAATAGTACAAATTTGAGCATGCTGGTTTTGAATTACATATTGCTGTACTAATGATGTTCATAAATGAATTGTCAAGACAATTTTCAATACAATGGCAGCCAAATAAATACACAAAACACCAAGAACAGGGATTTATATTATACAAGCAAGTACATGAAATGGAAAACTACCATGAGAGCCAACATACAGTGGATTTAGGATTAAGGAGTATAAATATATTAGAAATCTTTCAAGAAGTTAAGAAGGACAGCAAAAGACAACAAAAACAGCAAGAAGTAAGTTAATGATTGCAAAAATCCTTTTTTTTTTTTTTTTTTTTTTTTTTTTTTTTTTTTTTTTTGAGACAGAGTCTTGCTCTTGTTGTCCAGGCTGGAGTGCGGTGGCATGATCTTGGCTCACTGCAACCTCCGCCTTCCTGGGTTCAAGCGATTCTCCTGCCTCAGCCTCCCGAGTAGCTGGGATTACAGGCACCCGCCAACACGCCCAGCTAATTTTTTTTTTTGTTTTTGTATTGTTAGTAGAGACAAGGTTCCACCATGTTGGCCAGGCTGGTCTCAAACTCCTGACCTCATGATCCACCTGCCTGGGCCTCCCTAAGTGCTGGGATTACAGGAGTAAGCCACCGCGCAGATATACTATGGCAAGTGTAAGAAACCTTAGTATAAACATTGTAAAAATGCAAGTCTAAATGTAAAGGAAACAAATCTAGAGCATCACTTTGAATATACTTGTTATAGTATACTATCAAGGAGAAGAAAAATAACTTTAACTTTGAATGTAACTGTAGCACAATGAAATGAGAACAAGTGTTCTTCAATCAAGCTAATAATAAAATTTCACTCTAAGTTTCTGACATAAAGGATAATGATAGATGTCTAATGAATAGAGTTAATATTGATATCATTAAGAAGTATTTTCATATTTTATGAGGTTTTTAAAAAAGTATTTCAGAGACAATGTTCCAATGTTCCAATAACATTCTACATATTGTACTATTCCTGATATAAAAGTACTTTGCAAATGGGCAATAAATTTGCCAGCCATTTTAATCTTTCAAAATTAAGTATTTAAAATTGGTAATACACGGCATGCTATATAGATAATTAAAACAGTAAAAAAAAGTACACTGAGTGAAAAACAAGTCTCTCACAAACAGCAATTCCTCAGTTTTCCTCCACTGGTTTCCAGTTTCATATGTGTTCTTACTGAATTTCTATTTATGTTATTTCTTGACTCTATTCTGATGCCCAGATCTGTCAATATATAAACACATAATATATATACACTGAAATATACACTGAATTTTCCAAAACAGTCTAGGTTTCTATTCTTTTTAATCAAAGCAAATGCTATGTATGGCTTCATTTTAATTTCTACTTGCTTACAAGTTTGAATAGTAATATTCGGAGTTTTCAAATTAGGAAGCAAGATATATCACCTGAAACCTGGTTTACACAACATTTTAAAAACTAAAAGTCATCAGGTATATAAATGAAGATTGTCATATTACTCAAAAATTATATGGGAATATAAGGAAACAACTGACTTTTTCTCATATAAACAATACTAAATGCAGACATATAATGAAACAATAAACACAGTACTTGAGATTTTTAACTGTAATTTCACACCTTTTCCTTACCCCTCCACCCAAAATACTATTTTTCTGATCAGAGTTGAATACTAAAATTAAATAAGTGTAAATTAATATGCTATTTTAAAATCAAACTAAAACCAATTTATAGTAATAGAATATGTTAATATTAACTCAAACAGTTTAAATTCCCTCCTATGTACGTGAAAAATGGCCCTTCAAAATGGAAGAGAATTTCATCATCTGGTTTAAAAATAACAATGAAATAAACAGCAATACAGACAAGACTACTTTTGGCCTCTGGCTTCTTTCAATATAGAAGTATTATAAAGAAAAAAGTAAGCCAGTGATGATATAGTAAAGAAACCTCCACTTTAATAAATCATTTTTTCAGGAAAAGAAGTAGTCTGCAAAATCTGTGAAAGTGATTTATCTTCAGGTGAATAAAATGAACAGCAATTGATCTTGTACCTAGGGAGTGATTCTTCTTCCACCAGTTACAAACATATCTCTGTTAAATATCACTAGAATAGGTTGGGTAATCTCATGTTTTGAATAATTTACTTGCACACTTAAGATTTAGGATTTATTCCAAAGTTTTACGTCCAACACCACAGTTTCAGTTGGGTCATTAACTTGTTCATTATTTCATCACTTTTTGCGTCTGTAAAATGAGACCAGCTTTGTATGGGACCATCATAGAAATGACACCAAACACAGATTTGGTGGGTGAAAGAGGTATGTCAGAGGTAAGATTATCATGAAAAAGGGATATATAAGCTGAGATATGTGAAATGGGCACAAATTGGTGAAGTGAAGGAAAAGAATGTTATACACAGAGGAATCTGTATGTTTACGTCAACAAGATACATGATTACCAAACGTTTCACTTTACAGCAAAGAATTTTGAAGAAATCAAGACTGTCTTCTAATTTAGTGTATAAAGTGGATCATTTTGAAAATAACATCTACTTTACTTACATTGGTTTTCCTAGAAATTCTGTGAAGAGGCTAAAAAAGGAATTTAGGCCAGGGCAGTGGCTCACTCCTGTAATCCCAGCACTTTAGAAGGCCAAGGCAGGAGGACTGCTTGAAGCCAGGAGATTGAGACCAGCCTGGGCAACATGGTGAGACCCCATCTCTACAAAAAATAAAAATAAAAAAATTAGCCAGGCATGGTGGCATGCACCTATAGTCCTAGCTACTTGGGAGGCTGAAGCAGGAGAATCCCTTGAGCCCAGGTGTTTGAGGCTACAGTGAGCTATGATTGCGCCACTGCACTCCAGCCTGGGAAATGGAACAAGACTGTCTCTTAAAAGAAATTAAAAGAAAAAAAACCTCCCCAAAGTAGACATTACATGCATTCTTCTTAGTGTGTGTGTACTATTCTGTAAAATCTTACCAGCTGTAAAGATTCATGTACTCACCAGCACAATTAAGACACAGAACTATTCCATCACCACAAAGAAGCCCTCTCCTGCAACTCCCTTATAGTCATACCTATCTCCTTCTCCCACATTATGCCTAACTCCTGGAATGACAGATCAATCTTCCAAAACTAATTTTTTTCATTTAAGTAATACTATATAATTGGAATTATACAGTAGGTGACATTTTGATTTTAGCTTTTTTTTACTTCGTGTGATGCCCTTAAGATCTATGGGAAATGTTGACTGTACCAGTAATTTATTCTTTTACAAAGCTTAATATTCCATTGGATAGATATATCACAGTTTGTTTATCTATTCACCTGTTGAAGGTTATCTGGATTGTTTCCAGTTTGAGGCAATTACAAATTAAGCTGATGTAAACATTTGTGTAGCAAGTTTTTACATATACATAAATTTCCATTTCTCTATATTAAATACTCAGGAATATGATTGCTGAGTCATATGGAATATTTATCTTTAATTTTATTAAAAATGCCAAACTGTTTTCCAGAGTGGCTGTGTCATTTTCCTACCAGCAACAGACGAGAAATCCATTCATTCTGTATTCTCACCAGTTTTTACTTTCGCTATCCACATATGTATGCAGCAGTATCTTATAGTTTTAATTTGCACTTCTCTAATGGCTAAGAATATTGAAAATATTTTACATGGCTTACTTGCTATTTTTTATATTCATTTTTATCATTTAAGTTTTTGTTGTTGTTATCCTAGAAATTCTGTATAGAGGCTAGAAAAGGAATTTAGGCCAGGGGCAGTGGCTCATGCCTATAATCCCAGCACTTTAGGAAGCTGAGGCAGGAGGACTGCTTGAAGCCAGGGTCTCGTTCTGTCACCCAGACTGGAGTGTAGTGGTGCAATCACGGCTCATTTAAGATTCTTAAATACATTCATAGCCCAGCATGGTGGCAGGCACCTGTAATCCTAGCTACTCGGGAGGCTGAGGCATGACAATCACTTGAACCCGGGAGGCGGAGGCTGCGGTGAGCCGAGACTGCATCACTGCACTCCAGCCTAGGCTACAAGGGCAAGACTCTGACTCAAAAAAAAAAAAAAAATCTTCCGAAGAGGGGATATACAATAATATCTTCAAGTTCACAGTTAGTAAGCTCTTCTAGCTAATAGTAGGACAACACAGATTAATATACAAAAAGCTAATGAAGCCAGCTGTAGTAATAAAAAGTAGACGAGTGTAAGTATGGAAAATTTACTTAGAAATGTCATTATAGAGATGATTTGATTAAAGCTATTCACTTTGATAACCCAGGAAAGGCACTTAAAATTCACAAGGCATGAGTCAGATAATGTCGGTGTCCCTACAATATCCTTTGGACCTAACCCTTTCCCACCATTCCAAATTACTTCCAACAGCCAGTATCTTCCTCTGTATGCCTCAAGGCTTTCCTCTGAATGGCTGAATGCTACTCTGCCCACCATAGCACCAGGCAGGTGCAATGTCTTCTGTATGGCAGTCCACAACCAGTAACAGGAAATATACTCACTCTTTCACACTTCAGGTGAGTTAGTCCCGAAACTAAATTTGACACTGACTTTCCCAGAATTATCCCACAAGATAAAGCTCCAGCAACCTATTGTGGTAGTTTAGTTAGTAAGTATTCATTAGCTGCCTTGCTTTCCTTGCATCAGTTCTTGCCTGTTACACACATCTCCAAAGTAGGCTTTGTTCTAAAATCCTTGCTTCAGGTTCGGCTGCTGGGAAAACTTATATACGTTAAACCACCCACCACAACAAAATAACTCTCATTAAAAATAAAAAATACTTGGAAGCAAAAGGTAGTGACAATAAACAAGACATATATATAGTAGGCCCACCATATCCATGGGATCTGCATCTGCAGACCAACCAACAGCAGATCAAAAATACTTGGAAGTGGGGGAAATGGATAGTTGTTGAGTCTGTACTGAACATGTACAGACTTTTTTCTTGTCATTATTCCCTAAACAATATAGTATAACAAGTATTTACTTAGCATTTACAGTGTATTAGGTATTATAAGTAATCTAGGGATTATTTAAAGTATATGGGAGGATATGCATAGGTTATGTGCAAATATTATGCCATTTAAGGGACTTGAGTATCCATGGATTTGGTATCCACAGAGGGTCCTAGAACCAATCCCTTATGGGCACCAAGGGATGACTGTACTTTCCTTTCTCTATTTACTTTTTATATTTATTATTATTTCATAACTCTCTTCAACTGTAAATTAACAGCATTTCCCCTGCATATTGAAAACCTAATTTCTAATACGTCCATTACATTAAAATTAACAGTGCAAAATTACAGATGTCTACAACTACAAAAAATATTGACCTGTAAAATGCAATAAATTCAACTTCCATGATTAGACAGCAAAAAAAAACAAACACATTAAGCTACAGTAATCAGAGAAGTATGATATTGGAGAAAGAAGAGACATATAGATCAATGAAACAATATGGAATATAGATATACAACCACATAATTGATTTTCAAAAAAGTACAAAGTCAATTAAAGAGATTTAAATAGACTTCAGGAAAGAGTAATGGATCAATTGGATATCCATATGCCAAAGCAAAAAACAATAGCAAAAAACAATAATCAAAAACTCTGTTACAGACCTCACCCAGTATACACAAAACTTAACTCAAAATGGATCACAGATCAGTAAAAAGTAAAACTATGAAATTTCTAGTAGAAAATATAGGAGTAAATCTTTCTGACCCTGGATTAGGCGAAGAGTTCTTATATGACAGAAAAGCATAATCCATTTTACAAATACATAAATTTGTAAGAACTGCTCACTGAAAGATATTGTTAGGAAAATGAAAACACAAGCCACTCACTAGGAGAAAATATTTGCAAATCACACATCTGATAAAAGTCTTGTCTGCAGAACAGATAAAGAATTCTCAAAACTCTGTAACAAAAATAAACAACTTTTTTTTTAAAAAAAAAAGGCAAAGAGTTTGAAGAAATACTTCTTCAAAGAACATATACAGATAGCAAATAAGTATATAAAAATGTGCTTCACATAATTAGGGAAGTAGAAACAAACAATGAGATGCTCCTCTCCCCCTTATAATTGATATAGTAATAAAAGCTGACAATATCAAGTGCTGAAAGGATGTGGAACCACTAGACCTCTCATATATTACTAGTGAGAATGTGAAATGGCACAGCCACTTTGGAAAGGAGTTTGGCAATACATCTAGTAAAATGAAAATTTATGTTAACACAAAAATGTATAAATATTTTTAGCAGCTTCATAATCACCAGAAACAATTCAAATATTCCTCTAGAGTGGATAGAGACACAAGGTGCAGTACATCACGATGACAGAAAACTACTCAGCCATTAAAATTTAAAAACTATTGACAAAGCAAATGGATGAATCTAAGATGAACTTACGTCAACTGAAGAAAGTCAGATTCAAAGGCTATGCACAACATGATTCCATTTGTGGGTATCAGTATCTCAGGAGAGCTGGAGAAAGCTGGGCTGCCACGTTTTGGCACAGCCAATGGCAACAAGCCAAAAAAATCAATACATAAAATAAAACAAAGAATAGGTCTGTAATCACTTACTGTGATAGTATAAGAGGCTAAACTGGAGAAAGTGCCAGCTACCCCCCATTCCATTTTCCCCTGTAGCCTTCCCCCTATGAAGCCTGCCAGGAAAACCTCTGTAAATGCCTTATGATCAGACCTAAAAAATCACTCATAGGTTGTTGGCCAGAAGCAGGAACCCTCAATACAAGTCACCGGAAAAGGCAAAACTATACAAACAGAAAATTATGGAGAATGGGATTTGATTTTACCCTATTTAATAAAAGCTAACACAAAAAAGCCTCAACTAATTCATGGATGCAGGCAGAAGACACAAGACTCCTCACTCAAAGAAAAAACACTTCATTACTTATGACAAAACAGAAGAACATCAGCACATTTGCATCAGTTCCCCTCATCCCAAGTCCTTTGGGGATGCTCAGATGGATGCTATGCCTGTAGTGAGTTTGCATCACCAAATGAGAAGCACTGAACTTCAGGAATCCACCAATTTTATAGGAAGCAGTAAATAAGCTTGCTTTATGTCTGGGAAGAGATGTTATCTCATGTCTCAAGTTTATCAGCTGCATATATAACCTTGAGAAATGTCCCAGGAAAAAGGGCAGTCACAACCTTACAGTCTTCACAAACAAGTGAGGAGAAGTGTCTCTGTCAACAAAAACAGAGCAGGGATTGCTAAGGGCTGAAGTGGGGGAAAGGAAGACTACAAAGGGGACACAGGGAAAGTTTTGGGGTGATGAAACTATTCTCTATCTTATTTCTGATACTGGTTGCAAGACTGTGCATGTGTCACAACTTGCAGAAACATACACTACAAAGATCACTTTTTTGTATATAAATTATAACTTGATTTTAAAATGGAAAAAATACTTTTTTTGAAAAATAAATTTATTTGAAAAGAATTTATTTTCTAGAAAAAAGTAAATCTTCCCTTAAAAAAAAAACAAAAATATACCCAGTACCCTGTGGTACCATCCCTGGTGTCCCTTTCTGCATATGTCTACTTTCAGTTGCCAACTACTTAATGTTTACAGTATTCATTTAAAGTTAATTAATTATACTTTCAGATATGCTTCAACACCTATTCAAGCATTAAATCAGGACTTATAATTTCTAAATCTTTTTTTCTTACAACAGTTTTTGAGAAAGAAAATAGATTAAATTTGCAAAACAATAAATTAAAAATTAGTATAGTTTACTGTTGCCTTTCAGCTCTCTCAATCAAGATATCAAAAATAAAATAACATTTGGCAGGCATCCCTTCATACTCCCCACCATGGATATTAACTCACAAATAAGATAAACCCTCAAAATTATTAAATTGCCATTGTTCATGTTTCTCCTATTGACCAATGATCTAAAGTCTCATTTTAGTAAGGTTCTAATAGAATGGACCATCTGTTTTATGTTACATGGGAGGCAGCAAAATTCTTCCTCTCTGACTGGATTACTAATGCTCATGCCTTCTATGGCACTGTACTTCTCATTCGTATGCACTAGCTTTCTAAAGTACAACATACCCCCTAAAGTAATACATTTTCCTTTTAACTGTACAATACTGTAGATGCCATATTTTTAACGTGACATGCTGGTATTTCTTTTTTAAAACCACAAATGCATTTCTTATTCTCAATCACAAATTTAAATTTCCTGTGTATTCCCAGCCCACTAGGCATTTTTCTTTTAAAATAGCTGAAAAAATAGACGATTTCAATTTTTTGATTTGTCATCTCATTTTTTATAGACCTCTCTCCAAGTAACTATTAGAATGGAAAGTGAAAAGATACTTAGTTTTTTATCCTTTTTCTATAAAATCAATTTAAGCTTAAGAAAGACTGTAAAATATTTCTACTTCTTAAGAGGAGTAGTAGTAAGTCCATGCCACATCTAAAATGATCTAAAATAATACATTTATATTCAATTTAAGAAAAATAACCTTAATAAGGCATTCTTCCAGTGTTCAAACTTAAATTATTTTAACATGAGTGTTTTAATTTTTTAAGTCATCAAAATTTGACATATATTCCTTATGTTATTTCAGAGATTTACACAAACACTTAGCTGAAACCATCTTACATTTCATTGGTTAAATTAAGATAAAGTAATACTCTTCAAATGGAGTTGTATTTCTAATACCTTCAGTTTTTCTTGTTGTGCAATATTTTGTTCATTATGAACAGATTCTGACAAAATTGAGACAAATTGCATCACTACTGATGACTCTCAATTAGATCTTCAGTTCATTTCCCTTGCCTAACTCTAAAAAAGCTACATATGGTTTAAACCACTGGTACTTTTTACTTTCTGCCAATACACAAACCATGCTTTTTTGTGTTGAAAATATTCTCATGAATAATTATACTAGTCTCCAAAGAGACCAGATGGTAATAAATTCTAGAGCAGATCTGGAAGCTTTCTCTAAATTTACCTTTTTTATAGTCTCACCATCATAATGCAGTTCTTTGTGCTATGGCTTAGAATAGCTATGGCTAAACATAGAAATGTGAGTAAACTTTGTACAGAAATTTAAAAAAACAATCATTTCAGGGTCTTTCATAACTACATACACCTCTCATCTAATACTATCATCAACAACTTTTAGGAGAACATCACCTTGATAGAGTATGACATTACTAATCAAATTATAAAATTTTTACATTTGCAAAATGTTACTATGAAAGTAACATTTGTCTGGGCACAGTGGCCCATGGCCATAATCCCAGCACTTTGGGAGGCCTAGGTGGGTGGATCACTTGAGGTCAGGAGTTTAATACCAGCCTGGTCAAAAGGGTGAAATTCTGTCTCTACAAAAAATACAAAAAAAAAAAAAATTAGTTGGGCATGGTGGCAGGAGCCTGTACTCCCAGCTACTCAGGAGACTGAAACAGGAGGATTCCTTGAACACAGGAGGCAGAGTTTGCAGTGAGCCAAGATCGCGACACTGAGCTTCAGCCTGGGCGACAGAGCGTGACTCTGTCTCAAAAATAAATAAATAAATAAAGTAAAATTTAAGAAATATGATCCAGCTAACTACAGCAAATGATATGAAGTTAAAGAAATACAAATGTTGGCTGGGTGCAGTGGCTCATGCCTATAATCCCTGCACTTTGAGAGGCCAAGGCAGGTGGATCACCTGAGGTCAGGAGTTTCAGACCAACCTTGCCAACATAATGAAACCCCGTCTATACTAAAAATACAAAGAATTAGCCATGTGTGGTGGCAGGCGCCTGTAATCCCAGCTACTCGGGAGGCCTGAGGCAGGAGAATCACTTGAACCCGGGAGGCAGAAGTTACAGTGAGCTGAGATCGTGCCACTGCACTCCAGCCTGGGCAACAAAGGCAAAACTCCGTCTAAAAAAATAAACAAATAAATAGAAATGTAGACTAATGTTTACTAGTATTGACACTGATTCTATTTTATTATTCTTCTGGAAAACATGATTAAATTATTCTGGCCTTGCTATTTCAATTGAAGTAAAATAACTTGCACAATCTTCATTATTTCTATTAATCATAAATCACTCCATTTTACTTAAGAGTATCGTGTTTGTGAGAAAAAAAATCAAAAGAGGTTTTCAAAACCAGAACATTATTCAAAACTTTCAAAACACATTGTGCTATATAAAATTAAATTTTAGGCATTTCCTTCCATCTGTAAGAAGCAAAACACAGCCATAGTAGTTTATTATCTACTTGTATACCGTTATACTGGTTTCAATACAGGTGTAAAATATTAGCTGCATAATTTTTGGTATAATTATTCTTATAGCTCAAAACAATTATGTATAAAAGAAATGAAAACAAAAAAGAAAAAAGTTCAAATAGAAACAGGAAATATAAATTGGGGTGGGAAGGTACAGGGACTACAGAAAAGAGGGATTAAAAACAATGTCTGAAAGTTATTTTATTATTTTAATAGTCATTGTTGCTTCAAAACATGGTGGCTATAAATAAGAAATACTATCTCACATAGTTTTGGTGGGTCAGGAATTTGGGAGCAGCTTAGTGGAACAGTTCTCTCTTGGGGTGTCTCATCAGGTTGTAGTCGATTAAGTAAGGCAGGGCTCCAGTAATCTGATGATTTGACTGGAGCTGGCTCACTCACAAGGCCAGCATATTGGTGCTGGTTGCCGCTGGAAGGCATATGTTCCTGCCCATGTGGGCCTCTTCAAAGGTTGACTGCGTATCCCTAATACATAGCAGTTGAATTCCCCATTATGGGTGTCCCAAGAAAAAATAATATGGAAGTAATGATGCCTTTAATGATCTAGCCTCAGAAATAGTACACCATCATTACATACATTCTACTTATTAGAAGCAAGTCGCTAAGTCTGGGCCATATTCAAGAGAGGGGAAATTAGGTTCTACCTTTGCAATGGAGAAGTATTAAAGAACTTGTGAACATGCTTTAAAAAAATATTTTTTTAAGAGACAGGATGCCACTGTGTTTCCCAGGCTGCAGTAAAATGGCTATTCACAGGAGCAATCATAGCATACTGCAACCTCAAACTCCTGGCCTCAAGTGATCTTCCCATCTCAACCTCCTGAGTAGCAGGGACTACAGGTATGCACCACCACACCTGGCTTTCTTTTCATTTTTCATATTAGAGTAGGTGGCAACTGTTACATAAAGCAAAAACCCACATTAGATAGTAAATATAAAAAATACATTATTTGGTTTTGAGACAGGGTCTAGCTCTGTTGCCTAGGCTGGAGTGCAGTGGCAGAATCATGGCTCACTAACAGCTTCAACCTCCCAGGCTCAAGCAATTCTTGCACCTCAGCTTCCTGACTAGCTAGGATGACAGGCATGCACCACCGTGCCTGGTTAATTTTTTTTTATTATTCATAGAGACAGGGTTTTGTCATGTTGCCCAGGCTGGTCTTGAACTCCTGAGCTCAACTGATCCTCTGGCCTTGGCTTCTCAAAGTGCTGAGATTATAAGCGTGAGCCACCTCACCCGGCCTATTATTCTTAAAAGAAAAAAAATTTATCTGATCTATTTAATGATACATATAATTGTTCATACATACATAAATCGTATGCCATCTTCACAAAGTCATTAGTAGTGCTTTTATAAAATTAAATCTAAGTTTTTCTCTTATTTTGACAGAGCTCTAATTTCTAAAATGCTCATAAATTTTCAGTTTTCTGCTACATGTATTAAAATAAATGCCACCTGCAACCTACCAGCTACTCGTTCTAAAACCATAGTTTCCCAGTGGTCACCTAACATCCATCCATCCAACCAATCTTCTTCCTTATTTGAAAACTCCACTGCATAACTGCTAACTTTTATGCAGAGATTTTTAAATGAAAATTCTGGTTAATAGTTAGGTGGGCAACAGTTACTACCAAGTGAAGTCTATAAGCCAAGGTGTATGGACCTCAACATAGTGGGTTGTAAATGCTTGATATGGGAAGAATTAAATAAGGAGAAAAGAATGAGAAAGAGCTTGGTGATAGTCCGAAGTTCATACTTGCCCAGCTTGGGGCACATCCTTCTTGCCCCAAATCACTGTGGTATGTTACAATCTAGACTATTTGGTTTTTTACTTTGTTATCCCAAGAATCTCAGCAGCAAAAGTACCAAAGAACACAAATACTCTTAAAAACATTCTTCTTTAAAAATCAAGGCAGAGTGATGTTTGCAAAATGGAAGGGTAGGAATTGTTGTCTGGTTCTCCACACCCTATAGAATTTCAATTAGTATCTTCTCAGTGGCAAGACGACTACCCTGGATCTCTTGGAACTCAGGATGATGTCTCATTGTACCACAGAGCTGAGAAAAATCTGGGAACCGCGTATTAGTCCATTTTTACACTGCTATAAAGAAATATCGAAGACTGGGTAATTTATAAAGAAAAGAGGTTTAATTGACTCACAGTTCTGTACGACTCGGGAGGCCTTGGAAAACTTACAATCACGCTGGAACACAAAGGTGAAGTAAAGACCTCCTTCACATGGTGGCAGGAGAAAAAGACAGAGAGTGAAGGAGGAACTGCCCAACACTTATAAAACCATCAGATTCGTAAGAACTTACTCACTATCATAAAAACAGCATGGGGGAAACCACCCCCATGATCCAATCACCTCCCACCAGATCTCTCCCTCAACATGTGGGGATTATGGGGATTACAACTGGAGATGAGGTTTGGGTGGGGACACAGAGCCAAACTGTATCAGACAGTAAGGCAAATGGTGCTTTGACTGCAACACCCTTCCCCTAAGCCCACATATGCAGAAGTCCCCTGGATGCAAGTTTCTATGGTGGAAAAAATGAGTGGGAAGTGGCTATTCGGCCTATTGTAAGCATAGTATATAGACCTCTTATATCTTTAGTATGAGGATTAAAGACAAAACTATTAAAAATAATTATAACTACAACAATTGACAGTGGGATATGCAGTTTTAAAAGTTGTAAGTTGTAACATCAAAAATTCAAAATATGTGGCTGGACGAGTTGGCTCATGCCTGTAATCCCAGCACTTTGGGAGGCCCAGGCAGGCAGATCACTTGAGGTCAGGAGTTCAAGACCAGCCTGGGCAACATGGTGAAACCCTGTCTCTACTAAAAATACAAAAATTGCCTGAGCAAGGTGGTGCACACCTGTAATCCCAGCTACTTGGGTGGCTGAGGCATGAGAATCGCTTGAACCCGGGAAGTGGAGGTTGCAGTGAACTGAGATTGTACCACTGCACTCCAGCCTGGGTGACAGAGTGAGACTGTATCTCAGAAAAAAAATTCCAAATATGAGAGAAGAAGAGGAGTTAAAGTACACGGTGTTTATTAAACATTTTTAGCAATCAAAGTTAAGTTGTTACTAGTTTAAAATAACCTGATATAAGCAAATATCAAAAAAACTAAAGGGAAAGATAGAGTACAAAACAATCATAGTAGACAACTTTTTTTTTAACTTTTATTTTAGGTTCAGGGGTACATGTGCAGCTTTGCTACATGTGCAAGTTGTGTCATGGGGGTTTGTTGTACAGATTATTTCATCACCCAGATACTAAGCCGCGTATGTAACTGTTATTTTTTCTGATCCTCTACCTAGTAGGAAACTTCAGTACCCCATTTAAGCAATAGAAATATTATCCAGACAGAAAACCAAGAAAGAAACATTAGGTTTAAACTGCACTCTTCAACCAAATAGGCCTAACAGACATTTACAGAACATTCTATCCAGCGGCTGAAAATTACACATTCTTCTCAACTGAACATGAAACATGCTTCAGGATAGAGTACATATTAAGCCACAACATAAGTCTTAACAAATTTCAGTTCAAAATCATAGATTATCTTTTCTGATCACAATGGCATAAGCTAGAAGTCAATAATAAGAGGAAAATCAAAAACTCTACAAATACATGGAAATTAAACAACATGGTCAATGAAAAAATTAAATAGAAACAAAAAGATTTTTTGAAACAATGCCAATGGAAACAAAGCATAACCTATCAGATACAGCAAAAGCAGGTCTAAGAGTGATGTTTATAGTAATTAACACATAAATCCCCAAAGACGAAAGATATAAACCTCATGTTGCACCTCAAGGGACTAGAAAAACAAGAACAAGCCAAACTCCAAATTAGCAGAAAAAAATAAATAACAGAGAGAAGAAATAAATGAAATAGAGACCTAAAAACCATACAGAAGATAAATACAACAAAGAATTAGGTTTTTGAAAAGATAGCCAAAAGCAACAAACCTTTAGCTAGACTAAGAAAAAAATGAGAAGACACAAATAATAAAGTGAGAAACAAAAAAGGAGACACTACAATTGATCCCAGAGAAATATAAAGAATTATAAGAGACTCTCATTAACAATTATACACCAACAAACTGGAAAATCTAGAAGAAATAAATTTCTGAATACATATAATCTACCAAAATTTAATTATGAAGATATAGAAAATTAGAACAGACCAATAAGGAAAGAGATTAAATCAGTGATAAAAAGTCTCCCATCAAAGAAAAAAGAAAAAATGCCTAGGACCTCATGGCTTCACTGCTGTATTTTACCAAAATTTTTGTTCTGTTTTTTTAAAGAGACAGGGTCTTGCTCTGTTGCCCAGGCTGGAGTACAGTGGCATGATCATAGTTCATTGCAGCCTCCACCTCCTAAGCTCAAGCAATCCTCCTGCCTCAGCCTCCCAAGTAGCTGAGACTACAGATGTGTACCACCACACCAAGCTAATATTTTTTTTTTTTTTTTTTTTTTTTTTTTGTAGAAACCAGGTCTCACTATGTTGCCCAGGTTGACCTCAAATTCCTGGCCCCTTGAAGTTCTGCCTCAGCCTCCCAAAGTGCTGGGGTACTGGCGTAAGCCAACACACCCAGCCCTACCAAATATTCAAAGCGAAACTAATACGAATTCTTCTCAAATTATTTTTAAAAATTAAAGAGGAAAGAATTCTTCTAAACTCATTCTACAAAATCAGCATTACCCTGATACCAAAACCTAACAAGGATACAACAAAAATAAGAAAACTATAGGCCAATGTCTCTGATGAACCTAGCTGGAAAAATCCTGAACAAAATACCAGCAAACCAAATTCAATAGCACATTAATTTTGGGAGGCCAAGTAAATAACTTGAAGTCAGGAGTTCAAGACCACCCTGGCCAACATGGTGAAACCCCTCTCTACTAAAAATACAAAAATTAGCTGGGCATGGTGGCGGGCACCTGTAATCCCAGCTACTAGGGAGGCTGAGGCAGGAGAATCGCTTGAATCCAGGAGGTGGAGCACCTCTGCACCCCAGCCTGGGTGACAGAGTGAGACTCTGTCTTAAAAAAAAAAAAAAAAAAAAAAAGCCAGCACATTAACAAGATAATTCACCAGGATCAAGTGGATTCATCCCATGGATATACAAATGGTTCAACATACACAAATCAATAACTGTGATATATCACATTAAATGCAGGAAAAAACCATATTTCAATAGATGCAGAAAATGCATTTGACAAAATTCAACATTCTTTCATATTAGAAATTATCAACAAATTGGGTATAGAAGGAATGCAGCTTAGCACAATAAAGGCCATATATGAAAAATCCAAAGCTATTATTCTGAATGGGGAAAAATTGAAAGATTTCCTCTGAAATCTGGAACAAAACAAGGATGTATACTTTCACCATTTCTATTCATCATAGTCTAGAAGACCCAGCCAGAACAATTAGGCAAGAGAAAGAAATAAAAGGCATCCAAATTGGAAAGGTGGAAATTAAATTGTTCTTGTTTGAAGACAACATGATCTCACATGCAGAAAACCCTAAAGAATGTACCAAAATACTGTCAGAACTAATAATCACATTCAGTAAAGTTGTAGAATACAAAATAAACATACAAAAGCATTTCTATACATCAACCACAAACTATCTGAAAAAACAAAAATCAAGTAAACAATTCCTCTTAATATAGCTATAAAAATAGCTAAAATATCTAGGGATAAATTCATCCAAGGAGGTAAAAGATCTCTAAGATGAAAAGTATAAAACACTGATGAAAGAAATTAAAGAAGACACAAATAAATGAAAAGATAGCCTGCATTCATGTAATGAAAGAATATCGTTAAAATGTCCATACTATCCAAAGTGATCTACAGATTCAAAGTAAACCCTCTCAAAATGCCAATCATAATCTTCATAGAAATAGAAAAAAATTCTAAAATTCATATAGAACCACAAAAGATCCCAAATAGCAAAAGCAATCTTGAGCAAAAATGACAAAGACACATCATGCTATCTGACTTCAAAATATATTACAAAAGGCTATAGTACCCGAAATACTATGGGAATCCTGTACACTGCTGATGGGAATGTAAACTAGCACAGCCATTATGGAAAACAGGTATGGAGGTTCCTCAAGAAATTAACGGTACAACAAGTGATCCAGCAATCTCACTTCTGGGTACATATTCAGTGGAAATGATTAAGATATATCTGCACTTCCATATTTATTGCTTCATTATTCACAACAGCCAAGATATGTAATCAAACTGAGAGTTTATCAGGCAATGAATGAATGAATAAATAAAATGCGGTATATATACACAATGGAATACTATTCATCCACAAAAAAAAAAGGAACAAAATCTTCTCATTTGTGATAACATGGAGGAACCTGGAGAATACCATGTTAAAAGAAATAAGCCAGGTACAAAAAGACAAATGCTACATAATCTCAACTCACATGTGAATTATAACAAAGCTGATCTCATAAGAGACAGTAAAATGGTGTTTATCAGAGGCTTGGGTAATTAGAGGGGTAGAAGGATGGAGAGAGATGTTGGTCAAAGAATCTACAATCACAGATATGAATAGGTTTTTGATCATTGGTTAAAGGCTGTACACAGTGGCTCACACCTGTAATCCCAGCACTTTGGGAGGCAGAGGCAGGAGGGTTGCTTGAGGTCAGGAATTCAACATCAGCCTCGGCAACAAAGCAAGATTCCATTTCCACAGAAAATTTGAAAGTTAAAAATTAGCTGAGCATGGTGGCACGTACCTGTAGACCCAGCTACTCGGGAGGCAGAGGTGGGAGGATCACTTGTGCCTAGGAGTTGGAAGCTGCAGTGAGCCATGATTGTGCCACTGCACTCCAGCCTCGAAGACAGAGCAAGATGCCATCTCCAAAAATAAAAATAATTGTCTAGAATAGGCAAACATATAGAAACAAAACTAGATAAGTGACTGTCTGGGGCCAAGAGGTTGAATGGACAGAAGATGAGGGGGTGAGAGAGAAATGGGGAATGATTACTAATGGTTATAGGGTTTCTTCATTTGATAATGAAAATATTGTGGGGCTGGGTGCGGTGGCTCACGCCTGTAATCCCAGCACTTTGGGAGGCTGAGGCAGGTGGATCACGAGGTCAGGAGATCGAGACCATCCTGGCTAACACGGTGAAACCCCGTCTCTACTAAAAATACAAAAAATTAGCCGGGCTTGATGGCGGGCGCCTGTAGTCCCAGCTACTCGGGAGGCTGAGGCAGGAGAATGGCGTGAACCCAGGAGGCGGAGCTTGCAGTGAGCCGAGATCGTGCCACTGCACTCCAGCCTGGACGACAGTGAGAGACTCTTGTCTCAAAAAAAAAAAAAAAAAAAAAAAAAAAAGAAAATATTGTGAAACTGACTGTGGTGATGGTTGCACAGCTAGCTAGAACTGTGAACACACTAAAAGCCACAAGATTATACATTTTAAACAGGTGAATTGTATGTGAACTATATTCCAATAAAGCTGTTTAAAGAAGAAGGAAATGTGTATTAATTCGAATGTAAGTCAGAAAATCAATACAATTAAATATTTTCTTTGCTTTGAAAAACAATGGCAGCTGACAGTACCACTGTATAATTTAAATGGCAAAGACCATCCTTGTCAACCAATTAACAAATGAGACTCTTTCAGAAAAGCCTGAGTTCGATTTTCATTTCAAATAAGTGAATATACCATCCATAGGACAAAAAAAAAAGTTTCTGAATTCCAATTCCAAAATAGAATAAAAAGGAACAGAGTTTTATCCCCTTGATGAAATTAGGTCCCACTGCTTGTAGTATTTCTTACTGAAGCTTTATTTGTTTTGCTTTTAGACAGAAAAATACAATTTCAAATTGTACCCATGTTTAATGTCATACCCAGGAACACTGCATGACATTAAGTCCCACAAGAGTAGAGATATGTCATTCTTTTATGAAGTGGATAACTGTGATTATGTGTAGATTTATACTGGACAACTGCAGAGCACAACCATAACTGCTGAGACAGAACTAAAAGCATGTTATCACTAATAGCAGTAAAACAATTTCTTAATATAATGCATAAAACAAAGTAGGAAGAAAGAAGAAGAGGGGAGGGAAGTGGAAGGATAGGAGGAGAAGGGAAAGAGATGTGAGAAAGGGAGGAGGAGGAGAAAGAAGGGAAGGGGAGAGGAGGGGTAAAGGGAAGAAAGAGAAAGGAAAGGAGACAAGGAAAGGAGAGAGGGACAAAAGGGAGGAAGGGAAAAATGAAATACTGATTTTTCTTTACATTAAAGAATCTGATCTAAGTTAGAATAATTTCACAAACACATCAAAAATATAATTGAGGACAGCAAGCCACTCCTTCCTTCATCTTATTTTAGCTATGAAAACTTTACAACCTAATTTGAAAAGGAAAGAGATCAGAAAGGCAAAGAGGAGTATTAATTCATATTTAAACTTTAAAAACTATAAGGAGGTATCACAATTTGAACAGTCAACCTTACGTGTAGGGCCTGTGTTATTTAAAATTATTCATTAATCGTAAAATTGGCAGAATTAATACTTACTACTTTCTTCAATGACAAAGAATTGACGAGACTGTGTTGCATCACCATCTGCCACATCCTGCTATAATTATAAATACAGTTGTGCTACTGACAGTTCTACAACTGCTCCAGGTGAAAGCATTTGAACACAGAATTCTCTTTGATCACTTCATTGTCATTTCTTCGGTTTAAATTTACATCTGGACTGTTCCAATGCACAGAAGTATGTCTCATAAAAAACGTTTTAACCTCTAACTAGCTTTTCTAGGTAAAATAGGTCACAAAAGAGATAATCAGATTTTTTTAATACAGAAAAACTTTAAAGATTAACTTTTTTTCAAAAAAGGATTCGAAATAGATAAACAACATGAGTCCTTTGATTTACATCAGTTTTAACTTCTAAATACTGTAACTCAATTAGTAATGTTACACTAATTGGTAGTTCTTGAAATACCAGCTTTACAATTTTGAGTTCAATGTTTCTATTTCATTCAAACATAATTCCTAAAACTTCTTTTGTTTAGTGTTTTTAGAAACTCATTTTACATAAGATTTTGGAAAGCTTTAAAATACAATTATGAACACCAGTTTATTGTGTGATGTTTTACATCAAGAAAACACTTTTTGAAAGCATCCCCCGAGATGTGTAAAACATAAACACACTGGCATTTAGGCAGTTCTCTCAAATTTTAATTAAAAATGAAACAACAACACGGTTAAAATTTTACTGGAAGTTAAATACAAATATGGAGGCTTATCTAACTGGAAGAGACATGAAAAACTGGAAGATTGAATGTAAGTCAATAATCATAAAAGCAGATTAGAAACTACAAGACAGAAATAAGGATCTGCTAATTTGAGAGGAGACCAAGCTAATGTCTTGAGGATCATTTGAGCCCAGGAGTTCGAGACCAGCCTGGTTAATATGGCAAAACCCCATCTCTACAAAAAAGTTAAAAACAAGGCAGGTGTGGTGGTGTGCACCTATAGTCCCAACTACTCAGGAGGCTGAGGCAGGAGAATTCCTTGAGCCCAGGAGGTCAAAGATGCAGTGAGCTGTGATTGCACCACTGCACTCCAGCCTGGGTGACATAGCAAGACTCTGCCTCAAAAAAAAAAAAAAAAAAAAATCCATATAGCCTCGATGTTATAACAATTACAGGAAAAAAAAGATTCAAATGATTACCTGCTTATATTCCAGTTAACAAAGGATAAAATGGTATTTAAAATTTTTGAGATGCCCAGAATATACCCCAAGATGGCATTTTTAAAATAAATTGAAAAATACTATAGATAAATTAAATTGCAGGAAGCTTAAAAACAAGTGAACTTACAACTTAAATAGAAATACCTTATGTAGCTCACCATCAGGCTTCTGAAAAATTCAATGAGTCACATAATACTGTAAATCTCCAAGGAACAAAAAGGTATCTAGGCACCAAGGAAAACTGTCATCCCTGGGAAGCATGAATGAAAGAGTCCATTTACTGATAACTGTATTTAAAGTGATGCATATTCGACACTCTCTCTGACAACCTACAATTACTCCCAAATTGAAAAAGACAGTAAGAAGTGAAGAAAGCATGTGAAACACTACTCAAAATCTCTAACATTTAGAGAAGTAAAAATTGAAGTCTTCTCAGGATGAGAGAAAAATCTCCGGTAAAAAAAGCAAGCTGAGGTTACTAGTTAGAACAGTGGGGTTCTATTTCTGCTTTGCTCACTCACCATGGTGATTTTTTCTATCTTATTTAATCAGAATCCTTATCATTAAATGATCACCACAGACCAATATATTACTTATGAGAATGCCAGAAGGAAAACAAAGAGAAAATAAAAGAAAAAAAATTTTGAAGATATAATGGTCCAATGAATCTACACATCCAAGCATGAACTTGAAGCATGAATTTAATAAGCTCTAAACATGATAAACACAAAAAGATTCACACCAAGACACATTATAGTCAAACTGTTGAAAGACAAAGACAAGGAAAGAATTTTGAAATCAGTGAGAGAAAAGCAACTGGTCACAAGCCAGGATTCTCCATAAGAATAAGAACTAATTCTCATCAGAAACCATGTAGGCCAAAAAGCAGTGAATTGACATATTTAATGTACTAAAAGAAAAGCACTGTTAACCATGAATTCTATATCCAACAAAACTATCCTATAATAAAGGGGCTATTTAAGACATTCCCAGATAAACAAAAGCTAAGACAGTTTGTTAACAATGGACCTGCCCTACACAAAATGCTAAAGAGAGCCCTTCAGGCTGAAATGAAAGGACATTTGATAGTAACCAGAAGCCATATGAAGAAGTAAATAACTCTGGTAAAAGTAGCTACATAGTAAATATAAATGCCACTATCACTGAACTTTTGGTTTGTAATTCCTTTTATTTTTATAGGATTTAAAAGGCAAATGAATAAAATAATAATTACAAATCTATGTTAATGGACATGCAATACACAAAGACGTAATCAATGAGCGTAATAATATATAAGAAGAGGATGGAGATGTAAAGGAGCAGAGTGTTGGTATATTACTGAAACTACATTGGTATTATTCAAATTAGTTTGTTAGGAGATTAGAATGTTAATTGTAATTAAAATGGTAAATAATAAAAGTAACTAAAACATATACAGGAAAGAAAAGGGAAAAGATATCAAAAAAGAACACTACCAAAAATTAACTTATTCGTGTTTTATTACTTAGACACAAAAATTTAAAAACACATAGTTGTTATTGGCCGAACTATAAACACCCCTCCACAGACCCTCCTGCCACTATTCATATGTTGAAGCCCTAAACCCCAGTATCTCACAATGTGACTACATTTGAAGATAGGGTCTTTAACAAGGTAATTAAATTAATGAGGGCAGTAAGGTAGGCCTTAATCCAATCTGACTGGTGTCCTTATAAGAAGACATTAGGACACACAGAGACACTCCAGAGGTACATATGTACACAGAAACCACCACGCAAAGAGGCAGAAAGAGGGTAGCCATCTGCAGGCCAAGAAGCGAGGCCTCTGAAGGAATCAAGGTATCAACACTTTGATCTGGGACTCCAACACTGTGAGAAAATAAATCTTTGTTGTTAAGCCACCTAGTCTCTGAAATTGTTAAGACTGCCCTAGCAAACTAATATTGAACTTATTCATAATCATATATTATTCTGTATTATTTATTTCTATCACACTTTTAAAAAAAAATGTAACCACAGTTGGATTAAACATTTTACCAATATTTAATTAAAAAGAACAAAGGCATGCTTCTTTTTGCCTATGAAATAATAAAATATTTTTACTTTTATGTTTCCTTTCTATACTTGACTAGAGCCATTAGGTCAATCCTTCTTGTATGTGTGGTAAAACTTAATACAGTCAAAGGTAAAATCCACTGTGACTTATACCTCTGATGCATCAAGCCCACATTCTTCGTGTCAGTCCAATGCGATGACATTAAGCTAAATATCCTCTCAACAAAAGCATGTAAACATAGAATACTTAGGATTTTAGTCACTATCAATAATAGGTGTTTAGATATATGAATTAGTTTATAGTTCTATAAAAATATCCATCTATCTTTTAGCTAAATGCAAGTTTTGGCATTCCAGCTCCTTATGAATCATATCCCTTGTGTTTACAGATTCATTATATAGGCTTACCAATGTTCAAAATGTCCATCATTTTAAAACACTTTGAAAGACATTGGCTATCATCCTAACTTAAATTTCTCTTTCTTGCAGAAATGGTTTTAAAACACCTGACTTTGAATTTCTGATGTCAAAACTGGATTCCAAGTAAGTTACACTTTTAGTAAAGAAACTGAAAAAAAGTTTTATTTAACCTCATTGCTCTTTTCTGTGACTTTTTTACTTGAGTTCTGAAGCACTCTTAATATATAAAAACGAGCCATTTGGGCCAGGTACAATGGTTCGCATCTATAATCCTCGCACTTTGGGAGGCCAAGGCAAGAGGATCACTTGAGGCCAAAAGTTCAAGACCAATCTGGGCAACATACAGAGACCCTGTCTCTACAACAAATAAATTAGCCAGGTATGGCAGGGTGTGCCTGTAGTCCTAGCTACTCAGGAGATGGAGGAAGGAGGACCCTTTGAGCCCAGCAGTTCAAGGCTGGAGTGAGCTAGATCCCACCACTACATTCCAGCCTAGGCAACAAAGCGAGAGATTCTGTCTCAAAAAAATAAATAAATAATAAATAAATTAATAAAATTATTTGTGTATTTTTTTGGTATGTGTTTTTTCTAGCCTACTTGTGGCCTCTTCAAAAACAGAAACAGGCCAGGAACAGTGGCTCATGCCTATAATGCCCAGCACTTTGGGAGGCCGAAGTGGGTGGATCAAGAGGTCAAGAGATTGAGACCATCCTGGCCAACATGGTGAAACCCCATCTCTACTAAAAATACAAAAATTAGCTGGGCATGGTGGCATACACCTATAGTCTCAGCTACTTGGGAGGCTGAGGCAGGAGAATCACTTGAACCCGGGAGGCAGAGGTTGCAGTGAGCAGAGATCGCGCCACTGCACTCCAGCCTGGCAATAGAGTGAGACTCCGTCTTGAAACAAACAAACAAACAAAAAACAAAACAAACAAACAAAAAAACCAGAAACAGCATAAAAATTTTTGTTTTACTATAATCTTGTTTTTCCATTCTCATTTTCAATGTACTGCCAAATCAGCATACCTTCGGTCCCATATTTTGTTAATATTGTACTGCAGGGCATCTATGTCCAGCAACAATAATAGCCATCTTTTAGGCACATATTCAAGGAAGTCATTTTCCTCCATTTCTTTTTCTTTTTTTTTCTAGAGACAGGGTCTCACTATGTTGCCCAGGCTGGTCTCAAACTACTCGACTCAAGCAATCCTCTTAACTTAGCCTCTCAAAATGCTGGGATTACAGGCATGAGTCACAATGCCGGCTTTTTTCCATTTCTTTCAAGTCAAAAGTCACATTAAGTGCTTCTATACATTTTTAAAAAACTGACAAAGTAACCAAAAGTGTTCGTTAAGAAAGCATCAATTATCAAACTTAAGCAAGTTATATCCCTTTTTAGCAGTGTTATATACATGCTGTGCAGGATATTGAGCAGATAAGAACTTTTCACTTTCATTAGTAAGAAGTTCAGACCAAATGAAATTTACCAAAATTTACATTTGTACTGTGTATCAAATAAATCTAGAAGTGTATTTGGACAAGGTACCAAGCATATTTGTTTTTGTTGCCTATGGTTTCATTAAAATCTTCAAAAACATGATTTGACATATCAAAATACCTAAGAGCTTTGGGGACATTTTCTTGTTGACATAATTTGCTGTATCACTTGATACATGAAAGTACTATTACTAGTAAGATCTGACAGAATAAGTTACCCAAAACTTCAAATTCCTTTTATTACCTTGCTAAAGACAGGAACAAATAAACCACTACTAGAATACGTTGTTAATATGAATGTGAAATATTGTAAAAAAGTGCAAAAGAATAAAAGTAGGCAATGACTCTTTTATTATGAGACTAATATCAGGGAGAAAGCTGAGGGAGAACTTAATTATATATACAATAAACTTTTAGAAGGCAGAAACTGATGAAAATCCCCAAGAAAGGAGACAATTTATTAGTGAACAGCTAATAGCCTCCCGGTATTAGTGCATTTTCACACTACTGTAAAGAACTGCCTGAGACTGGGTAATTTGTAAAGAAAAAAGTTTTACTTGACTCACAGTTTAGCATGTCTGGAAAGGCCTCTGAAAACTTATAATCATGGCAGAAGGCAAAGGAGAAGAAAGGCACCTTCTTTACAAGGCAGCAAGAATGGGAAATGCCGAGCAAAGGGGTAAGAGCCCCTTGTAAAGCCATCAGATCTTGTGAGAACTCACTCACTATCAGAACGGCATGAAGGAAACTGCCCCCATGACTCAATTACCTCCACCTGGTCTCTTCCTTGGCATGTGGGGATTATAGAGATTACAATTCAAGATGAGATTTTGGTGAGGACACAAAGCCTAACCATATCACCCCCAGTTCTAGTAGGAGAAAAGACTAAAAACTGCAAAATGCAAAATGTGCCTTGATAAATTAAGGCTTTAGTAAATCATCCTTTTTTTTTTCTTTTTTTTTTTTTGAGATGGAGTCTCACTCTGTTGCCCAGGCTGGAGTGCAGTGGCATGATCTCGGCTCACTGCAACCTCTACCGCTCAGGTTCAAGCAATTCTCTGGCCTCAGCATCCCAAGTAGCTGGGATTAGAGACATATGCCATCACATCTGGCTAATTTTTGTATTTTTTTAGTAGAGATGGGGTTTCACCATGTTGGCCAGGCTGATCTGGATCTCCTGACCTCAAGTGATCCGTCCACCTCGGCTCCCCAAAGTGCTGGGATTACAGGCGTGAGCCACCGTGCCCAGCTGTAAATCATCCTTTTTCTATTACTCTGGAAGTTCATAAAGTGGCCATCAGGATGTTTTACCAAAAACAATACAAATCAATTGACCAATACAAAGACTCAGGCCACTTCATATTAATGACCACCTTAAAGATTCATTTTTATAAAATATTTGAAAACTATGATTAAATCTGAGCTTGAAATTACGTGGAATAATCATACTATATGTCTAAATCAACTAAGAGTTACTTGAAAAGAAATCATTCTGGATTTTTTTTGTCAATTTTCCACTTCTCCAGTTCTTGAAGTTAATTAGAATTCAAAAGGAAAGCATTAATCAATAAAAAAGAAAAAGAAATCTAGTGTAGCAGAACTGACACATGATTGCAATGAGCAGAATTTTGAGCTAGCTTCAAAATGCAGAGGTAAAAACCAGAGGTATGTAAAACTTGTTCATATCTTTCAAAGCTGGAAGATTAAACAGATCACTAACCTCTCAATCAAGATTAGGTTAAGCTGGTAACTCAAAGAGTATATGCCTGAGGGAAGGAGCCAAGATGGCCAAATAGGAACAACTCCGGTCTACAGCTCCCAGGGTGAGTGACGCAAAAGACAGGTGATTTCTGCATTTCCATCTGAGCTTTGAAGACAGTAGTGGTTCTCCCAGCACGCAGCTGGAGATCTCAGAACGGGCAGACTGCCTCCTGAAGTGGGTCCCTGACCCCCGAGCAGCCTAACTGGGAGACACCCCCAAGTAGGGGCAGACTGACACCTCACACAGCCGGGTACTCCTCTGAGACAAAACTTTCAGAGGAACGATCAGGCAGCAGCATTCGCAGTTCAGGAAAATCCACTGTTCTGCAGCCTCCTCTGCTGATACCCAGGCAAACAGGGTCTGGAGTAGACCTCTAGCAAACTCAACAGATCTGCAGCTGAGGGTCCTGTCTGGTAGAAGGAAAACTAACAAACAGAAAGGACATCCACACCAAAAACCCATCTGTACATCACCATCATCAAAGACCAAAAGCAGATAAAACCACAAAGATGGGGAAAAAACAGAGCAGAAAAACTGGAAATTCTAAAAAGCAGAGCACCTCTCCTCCTCCAAAGGAACGCAGTTCCTCACCATCAACGGAACAAAGCTGGACAGAGAATGACTGACGAGTTGAGAGAAGGCTTCAGATGATCAAACTACTCCGATCTACAGGAGGAAATTCAAACCAAAGGCAAAGAAGTTAAAAACTTTGAAAAAAATTTAGATGAATGTATAACTAGAATAACCAATACAGAGAAGTGCTTAAAGGAGCTGATGGAGCTGAAAGCCAAGGCTCGAGAACTACGTGAAGAATGCAGAAGTCTCAGGAGCCGATGCGATCAACTGGAAGAAAGGGTATCGCTGATGGAAGATGAAATGAATGAAATTAAGCGAGAAGGGAAGTTTAGAGAAAAAAGAATAAAAAGAAATGAACAAAGCCTCCAAGAAATATGGGACTATGTGAAAAGACCAAATCTATGTCTGACTGGTGTATCTGAAAGTGACGGACAGAATGGAACCAAGTTGGAAAACACTCTGCAGGATATTATCCAGGAGAACTTCCCCAATCTAGCAAGGCAGGCAAACATTCAGATTCAGGAAATACAGAGAACGCCACGAAGATACTCCTCGAGAAGAGCAACTCCAAGACACATAATTGTCAGATTCACGAAAGTTGAAATGAAGGAAAAAATGTTAAGGGCAGCCAGAGAGAAAGGTCGGGTTACCCACAAAGGGAAGCCCATCAGACTAACAGCTGATCTCTCGGCAGAAACTCTACAAGCCAGAAGAGAGTGAGGTCCGATATTCAACATTCTTAAAGAGAATAATTTTCAACCCAGAATTTCCTATCCAGCCAAACTAAGCTTCATAAGTGAAGGAGAAATAAAATCCTTTACAGACAAGCAAATGCTGAGAGATTTTGTCACCACCAGGCCTGCCCTAAAAGAGCTCCTAAAGGAAGCACTAAACATGTAAAGGAACAACCAGTACCAGCCACTGCAAAATCATGCCAAATTGTAAAGATCATCGAGGCTAGGAAGAAACTGCATCAACTAACGAGCAAAATAACCAGCTAACATCATAATGACAGGATCAAATTCACACATAACAATATTAACTTTAAATGTAAATGGACTAAATGCTCCAATTAAAAGACACAGACTCGCAAACTGGATAAACAGTCAAGACCCATCAGTGTGTTGTATTCAGGAAACCCATCTCACGTGCGGAGACACATATAGGCACCAAATAAAGGGATGGAGGAAGATCTACCAAGCAAATGGAAAACAAAAAAAGGCAGGGGTTGTAATCCTAGTCTCGGATAAAACAGACTTTAAACCAACAAAGATCAAAAGAGACAAAGAAGGCCATTACATAATGGTAAAGGGATCAATTCAACAAGAAGAGCTAACTATCCTAAATATATATGCACCCAATACAGGAGCACCCGGATTCATAAAGCAAGTCCTTAGTGACCTACAAAGAGACTTAGACTCCCACACAATAATAATGGGAGACTTTAACACCCCACTGTCAGCATTACACAGATCAACAAGACAGAAAGTTAACAAGGATATCCAGGACTTGAACTCAGCTCTGCACCAAGTGGACCTAATAGACATCTATAGAACTGTCCACCCCAAATCAACAGAATATACATTCTTTCCAGCACCACACCACACCTATTCCAACACTGACCACATAGTTGGAAGTAAAGCACTCCTCAGCAAATATAAAAGAACAGAAATTATAACAAACTGTCTTTCAGACCACAGTGCAATCAAAATATAACTCGAGATTAAGGAAATCACTCAAAACCGCTCAACTACATGGAAACTGAACAACCTGCTCCTGAATGACTACTGGGTACATAACGAAATGAAGGCAGAAATAAAGATGTTCTTTGAAACCAACGAGAACAAAGACACAACATACCAGAATCTCTGGGACACATTCAAAGCAGTGTGTAGAGGGAAATTTATAGCACTAAATGCCCACAAGAGAAAGCATAAAAGACCTAAAACTGACAACCCAACGTCACAATTAAAAGAACTACAGAAGCAAGAGCAAACACATTCAAAAGCTAGCAGAAGGCAAGAAATAACTAAGATGAGAGCAGAACTGAAGGAATAGAGACACAAAAAACCCTTCAAAAAACCAATGAATCCAGGAGCTGGTTTTTTGAAAAGATCAACAAAATTGATAGACCGCTAGCAAGACTAATAAAGAAGAAAACAGAGAAGAATCAAATAGACGCAATAAAAAATGACAAAGGGGGGCCTGGCGCGGTGGCTCACGCTTGTAATCTCAGCACTTTGGGAGGCCGAGGCGGGTGGATCACGAGGTCAGGAGATCGAGACCACGGTGAAACCCCGTCTCTACTAAAAAAAAAAATACAAAAAATTAGCCAGGCGTGGTGGTGGGCGGCTGTAGTCCCAGCTACTCGGAGAGGCTGAGGCAGGAGAATGGCGTGAACCCGGGAGGCGGAGGCTGCAGTGAGTGGAGATCGCACCACTGCACTCCAGCCTGGGTGACAGAGCGAGACTCCGTCTCAAAAAAAAAAAAAAAAAAAAAAATGACAAAGGGGATATCGCCACCGATCCCACAGAAATACAAACTACCATCAGAGAATACTATAAACACCTCTACACAAATAAACTAGAAAATCTAGAAGAAATGGATAAATTCCTCGACACATACACCCTCCCAAGACTAAACCAGGAAGAAGTTGAATCTCTGAATACACCAATAACAGGCTCTGAAATTGAGGCAATAATTAATAGCTTACCAATCAAAAAGAGTCCAGGACCAGATGGATTCACAGCCGAATTCTACCAGAGGTACAAGGAGGAGCTGGTACCATTCCTTCTGAAACTATTCCAATCAATAGAAAAACAGGGAATCCTCCCTAACTCATTTTATGAGGCCAGCATCATCCTGATACCAAAGCCTGGCAGAGACACAACAAAAAAAGAGAATTTTAGACCAATATCCTTGATGAACATTGATGCAAAAATCCTCAGTAAAATACTGGCAAACTGAATCCAGCAGCACATCAAAAAGCTTATCCATCATGATTTTTCATGTGCTGGATAAGCACATCAAAAAGCTTATCCAGCACATCAAAAAGCTTATCCACCATGGGCTTCATCCCTGGGATGCAAAGCTCGTTCAACATACGAAAATCAATAAACGTAATCCAGCATATAAATAGAACCAAAGAAAAAAACCACATGATTACCTCAATAGATGCAGAAAAGGCCTTTGACAAAATTCAACAACCCTTCATGTTAAAAACTCTCAATAAATTAGGTATTGATGGGACGTATCTCAAAGTAATAAGAGCTATCTATGACAAACCCACAGCCAATATCATACTGAATGGACAAAAACTGGAAGCATTCCCTTTGAAAACTGGCACAAGACAGGGATGCCCTCTTTCACCACTACTATTCAACATAGTGTTGGAAGTTCTGGCCAGGGCAATCAGGCAGGAGAAGGAAATAAAGGGTATTCAATTAGGAAAAGTGGAAGTCAAATTGCCCCTGTTTGCAGATGACATGATTGTATATCTAGAAAACCCCATTGTCTCAGCCCAAAATCTCCTTAAGCTGATAAGCAACTTCAGCAAAGTCTCAGGATACAAAATCAATGTACAAAAATCACAAACATTCCTATACACCAATAACAGACAAACAGAGAGCAAAATCATGAGTGAACTCCCATTCACAATTGCTTCAAAGAGAATAAAATACCTAGGAATCCAACTTACAAGGGACGTGAAGGACCTCTTCAAGGAGAACTACAAATCACTGCTCAACGAAATGAAAGAGGATACAAACAAATGGAAAAATATTCCATGTTCATGGGTTGGAAGAACCAATATTGTGAAAATGGCCATACTGCCCAAGGTAATTTATAGATTCAATGCCACCCCCATCCAGCTACCAATGACTTTCTTCACAGAATTGGGAAAAAACTACTTTAAAGTTCATATGGAACCAAAAAAGAGCCCACATTGCCAAGTCAATCCTAAGCCAAAAGAACAAAGCTGGAGGCATCACGCTACCTGACTTCAAACTATACTACAAGGCTACAGTAACCAAAACAGCATGGTACTGGTACCAAAACAGAAATATAGATCAATGGAACAGAACAGAGCCCTCAGAAATAATGCCGCATATCTACAACTATCTGATCTTTGACAAATCTGACAAACACAAGAAATGGGGAAAGGATTCCCTATTTAATAAATGGTGCTGGGAAAACTGGCTAGCCATATTTGAAAGCTGAAACTGGATCCCTTCCTTACACCTTATACAAAAATTAATTCAAGATGGATTAAAGACTTACATGTTAGACCTAAAACCATAAAAACTCTAGAAGAAAACCTAGGCAATACCATTCAGGACATAGGCATGGGCAAGGACTTCATGTCCAAAACACCAAAAGCAATGGCAACAAAAGCCAAAATTGACAAATGGGATCTAATTAAACTAAAGAGCTTCTGCACAGCAAAAGAAACTACCATCAGAGTGAACAGGCAACCTACAAAATGGGAGAAAATTTTTGCAACCTACTCATCTGACAAAGGGCTAATATCCAGAATCTACAATGAACTCAAACAAATTTACAAGAAAAAAACAAACAACCCTATCAAAAAGTGGGCGAAGGACATGAATAGACACTTCTCAAAAGAAGACATTTATGCAGCCAAAAAACACATGAAAAAATGCTCATCATCACTGGCCATCAGAGAAATGCAAATCAAAACCACAGTGAGATACCATCTCACACCAGTTAGAATGGCAATCATTAAAAAGTCAGGAAACAACAGGTGCTGGAGAGGATATGGAGAAATAGGAACATTTTTACACTGTTGGTGGGACTGTAAACTAGTTCAACCATTGTGGAAGTCAGTGTGGCGATTCCTCAGGGATCTAGAACTAGAAATACCATTTGACCCAGCCATCCCATTACTGGGTATATACCCAAAGGATTATAAATCATGCTGCTATAAAGACACATGCACACGTATGTTTGTTGCGGCACTATTCACAATAGCAAAGACTTGGAACCAACCCAAATGTCCAACAACAATAGACTGGATTAAGAAAATGTGGCACATATACACCATGGAATACTGTGCAGCCATAAAAAATGATGAGTTCACGTCCTTTGTAGGGACATGGATGACACTGGAAATCACCATTCTCAGTAAACAATCGCAAGGACAAAAAACCAAACACCACATGTTCTCACTCATAGGTGGGAATTGAACAATGAGAACACACGGACACAGGAAGGGGAACATCACACTCCGGGGACTGTTGTGGGGTGCGGGGAGGGGGGAGGAATAGCATTAGGAGATATACCTAATGCTAAATGACGAGTTAATGGGTGCAGCACACCAACATGGCACATGTATACATATGTAACAAACCTGCACATTGTGCACATGTACCCTAAAACTTAAAGTATAATAATAAAATAAAATAAAAAAAGAGTATATGCCTAATGGGTTTATTCAATTACTCATTGGAAGATATGGGAATAGAGACAGATATATAGATTTATAAAAGATATACACCGGTATAGATATATAGATGCATATACATATCTACCAACATATATGTCTATGCATAGATATTTACATATGAATATATGAATATATATTTATGTATATAGATATCTATATATAATACAGAACAATTTCTACTATCTTGTGGCAGAAACGTCCTTTCTAAGGAGGACATGCAGGAAATGAAGAAGCCATAAAGTTTAATTACGTTAAGAGCTTTGAAAGTTACATTAAGAACTAAGGCACAGTAAAAGACACTGTAAGAGTTAATGTACACATAACAAAAAATAAATACTTTCAACTTATAAAATAAAATGGAATACTATCTATAAAATATGAAGAATTTCTACAAATCTGTAACACATGAAAAATTATAAAATGATAGTGAAACAATTTAAGAAGAAACACAAATGAACAATAAACATATTAAAAGTTCAAGCTTACCAATAACCAAAGAAATACCAATTAAAATAACTTTTGATTAGATGTGCAATGACTACTAAAATCCCAATTCAAATGAACAAAACTATTCTACAGCAACACAATATAAATGGAAACAATTATGCAAAATAGACATGGGTCTAGAATCATTTTGAATCCTTTTAACTTTTAAAATAGTTAACCAACCTGAGCCACTTTAATTGAATTCTGGGTAGAGCCACCAGCATGATATTCAACTTTGAATTTTTTCACGAGTTCATCAAACCTATAAGGAAATCACAGTAGAAAAAAGTAAGTTACTTTCTGTGAGTTGCCACAAAGTAAACTTTTCTGAGAAGAGTATTAAAACACAAATAGTAAAATTTTTAAATTGTTTAAGTATGTTGAATAAATGAATTGAAATGCCTTATAACTAAAATACTAAATTTCCACATTTAAGAAATGTTTTCCATAAGTGTACAACTATAAGAAATTAAGAATTTAAAACAGACTGTCCATAATTAGCCATTAAACAGAAAGTAAAAGTAATAATTAATAGATTGCCAAACGGAGGTCACGTGCCAAATCGGTTAAGTCAAAATCAGAATCCCAGTCTCAGAAATACTTGTTACTACAAACATACAGAAATCAGTGTGTATTTCTCCTCATTCCAGACAATTACTAAGAGAGTTTTCTATAGAAACTAAACAAAATTTCACTTAATGTTACCGTTGGAATCAGTTCAAGAAGTATGAAAATTATAAGACCTTACACTTCAAAAGAGATGAAGTATATGTTCATTTCCTCTTCCACATCTTACTAAACGTCAAAAATATGTTTTATATATAAAAATAAACAAAAGTATAACAGCACTGCCTGTAAAGCAAGGAAAGAAAGATGCCACAAACAGACCTATGTAATTATATGAAAAGATGCAACTAGAGAATGATACCGTTTCTATACACTAACTTAACAATTACTGAAAAATTTTTGAAAAATCAATAGTTGGATGGATTACCTGAGCAATCAAATATGCATGGGTAAAAACTAAGATAAAAACAGAAAAGTTGAAATTTTTAAGAAGACCAAAAAAGTAGACAGAAAATATAAGAAATTAAAAATATGAAATAAAAATTAAAAGGTTCAGAGAATTTATTAGGTAGTCCGAGATCTATTTAACAGGAAATACAGAAAGGGAAAATAGAGATTATGAAGAGTAACAGAGAAATGTTGGAAAAAAAAAAAAAGGTGAAACATAAATATGGTCAGATTTTTCCAAACATCAAGCAGTTTTACAAGGGATTAGGGACTAGGACCCCATACTTGGACACATCTTGTTTAATCTCTCATATTAAGATAAAACCCTAAAAGCATATAATGTGAAAAACAATAATTACCTTAAAAGGAATAAAAATCAGACTAATACTTAACTTCTCAAAGAATACCGGATGCTAAAAATATAATGGAGTAATGTATTCTATGCTGAGAAGCGAGGAAATTTTTGAAATTAGAAATTTTCAATATGCACTCAAATTATCAGGTTAATAAGGCAAAGTAATATTTAATAATCCTTTATCCTATGTGGAAAAAATTACTAAGGAGATGTGCCAACCTCTCCCCCCACCAAAAAAACAGAAGAAAGATGGAATGAGGTTAAAAGAAAAGTAGAGTGGTGTATGACTTTGAAAAAGAGAGCCATAAAAAAGTTAAAAGCGCCCATCATACATTATTGCATGCAAAGTTCTCCCTTTCATGGAGAAGACTCCATAAATATTTCAAATTTTAAAAATCAAGTTTTTAAAAAGGTTTTAAATATATTGTTGAAGTCATAAAGTCAATCAATAAAAAATCAAACTAAAGCAAATATAAGGAAAAATAAAAAGGCAAAACAGTGTAAGTGCACTACATTCTTCATCTTCCAGTACAGAGTTCACAGACATTGTATAAATTTGTTAATTAAAAATAAGCATAAATTCATTATTTAGACTTACCATTGTAAGCTAAAAAATTAACTTTTTTTTTTTTTTGGAGAAAGAATCTTCGTTTGTCACCCAGGCTGGAGTGCAGTGGCACAAACATAGCTCAATGCAGCCTCCACCTCCTGGGCTCAAGGGGTCCTCCCGCTTCAGTCCCCTAAATAATTGCTGGAAATACAGGCATGCGCCACCACTTGGCTAATTTTTTTGTATTTTTTTTTCTGTAGAGACAGGCTTCACCATGTTGCCCGGGCAGATCTCGAACTCCTGAGCTCAGGCAATCCTCCCACCTCAGCCTCCCAAAGTGCTAGGATTACAGGTGTGAGCCATGGAGCCAGGCCCCTGAAAACATTAACTGTTAACAGTATTTGCATCTCTACGGAGTTGATATAAAAGGATTTTTTTTTACTGGTGTTTATAGTTTACTTTTGTTTTTTATAAATTTCTCTAGGATAAGTAAAATAAATGTGCAAATTTTAAAAAATGAATGTCTTGGTGCTGTAAATTCTTAGAAACTTTCTGTTCTAAAAAAAAAAAGTGAATGTCTGTGTAACCACTACCCAGGTTAAGAAAAAAAACACTGGACTGACTTAGAAACCCCAGTATCTTATAACTATCTCTCATATATAATATATACATATATATACACACATATATATACATACACACACACACACACTCTCTCTCTCTCTATCTACAAGTGTCCTTACCCTGTTGTTCTTCATGACTGCTTTGGTCGTTCTTGGTTTTTTGCACTCCATGTAAGTTTACAACTAGTTGTCAAACTCCAAAAACCAACTTGTTAGGATTTTTTTTTTTGAGACAGTCTCGCTCTGTTGCCAGGCTGGAGTGCAGTGGCGCGATCTCGGCTCACTGCAGCCTCCAACTCCCTGGTTCAAGCGATTCTCCTGCCTCAGCCTCCCAAGTAGCTGGGACTACAGGCGCATCCCACCATGCCCAGCTAATTTTTCTATTTTAGTAGAGATGGGGTTTCACCATGTTGGCCGGGATGGTCTCCATCTCTTGACCTCGTGATCTGCCTGCCTCAGACTCCCAAAGTGCTGGGATTACAGGTGTGAGCCACCACGCCCAGCCCAACTTGTTAGGATTTTAACAGTGATTGCACTAATTATCTATATCTATGCTGGGAAAAGTGATATATTTCCAATATTAAATCATCTAATCCATGATTACAGTATCTCTCAAAGTTTCATAATGTTTGCCACAAAGCCTCCACATCTTTTATTCTGATCACTACTTCATACTTCCTATGTTTTAATACTATTATGATATTGTTTAAACTTAATTTTTATTTGTGGCTGACATTTAGAAACATTCCTTATATCAATTTTTTCCAGCCAAGTTTCCAATATTTAATTAACTCCAATGATTTATGTGTTTTTAATAAACTAAACATCATTATCATTTGTGAATAAGGACAATTTTTTCCTCCCCTTTCTTGTGTTAGTACAGAGACTACAAGCTCTAGCATAATATAAATAGAGAATAAATAATAGTAGGTGGAAATGGGCAAATTTAGTCTTGTTCTGAATTTTGGCCTGAGAGATCCTGATGAATAGCAGAATTAGTTAATTTCCCAAAATTAGAAGTCTTCGAATAAGTGTTTAATTTTCCACCTTGATGTAGTTTTACTATATGTATGTGTTGCTTCTACTTAAGTGTTAAACATTTTTAAATGTTACAGATTTAAAATAGATTTATTGATAGGTATTTTCCATGTTATTTCAAACGAGAAGTGTTAATTTATGAAAACTTATGCACAATGTAATCTTTTTGTGTAAACAAGATTACCCAATATACATGTCTACTGAAAAGAACCTGGAAGAATACAACCAAGGTATTAACAGTAGTTATCGCCAAATTAGGAACAATTATGGCTCTTTTATTCATCTGTTTAGATTGTGCAATAAGCATATAAACTGTTTTATAATGAAAAATCAACTTCATTTTATAATAAAAGAACATAGCAATTTTCCATACAATTATTTTAAAAGAACCATATACAGAACAAAGCTGAATAAAAAACAAGAGCAGAGAAAGAAGTGATTCTGAACAAAAAAGTCAGGGAAAGTTTAACATCTGAATTGAAATCTGACAGTTAAGGGAGAAAAAAAAAACTCAGGGTTGAGGGTAAAACAATAAACATGACGTATTCAGAAAAACCAGTTAAACACAGACTAAAATGCAGGTCAAAATCAAAGTAGTAAAAACTGACAAAGAAAAGGTAACTGTCAGGCTAATAGGTGTAGACATTATTCTGAAGGCTACTAGAAATTATTAAACTCTATTTAGCAATAGTGTGAAAAGTAGACTTTTTAAAAATGATGATAACACTGGACAGAGTAAAGATAAGCAGACCACTGCCTTTAGAATAGCTCATATGAAAGACAGGATAGAGAGACGAGACCAAGGTAAGGAATCATTCCGAAGTTGAAGACACAGGATGTGATAAAGAAGTGCAAGTGTGGAAGAGGGATGATAATTCTGAGGTTGCTAGTTTGGATAACCAGTTGGACGGTGTTAGAAAAGAAATACAGGAGAGAAGAAAACTCATAAGAAGGAAAAGGAACTCCTAAGTAGCCAACTAACAAACCAAGAAATATTTATCTTTAGGAGACTGATTGTACTGTGGCAAGACTAACAGGTGTTTAAGGATGAAAGAGTTTATGATATCATTACATTTTATGGGAAACTTCTATATATTTTCCTTACATGACTTTTTCCATAGGAAATAAAGTATGGGAATTTTCGTAATTTATAGATTCCTTCTTACTTTCTCCTTTTGGTTGACATTCTTTGTCTGAATGGGGTGGCCATATAAACACCTCAATCAAAAGCCTGACAGAATTGGAAGGACAGTACCTGATCCATTTTTCCACCACAAGCCTACTATAGTAATTATCATTGGAAGAAATTTAATAAACTTTGTAATATTATAATTATTTATGTTACATTATTACAGGAAAAAATTATAACAAAGATATGAATATAGTAATATTAAACAAATGTACAAAAATGACATTAAAAATAAGCAAATTAAGATAAAGTTGAAAGAACACAAAATATAAGATATGAACAGCTTATGAAAGCTGAAATATAATATGGGATGTCCTTATACTAACTGTTCAACAAAATGATCAATAAATTCATTCGCTATAATTATTTTGTCTTTAAAAATTAATTTACTGTCCTCCCACCTGTCTAAAACACAGGTCTAGGACCTCTGCGACTTTTTCTTTTCAAGAGTGATGGTGTTTGTTACTGATCTATACTTCATACACCCCTCTCCCTTTTTTCAGTCTCTTAAACCTCCCCACTACCTCTGCTCTCCAAATATACAGACAAAGCAGCAGAATAAATGTTGGAATATGATGTTTATAACTCTGCTTATAAGAGATTTGAATTCTTACTATGTTCTGTCTCCTAGCAATTCTGAAGGTACAGCTTATTTGTGATTTTAATTGTATCTGTTGTTTTGAGGAAGATAAGAAAATTTAGATTCATTATCCTCTAAGTTCAGTTTAAATGGCTTTTGATGGTATAAGTGGCAGCCTAAAAACTAGAAGATCAACACAGCAATCAAGGATATATTAAGACCGTGTAAGATAAAAATAGAAATATGTAGAATTAAATACCTTGTGGTTGGAAACTAAATGAATTAAACAAAAGGCAACTATTGTAAGTTATATTTAGGATGCATCTAGAAAATGTATCCTGAAAAGTTAGAAAAACAATAGAAAAAGTGAAGAGAACAATAAGGAATACAAAAGGGAGAGAAGAAATTTTAAAACACAAATAGCACTGTAATCTTTAATGTGTCATTTTCTCCTTATCTAACACGAAGAAATAAAAAAGACTTCATGATTATACCCTTCAACATAGAATCATTTATTCCTATATGAATAAAAGTACTTATAAATAAGATATAAGAAGAATTATGAACAGGAAAATGTCCACAAAACCAACACTTCATAATTTCTAGTTCTACCTAAAGGCAATTGCTTTCCATTTTCACAGAAACTAAAGCCACTAAGTTATTTCAAACTCAGGGGAAAGGGGGGGGTAGGAGGGAAGGAGAGAGAGAGAGAGAGTGAGCATTATGAGAGTGTGTGTGCGCTCAGCATATTATTAGGAGAAGAAAGAAGACCTCACGTGTTAACATCAGCACAGCATAAAAACAACATTAACAACTTTTGAACGTTTCATAGATTGATGTATGAAGAATAGGACATGTGATTAAAATCTTTACAGTGAAATTCCAAAAATTTAACTTCCTTAAGAAAGCATTCATAACTGCCAAGTAGAATTTCTGATGAAGTTCTTCCTTAAACTTCTCATCTAAACAAATAATTAAAAACATAAGTAATTCTAAACAGATTATACTTATTAAGATCAAATGTTAATAGAATAACACAGGGGGGAATCGACAGGCAAACTGTAAAATTCAAAGCTTTGAAATCTTTTACCACAAATGTTTGGTGAGGTTTTAAAAAACTCAAGTGTCAGTTTGCTAAAAGCCAAAATAACATTTTCCACATGCGTTTATATTTAAGCATATTTTTAAAAGATGGAAAAAGTAACAGTCATTCAAAACTAAGGTTAAGCTATTAGTTCATAAGGATCGTAATTTAAAGACATTTCTTGAACCTCCAATTTTATTTTTTTGATAAGAAAGCAATTTTAAGCATGTATTGCTTAGATAAGCCCTTATTCAACTCTAATATGTTTAAAGGTTTAATTATTCCCATTTATAACTCTGAACATGAAGATCATTGTACCTAAGATAATCAAATATACTGCTGAAAAGCATTTTGTATATAAGTATAGATGATTAAAATAAAATGAATTATTCCTAAATTTAGATGCATGATATGTGCATTAGGTTTCTACCCATTGTAAGAACACAATAAAATTTCACTAAACCAATTTATGATTTTCATTAAATAGTAACTGGTTGACATTTAGTTTTAAATCATAAAAAGTCATATGTAAGCAAAAGAAAAATACTGCAGGACAGTGGTTCTCAAAATTAGATGGGTAATCTCATGGTAAACCTAGAGCATCACCTACACATCCACAGGCAGGTACTTCCAAAACACAAATTATACACTCCACCTCCCTTACTGGTTTGCTTTCAGCTGTTATTTCTACCAGAGTCCATGGTTTATAATGGGCCTGAGTTTCTCTGACCATAGAAATATTCCAGAAACATATGTAATAGATAATAGAGTAGTTAAGCAATAACTAGCTAATCATTTCTCTCTACCAAACTTCAAAAAATATCACTCATTGGAAATACTCAAACACCTAAAATCTCTTATAAAAACATAACATATGGAACTTCCGATTCTGGGTAGCATATACTGCATCACAGCCAACATTCCTACTGATGACACCTAGGAAGGCCATATAAATCATAAGTCACATTGTTAATGGTACCAAAGAGCTCTGAAGCAACAAGGACAAAGTGGATAAATTTCCAGAGAGGTGAGACTTGTTCACAGGGGCAGGCCAGAACTGGCAGCTTTTTGTTCCACCTGCCAACATTTGCAGCCAGAAGCATGAAGACAGAGAAACAAAATTTGACATTTTCCAAACCTAAAACACACAGCTAGTTTGCCCCAAAACACATTTGTTGAATTCTGAAACTGAATGCTAAGTTAAAGAGGTTAACCAAAATAGTTCCAAAAGCAGAAAGTTCTCCGAGTCTAGCAGTGCTTACAAAGACAGGACAAGGAAAGAGCAACTAAAAACATAATAGGCAAAAAATGAAAGCCCTAGAAGGAGTGGAGAATAAAAATAAGGATCCGTGGCACATTTCCACTGGGGTTTGGGGGGAAGGATATACTTATACTGGTTACATGTGGAACCTGAAAATTCACACTTTGTGCTTAGCAGAAGATGATGATAAGGAAGGGGGCAATAGGGGGAAAACAGTAGGGATTTTAGCAATTACATAAGGCTGAAGTAATAACATTGGAAACTTCTGAGGTCAGTTTGGTACCCTCATTCTGGTGGACTGTTTCAGAGCTGAGACCACTGGTATCAATTAAAAGTCCTAGAGGTTCAGGCTCTAGGAATAGAAGCAAATTCAGTTCAGGCTTGACTGAACTGTCAACACTGAAAAATCAACTTTCCTAGCTTAACCCTTAATTTTTATTAAGGTAATAAGCTCTCCCCTCACTCCATATCAGCCTCATACAGAAAAGAGTGAACACTCTGGTAGAAGATACAATCTGAATAATCTACAATTCGTATATAAAGTGTTGGTAAATAATAATAAACTGAAAGTTATAACAAGAGGTAAAATAATTTGACTAAAACACAAGAAAGAAAAAAGCAAGAGAAGAGTATCTGCCTACTACTTAGACCCAGACATGGTTATAGTCACAGGAAGTATGTGCAGAGCTGAGAAAATAAAGTCCCAGTTCTCTGGCTGGATTACCAAAGCAGAGAGCTCCAGGGAACCACAAACTACTAGGACTCTTCAGACATCTAGAAAAAGTGCAAAGACTCAGCAAAGAAACAGAAGATAAAGAAGATAAAATAAAAATATTAGAATTTAAAAATTCAATAACTAGAAATTTAAAACTAACTAGATGGGCTTAACAGTAAAATGAAGAAGACTGTTAAGAATCAGTATACTTAAAAATAAATCAATAAAAATTTTCCAATCTGCAGGACAGAAAAAGGATTTTTTAAAAAAATGAAAAAAGACTCAGACCTATAAGACAACACTAAAAGATCTAAATTTGTGCATGAGTAACAGAAGAAAAGAAGTGCAGTGCAGAAAAAAAAAATGAAAAAATAATGGCTTGACCAGGCATGGTGGCTCACAACTATAATTTCAGCACTTTGGGAGGCCAAAGCAGGAGGACTGCTTGAACCCACGAGTTTGAAACCAGCCTGGGTAACATAGTGAGACCCTACTTCTACAAAAAAATAAAAATAGCCAGGCATAGTGATGCATGCCTGTAGTCCCAGTTACTCAGGAAGTTGAGGCAGGAGGATCACTTCAGTCCAAGAGTTTGATGCTGTAGTGAACTGAGATTGTGCCACTGCACTGCAGCCTGAACCACAAAACAAGACCCTGCTTCTAAAAAAGGAAAAGGAAAGGAAAGAAAGAAAAAAAAAAACAATGGCTTAAAAATTTCCAAATTTGATTAATGACATACTCTTAACAGATTCAAGCTCAGAAACTCCACACAGGATAAGCAAACACAAAATCCACACTCATACACAAGAGAAGAACACAGAAAGTGGAACCAAGGGATATACCAAAATTTAAGTGGAGAAGCTGCCAGCAAAGAGGGATGGAAACAGCCACCTGTCAGAAAAAAGAGCTAAGGGAGAGGTGAAGCTGTGGGAGTAAGGGAGGAAGAAAGGAAAGGAGGAAGGGGGGAAGGGGATAGGTCCAAGATGGCCAAATTCCTCACTACAGACATATAAGATCAATTTAATATCAATCTATGATTTCCTATAGTGGAGTCATCAGGGTAGGCAACATTCCTCAATGGTTAGAAGCAAAGGCTCTGGTGTCAGACAGACCTGGCTTTAATTCCATATTCATCTAATTGTATGACATAGGGCAAGTATAGCTGGCCCTCCATATCCGTATGCTCCGCATCCATGGATTCAACCAACCATAGACTGAAAATATTTGGAAAAATATGTACTGAACATGTAAAGAGTGTTTTTCCTTGACATTATTCCCTAAACAATAGAGTATAACAACTACTTACACAGCATTTACATTATATTAGGTATTATAAGTAATCTAGAGATTATTTAAAGTACATGGGAGGATATGCATATGTTATATACAAATACCACAGAATTTTATATCAGGGACTTGAGAATCCTTGGATTTTGGTATCTGAGGAAGTTCCTGTAACCAATTCCCCATGAATACCAAGGGACAATTGTAATTTAAGTTCTCTGAGATTAGGTTTCCTCATTTGTAAAACATAGCATTAAAGACTATTTCTTTTTGTGTTCCACATATCTAAGCATAGTGCCTGATGGATAATGGGTACACAGAAAAAAAATTGATGAATGAATGGTTGAATGGACAAACTAAAGAAGGATTAAATGAGAATTGCTGCTGCTATTGTTCTTAGATTTTTAAGAACATGTACACTACCAACCTATACAAATTTTAACAAAACTAGATTTCCCTTGAATATTTTTAAAATAATTAAACATTGATTTGGTTTGTGCTTGTATCCCTGTTATAAGCACAATTTTATCCACTGTAAAAAAGAATTTCTATTCTCTGATGAAATTCTTTTTCGTGTATCCCTGTTACCTACTGCTTTTTAGAGAAATTTCACTCTAAGTCATAAATTTTCGATTAACACAGATATGATGTTACCCAGCAAGAAAAAACAAAATCAAATTTCTAAACAAGTGAGATGAAATAAGGTGCTTATACTTGCTTCCCTTGAGTATGTGTGTATATAGTGCACTATTCCACTCTTTCATTTCATTTACCTTGAACATAGTAAGCACTCAATAAATGCCATCAACTAAGTTTATAATTGTGGAAAAATAACTTAGTTACTGATTTTGCAGAAAATTTTCAATTGGGCTACCACCTTAAAAAAAAGAAGTAAATGACTGACATCTTTAATATTTTTAATTCAAACTTCCCAATACTTGTAAGACACTTGATACAAAGCATTCTCAATCCCCACTGTACTAAGTAATGAAGAAAATAATCTATTCAATAACCCGCTAAACAATTAACCAAATGTTACAGCTATACAAAACAAATATGAATCACATAACAATGTAAATTCAAAAGTATACAGATATACAATATTATTTTTACATTACTGCTAATACAATTCTCATTTTGACAATACCTTTTTTTTTTTTGAGACAGAGTTTCACTCTTGTTGCCCAGGCTGGAGTGCAATGGCGCCATCTCAGCTCACTGCAACCTCCGCCTCCCGGGTTCAAGCGATTCTCCTGCCTCAGCCTCCCTAGTAGCTGGGATCACAGGAACCAGCCACCACACCCAGCTAATTTTTTATATTTTTAGTAGAGATGGGTTTTCACTATGTTGGCCAGGCTGGTCTCAAACTCCTGACCTCAGGTGATCTACCCACCTCAGCCTCCCAAAGTGCTGGGATTACAGGCATGAGCCACTGCACCCAGCTTGATATTTTAAAAGCAAGGATTTTGAAAATTTATCAGAGTAGAAGCTTTATCTTATGCATGCCTTTCTAGCAAAAAAAAAAAAAAAAATTAAAACCAATATGAAAAGTATTTAGATACTGGAAATACTTTCTTTCATCTTCCAAATACTACAAATAAAGAAAACCACAAGTTTGCTGAAGTTTAAAACATCTGGGGTATATCTTAAGATACTCATTTTTAAAAGCTCCATATTAAAGAATAGCCTGAAGGGTAGATGATATATCTGCTCTAAAACTGAAAGTGTGTTTTTAATCCTATTGAATATAAACAGGCTTTTTTTTTCTTAAATGGGGGAACTATAATCCACATGCAAAGTGCCGAAAGACAAAATATTCCATAAAAGGAAACTTTAAAAATACAGACTAGCGTTCAATTTTAAAATAATCACAAGAGTATGTTTTTACTGAGATATTAACAACTATAAGTGTCAATAATCCTTTTGTAACTGCTAACTGAAAAATACATACGTGATTATCTCATTATTGTGTTTCATATCTTCTGAACAGGTTATAAATATACTTTTGTAAAAGATGTCCCCAGCTGTAAACTCTCATAAGATAAACAGAAAACTGAAGATGCATCTTTATTATGCATAAAGTTAATACTAATGCAAAAGCAAGTTTCATAACAATATCATTTGCCAAAATATACATTATAGAGAAATGATATCAAGGCATGGTACATGAGATCCTTAAACTCATATTTCCCACAGAATTTAAAATAAAACTGCCTGCCATGCTTATGAATTTGAAAAAATTATTCCTGGTTTGTTTTTTTTTTTTAAACAAAAACTCACACTAGACTCAGTAAAATGTGGAATATAAATTCCTTTCCTTTTTTTGAGACAGGCTCTCCCTCTGTAATGGAGGCTGGAGTGCAGTGGCACAATTTGGGCTCACTGCAACTTCCGCCTCCCAGGCTCAAGCCAACCTCCTACCTCAGTGCCACAAGTAGTTGGGACCATAGGCACGCAACACTATAACCAGCTCATTTTAAAATATTTATTTTTGTTAAGAGATGAGGTTTTGCCATGTTGCTCAGGCTGGTTTTGAACTCCTGGACTCAAGTGAGCCACCTGCCTTGGCCTCCCAAAGTGCTGAGATTATAGGCATGCGCCACTGTGCCCAGCCTGGAATATAAATTCTTTCCAGTACAAACTGGATTTCAAAAGTAAAGCACTCTGAGAAAACCATCAACAGTCCATTTGAAAGCAAAAACAGGCTGGGGGCGGTGGCTCATGCCTATAATCCTAGCACTTTGGGAGGCTGAGGTGGGCTGATTGCCTGAGCTCAGGAGTTTGAAACCAGCCCAGGGAACAAGGTGAAACCCCATCTCTACTAAAATACAAAAAATTAGCCAGGCATGGTGGTCCCACCTGTAATTACTCAGGAGGCTGAGGTGGAAGAATCGCTTGAACCCAGGAGATAGAGGTTGCAGTGAGCCAAGATCATGCCACTGCACCCCAGCCTGGTCGACAGAGCAAGACTCCATCTCAAAAAAAAAACAAACAAACAAACAAACAAAAAAAAAAACAGAAAAGAAAAGAAAGCAAAAACAAACAAAAAAAGTAAAAATGCAAAGCCCTGAATTCCAAAGTCATTCAGTTACTATAGGAGAAAAGTTTTGCAGGATAAGGGTACAGGACACACTCTGCTGATATTTAATTGCAGGTGAATCTCTTTTGTAACACTTCAAACATTTAAATTACATTATGAAGACAACTTTTCTAAATTTGAGTATTTTTAGTATTTTCTAAATGCAAGAACCTTAAAATGATAATAAAAGATAGTCAACCCAATGCCTAACTGGTTTCTAATTAAACATCTATTATTCTTTTAGAAGAAGATGAAGATGAGGGTCAGAAAGCTTTCTTTGTAAAAGGCCAGTTAGTAAATAGTTTGGGCTCTATGGGTAATGAGAAAAAAACCAAGGACATTATTTAGGTACTTATAAAACAAAAAACTTTTACTGACAAATTTAGGAATATTAATAACAATAAAATTTTTTGTTTATCAGGTTTAGTAATGAAAAGAATGTAATTCTTTTAGGGGAAATAACATTTCATTTAATTGGTGTTTAAAGTTACTTTTTTTTTTTTTTTGAGACAGAGTCTCATTCTGTCACCCAGGCTGGAGTGCAGTGGTGCAATCTGGGCTCACCGCAACCTCCGCCTCCCGGGTTCAAGCAATTCTCCCGCCTTAGCCTCCCGAGAAGCTGAGACTACAGATGCACGCCACCACACCCAGCTAATTTTTGTATTTTTAGTAGAGATGGGGATTAACCATATTGGCCAGACTGGTCTTCAACTCCTGACCTCATGATCCACCCGCCTCGGCCTCCCAAAGTGCTGGGATTACAGGTGTGAGCCACTGTGCCTGGCCAAAGTTACTGTTATCTATCAAAATTGATCACAAATATTCATCTGTTAACATTGATCTATAATAATTTCACATATTTCAACTTTGAATGTCTCCACATACAAATAGTTACTCCCAAATACTGATATAAATCCAATAGCATATGATTTAAAGTAAGCATATTTATCACTTAGAAAGCATTTATAGAATTCTATCAGAGCTTTTTCTTGATATTTCCCCTTTAGCATGTAGATTGCAGATTAATCACTTCTAATGCAACATAAGGTAGAAGCTCCTCGATTGCAGTGTTAGATGGATTTTGAAATAAAGAAGTTATCTCTGCCCTGGCATCAATATTGCTAAAACTATAGTTTGAGCCCACAAACATCTGCTACGAATGTATGTGGAAATAGAAGTATCACTTCTTGTTTTAACTTTTGACAGAATGGGACATTGTATATAAAGCAGCTTGACATTACTTGTGATTCAAACTACATTAGCTGCTGTCAAATAACTTTACCATAGTATAAGTTTTACATATAAGCACTGGTATGCCTCAAAATCAAGAAACCATATAAAGGCTGCTGCAGTGGCTCACACCTGTAATCCCAGCACTATGGGAAGCCAAAGTGAGTGGATAGCTTGACATTAGGAGTTTGAGACCAGGCTGGCCAACATAGTGAAATCCTGTCTCTACTAAAAATACAAAAAGCTTAGCTGGGCATGGTGGCACGAGGCTGTAGTCCCAGCTGAGGTAGGAGAATTGCTTGAACCAGGGAGGTGGAGGTCGCAGTGAGCCAAGATAGCACCACTGCACTCCAGCCTGCGTGACAGAGTGAAACCCTGTTCAGAAAAGAGAAAAGGAAGGAAGGAAGCAAGGAAGGAAGGAAGGAAGGAAGGAAGGAAGGAAGGAAGGAAGGAAGGAAGGAAGGAAAGAGAGGGAGAGAGAGAGAAAAAAAGAAACAAACAAACAACAACAATATCAGTATCATTAAGAAATAATGCAGTAGCCAGGGACATGATGGCTCACACCTATAATCCCAACAGGTTGGGAGTTTGAGGCAAGAGGATCACATGAGGCCAAGAGTTCAAGACCAACCTGGAGAACATAACAAGATCCTGTTTCTAAAAAAAAAAAAAAAAAGGAAGAAGAAGAAAGAAAGAAAAGAAACAATATAAAGTCTTCACCAAAAGCTAATTTTCAAAGCCATTTCATGTGCAATAACAGTAGTTGAAAGAGCTTCTCCTTGTTTAGAAAAATTTGAATCTTGACCATAAGCTCAAATAACCGCAGTAATCAAACTGATGGGTGGTCAGGCAAGTCAAATATCCAGCTTAAATTTCTGATAAAAACTCACGGAACTATCTCTTCATAGAACAAATGAAGTTCACTGTTGATAATACTGGTTCAATAATGAATGATATTCAAATAATAAATCATAGATTCAAATGTTGTCTACAAAATAGCTGCTAATAAATAATACAATGAATAGCCATAGGCTTTACAACCTTATAGTTTCACAAACTTTGTAGATTTCTCCAATTAACCCTTTTTTCTGATCCATATATATATATATTTAAAATATATATGAGCAAAAAAGTTAATTGGAGAAATCTACAAAGTTTATGATATAAATATATATAATATGTATTTTAATACATTATATATATTTCTTTTCTTTTTTTTTTTTTTTGAGACAGTCTTGCTGTGTCACCCAGGCTAGAGTGCAGTGGCATAATCTCAGCTCACTGTATCCTCCACTTCCCAGGTTCAAGCAGTTCACCTGCCTCAGCCTCCTAAAGTAGCTGGAATTACAGGCATACGCCACCACACCCCGCTAATTTTTTTTTTTTTTTTTTTTTAAAGTAGAGATGGTGTTTCACCATGTTGGCCAGGCTGGTCTCAAACTCCTGACCTCAAGTGATCTGCCCACCTCAGTCTCCCAAAGTGCTGGGATTACAGGCATGAGCCACTGTGCCCGGCCTCCACATATATTTTTACTACTATCAGTAGCAACACATCTTAACAGATTCTACTTCAGATTATGCTGAATTAGTGTTTTCTCAAATTTTTTGAAAATATTCACGTCTGCAGATGTTTCATCGACTTTTCATGAAAGCTAATTTTTCAGTCACTTCAAACTCAGCATTGGCTCTCTGAATAAACAACTAATCAGGATTAGTGTCAGTAACATCTGTTGGTTCATCAGAGCCAAGTAAAACTACTCTTCAATTGACTACCGATGTTACACCCAATGTCCTCAATTCACTTTTTTGTTTTTATTTTAGAAATGGGGTCTTGCTATGCTCCCCAGGCTGAACTCAAACTCCTGGAATCAAGCGGATCCTCCCATCTCAGCCTCCCAAGAAGCTAAGACTACAAGTGCACACCACCATGCCTGGCTAATGTCCTCAATTCTGGTTTGTTTTTGTTTTTGTTTTTTTTGGGGGGGGGGGTTGGTAGAGATAGGGTCTTGTCCTCTTGTCCAGGCTGAACTTAAACTCCTGGGCTCAAGTGGATCCTCCCACCTTCACCTCTCAAAGTGCTGAGATTACAGGCATGAGCTACCACACCTGGCCTAAAATCCTCAATACTCTTTTTATTTTTATTTTTGTAAAGACAGGGTCTCACTATGTTGCCCAGGCTGGTCTTGAACACCTGGGCTCATGTGATCCTCTTGCTTCAGACTCCCAAAATGCTGGGGTTACAGGTGTGAGCCACTGCAACTAGCCTAATGTCCTCAATTCTTAAAGCAACTATGGTCACCAAATGGCTAATGATATTTTTTTTCTGAAAATATTCTTTAGCTGCTACAATGAAAATTTACTAACTTACCATTAGTAAATAGCTCTCCTTGCTTTGCTAACAAATGGGCCTTTCAAAATCTTACATTAAGTCCAGCCTCTTTTTCAGTGTGAGAGTGAGAGAAAAAGTGAGTCCATGAAAAATTCTGCTGTTATATTATGTTTCAAATTTTTGAATTTTTATGAGAATTATGTTCCTATGAATTTAGAATACTATAAGTGCTTAGCCTGGTAATGGCAATATATATTCTATTTCTTTAGTAGGGCATAATAAACCTAATGCTTCACCATCTAATTGGATAAAATAATCCCCAGTCCACTGTGCTTTAAAACCATGAGATTTTCTCCTTTTCTTGTTGTGACATATAGGTATGCCCTAGTAATAAAAAAAAAAAAAATACAGTGTTATAGCACAGCAATACATATGGCACTTGAAACACTATTGAATTATAACTGCATTACTGAGATGTGTAGTATGCCAAGCAGCAGTGTGAAGCAATGAAAATGCCAACTCCAATCTGTGTTGCAACGACTCAATTCTGCCGTGGTGGTGGGAAGGCAGCCATAGACAATACATAAAGGAATATGCATCAGTGTCTTCTAATAAACTTTAACTATGAACACTAAAATTTGAATTTCATGTAACATTCATGTGTTATAAAATATGCTTTCTTCTCCCAAACATTAAAACATATAAAAACCTTTCTTAACTTCCAGGCCATAAAGAACAAGAGGTGGGACAAATTTAGCCCACAGCTCATAGTTTGCCAACCTGTACTTTAAATAACCCCCTTACTCACTTGGGCTCAGTTCACCCTATGGTAACATATGAATAAATTAATGATTATTATACCTATCTACTACAGAGAGCTACAATACAGCTTACCAAAGATAATGTGAACAGGTTCTGAAACTGGAAAACAAATAATTAGTGTTAAATTTGTTCTTAAATTGTTTTTTAAAAATCAAGTCTGTTTCACACTCAATATACTATGCTAGGCAATGTGGAGAAAATTATGAAGCATAAAACACAGTCCATATCTTCCATTTTCTATGAGTTTACAATATAAGTGAGAAAACGAAACATAACCTAAAGTGATACTGAATAGTAAATACCAGATGTTGTAAATCCAACTCCATAAATATAATACAACACTCAACTTTTACCTAGTGCGATACACAAAGTTATGCACTTCAGAAACTTACTATGCACACACAAAATACAAACACTTCACCCACAAACTCATTTAATAAAATGTGTATTTCTGCAAAAAACCTTTCCTGGAGCTTGTTCTGTAACAACCAGTACCAACAGTCTATTGCCTTTTAGTGGGTACATAGTTTTCCTTTGGGTAGCTCAACCTAGTCTCTAGAATAAACATTTAGGTTATGTCTAGTTTTTTGGCTTTTATAGGTAATATGGAAATAAACATCTTTACACATATAGTTCGTGAATTAAAGAATACTTAAGGGCCGGGAGCGGTGGCTCACGCCTGTAATCCTAGCACTTTGGGAGGCCGAGAAGGGTGGATCACGAGGTCAGGAGATCGAGACCATCCTGGCTAACACGGAGAAACCCCGTCTCTACTAAAAATACAAAAAAAAATTAGCCCGACGTGGTGGCGGGAGCCTGTAGTCCCAGCTACTCCGGAGGCTGAGGCAGGAAAATGGTGTGAACCTGGAAGGCGGGGCTTGCAGTGACCCAAGATGGCGCCACTGCACTCCAGCCTAGGCGAGAGAGCAAGACTCCATCTCAAAAAAAAAAAAACTTAAAATTTTGATAAATAATGTAAACTCGTCCTTCAAAGAGGCTGTAGCAATTTATATCCTTACAATAGCTTATGAAAGCGCTTATTCTCTATAACTTTGCCCATACTACTTATTACTGATTTTTAAAATACTTGCCAATTTAATAGAAGGTTTATTTTGAATTCCTCATGAGAGGATGAACATCCTTTCGTATGTTTTACTGCCATTAATATTAACTTTTCTACACATCAACTCTTCACAAACTGCTCATTTTTAATACATAATTATTTCCTTCTTATTGACTTTTAGAAACTCACTACATATTAAAGAAGTAGGCCTTGGACTTTGATGTAATTGGTATTAAATAATTTTTTTTACAAGTTTGTAATTTGTCTTCTGACTTTATGCAAACTTCTTGCTGTGCATAAAAAAAATTTTTTATATGGTCCTGTATCCATCTCAAGAATCTTTTTTTAGAAACAACTGTAGGGTTAGAGTAAGGAAAAAAACTGCAAATGAAACCCAAAGAAGGTAAAAAAAAGGAGCTAAATATGTAAAAATAGAAAACATACATCATGATCTACAGAGAAACAACAAAGCCAAAGTTAGTTCTTTGAAACGGTAATAAAATTGATGAACTCTTACAGAGAAGGCACAAATAATCATTAGCAGAAATGATAGGTCATATGCATATTTAAAAATCACAGAAAGATACTATAGGGAAAAGGTTATGCTAACGCATTTTAACACTTAAGACAAAACGTACAAATACTTAGAAAAACAAATTTTACCGAAGCTGATTTAAGAAGTGAAAAAAAATCTAAAAAGCCCTTTAAGTATTTTTTTTTTTAATGGAATTCATACAAAGAAAACTCCAGGCTTCAAAGGCATCACCAGTGAATTCCATCAAACATTTAAGAAATAAAACCAACAGAAGTAAAACCAATCATAGACAAAATCTTCTGAAAACTAAAAAAAGGGAGGAACACCAAAAAGAGGGTCCATATTAAAATGAAGAACATCGGTTCATCAAAGACACCATTTAAAGAAGGAAAGAGCAAGTCCAAAAAGACATATGCCAACCAAAAAGTGTCATAGCCCTGAGTACAGAGACTTTTCATTTAAAAAAAATTTTTTTTTTTTTTTTTTTTTTTTGAGACAGAGTCTTGCTCTTGTCGCCCAGTCTGGAGTACAATAAAGTGATCTTGGCTCACTGCCAACTCTGCCTCCCAGGTTCAAGCAATTCTCCCACCTCAGCCTCCCGAGTAGCTGGGATTACAGGCACGTGCCACCATGCCCGGCTAATTTTTGTATTTTTAGTAGAAACGGGGTTTCACCATGTTGGCCAGGCTGGTCTCGAACTCCTGACCTCAGGTGATCTGCCCACCTTGGCCTCCCAAAGTGCTGGGATTATGGGTGTGAGCCACTACATCCAGCCAAATTCATTAAAAATTCTTAAACAGGCCGGACGTGGTGGCTTGCACATGAATCCCAGCACTTTGGGAGGCCGAGGCGGGCAGATCACCTGAGTTCAGGAGTTCAAGACCAGCCTGGCCAACATGGTGAGACTCCACCTCTATCAAAAAATACAAAAATCAGCCAGGCATGATGGCATACGCCTGTAGTCCCAGCTGCTGAGGAGGCTGAGGTGGGAGAATCACTTGAACCCAGGAGGTGGAGGCTGCAGTGAGCCAAGATCACACTGCACTCCAGCCTGAGCAACGGAGCAAGACCCTGTCTCAAAAATAAATACATAAATAAATATAAAATATTCTTAAACACCCAGTAGAAAACTGGGTGAAAAACTTAAGCAATTCACAAAGAAATATATCTAATTGATCAACATATAAATAAATTTTTAAAAGCTTAACTTTATTAGTGGTCATGGTCAAGGAAATACAATTAAAACTACAATGATATACCACTGCCAACTTACTGGTATAACTAAACAGTTGTTTGTTTGAAGATAGAAAATAACAGTGTAAAAACTGGAACTCCCATTTCTGCTGTTCTAAAGATAACACTTTGGGCCAGGGGTGGTGGCTCACGCCTATAATTCTAGTACTTTGGGAGGCCAAGGGAGGCAGATCACCTGAGGTCAGGAGTTCAAGACTAGCCTGGCCAACATGGTGAAACCCCATTTCTACTAGAAATACAAAAATTATCTGGGCATGGTGGCGTGTGCCTGTAATCCCAGCTACTTGGGAGGCTGAGATAGGAGAATCACTTGAACCCAGGAGGTGGAGGTTGCAATGAGCCGAGATTGTGCCATTGCACTCCAGCCTGGGCAACAAGAGCAAGACTCCATCTCGAAAAAAAAAAAAAAAAAGAAAAGAAATATGTGCATATGAGCACCAAAAGACACACACAAGAATGTTCACATACCAACATTATTTGTAATATGGCCAAACTAGTAACAACCCAAATATTCATCATCAACAGTAGAATATAAAAATAAACTGAGATAAATTCATATAATGGAATAGGACATGGAAAAGAAAAGGAAAAGCACTGCTATGTTCGACAATGTGGATAAAGCTCATAATGATGAGCCAAAGAAGCCAAAGACAAAAAGTATACACTATGTGATTCCATATATTTAAAGTTTAAAAAGCAAAGGTAATCTCCAATGTTAGAAGTCAGGACAGAAGGTACCTTTGGGGAAGAAGGTGGGGGTGAGGGGTGCTTCTGGGCTGCTGGCCAAGTTCTATTTCTAGAACTAAATGGTAGTTAAGCAAGTATGTTTACTTTGCAGTAATTCTTTCAGCTGTACACTTATGATTTGTATACTTCTCTATGTATGTTATACTTTAATTCATAAAAAGTTAATAAAAGAATCAATGATGAATTTTGGCAAATGCTCTTCTAGCATCTATGAAAATAACATAAAAATTTATCCAAAAACCTACTAATATGGTACATTAGTCTGTTCTAATCAAAAGATATAAATCACAGAGTAAGGTAAACAGAAATTTAACATAAAGAAGTACTTTAACTCTAATAAAATAGTAACTATAAGATATAAGAAAGCTCCATATAGTACCCCAAGGCAGATTAAAAGAGTATGCAATGTTAAAGACTCAGTCTCATTGGAGAAGGTGTAGTTCAGTAACAAGTCAGGAAAGAAGTTCATTAGTACTAGTGGGTCTGGAGTCACTGAGTGAACAAAAGAAACCCTCAGAGAAGCATTGTAAATTATGTTAACAGATACCCTAATTTTGAACAACTCAGCTTAGAATAAACCCCACTCATGTTTCATTCTTTTTATATTGCTGTTAACATAATTTGTAATTTGTGGCTTTTTTAAACATACAAAAGTATAAAAAATATATTTGTGTGTGTATAAAAAATATATTTGTGTGTTATCAATTCTGTAACTACCTGCCACATAAATGTTCTTGTTTCTAAATACAAACATTTCACCTGCAAATAATATTTCCTTTTTTTTTTTTTTTTATTTTTTGAGACAGGGTCTCGTTCAGTCACTGGGGCTGGAGTGAAGTGATACGATCACAACTCACTGCAGCTTCAACTTCCCAGGTTCAATCAATCTTCCTGCCTCAGCCTCCTAAGTAGCTGACCACAAACGTGCACCACCACATTTAGCTAGTTTTGTAGAAATGGTGTTTCACCAGGTTGTCCAGGCTTCCTATCTTTACTATTTTTATACCTTTCTCATTTTTATTAGAGTGTCATTATCTGACTTAGTTTTTAAAATGTCAGCCAATCTGTTGTGCTGACAATATATTGAAGGCAGCAAAGGTGGAAGGAAAATAACTAAGAAGCTACTGCAAAAATCTAGGCAAAGGATGATGGTGGCACAAAAGGGAGGTGGGGGTACCGACGACTTTAGCGATTTAGAGGGTATAAGTGATCAGATTTCAGGATATATTTCACAAGTGGTGCCAGTATAATTTCCTTAAGGATTAGATGTGGGATATAAGAGAAAGAGAAAAATCAAGAATGAGTCTCAGGCTTTTATCCTGAATAACGAGAAGGATAAAACTGCCATCAAGTGAAATAGAGAGGGCTGCAGGTGAAACAGGTTTTAGAGGAAAGATTAGGAGTTCAGTGTTGGGACACATTAGGATATCAAAAATACAAGCACATTCATTAAATAAATGCTGAAAGAACAAGTCCCCTAACTTCTCAAACATGATTAACTCTCCAATCCTCCAATATTGCTATGACTAAGGACACAGAGTGCTATACTATAGCGCACACTCTACCTCACTGCAAAGAAATGATTCCTTGACATACAAAAAGGATAGAGACTTGACAAAAGGTGTCATCTTCCCATCACAGAAACAGGCCTATAACACCGACTACCACATGCAGGGAAAAACAAAATGGGCTCTTCTAAGACAGAACCAAAAGACCTAAATTCCCCTCCAGTATATTCCATACGATCTTTGTAACGCAAAAACATGAGTAAAGGACTGGTATTCTTGGTATAGTAGACAATACTGAGCTCCCAAAAGTTTCACGACAGAGGTAAGTAGGTAGGTAGGTAGGCAGGTAGGTAAGTAGAGAGGGAGAGAGATGTTAAATAAATACATTTGAGAAAAAGAAAAATACAATCCCACGGCTCATGATTCTAGTGATGCAGTCATTCTGTGCCCCAGGGAGACCTGACAAATTTACCTCAAAAATGACATCTTGGATTTAAAATCTGAACTCTAGGACTTTAAAATTTCCTGTTTTACAATATGATACACTTTTTTCTTTGTTCCATGCTACCTCCTGTCATTCCTGCAAGAAAAGTCATGAAGAACAAAATATTGTACAGATGAGAAAACTGAAGCATGAAATCATTATGATACACATAATACAAAGGTAGCCAAAATTAGAATCAATATCACATCCTTTGCCAACTATCTACCCCTCATAGAATATCTAGTATGGTAAAGCTATCATACTAAAGTAGATATAAAAAAAATTATAAAAAGTTACATGTAATATAAAAATATTTGAAAAAAAATCAATACTTCAATAATCACAATATTCTCCCCAGTTACTGACAATTATCATTAAGATTTGACCACTGCTGTACATCCTGCATATAAAATAATTTCATATGGTTTATGCTTGCTTTCCACTTACCTATAACTCATAACAATCTATATAATGTTTCGGTAGAAAATGCTTTCTTTTTGTTATATGTGACATTAGGGTTTTTTTTGTTGTTGTTGTTTTGAGATGGAGTCTCACTCTGTCACCCAGGCTGGAGTGCAGTGGCACAGTCTCAGCTCACTGCAAGCTCCACCTCCCAGGTTCACGCCATTCTCCTGCCTCAGTCTCCCGAGTAGCTGGAACTACAGGTGCCTGCCACCACACCAGGCTAATTTTTTGTATTTTTTAGTAGAGACAGGGTTTCACTGTGTTAGCCAGGATGGTCTCAATTTCCTGACCTTGTGATCCACCCACCTCGGCCTCCCAAAGTGCTGGATTACAGGCGTGAGCCACTGCGCCCAGCCTCTTTTGTTTATTTTTATGAGCTAAAGATAATAATGAGCCAAAAACTCCTATATTCTTTAGTACGTATTTTACACATGGGCAATAAAATATATTACAAAACATTTTCCATTTTAAATTATTTGGCAGAAAATCTCCCATAGCGCTTAACTTATTATTATTATTTGCTGCAGACTCTTCCTAAAAGCAAGAAGCAGCCCATTTTCTCCAGATGACTCATAAACTAAAGGCACAGTAGAATGAAGTGCTCCAACTTAAAATACCAATGGCTAAATATAACCTCTTCCACAAGATTAGAAAATTCAGTGTCTCTCTTTATTCTATAAGAGCCATCTTAAAGGGTCACCTTTAAAAAACATAATTAGCAAGCATGGGGAAGGGACAGGAAAAATTAAATTAAAAAATTTTAAAAATAACACAATTAGTTGCTAGGGTGATAAGCAAGAAGAAAAACCTAAAACAACATAAACTTTTTTTCTTTAAGCACTCAGCAAAAAAGGAGAAACCTTCACAAAAAATAAAATTAGGGTTTTTTTTTTCTCATTCTTTAGGTAAAACACTTGTCTCTTTCATAAAAGCATTTAACATCTTACTAGACGAATACTGGTCACAAATAACAAAAGTTATCGATGGTTTGTAGTGTAATTGGAAGACTTTTTCAGTCATTAAACAAATGAGAATCCAGTTCCAGTTGTTTCATTTGAGATTACCCTTTAGAGAAAGACTAGGGAAATACTTAGTAAATATTTTTAAAATATTGTGGATACTTATTTTGCATACAAAATTAAAATATAAAAACATCTGAAATTACTAGTTAATCAGAAGTACTGATAGTTTTTCCAAATGAGCAATAAGAAAAACTAGCCCAAGATAATTATAAACACAGTAAGTCCTAGTGAAAAACAGAGGAAGAGTATAAAGAGGCAGGCTGACAAAGTGAAGCTAACTCTCAGAGACAAAGAATGAACCGAAGAAAAAAAAATCTGACAGCTTTTGAGACCTTAGATTTAGTCATTCCTAAGGCCCAGTTGAACCCCTATGTGAGTGTGTGTGTGTGTGTGTGAGTAGTTTAGTGACTTGAGTCACTAAATTCCTTTTTTTAATCTAGTATAGCACTAGTTTGGTTTCCCATCGCTTGTAACAAAGAATCCTAATTTACTATAAAAATATTATCTTGAGAAAGAGTAAACTAATTGTGTATATGGCTAAGAAAAGGTATGGATTTTCAGGTGTACTACAATATACATTCCATCCTCCCTCCTTTTTCTACAAAGGAGAATTTTCCTTCCTTTTTTTTGGCCCACTAAAAAAGAAAAAATCATCAAAATTGGATTTACTATAGTAGTCAATGTCAGAGCCAACTCTTCAGAAAAGCACACAATTCAGAAAGTAAACTGAGAGCAATTTTCTTAAAGTAGTCAGCTTTTTCAAAAACATAGTGCCACTTTTAAGAGAAAAATTAGTTGGAAGGGAATACAAAATGATAAGAGGAGTATTATATTCATGGTGAAATTACTGATCATCTCTATATTTTTCATTTTGGTTTTATGTAATTTCTAATTTTTCAACAAAAACATAACACTCCAAATCAGAAAGAAACATGCTACTTTTTAAATAAGGGTACTTTTTTTTAAGTGTTTTAACTTTCTTCATGGTCCCAGGCTATCTTTGCTTAAGCCAAATATTCACATAGTTTTGGGAGGTGAAATGTTTATTTAGCCAAATTCAGCAAAGTATCTACTGCATTTAAAGCAGAGTACCATATCAAAAATGTAGTTCCTTCAGCCAGGTACGGTGGTTCATGCCTGTAATCCCAGCACTTTCGGAGGTGGGCTGATCACTTGAGCCCAGGAGTTCAAGACCAGCCTGGGCAACAAAGTGAGACCCTGTCTCTACAAAAAATAATATTAAAATAAACAAATAAATAAATTGTAGTTCCTAGAAAAAGCTACAGACAGACTTCAGTGAATTTATTTGTTTATATCGTTTTAAAAAATTACTTTTTGGTGTGATGTTTGAATTGCAATAAAGTTTAACCAGGCTTTATGCTACATTATGGCCCAATTCAACAATATTGAGAATAAACTCTGAAGTGTGTAAGCTGCTTCATTCTGTTATTTTTATTTCCTATCTACTGACAATTTTCAAAATATCCACTCATTCTCCAAATCAGCTGCAATACAGTTTTATAAAATATTACTTACTTTTCATATACTCTCTGAAAATAATTTCAGGCAAAATACCTTCCATGAATATTAAGAAAGCAAAGTGAAATAATGAACTTATCCATTTTAGATCCTATTTTCTACTATAATAAATAGTTATCAAAGCTCCATTCTAGAGGTACGTAAAGAGATACCTCTAATATAGCTCAACTTCACTGAAATATGTTAAAAGTTTATAAATTTTGGCCAAAAAACCCAATAAGACTTTTTAATCTGTAATGAAGTTTTAAAAGTTTATGTTCACCTTTCTTTTTGAGATGGAGTCTCACTCTTGTCACCCAGGCTGGAGTGCAGTGGTGTTATCTCGGCTCACTACAATCTCCACCTCCCGGGTTCAAGCTACTCTCCTGCCTCAGCCTCCTGAGTAGCTGGGATTATACGTGCCCGCCACCATGCCTGGCTAATTTTTGTATTTTTAGTAGAGATGGGGTTTCGCTATGTTGGCCAGGCTGGTCTCGAACTCCTGATCTCAGCTGATCCGCCTGCCTCAGCCTCCCAAAGTGCTGGGATTACAGGCATGAGCCACTACGCCCAGCCTATGTTCACTTTTCTTTAACATCAACACAGATTTACATGATCTCTACTAAAAGTATCATTTTAGATTCCAACAGGCAACTATCTCGTCTCATCTTCATACATTTTCTGAGTCATGATTCACTGTACTTCAGGTTGATGTAACAATTTAAATACTGAATTTTACATGTTCCCTCCCCAAATAATGTAAGCCAAACCTTCCGCATTAATTTTATTGCCCGTTACTTACAAATATGCTTGACATTCATGTCTCCTAATTCTTAAAAAAAGAGCCATACTGTCTTTGCCCAGGGTTTCTGTATATAAAGACACATAACATGGCATTTGAAAGGTTCTAAGTAAAAAAGTACTTAAAAAATTTTTTTTCTTTTTTTTTTTTTTTTTTTTTTTGAGACAGGGTCTCACTACATCGCCCCAGGCAGGAGTGTAGTGGCACCATTATGGCTCACTGCAGCCTCAACCTCCCAGGCTCAAGTGATCCTCCCACTATATCTTCCTGAGTAGCTGGGATTTACAGGTATGTGCCACCATGCCCAGCTAATTTCTTGTAGAGATGGAGTTTCATCATGTTGCCCAGGCTGGTCTTGAACTCCTGAGCTCTCCCACCTTGCCCTCCCAAAATGCTGGGATTACAGGCAACGTCAATGCAAACAACAATCTGGTATTCAAGTTTTATACAGAATATATTTTATAACAGATATATTTTTATATTTTCTTTTCCCTTCAGTCAATAACACTGATATGTTTTCCATTTATATTTCTGCTTCAGGTAATAGGACATAACATTCCCCTCTCTCATGATTACTTCTTAATTTTCCTTTATGACTTGTTTTTCTGGCCAGTCCATTAACGTAGATTTCCTTAAATCCAAAGCCTAGTTTTCTTATCCAAGAGATTTTTTTTTGAGACAGAGTCTCGCTCTATCACCCAGGCTGGAGTGCAGTGGCACAATCTCGGCTCACTGCAACCTCCGCCTCCTGGGTTCAAGTGATTCTCGTGCCTCAGCCTCCTGAGTAGCTGGGATTACAGGCATGCACCACCACACCCCACTAATTTTTTGTATTTTTAGTAGACAGGGGGTTTCACCATGTTAGCCAGGATGGTCTTGATCTCCTGACCTCGTGATCTGCCTGCCTCAGTCTCCCAAAGTGCTGAGATTACAGGTGTGAGCCACTGCACCCGGCCAAGGCCAAGAGATTTATCTTGAGTGATCATATCCACTCATTCCATTTATATGTTCATAATTCTTGTATTGCTATCTTGAACTTCAGGATAAATTAGACCAGCTGGATTTAAATCTCATCTTTTCAATTCCTACTTATGTCACCGTAAGCAGGTCTCTGTGCCTCAGTTTTCTCATCTGTAAAACAGCGATAATAATGATAAAGACCACTCGCAGTGGCTCATGCTTGTAATCCGAGCACTTTAAGAGGCTGAAGTGGGAGGATCACTTGAGCCCAGGGGTTTGAGACAAGCCTGGGCAACATAGTGAGACCCAGTCTCCTTAACAAATAAAAAAATTTGTTTTAAATGATAACTATTTCATGGTAGTATTCTCGTCAGCATTAAGTGTAATAATACATGCAAATCATTTGCCACAATGCATAAATGGTAGCTCTGAGGTCTGGTGTTGACTGACCTTTTCCTACATTATATAAGAACCATACTCCTGCCCTGGGGCAAGTTAACTTCAAATATCATTATCTATAAACCACAATGAATAATTCGTTCCTCAAGAGTCTGTTGTGTCTAGCAAGATTATCAGCTTGTTGTCAATACTAGAGAATGTGAAAACTGAAAGTTCAGAAACTGGCAAAAAATAAATTGTTACACAGTTGTAAAATGAGTAAATCTGTTTAAACTGAAGATATTTAACTAGATAGCTAAGTCCTAGAACTTCCACTGTGCTCCCTCTTCCAGGACTTAGAATGTGCCTGGGCCCTTGAGCACTCAGTAAAGCCTTGATAAATTGATGTCTCAATGCTCACAGCTGGCCAGGATGTTTTAAAAAACACTCCTCAAGCCAGCCATGGTGACTCGCACCTGCAGTCCTACTGCTTTGGGAGGCAGGGGCGGGAGGATCACTTTAGGCCAGGAGTTTGAGACCAGTCTGAGCAACATAGCAAGAGTCTGTCTCTGCAAAAACTAAAAAATGAGCCAGGTGTGGTGGCACACACCTGTAGTCCTAGCTACTTGGGAAGCTGAGGCAGGAGGATCACTTGAACCCAAGAGTGTGAGGTTACAGTAAGCTATGATCATGCCCCTGCACTCTAGCCTGGGCAACAAAGTGAGATTCAGTCTCTAAATAGATATATAAAAACACCGGTAAATAAATGGGAAATCATTTAGGAAGCAGCTTATACCAATATTTATTCAGAGACTATTAAGACCTTAAGGATATGATCTTAAGAATATTAAAGGGTATATGTCAATCTGAAATAAAGGATATTAACAATAATACATATTACAGTACAGTAAATTAAAAAAATAAAGGATATTAATCCATAGTACTGTACTATGTATTATCATTAATATCCTTTATTTCAGGTTGACAAATACCCTCCCAACCTGCCTATAACCTCTCACTCACTTTTTAAACCACTAAGTCTGTTGTTTGCACTTACCAGATAACCTTCAATTCCACCTGTCTCCTCTTTAATCCCACTGACACGTTTCAAGGCCTCCTGATTTCTTGTTTGGACTATTCCAACAGGCTAACTGGGTTTTTGTTTTGTTTTGTTTGAGACAGGGTCTCACTCTGTCACCCAGGCTGGAGTGCAACGGTGCAATCTCGGCTCAGTGGAGCCTTGATCTCCCAGGCTCAGGTGATCCTCCCACCTCAGCCTCCTTAGTAGCTGGTACCACAGATGCATATAGGTATAGATATAGATATAGACATAGATATAGATATAGATATAGATATAGATAAAATACAACCTAGTTTAATGTCTTTATATCTAAACCACTCTAAATTCCACATCTCACATACTATGCTTCAGTCATATTGAGCTGTTCTCCAACTTTAGTATATGTGTTGCCTAAGTGAGCACCAGGTGTTCTCATAAAATGCTTCTCTCATGTCTCTGTACAAAGACTATTCACAAATATAACCATGCCACACACTCATTCTCCAATCTATCATTTTGTCTAAGTTCCTCCTTGTCTTTAAATACTCAGCTTAATACATCATCTTCTCTGTGAAGCCTATTCTAACGTTAATATTCCAACTCTAAACTAGATATCCCTCCTCTATGCTATTAGAGGTCCCTTTCAAGTATTTATCATAAAGCTTATCACTTGCCTAATAAATTACTATGTGAGTCCTCAGAATTCTGAGAATGGCTGCTCATCTGTACAGTGGCTAATAATATCAACACTGAAGGACTATTATCAGGATAAACACATGAAGTGCCTAGCACTTAAAAAAAGTTCCGGTAAATGATGGCTATACTATCTTATTAGCATTTTTCTCAAAAGTAAGCACCCTAATATTCACTTTACTAACTCCAGTAGCTATCCCAATACTTGGCAAAAAATAAGTTGTTACACAGTTGTAAAATGAATAAATCTATGTTTCACAAAGATGACTCCTATAGCATTGTAAAAGATGAATTTGAGGAAGTCCTGCAAAAGACCCTTTAGGACCTCAGAAGAGAATCACTTTTAGAATTTTTTTAAAACCAAACACACATTCCATACAGACCAAGATTTGGCACCTCATTTGAGAATTACTACTAAAGGGAGTTTCTGTTAATTTATGTGGTAGTAGGACTAGGGAGTTGGAGAGATGGAAGGGGACCCAATCCCTCATGTGCTGTTGGGATAGAAGAAACAGAGCCAGAGAAGTGAGTGCTATGGCACCTAATGTAAGAGATGAAGGGCTGGGCACGGTGGCTCACGCCTGTAATCCCAGCACTTGGCAAGGCCGAGGCAGACAGATCATCTGAGGTTGGGAGTTCCAGGCCAGCCTACCAACATGGAGAAACCCCGTCCCTACTAAAAATACAAAATTAGCCGGGCATGGTGACACATGTCTGTAATCCCAGCTACTTGGGAGGCTGAGGCAGGAGACTCGCTTGAACCTGGGAGGCAGAAGCCACGGTGAGCCGAGATCATGCCATTGCACAGCCTGGGCAGCAAGAGCAAAACTCCGTCTCAAAAAAAAAAAAAAAAAAAAAAAAGAATTTGCCAGGCGTGGTGGCTCACGCCTGTAATCCTAGCACTTTGGGAGGCCAAGACTGGTGGATCACCCGAGTTCAGGAGTTCAAGACCAGCCTGGCCAACATGGAGAAACCCTGTCTCTACTAAAAATACAAAAAATTAGCCGGGCATGGTGGCACGTGCCTGTAATCCCAACTACTCGGGAGGCTGAGGCAGGAGAATTGCTTGAACCCAGGAGGCGGAGGTTGCAGTGAGCCAAGATCGAACCATTGCACTCCGGCCTGGGCAACAAGAAAACAAGAGCAAGCCGGGTGCAGTGGCTCACGCCTGTAATCCCAGCACTTTGGGAGGCTGAGGCAGGCGGATCACAAGTTCAGGAGATCAACACTATCCAGGCTAACATGGTGAAACCCCATCTCTACTAAAAATACAAAAAATTAGCCAGGCGTGGTGGCAGGCACCTGTAGTCCCAGCTACTTGGGAGGCTGAGGCAGGAGAATGGCGTGAACTCAGGAGGCAGAGCTTGCAGTGAGCAGAGATGGCGCCACTGCACTCCAGCCTGGGGGAGAGTGAGATTCTGTCTCAAAAAAAAAAAAAAAAAAAAAAAAAAAAAAGGAAAGAAAACAAGAGCGAAACTCTGTCTCAAAAAAAAAAAAAAAGATGAAGATGAGGGCAACAAACATAAAAGTCAAAAAGAGGGGTGAGATTTGAGAGTCATTTCAAATGATAATAAGAGTTGGTGAGCAACCTGGGGATCAAAGATGGCTGAAAACATCTAGTATGACAAAATAAGTTAATTGTAATATCAAGTCAAGAAGCGAGGCACACAAATTGACCCAGATTTAGAAACCAGCAAGGTCAAAAGGGAGAGAGAACTGAGTAATGGTAAGATGTAGCTGAAATAACTGAGCATGCCACTCAGGCTGTATAGAGAGAGTAAAGTCAAACTAGGAAGAAGCTAAACAGGAAGCTAACATAGATTACTTTTTTTAAAGCAGTCTTGGGTAGGAAGTAGGTTCAGAACATAGTCATAGAAGACAGTTGGTCAAATGGAATGGAGATAAAGGTCGTTATAAAAGAGGAGTCCAAGAAAGTCTGGTAATTAGTATTAGAAATGTCATCTACATGAGAACTAATGAGATAGCAGAAAACAGAATATTTGTAAAACAGGGAGGTACCAAAGTTTTCAAATAACTTGAAGAGATCTAAAACAGTGACACAGATGACAACTCCAAAAGCTTCCCAACAATTTTTTCTTAGGCTAATCTAGTGTTTACCTATGACTAAAGTGGCTAACTGAAGCTTGCTTCTACGTCAGTAAATCAGAACCTACCATTGTCATCCAGAACAACTACTCTCATGGTATTTTTTCAATAGATTCTTGCCAGTTTCTTATGACAGGAAAAATACATTCTACACCAGGTGATTTTCATATACTGTAAGACAAAAATAACAGCAAAAGAAAAATCTGATTTTACACTAAACAATGCTCATTTGATAATCTTATACTAGAAGGTATCATTAAACCTTTCATTCTAAAGGTTCTGGTAAGGGAATGACTCAGATGGGAACAAGAAAAAACTTCATACATATATTTGTCACAACCAAGAACATTTCTGAAGAAATACATGTTTTCTGGGAAGCTTCCACTGTTCTCATCATCATGGTTATTCTCATTACTATGCATAGTTCCAAAAGCAACAAAACAATTTCTTATTAAAGTAGTTAAATCCAACAAAGAAATAAAACTAAATCTTACCACTCTTAAAAGCTTAAGGGAATTATTATATTTTATGGCTATTCATAATATTTTAGTACATTTTAAATGATCCAACTACAGTGTCTTTTCATAAGTACTTTGGTATCACCATGCAATTTTAATCCATATGCTTAAACCCCTTTCACAGTTTACAGGAACAAAGCGGTTTTGATTCACAACAATGCCCTGCAGTCAAATACGCTCATGAGGTATTAATTTACAACTTCATCTGTGATCAGTTAAACTGCATGTGAAATCTTAAACATCCTTAAAAAGCTCACCACAAATAGTTCAGTAAGAGATTTTTTGGTAACATTACTTTAACAAAAAACATGTAAGATTAAATTCTATTGTAAAATAAAACCAAATGCCACTTGCTTTTAAGGATAACCCACTAACAAAACAATCTTTTAAACTGTCACCTTTTACATCTAAAATATTAATTAAAAATGTAACACTGCTATCAAAAACATGTGCCTTGTAAGCTTTTGCAAGAAAAGTCACAGATAAAAAAGAAAACCAATTTCATGAAGAAAATGTGCGTATTTCAACAAATAAATGTCTCTTTAATCAGTCCTAGGAGCCAGATGTATTAAAATGTCAGGTCAACCTGAATCATACCAAAACAAAAGATGAAAATTACCAGTTTTTCCAAACAACTAAAATGTCAGGTCCATAAAAGTTATGGACAAAGACAGCAATAATTTTTTAAAAAGAAAATAAATTTCCAATGCAGCTCATATTAGTAAAAAACAATAATAACTAACTTCTCAGAAAACTTGCAGTTTTGATCTTCGTATTTGTGTAATCTGAACCTTACGGTATTTACTCAGATTTTTTTTCTTAGCTAGCTAAAGTAATAGTTATTTTGGTTGGTATTCTAAGTCAATCTGAGGAATTATTATCTCATATAACAAAAAGTCCAGAGCTACAGCAGCTCCAGGGATAGGTAATTTACGATGCCTCATCAAGATCATGGACCTAAGTTCTTTCCATGCTTTTCCTGTGTCATCTTTAGTGTGATGACTTTTTGTCCCCTAACGGTTTCAAAGTAGCTACACTAGTTGCAAGTAACAATTTAATGTCTAGGATCATAAGAGAGACTGCCTTCCCCTTGCTTATATTTCTTTACCAAAAAAGTGGGGAACTTCCCCCAATGAACTTGCTCTCAAGGCCACTCACTATCAAATCAATGGGAGAGGGCATAAAATTACCATTATTGATTTCGATTAATTCGGGCTCAGCCCATGAGCATAAGAAGAACCAAACTTCCCATAAAGCACGTGGGTATCTGATAAGTGATCAAAACCAGGGCATCAGATCAACATTATCAAAAGTAAAGCATCAAGTCAACACTATCTTCACATATTGTATATAACACATAACAGCCATTATTTCCTTTACATGCTTCAGATGAATATTATCCAAGTTGAGTATACCTTATTCAAAATTTCTTTTGAGTCTCTTGTCGGCTCACAAAAAGTTTCAGATTTTGGAGCATTATGAATTTCAAATTTTCAAATTATGAATACTTAACATGTATATACACCAGTGTGGTAAACCTTTTTGTAACCCTTAATATCTCAACTTGATTAACTGAGTATCTCACTAGACAACTTAATTTTGCATCTAAATTAGGAAAGACAAAATAACCACAATTCAAAGTATGTGTCAAACTTTCAGTAAAACCAAAGGACTCAATACATGCATGAACTTCTGATTCCTCCTGAAACCTCACTAAAATTCTGAAAGACAAGAAAAACAAAAAAATAATGGTGACAAAATTTTGGACAGTGGAAAGCAGAGTGAGGTGCAGTGATCAACTCAACAGACACAATAAAGCTGAATTCTAAACAGCAGTGAGAAAACCAAATTTACACTGCCATACCCCCAAAAGCATTACACTGGGTGGCATTAGGAATCTCTACAAATAGAAGTGATGGTTGGCATTAAAACTTATTTAGAGCTGGGCATAGGGGTGAACACCCATAATCCAAACTAGCTGGGAGGCCGAGGTGGGAGAAATACTTGAGGCCAGAAGTTAGACACCAGCCTGGGCTACAAGACAAGGCCCCAACTCTAAAAAATGTGTGTGTGTGTGTGTGTGTGTGAGTGTGTGTGTGTGTGTGTGTGTGTGTGTGTGTGTGTATTTAAACTTGTTTAAGGCCAGGCGCGGTGGCTCACGCTTATAATCCCAGCACTTTGGGAGGCCAAGGCGGGTGGATCACAAGGTCGAGAGATCCATACCATCCTGGCTAACACAGTGAAACCCCATCTCTACTAAAAATACAAAAAATTAGCCAGGCGTGGTGGCACACGCCTGTAGTCCCAGCTACTTGGGAGGCTGAGGCAAGAGAATCGCTTGAAACTGGGAGGTGGAGGTTGCAGTGAGCTGAGATCACGCCACTGCACTCCAGCCTGGGTGACAGAGCAAGACCGTCTCAAAAAAACAAACAAACAAAAAAAAAAACACACACAAACACAGATATCACTAAAAAGACACAATCCCACCAAAAAAATAAGTGTGGTAGAGATAATATGAACAGACATTTTACAGAAAAGAGAAAAGTAAACTTTTTGTTTGTTTTAAGAGATCTAGTCTAACTCTGTCACCCAGGTTGGGTGCAGTGGTGCAATAATAACTCATTGCAGCCTTAAACTCCTGGGCTCAAGTGATCCGCCTCCCTGAGCCTTCTGAATAGCTGGGACTACAAGCACATAATACCACACCGGTTTAATTTTTATTTTTTAGAGACGGGGTCTCCCTACATTGCCTGGGCTGATCTCAAATTCCTGGTTTCAAGCAATCCTTCTGCCTCAGCCTCCCAACTTGCTGGGATTACAGACCTGAGCCACTTCACTTGGCCACAAATGTTTTTAAACAAGATGCTCAACTTCACTCATGAAAAAAAATCAAGGTAAGATGAAACATCACTATTTAGTGATCAAACTGGCAAAAAAAAGAAAAAATCAAAAGTTTGGCAATTCTGTTGGTGAGGCTCTGGGTAAAAGGCACTCGAATTTTTTTTTTTTTTTTTTTTTTTTTTTTGAGATGAAGTCTCACTCTGTCACCCAAGCTGGAGTGCAGTGGTATGATCTTGGCTCACTGCAACCTCCGGGTTCAAGCGATTCTCTGGCCTTAACCTCCCAAGTAGCTGGGACTACAGGCGTGAGCCACCGTGCCCAGCTAATGTTTGTATTTTTAGTAGAGACGGGGTTTCACTATGTTGGCCAGACTGGTCACAAACTCCTGACCATGATCCACCCATCTTGGCTTCCCAAAGTGCTGGGATTACAGGCGTGAGCCACCGCGCCCGGCTTCAATTTTTATTTTATTTTTTATTTATTATTTATTTATTTTTTTAAGATGGAGTCTCGCTCTGTCACCCATGCTGGAATGCAGTGGCATGACCTCGGCTCACTGCAACCTCTGCCTCCCAGATTCAAGCAATTCTCCCTGCCTCAGCCTTCCGAGTAGCTGGGATTACAGGCGCCCACCACTACGCCTGGCAAATTTTTGTATTTTTAGTAGAGATGAGGTTTCACCATCTTGGCCATGCTGGTCTTGAACTCCTGATCTCGTGATACACCTGCCTCGGCCTCCCAAAGTGCTGGGATTACAGGCGTGAGCCACCGCGCCCGGCCGACCTCAATTTTTTTTATGAAGCCAAGAACAAGAGGGAGAACAAAAATCAAAAATCATTATGTTAAAAAATAAAGATTATAAGATTAAAGAATCCAACTAATGGCTATTGTAAAAGACATATAAAAAGCAAAAGGACTCCTACTGTATAAATGTGAAAGAAGCTGAGTGTGGGCTGGGCGCGGTGGCTCACGCCTGTAATCCCAGCACTTTGGAAGGCCGAGGTGGGTGGATCAGGAGGTCAGGAGATCGAGACCATCCTGGCTAACATGGTGAAACCCCGTCTCTACTAAAAATATAAAAAATTAGCCAGGCGTGGTGGCGAGCGCCTGTAGTCCCAGCTACTTGGGAGGCTGAGGCAGGAGAATGGTGTGAACCCGGGAGGCAGAGCTTGCAGTGAGCAGAGATCGCGCCACTGCACTCCAGCCTGGGTGACAGAGCGAGACTCCATCTCAAAACAAAAAAAGAAAAAGAAGCTGAATGTGATGACTCACATCTGTAGTCCCAGCTACTCAGGAGGCTAAGACAGGAAGATCGCTTGAGGCCACAAGTTAGAGGATGTAGTGTGCTATCATCATGCCTATAAACAGTCACTGTACTTCTGCCTGGGCAATATATCCAGACCCCAACTCTAAAAATAAAAATAAAAAAAGTGAAAGAAGGAAAAAGACATATTGGTCAAATGTTGACCAAAAGAAAGAAGTTTAATTACATGTAATTGTTATCAGATAAACTTTAAACTAAAAGATGATCAACTAGGAAAGAAAGGATCATAACAAAATTATTTAAATTCACATTACCAGTAAGACAAAGTAATTTTAAAAGTACGTGCATCTAATAGAATAGTCTCAAAATACATCAAGCCAAAAAAATCTAGAAAAAAATGGACAAACCTAACATCACAGTAGATTTGTTTTGGGGTTTTTTTATTTATTTTTTTGAGATGGGGTCTCACTCTGTCACCCAGACTGGAGTGCAGTGGTGCAATCTCTGTGCACTGCAACTTCCACCTCTCAGGATCAAGCAATTCTCCTGTCTCAGCCACCCGAGTAGCTGGGATTACAGGTGCCTGCCACTGCGCCTTGCTAATTTTTGTATTTTTAGTAGAGATGGGGTTTTGCCATGTTGCCCAGGCTGGTCTCAAACTCCTGAGCTCAAGCAGACCACCCACCTCAGCCTCCCAAAGTGCTGGGATTACAGGGGTGAGCTACCTCGCCAGCTCTCACAGTAGATTTTGACACAACATTTCTCTATTACTGACCAGTCAAGCATATAAATAAACAAAGATTATATTCAGGAAATAATAATTAACAAGTTTGAATATGTATGGATCATAATGATACATGGAATATATGAATTTCTGCATCCAATAATTAGATAATCTATATTTTTATCAAATAGACATAAAACATTACAAAAGTAGTCATGTACTGGCAAAATATAAATCTCAAAAATCTCTAAGAATAGATATCACAAGGAACTTATTCTCTGACCACAATGTACAATCAAAGAACAAATAGCTTTTTAAAAACCCGTATTTCTAAACAATTCCCAATCAATGGGTCAAAAAGAAACCATAAAAGAAATTTAGCCGGGCGCAGTAGCTCACGCCTGTAATCCCAGAACTTTGGGAGGCCGAGGCAGACAGATCACGAAGTCAGGAGATCGAGACCATGCTGGCTAACACGGTGAAACCCAATCGCTACTAAAAATACAAAAAAATTAGCCAGGCATGGTGGCGGGCACCTGTAGTCCCAGCTACTTGGGAGGCTGAGGCAGGAGAATGGCATGAACCCAGGATGGGGAGCTTGCAGTGAGCCGAGATCACGCCACTGCACTCCAGCCTGGGTGACAGAGCGAGACTCCATCTCAAAAAAAAAAAAAAGAGAAAAGAAATTTAAAACACTTCAAAATGAAAAAGTAAAAACTATCTCACACAGTCCAAGTCACACAAAAAAGGTATTCTGAGAAAAATGTATAGACTTAAGTGCTCATCTTAGAAATGAAAAGAGCCTGTAAATGAATGAGCTAAGTATTCTTATTAAGATATTTAAAGGCCGGGTGTAGTGGCTCATGCCTGTAATCCCAGCATTTTGGGAGGCTGACGCGGGTGGACCACCTGAGGTCAGGAGTTCGAGACCAGCCTGGCCAAATGGTGAAACCCTGTCTCTAACTAAAAATAGGAAAATTAGCTCGGTGTGATGGCAGGCGCCTGTAATCCCAGCTACTCCGGAGGCTGAGGCAGGAGAATCGCTTGAACCAGGGAAGTGGAGGTTGCAGTGAGCCGAGATCGTGCCACTGTACTGCAGTCTGTGCAACAGAGTGAGATTCCATCTCAAAAAAAAAAAAAAAAGATATTTGAAAAGGAACAACAGATAAACCCAAAGAAAGTAAAAGGAGATGAAAAAGAACAAAAATCAAAGGAATAGAAAGGAAAGGTACAAAAGAGATCAATTTAAAACACACAATCCCATATAACTACACATACTACTGAGATTAAACAGGTAAACACCACTGAGATTAAACAGGTAAACACCACTTCCCAAAAAGCCAGGAAGTAAATGGGAACCTCAGTCCTACAACTGCAAGTAACTGAATTCAGCTAACAACCAGAAAGACTTGGAAACATTCACCCCTAGAGCCTCCAGAAAGGAACATACACTATCCTCCCAGCATCTTGATTTCTGCCTTGTAAAACCTGGAGCTGAGAACCAGCTGAGTGAGACACACTGTATCAGATTTCTGGCCTACAGAACTATGAGATAATAAAAGCGTATTGTTTTAAAGCTGCTAAATTTGTGTCAATTTGTTATCTGAAAAACAGAAAATTAATACACCTTTCTCCTTGCTTACAATGGTTAAGTGCTGCTTCCTAGTGTTGGGGCCCAGAAAGCAATACCCCTGTCTTCCAAAAGATAACCAGAAGCTACATAGTAGAAAGGAGAGCTTTACTGGGAATATGGGTTTGCAACCAGGGAAGAAAAAGTCTCCAGCGTGGACCAAAGGTGCTCTGTCTTCAAACAGGAAGGATAGGTTGGGTTTTATGCCTCACAGGGCCCATATTACACAACAGAATCATATATATTCAGCAGATTTAGGGGAAAGCTATTCATATTTATGAGAAGAGCTGAGCGCATGTACAATGGGTAAACATGTGTAATATACATCCTATGTTCACTTTGGGGTGGGGCTTTAGCATTAAAATAAGGTGGAATTTGGCTCTTTACATCAAAAGATAAAAACTATAGAATGCAAAGACAATCTGTGCCCAGCCTCTAAAGCTGGTTGAAACTCAAGGTCTATAGAGCTTATTAGAAAATAATGTTTCTAAGGGCCAGGTACAGTGGTTCATGCCTGTAATCCCAGTACTTTGGAAGGCTGAGGCAGGCAGATCACCTCAGGTCAGGAGTTGAAGAACAGCCTGGCCAACATGGCGAAACCCCATCTCCACTAAAAATACAAAAATTACCCAGGCATGGTGGTCCATGCTGGAAGCTGAGGCCGGAGAATTGCTTGAACCTGTGAGGTGGAGGTTGTAGTAAGCCGAGATCGTGCCACTGCACTCCAGCCTGGGTGACAGAGTGAGACTCTGTCTCAAAGAAGAAAAAAAAGAAAAGAAAAGAATGTTTCTAAGTTGGGAATTCTGTCCAGAGTTGTAGTGGTCTAGGTTGTAAACAGAATTGTGATAATTTGTCTGATAGCTCCTATTGTTAGGGAGTTTAATAAGAGTGATTTTTCTTGTAGCCATAGGAATTTAGAAATTTGCCACACCAGCAGGGCCCTGAACTTTCTACCGATAGGTAACTTTGTTTCCTTAACCTTAGGATCTGTCCTAGTTGATAAAGGGGCATCTATTTTGGTCTCTCAAACCACACCCCCAAAGACTGGCACTTAGACATGCTTAAAGGCCTTAGAAGCTGCCTCACAATCTAGATCCCTCTAACCTTGTCATGTCCCCCACCCCAGCGCAGAGAGGGGCTCTCTCTGGTATTTCCTTATCAGCCCAAAAAAGCTTCTTTCCAAAAGAAATGCAATTGTCTTAAACCTCCTTCCTAGGGATCTCATCAAATGATCAGGAAAGGTCAACCACATGAGAAGAAGCTGGAAGTCATGATCATTACTGCCCAGAAAGACTTCATCTATTCTTCCCAGGGAAGCTCCAACAGATTACCCAGGGGGCCTTCATCTGCATAGTAAGACAATCTATGCTCCTGTGCAGCTTCACCTCTCACCTTCCCACAACGTCTGCCTCCCACCTAATGATTTACTGGCCCTCAAAAGAATTGTCTACATTCCCCATTTCCCCACTTCCCTATTAAAAAAAAGGGGGTGTATAAGCTTCTGTACTGCACTTGGTTCTCTGAGTACTGTATCAAAAACGTAGTTCCTCCAGCCAGGTATGGTGTCTCATGCTGGTAATCCCAGCACTTTAGGAGGCAGGCTGATCACTTGAGCCCAGGAGTTTGAGACCAGCCTGGGCAACAAAGTAAGACCTGTCTCTACAAAAAATTATATATATGTGTGTATGTATATATATATATGTATGTGTATATATAAATGTATGTGTGTGTGTATATATATATATATATATATATATAAAATCTGAGCTTCTCCCCTGCTATGCACATTAAAATAAAATTTTCTCCTACTAATCACCTCTGCCCCCTCTTAAAAAGCAACCCCTCCTCCTCCTTAGCCTACTCAATATGAAGATGACAAGGATGAAGATCTTTATGATGATCCACTTCCACTCAATGAATAGTAAACAGGTTTTCTCATGATTTTTTTAAGACAGAGTCTTGCTCTTGTTGCCCAGGCTGGAGTGCAATGGTGCAATTTCAGCTCACTGCAACCTCTGCCTCCCAGGTTCAAGCGATTCTCCTGCCTCAGCCTCCTGAGTAGCTGGAATTACAGACGCCTGCCACCACGCCCAGCTAATTTTTGTATTTTTAGTAGAGACGGGGTTTCACCATGTTGGCCAGGCTGGCCTCAAACTCCTGACCTCAGGTGATCCACCCGCCTCGGCCTCCCAAAGTGCTGGGATTACAGGCATAAGCTACCATGCCTGGCCATGATTTTCTTAATAACACTTTGTTTTCTCTAGCTTTATTGTAAGAATACAGTATTTAATACATATACAAAATATGTGTTTATAGACTGTTTATGTTACTGGTAGGGCTTCTGGTCTACAGTAGATTATTAATAGTTAAGTTTTGGGAGAATAAAAAGTCGTATGTCAATTTTCAACTGTGCAAAGGGTCAGCACTACTAACCCCCATATTGTTCAACGGCCAAGTGTATTTAGTTTGACCTTGAGTCAAAAAAAAAATTTTTAAGCCTTTCCTTCTTAAGTCCTTGATGAGAAAGACCTTTAATTTTCAAGTCTATCTTAAAGAATGTAACGGAAGCTACAGACCTCCTAAGAAAAATGCAAATTCACAAAAAAAAATTGCATAGAACTTTACATAAGGTTTAGGACAACATGAAGCCCATATGCCTCCCTGTTGCAAGCTGGATTCTCTGAAAACAGACACTGAAGTAGTTTTGTTTATTAGCAGTCAATCCCTGTGAAAGAAATTCGGGGAAAGGCCGGGCACAGTGGCTCACGCCTGTAATCCCAGCACTTTGGGAGGCCGAGGCAGGTGGATCACCTGAGGTCAGGAGTTCGAGACCAGCCTGGCCAACATGGTGAAACCCCATCTCTACTAAAAATACAAAAATTAGCCGGGGGTGGTGGCGCACACCTGTAATCCCAGCTACTCAGGGGACCAAGGCAGCAGAATTGCTTGAACTTGGGAGGCGGAGGTTGCAGTGAGCCGAGTTCACGCCATCACATTCCAACCTGGGGGACAAGAGCAAGACTTCATCTCAAAGAAAAAAAAAAAAAAAAAAAGATTTGGGGAGAAAGCCGAATTGGGCAGAGGGAAAAATCAAATTACAATTCAGGCCCAACAAAGCCTCAAGCAACCTGGCAGATCTCTGGTGGTATATCACCTGTCAGAGTTGTCTCAGGCCTGAACAAAATGGCTGGGCCTTTAAACATGTCTTGCTTGATTGCAGGATAAGTGCTGCCCTGGAAAGGATGTGACCTTAAGCAAGGAGGCTCTCCACAACTGAGGTGGAGCCTGAAGGAGCTGACAGATTAAGGCGATTTTTTTTTTTTTTTTTTTTGGCTGTCCTCTGTAGGCCAGACAGCTGAAGGCTTTCTGATGACTGACCTCCCCACAACTGGGCTGCAATTCTTCCTTGAAGGAGGATCAGGGCTGCACATCTCCATATCCACCACACTCAAACTTCACAACTTCTGTTTCAACCATTTTTAAATCCTCTCATCTTTTATTATTCACCCTTTCTCTTCTTTTCTACTTCTTCTAATTACACCAGTGTGCTTAAGGCAAAAGCCCAAGCATCTGTAGCAGAGAGGATCTGCAGTATAAGGACCTTGTGAGAGGTATACTATAGACCATGGGCTGACTGAAGTTGAACAGGGGTAGAAGGAGCCCCCACTCAGAGCAACAGGAAGCCCTACAGACTGAAGTTTCTTTGTAAATTGCTGGCCAAAGCTATAAATGAAATAAGTTCATGTGAACAACTGAGAAATTAACAGCAAATTTCTGTAAACAGACTTTCCACCAAACCAGCTAAACACATATGTCTTATAATTTATCCAACACAATAAAGAGCAATACAATATCACTCTTTGGAGGTTATAAAATTAAGCATTTATAATACTATCCTTTAAATTATAATCAGATGTAGAAAATGAAGCATATTGGCTGTAGTGGCTCATGCCTGTAATCCCAGAACTTTGGGAGGCTGAGGCAGGAGGATTGCTTGCATCCAGGAGTTTGAGACCAGCCTGGGCAACATAGAGAGACCCTGTCTCTACAAAAAGTTAAAAGTTAACCTGGCATGGTGGTGCGTGCCTGTAGTCCCAAACACTCAGGAAGCTGAGGTGGGAGGACTGCTTGAGCCCAGGAGGTTGACATGCAGGGAGCCATGATTATGCCACTGCACTCAGCCTAGATGACAGAGTGAGACCCTGTCTCAAAAAAAAAAAAAAAAAAGAGAGAGAGCAAGAACATATCTGTAATGTTTTCATCACATAGTATTTAAATAAATTAAATCTACATTTTCGAAGAAATAGATGAGAATAAACAGAAATGAGTAAAAAAATTTCTCACATCCCTTACAAGGAAAATTAATTTTATATATAACATTAAGTAATGCAAAATATATTAGCAACACTTCCCTTTTATGCAAATAACTACACATATTTTGACTCAGTCACATTAAAGACAGTAAACAAATCATCTACACATCATAACATAAGTATATTCAGAATAATTAAGGTTTCCCTACATGTTAAATCCCTGCAATTAATTTACTATCAATGGGTTTGCAGTACAGTTGGTTTCTACTCAGAAAAAAACTAAGTATTTATTTGCTTGACATATCAATGGAAAGTTCAAGCTAATATGAAAATATCAAGCAGCTTTGTCATACCAAATAATTACAATTTTGATAAATACTACTAAAGAAAAAAGATATACTTAAAAACTGCCTTAAAATACACCTGAATATAAATGTAAAGTAGACATACTTTTAATCTCTAAGCATAAAAATGTAAATAAGCTAAATGCTTAATCAACAAGGTTAGAGCAAAAATTTCCAACATTAGAACTGACAATTATTGCCAAATATTAATCAAGGTCTGTCCTATCTCCAAGTTTCAGCTGAATAACTGTCAATCTGGGGGTATCAAAAACCCCCACAACTTGATACTAAGGTGAATATATGTTATACTAAGAAAAATTCTCAATACAGAAGCCTCTGTTTATAAGTAGGTTAAGTTTTATTTGTTCTTTAATCTAAAGTGACCATCCCTATATATATTCCTGCCAAATAGAAGACTACATTACCGCTATATGTATTCTATTAAGACATTTTTCTCCAAAATATTCGTTTTGTCTACACTAAAAATTGGTTGTGAGAAATAATTCCTCTCTTCTTAATGATCTATGTACAAATGCCGTAAGAAACTTTTTAGCAGCTATGGAATCCACAATTGCTGCCTTGCCACTTACTTGGACATTATCTGGATTTAAAGGGCCTTAAGCCTACAGAACTATCTGGCTATGAAAAGTCTGATCAGCAGGACCTATAATGTTTTAGGCTTTAAACTCTCAAACTCTTAGTCTTTTAACAAAAGATCAATAGACATCTAATACTGATGCCCAGACTCTACTGTAAATTCAAAAGCATTTCTACCAATGTCTCCTACTGTACTTACTTTCAATTGCTAAGGCCAGCAGTTCTCAAAGCATAGTCTAGGGACCACAAGGGTCCCACAAAATCTTTTCAGGGAATCCACAAGGTTAAAACAATTTGCTTTGCTGGGTGCAGTGGCTCACACCTGTAATCCTAGCTCTTTGGGAGGCCGAAGTGGGACGATGGCTTGAGACCAGGAGTTCTGGATCAGTTCCATACATTACAACAGATTGCAGGCAGAAACAGATGAAAATCCAGCTGTCTTCTACTAAGTCAGACATTAAAGAGATTTGCAAAAAGCAATACCATTCTTTTAACAATTTTTTTCTGGTTTAGAAAATATCATTATTTTCCACAAAAATGTGTTTATGCTAGCAAATACTGGGCTTATTATAGTTATCTTAAACGTATTGAATATTTTCAACCGTTTCCATTTTAATTTCTAATATGGTAAGTATCAATAGATATAACCCACTAAGCAATAGCACTTTGGGGCACAGGCACTTACTTTTCACATGTTTAATCACTTGCTTTATTCTTCAAAATGACTCCTATTGTTGAACAAACCAATTCTTCACCATTTAGTTTATTTAAAACTTTCTCTACTTTTAATTACCATTGCACTATTATCTCTCCCTATTAACATGCCACATTCTTATCACTTTTATTTATTTATTTTTTGAAACGAAGTCTGGCTCTGTTACCCAGGCTGGAGTGGAGTGGCATGATTTTGGCTCACTGCAACCTCCACCTCCTGGGTTCAAGCGATTCTCCTGCCTCAGCCTCCTGAGTAGCTGGGACTACAGGCACATGCCACCACGCCCAGCTAATTTTTTGTATTTTTAGTAGACACAGGGTTTCCCCATGTTGGCCAGGCTGGTCTTGAACTCCTGAGCTCAAGTGATCCACCTGCCTCGGCCTCCCAAAGTGCTGGGATTACAAAAGATATACTTGAACTCCTGAGCTCAAGTGATCCACCTGCCTTGGCCTCCCAAAGTGCTGGGATTACAGTGAGCCACCACACCTGGAACATTCTTATCACTTTTACACCTACATAACACAATATTCTGAAAAATAAATAGCAACTAAAGCACAAATACAACAAACATAGTACAGAATAATAAACACAATAACCAACCATAAAATGACCAGCCAGGTCAGTATACACTATTTTTGGTCTCATGTGGTTTGTGTCTACAAAATATGGTGAAAATTAGTAAAAATAAGTTCTTTATATGTTACACTGATACTTCTCAAATCTGAATAAAAGACACCAGTATAAAGCTGCTTGTAGCTAACCAGAGTTAAATATGCCATAAGTCAAATAATGATGTATCACTATATTATAAGGAGATGATTAGTTCTATTCCACCACTATCAAGAGTTTCATATGTATTGTTAGTTACTGGAAATGTAGGTTACTAAATCTCTAATGTTCAAACAGTTTAAAAACAATTAAGAAGGCTCTTTTCTTGAGACTACACACGCATTAACTCAAATAGATTATAAGAGCGTTACAGTTGGTGGGGAAAAAATTATGATAAATACAAGCAATATTTTCTAATAAAGATGAATGTTAATAGAAAAATTAATGTTACATTTAAAATATAATTTGAATATTGTGTACAACAATGAAGCACTTTAAAAAACAAGTTAAAACCATACTTAATCATTCATCTTTCTCCCTTGCTGCCAACTTCCTTTTATTCTTCAAACACATGAAGCAGTTGATATTATTTCCCCAAACAATAAAACCATTTATCATAATTTCACTATACTTACTGCTACTCCTTAAAGATAATTTATATTTCCCTACATAGATTAATTGTAAAAATCTTGCAGAAGCTAAATCTGCACATTAAGTACTAGGATAAAAATACTGGCAAGTCATGAATAGGACAATATCTACCAACTGTCATTTTCAGCACTGAAAGTGGTAATCAATAAATTAAATTGATAATCTGAAAATTGATCATTCTACAACATTTGTGATACTTACAGATTATAGACTAATTTAAAACATATAGCAAAGACATAAAATCCAAACATGTCTGGGTAATAACCATGCTTATAAGTGGACTAACATTTCTGTAATATCTAATATATGCCAGGCACTAGGCTAGGTATTCCACACACCGTATCTTATTTTTTCATCACAATAACTATATCAATAGTTGTATCAACAATTTTGCCAGTGAGGAAATGGACTCTGAGAAGTCACACAACTAATAAGTAGCACAGATGAGATTAAAGTAAAAACAGGCCGGGCGCGGTGGCTCACGCTTGTCATCCCAGCACTTTGGGAGGCCGAGGCAGGCGGATCACGAGGTCAGGAGATCGAGACCACGGTGAAACCCCATCTCTACTAAAAATACAAAAAATTAGCCGGGCGTGGTGGCGGGCGCCTGTAGTCCCAGCTACTCGGAGGCTGAGCCAGGAGAATGGCGTGAACCCGGGAGGTGCAGCTTGCAGTGAGCCGAGATTGCGCCACTGCACTCCAGCCTGGGCAGCAGAGCGAGACTCCGTCTCAAAAAAATAAATAAATAAATAAAGTAAAAACAAATTCTAGTGAAATAAAATCAATAGCATAAGAACAGATTAGCCAAAAAAAAAAAACAGTTTTTCATGTGTTGGGGGGTGTTGTTGTTTCTTAAAGATATAGTGACTTGCTCTGTTGCTTAGGCTGGAGTACAGTGGTGCAATCATAGCTCACTGCAGCCTCGAACTCCTGGGCTCAAGCAATCCTCCTGCCTCAGCCTCCTGGGTAGCTAGAACTACAGGTTCATGCCACTATCTCTGGCTAACTTTTAAATATTTTGTAGAGATGGGATCTCATTATGTTGCCCAGGCTGGTCTCAAACTCCTGGCTTCGAGTGATCCTCCCAAAGTGCTGGGATTACAGGTGTGAGCCACCATACCTGGCAAAGAAAAACAGCTTTAAGATGACTTTCTTAAAGAAATAAGTGCAATTTTACAACCATTCTTTATTTCCCTAATAAGATCCAAATTTTCTTTGGGGAATCATCCCTTCAACATTCTTAATCCATAAATTTCCAGCAGTATTAACTCTATCTCCAGTTGCAGAGTAGATATGGAACCCAAACAAGCCAAAGAGGCCTAATATGACAAAATCCCACACCTGTTTTTAGAGCCACTAAAACAGACACACACACACACACACACACACACACACTCACACACATAAGGATATAAGCCAATAGCTGATGGCAGTACCCTATCTCTAGAAGATGAGGTGAAGAGGGTCCAAATAAAATTATTTGAACCACTGCATCAAGCTTCACCTAAAATCAGCCATACCAACATCTTTTTAGATATGTGATCCAATAAATTTCCATTTACTTAAGCCAGTATGAGTTAGGGTTTCTTTCACCTGCACAATACACATATCAACAAAAATTTAATGGTATAACTCATCTCCAGAAATCAAATAATGCACTTAATTATTCCCAATCTGGAATCTTAAAAAAAAAAAAAAAATGTAACGGGAATCAAGGAATCATCTTCAATACAGTCATCCCTCAGTATCTTTGGGGGATCCAGGACCCAACTTGGATACCAAAATGCACACATACTGAAGTACCACAGTTGGCCCTGTTGAACCCATAGATCTGAAAGGTTGGCCCTTCTCTCCATATACACAACTTTCACATTCCTTAAATACTGTATTTTCCATCCATTTTTGCTTGTAGATGCCAAACCAACCCATATAGAGGGCCAACTGTATTTACTGGAAAAAAAATAATATAAGTAGGTGCATGCAGCTCAAACCTGTGCTGTTTGAGGGTCAACTGTATTTGCGTATAACCTGCGTACATCCTCCCCATACTTTAAATCATCTCTAGATTACTTATAATACCTAATACAATGGAAATATATGTAAACTTTTGTCATATTGTTTAGGGAATATTGACAAGGAAAAAAGTGTACATGTTCTGTACACGCAATTTCTTTTTCCCTAATATTTTCTTTCCACGGTTTAATCCACCAATGCGGAACCCATGGATATGTATTTCAAAAAAATTCAGTGGAATTGTACATTGACCTAGGAAAATGCCACTAAAGCTTATTAAAACACCAAGCTCCTTCTGATTATATAATTCCAATGTGAAAATTTCAATTATCTTTTTAAATATGAATTTTAAATGAAAATACCTTTTTATATACAACCTTTAAAATTAGAAAGAAATGAACTATTACTTTTAAAACACAGTTTATTTGGTGGACAAACTTCTTGACAATGCAAAATTCCAGAAAATTTTTCAAAATGATCACTGGAGAAGAAAATATCAAGAACTATAATATACTATGGGTTATACTCAATAAGACAATTCACTCATTTACTATACAAGCAGTGCCTTTTTTTTTCTTTTTTTGCTTTTTTTGAAGCAGAGTCCTGCTCTGTCGCCCAGGCTGGAGTGCAGTGGCACGATCTCCACTCACAGCAACCTCTGCTTCCTGGTTTCAAGCAATTCTCTGCCTCAGCCTCCCGAGCAGCTGGGATTATAGGCGCCCGCCACCACGCCAGGCTAATTTTTGTATTTTTAGTAGAGACGGGGTTTCATCATGTTGGCCGGGCTGGTCTTGAATTGCTGACCTCGTGATCCACCCACCTCGGCCTCCCAAGGTGCTGGGATTACAGGCGTGAGCCACTGTGCTCGGCCGCCTTTTGATCTTTCTATTCTGAGGTTAGTGAGCCTCCAGAGACTTCAAATAAGCAGTCTAAGACTAATGGCACCACCTAGTGTCCTGTACTGGTCACTATCTGACTCACTGTCTTCTACTTCCTTTTGCTGTTGGACATAGGCTAGTCTTCTTCTATTGCTGTTTTTCTTTAGTAATCCTTCCAAAAGTCATTTATGTCTCATTTATATATACATACACATCAACACATCATCCTTAAGTCTCCTTCTCTCATCCCTCTCTCTTCAATTGTCCCATTACTTTAGGAACAACTATTTAGTATGCCCTTGATCTTTGCCAGGTACTTGGTCCTTAACCTATATTATCATCACAAGCACTTTATAAGCCTAATAGAACCTCTACTCACATGCCCTAGAATCCCCTAAATCTCAGATAATTGAACAGGCAGTGCAAATCTAAAACCAATTTGCCTAATTACTACCCATATGATCCAGGTACTTTTTTAAAAAAATATTTTCATACAGTGGTCAAACTACAAATCCAATTTATAAAAATTGGTAGTAAATGAATCAGTTATATCTCAAAAGAAAACAAATGGCATTAAAAGTGAAAATTAGATTTTAAGTGAGGCTCAATTCACCACTTGAAAGTGTACAGAAGTTCTGACTTTGAAAAAGTGATTTTTTTTTCACTCTTTTGTAATTAAGTTGAGCTTTTCTCAAATATCATCACAGAAAAAAACGTTATTGTTCACATCTGCTGGTTATAATATCATTTTCTAGGCCGGGCACGGTGGCTCACGCGTGTAATCCCAGCACTTTTGGAGGCCGAGGCAGGTGGATCACGAGGTCAGGAGATTGAGACAATCTTGGCCAACATGGTGAAACCCCGTCTCTACTAAAATAAAAACAATTAGCTGGGCATGGTGGTGTGCACCTGTAGTCCTAGCTACTCAGGAGGCTGAGGCAGGTGAATCGCTTGAACCCAGGAAGCAGAGGTTGCAGCAAGCTGAAATCGCACCACTGCACTCCAGCCTGGTGACAGAGCAAGACTCCGTCTTAAAAAAAAAAAAAAATTTGTAGTATTTTATATTATAAATTCCAATATTATAGCTTATCATCAGCTAAATCAATTTTTTTTTTTTTTTTTTTGAGACAGAATCTCACTCTTTTGCCCAGGCCGGAGTGCAGTGGCACTATCTCGGCTCACTGCAAGCTCCGCCCCCCGGGTTCACACCATTTTCCTGCCTCAGCCTCCCGAGTAGCTGGGACTACAGGCACCTGCCACCGCACCCGGCTAATTTTTTGTATTTTTTTTTTTAGTAGAGACGGGGTTTCACCGTCTTAGCCAGGATGGTCTCGATCTCCTGACCTCATGATCCGCCCACCTCAGCCTCCCAAAGTGCTGGGATTACAGGCGTGAGCCACTGCACCCAGCCAGCTAAATCAATTTTGGGAAGAGGGCTTGGACCCAAATTATCACTGTTATTTTCATTTTAAGAAAATTTGGCCAGGTGTGGTTGCTCACAACTGTAATCCCAGCACTTTGGGAGGCCGAGGCAGGAGAATCATTTGATGTTCAAGACCAGTCTACCCAACAGAGCAAGACCCCGTCTCTACAAAAAATAAAGAAAAAAATAGGTATTTTGATAAAAAAGAAAATTCAACTGAAACATTGGTATAGAGACAAATAGACCAATGGAACAGAATTAGAACTCAGAAATTGACCACCATGCAAACAAAAAACTATTAAGGCAATAAACTTTTCAGAAAATTATGCAAAGATAATTGGTTATCCATATGCAAAAAAACTCAAGTCTCCAACTCTACCTCACACCATACACAAAAATTACATACTACCAGATGAAAGATCTACCTCTGCAAAGCACATATAGGAAACTCTGACCTTAGAATAGGAAGTAATTTATTAAATAAGGCATAAGAACATAAGGCATTTTTAAATTGATAAATTTGATTACATTTCATTTTAAAACTTGTGTGAGGCAAAAGACACCACAAAATGAAAGACAAGTCACATACTAGGCACAGACCTATATGGCAAATATAATCAAAGAATTTGCATCCATAAAATACAAAAAAAACTCATGCAAATCAGTAATTTAAAATATCTCAAAAGAAAAAAATGAGTAAAGGACACTAAGAGGCAATCACAAGATGGGAACCGTAAAAGGTAAATACATGTATAAGAAAAAAGGCTCAGCCTCACTATATATTTTCAAAATTCAATTAAAACCACAATGAGAAACATTTCACACCTACAAAATAGAAATTAGAACTTCTGTTTATACCAACTCTTAGCAAGACAATTGAGAAAGGGAATGCTCAGATACCACTGGAAAGAACAACTCAGCAACATCTACTGAAGTGCAACGTGTGCAAGCCCAATGACACAACAATTCCACACACAAGTATAAACCCCAAGGAGCACTAGCCCATAAAACTTTTTATGATAATGGAATGATTCCATATCCACAATATCCAATACATTACTCACTAGTTACATGTGGCTATTAAACACTTTAAATGTTGCTAGTGCAACTGAGGAACTGAGTTAATTTTAATTAATTGAAATTTAAATATCCACATATTTAAAATACAGTCCTCAAGAATCTTTCACATATGCATAAACAGATCAGTACAAGAACCTTAAATGCAGTAGTGTTTCTAATACTGAAAAACCTGTAATTCCTCAACCAAAGAATAAATTGTTATGTATTCACACAATTCTATGCAGGTGAAAATAAATTACATATAAATTACATGCATTAACAGGGAAAAATCTAAAAATTCAATGTTACACAAAAAAGCGAGCTAAAGGAGAGACACTGTAAAATATGTTTTAGAACATGCAAATCAATACTTCATATTGCTTATGAATATATACACATATATTTTAAGCACTAAGAAAAGCATTACAGCTAAAAACAAAACTGGAACACCAGTGAACTTTGAAATAAGACAGAAAATGGACTGAAGACAGGTATACAGAGAGCCCCAGATGTACTTGTAATGTATTCCCCTTTTATCATTTGGGTGGAAGACTCTGCCCACCCAAATCTTCAACAAATCTAAGTGTTGAGAGATTGGGCACATGGGTGTTTGTTTTGGTACTGCTAGTTTGTTCTACATAAAGTATTTCATAAGGAAAAACTAAAAGTAAGAAAATTCATGCTACAAACTGTAGAACATCACTAGCAAGTTTGAGAGGTTCCTGTTTATTCTTTAATTTCTCTCCATCTCACACAGCTTACTAACATCCATCACTAGGTACAATGAAATCAAATTTGTGAAGGCCTAAAACACCCAACTGTATTTTCATGATGAAGCATAGCCTGTCACTAAAAATGTTTTCTGTTTCCTAGTAAAAGCAGTAAAAAGCAAAGTTTCTCTTTTTCTTATGCCTTTTGACATCGAATTCAATTCCCCTGTGCAGTATATGTGGAAATCAAATATTTGGGGTGGGAGACGAGGCAGGGAGAAAACTTTGCTATTACCTGTGGGATAATTCATGGATTCCTAAACCAGGCCATTTAGCCATGAGGTCAATATAACATACGTTTTAAATAACATTTAATCTACTCTGCTGAACTCTTTATTAAATGTTTATGTTTTGCAACAATTGAAGAATTCAGAGGATTACATATTAGGTCTTTCTGCCACAACAAGACACTCTGTTTCTCTCCTAATATAAAAAAATCAAAAGCTAATAAATGTATTCATGAAAACATAAACAAGCAAGCATCACATTCCATTCAAAGAAAGCCTGTCTCCAAAAGTTTTCTTGAGTTAGTCAATATTACTATTGAAAAGCACAAATACATGTTTTATCAATTACACTCCTACTAATCCCTAGAATTGTAAATTCCATGACAGCAAATACAGTATCACTTTTGTATTCTCAAAGAGTATCACAACATGACTGAATTAATAAATGAATACATGAATGATGCTACCTATTTATTCATCAGTATGAAATGGGTTCTATGTTGGTTTGTTGTGCTTCATGACTAAGACAAAAATAATATGAAAAACGAAATAAACATGCTTGATAAAGCCATTCTAACTCAGTATTGAGGTATCACACCAGAATCTGAAGTTCAGGTAGGAGAATCTCAAAGCTTCTTCCTCTCCTTGCCTTCCCTGCCCCACCCTCTACCTCTCAGAGAAAGTAATAAGATAAAAGCCATGTATATCTTACAGAAGAACTGGCACAATTATATAAAAGTACATGCAAAAAAGATAATAAATGCGAGTGGTTTTTTTTTGGTTTTTTTTTTGGTTTTTTTTGAGATGAAGTCCCACTCTTGTCATCCAGGCTGGAGTGCAATGGCATGATCACTGCAACCTCTGCCTCCCAGGTTCAAGTGATTCTCCTGCCTGAGCCTCCCACATAGCTGGGATTTACAGGTGCCTGCCACCATACCCAGCTAATTTTTGTACTTTTAGTAGAGACGGGGTTTTGCCATGTTGGCCAAGCTGGTCTCGAACTCCTGACCTCAGGTGATTCACCCACCTCGGCCTCCCAAAGTACTGGGATTACAGGTGTAAGCCACCGCACCCGGCCCGTGAGTGTTTTTTGTAGTGGAAAACTTGAAAAATCCAGTGTCTATTAATAGAAAACTGACTAATAAAAATAACTCATAGCTCTAGAGAAAATGGTAGAGAAGAAATTTCAAAAACCTGCATGAATGGCAGGAAGAACATTTAAGTTTCTGGACTGTAAGGGCCAATTACATGCTCAGAACAATGAAAAAAAAAAAAAGAGCCATAATAAGAAAAATCACATTGAGAAATGCCAGAATACCAGGAGGAAAGAGGAGATTCTAAGAATGTCCAAAGAGAAAAAAATAGGTCACATATAAAGAATCAGCAATCAGTGTGGCATCAAACTTCACATAGGCAACACTGGTTACTAAAGGAGCAAGGCCTTCAAGTTTTTGAGGAATAATTATTTTCAATCTGCATTTCCACACTTAATTGAAATACCAACCTATGTAAAGGTAGAATAAAGACATTTTAGACCTATATGTACTGAAAAATTTTATTTCTCACATATTCTTTTCTCAGGAAGCTCTGGAGAATGTGCTTGAGCAAAACAAAGGCATAAACAAATAAGACTAAAAATAACCAAAAAGCAAATTGTCCTCCAGAAGAGCAACAAAGGGAAGTCCCAGGATCAGAGCTGAAAAGAGTAAGACAACTCCTTATTAAAGTAGAATAGAGGGCTGAAGGAGAGAAATTTCCAGGAAAAAAAAATATTGAGTTTTGAACCTATGGTAAACAAAGAAAAATTAATGGGATGTGCTGGAGAGATCTGCTGAAACACTGAGGGGGGAGATTAGCAAATTAGCCAATAGGAAACCAAGCAAATGAATAAACAAGGCTATAAATAATGTGGTGGGAAAGGGGGACCAAATATTTGTTTAAGCAAATGAATGTAATGTGCTATATTACAGCACTCAATACTTACATAGTCACTATAATATAAATAGCAATTATAGACTGCTTATAGATTGAACCAAAATTATTATACAACTTTTCAGAACTCGGTGCACTGGTATATAATATGATCTGTATCCCAGGCCCCAATAAAAAGGTCAATAGATAACATCTAAAATTGGTTAATCAGAAAAGCTGAATACACATATTATTTAGGAATAAGCTAGTATCAGAAGGAACAAACTAACAGTATTGTAAGTTGCTGCTTCTGGAGAACCCACGGTAGGATAGGAGACTGTTATATTTTATTGTAAACTTCTGGCAGTAATCAGTTTTTATTCACATGTGAGAATTACCTTAACACAAACAAGTTCTTAGCATTATCAACTTTGATGATATTTAAATTAGTAGAAGAAACAGTAAGCAGGGAACACAGTTAACAAAACATAAAATATAAATTTCCCTGAATTATTTGAAGTTTAAAAATAACCAATTTAGGAACTAAAACAGTGATCACAACTTGGAAGGATGGAAAAAAGGTAGAAGTGGTGTGAGATAAAGAGTCACCTAATCACAGAACACAGAAGAGCAAAAGCATCGAGAAAATAATTTCTAAGGCTGGGGACAGTGGCTCACGCCTATAATCACAGCACTATAATCACAGTGGCTCACACCTATAATCACAGGCCAAGGCAGGAGGATCACTTGAGGCCAGGCATTTGAGGGACAACATAGCGAAACCCTGTTTCTACAAAAAAAATTAACAAATTAGCTGGGTGGAGTGGTGCATGCCTGCAGTCCCAGCTGCTCAGGAAGCTGAGGCAGGAGGATAGCTTGAGCCCAGGAGTTCAAGGCTTCAGTAAGCTATGATCGCACCACCGTACTCCAACCTGGTGAGAGGGCAAGAACTTGTCTCTAATTAAAAAAGCAAAACAAACAAACAACAAAGAAAAAGAATCTATAATTCTACTACAGGTTGAGACAACCACAATAAGCACTGAAAACAATCAGTTACAAGTGGCTGATTTTGGGGGAGGGGAACAGCAAAACATAGGACAAGATTTTTCTTGTTTTTCATTATTAGACCATCTGTTCTATTTGATTGTTAACCATGTACACGTATTACCTTTGAGGATTTTTTTTTTTTTAATGGCCTAAGCTATAATGGGTCAGAGTCCTAGGGGTTCCCTGAAACTTGTTACTAAAATTCTCTCAAAAGGATAAAATGTACTTAACATACACAGTCTTCAAAACTTAGAATATCCCTATCTGGAACATTCTTATAAAGGAATACAAGATGAGTGAGCAAAGAAATACTAATTTATTAGAAAGAAAGCTGAGCAGGACAAGAAGTGTTTCCAATAATATGAACATGTATAGAAAGAATGAGCAATGAAATTCAATCTGAGTCATTTAATTAAATGAGCAAATAATTGAGAAAAATGGGCTGGGCGCGGTGGCTCACCCCTGTAATCCCAGCACTTTGGGAGACCGAGGCAGGCGGATCACGAGGTCAGGAGATCGAGACCATCCTGGCTAACATGGTGAAACCACCTCTCTACTAAAAATAAAAAATATTAGCCAGGCATGGTGGCGGGCGCCTGTAGTCCCAGCTACTTGGGAGGCTGAGGCAGGAGAATGGCATGAACCCAGGAGGTGGAGCTTGCGGTGAGCCGAGATCACACCACTGCACTCCAGCCTGGGTGACAGAGCGAGACTCCGTCTCAAAAATAAAAGAAAACAAAAATGATTACATCGAGTTGATAACGCATTCCCAAAAATTCTAAGGCAAATTTGTCACCACCTCAATCACAGAAAACAAAGATCATTTTGCTAAAGATTTTCGAGTTAATTATATCTAATCATCCTATTTAACATAATTCTGAAAAAAATACATTTGCACATGCTTACATGTTCAAAACAAACTACTAGTAAATATTCTATAGGCCAGGCACAGTGACTCATGCCTGTAATCCCAACACTTTGGGAGGCTGAGGCAGGCAGATCACTCGAGGGCAGGAGTTCGAAATCAGGCTGGCCAACATGACGAAACCTCTTCTCTACTAAAAATACAAAAATTAGCTAGGCCACATGCCTGTTATCCCAGCTACTTGGGAAGCTAAGGCACGAGAATCATTTGAACCCAGGATGGAGAGGTTGCAGTGAGCCGAGATCATGCCACTGCACTCCAGCCTGGGCGACAGAGGGAGACTCCATCTCAAAAAAAAAAAACAAAAAACAAAAAAACACACACACACAAAAACAAACAACAACAACAACAAAAAGATATTCACTCAAGGAATTCTTATATTATGTATACGTTAAACAACCATGTTACAGAAAACAACCCATTTAGTAACATGAATAACAATTTAAAGAAAAAGGTAGAGCACAAAACTATCATGCTATTAACATCTAAAGATATTATATAATCACAACTTCAGCCCATGGCACTCAACAGTAAACATAACAGCTACATTCCTTAATTTTCAGCAAAGAATCTTTGATTTTTATCAGAATTGATACGTGAATTACTAGATATTATGATCCTTCATTTTTTCCCAGCTAAATAAAATGCTTCAATTTTGATTACTCCTAAATCTGTTGTATTAAGTCTAAAACTGATTAATGATGTACCGTATCCTGCTAAGTAGAATTAAATTAGTGTATAATTGATTAGTGTATAATTGAAGCAGTTGTAGATTTACCAACTTTAATTAAGGTGGCTTATTACAGATAATTCATACTATAAGAGAGAAAATAGAAGCAACAAGTTCATCAAAACCTTAAATTAAGATCAAAGATACAATATTAAAGATCAGAAAAAAGGCTATAGGCTAATACTGAGTACTTTGAAAGTAAAAAATCTTGGTACAAATCCTTTTAGAGGAGAAAACCAATTATTAATATTGACCTTTTAGGCTAGATTTTCCAAGAAATTACACTATTTGTGATAATTTACTATAATAAGTGATGCCAACTTATGTAAGCAAATAAAAGAATACATCTAATAATATTTTGTCTACTTACAACACTACACTAAAAAAATAAAATAATTAAATATTTCTCATAACTCCTTTAAAAAGGTATTCAAGCCAGAGGAAAAGCTCATAATTCTCACTACAAAAATAAATAAAAACTAATTTATTAAGAAGGAAGCAAGTGAGGAAAAAGAACATTTCTGAAACAAAACACAGAAGTAGTGTCTGCAGTTCTCTCAATACCCTTGTGGGTGGTAACTAAAGCCCAGAAACTTTTACACATAAATTGCTAACTCCCCTGAGTTTAAAGCCATGGTAATTAGGCTCATTATCTTACATGTTAATGACACAGAGACAATAAGTTTGCAGTGAATAATTCATATACTATCAGCTCTCACTGTGATGTTCATTGCTAACAGTTTATTTACAGTACAAGTTACACTGCATTTTTTTCTACAGTTTAAATTTATTGCCTAAACAGAAATCATTTCATGTGAAAGTCTAATTTACTATCAATAAATAATAATTTCAAGCATATATTGGCGTGTATATTTGTATAATTTTTACTCATTATTCATAACTAGTTATGATAATCAATAAACCATCATAAGAATGTCATGTAGAAAGATTAAAGTATCTATAGATTATGTATAGATGATTATTCTAAATTAAATTTCAAAAACAATATGCTCAATTGATATAAAATTATAAATTGCTTTAGTAACTCATATTTTTCATTTAAGTATTAATATCACCACTCACTTTAAAACGTACATATAGATTATTGTGAAACTTTGAATATCAAAGTACCATTTAGATTTCCTTATTATGCAAATACTGACTGTAAAATACAGTTGACCCTTGAATAAAATGGGTTTGAACTGCGCAAGTCCACTTACAGGCTGAAATTTTTCAACCAAATGTGGATTGAAAATACAGTATTCACAGGACACGAAACTTGCACATACAGAGGGCCAACTTTTCCTTTATGTAGGTTTCACAGCACCCACTGTAGGCCTTACGTATTTGTAGACTTGGGTCCTGGAACCACCCGCCCATGTATACTGAAGGATGACTGTAATATCATGTACAATATAAAATTCAGTAACATATAAAATTGCAGTTGTCTTCAATTTTTACCCATTTTTGTAATGGATTTAATATCACACTTTTATTTAACAAATTAAAGATAAGTCCATTTTAATCTCTTTCAAAATGACTCTTAGTTGCAGTAACTCATTTCGCTTTTCACATATTATGAGAACTTTTATGTTACTATGTTACCTAAGTTATTGTGATTTCAAAACTTTCTCTAAATCAGAGAGGTAAAAATTTTCCATAAATGTCTGTACTTCTACAATGATTCCTTCAAAAATACTGTTTTGACATATGGTTGCATCAATAAAAACAGGTTAGGTTCATGTACCATTTATCAGGTAAGAACTGCAAAATATCAGTGGCTTAAAACAATGAGGTCATTTTCTTGCTTACACTAGCTGTTCATCATAAGTCATTTGAGGACTCCACCCCACATTTATTCATCTCAGTACCCAAGATGATGGACCAATCGCCATCTCACATTTTACCAGTTAGCATGGTAAATGGAAAGGGTAGTCTGGACAGTCTTGCACTGGTAATTAAATACTCTGGCCTGTAAAAACATTATTTTACTTCTGCTCACAACTAAGCACAATTATCTGAGAAAGTTTATCCTTCAAAAAGTTTAAATCTTTACAATTTCAAAAAAAAATGTTTACCTCACTAAGTAGGCCATGAAGATAGGTTACATAATGTTCACTAAAGACAAAGAGCATTCCAGGTTCCTTTTTGTATTAAATAACTATCAAATCATAACAATCAGTTCTTGCCAAATCTGCTAAACATGTAACCAGGATAATGTTACATACTCTTTCAAAACTGCAAATTTGACCACATCACTTGCTTAAAATCCTCTAATCTTCTCAGCATGGCGCTCCATGAAATGATCCCTGACTGCCTTTCTGTCAACTCTGAATACTCAATAAAATTTACAAAATCCTCCAAGGGAGACAAAACTAATAAATATGCTGCACGCAGGCTTTCCTGCCTTTTCACGTGTCAGAATGCTTTCTCTGCCACCTCCACTTGAAAGCTTCCTCTTCCTCCAACTAAGCTTAAGCCTATCGCCACTGTGAAGCTTTTCTTGACTCTGATTACAACACCCAAAGGATTTTGTACTCCCTCAACACTGATTCCAGATCTGCACTGTGACTGTTCATTGACTACCCACTAGTTATGAGCTTCTCAAAGGCAGACACTATTATTTACAAATATGAGTCCCTGGCATGAGACATTTAGTGGCTAACAAATGTCTAGAAAATGACTAAAGTTCCACAGTGCCAAAGAATGGTCTTAAAGAACAGCAGTACGTTTTAGAAATGAAGAATACCTGTTCTGACTGTCCATGGAGATATAACTGCAAAAGTAAGTTTGCTTGACAAATTCCTTTTAGTATTTAAATGCTAGAGCTAATTTTGTTGGTGGCAATTCTAATAAATTAACTTAAAGTTATAGGACATTGAACTAATTTTTCTTTCATTCATTCCCCAGACTTTTATTTATTCAACTCAGATGTACCAAATGCCAGGATCTATGAGAAATTCTAAGAATGCCATTCATGTTAGTGGAGCTGTTGTCATCATTATACATATTAGACTGTCAAATTATGCCCCCAGTTAATAGACAAGATAGACTCCTTGTGGCTCAAAAGTAAAAGCAGAACCAAGAGGCAATGACAGGGTAAGGGAGCAATTATACCCTGTGTCCTTAAAAGTGTTGCAAAACCTGCTTTCCTGCCACCAAGCCAAAGAACAGTTCCTTTTGGTGATCATTTGGAAATTCCCCAAATGATCACCAAAAGACTACCTGGTGCCAACTGACCAACCACCTGGAAACAACCAACTAAGAGACACTGGTGGTTTGGGGATTAAAGGTCATCTAATCAAGACTTTATTCCTTACTTCCCTGACCCCCCTCCCCTGTCCTACAATTTTTACCTTTATAATTTCTAACTCGCCAACCCCCAACTAGGAGCTCATTTTTTTTTACACCACAGGCTGCATATCCCCAGCCTACGATTGTTTTCTATAGAAAAATAAAGCTCTCCTTTTTTCCTCCATGGATCTCATGGTCTTTTGTTACATGACAAAAATAGGCCGTTTAATATTTTACTCATCTAAATTTGTAATATCTGATGTTCACTTTGACCATAAACATAACAAGAAAATACTGTACAGCATAATTTTATATTAACGCAATTCACTGTAGTTATTAAAAAGTTTGAACAATGATTATCCACTAGCCATAAAACTGTCAACAGTTTAACAGCAAATAAACAAAGGAAGGTACCACACTTGGCAAATACAAAATGACTATTTGTCCATCGTGTCTGTGCAACTAAAACAGATTTAGGCTCCCCATTGGTACAAAAGGAAAAACACACAAAAAAAGAAGGAGATTCCTTTTAAACACAGAGCTCCTTGCTCCAAACTTGTAACAACTTTTTTTTCTTTTTACATTCACTACACAAACTCTGTGCTTAGATAAGAAAAGTAACAAGGGCTCTTCTTGCCTTTTTTTTTTTTAACTGTCAACTTTTTGAAGTATGCTATTGAATAATATTTTTCAGGTTTACAATTTTAGTATGAAACATTTTAATCAAAAGCAATCTGACATTAAAATGTCTTTTTAGAAGATCTTCTAAAATTTCTTTTTAGAAGAAAAAATAAGGAAATAAAAAAAAAGAGGCATATCTAGATCCAGCAACCGAACCTGAAAGGTAAATATTAAAAATACTGCATTTGGTGTTTTTGGTGAGCTAATTCCTTTTTTACTATTTGGGGGACTCTATTTAAGGAAAGGAATACAAAATTAGGTGTGAAGTAAATATCCAGAATGAGAAAATAAATTACAACTAATCACTAACTTTAAAAGGCTAATAAATGCCAAAATATAAATTTCAAAAACAAGAGCATATCTTTATTAACTGCCTAATCTATCTATACAATGCTTTTATTTTCTTACATTTCTGGTTGCATTTCTTGATTTCCTCTTCATATAACAATTTTGTAATATTAAGAGAATAGAAAGATAATTTTATCTTTTTACTACTGTGTTTGATCAATTTTTAGTATTGAAAGTGTAGGCTGGGCACGGTGGCTCACGCCTGTAATCCCAGCACTTTGGGAGGCTGAGGCGGGCTGATCACTTGAGGTCAGCAGTTCAAGACCAGCCCGGCCAACATGGTGAAACCCCATCTCTACTAAAAATACAAAAATTCGTTAGGCATGATGGCGCATGCTTGTAGTCCCAGCTGCTCAGGAGGCTGAGGCAGAAGAATCGCCTGACCTGGGAGGCGGAGGTTGCAGTGAGCAGAGATTGCGCACCCCTGCACTCCAGCATGGGTGACAGAGGAGACTCCATCTTAAAAAAAAAAAAAAAAAGGCAGTGTAGAGAGTTTATATCAGCATTATAACTTCTTTATAACTTCTTTATAACTTATTACTGATAATGTCACATATATTCTTAGGAATATTATCAAATTTACGAAAACCACAATCAAGTTCCAAGATTTAGAAAAAATTTCCAGACTAAACACTTAAACAATGTTTCTCTTCCTCTGCCTCTACCACAAAGAACATATTTATAATGCTCTAAGACCCTTGCCCCTACTGAGCTGGGAGGCAGGACTTGACTCTAGAGGTGGGGTTCAGACACCCAATTAAATTGAGGACTAGCTGAAAGATGGTTAGGCAGAAGAAGCTTTCCATCAGACACACCCACTAGTGTACCATGTCAACACTGCCATGAGAACACCCAGGAGTTACCACTACTTTCCATGGCAATGACCCAATGACCCAAAAGTTACTATCCCTTCCCTAGAAATTTCTGCATAAACCACCCCTTAATCTGCATGTTATTAAAAATGGGTATTAATAATTGCCCTGAACTGCTACTCTCTGCCTACAGGGTAGCCCTGCTCTGCAGGAGCAGTCACGGAGCTATAACACCACCAGAGCTGTAACACTGCCTGTTCAACAAATCTGTTTTCTTCTACCTCTGGCTTGCCCCTGAATTCTTTCCTGGGCAAAGCCAAGAACCCTCAAGGGCTGAGCCCCACTTTGGGGCTCACCTGCCCTGCAAAACTACATCTATGTATCACAAGGCCAGGGAAGTAGACACAGTGGACAGTAATAATATTCCTGGAAGTAATGCCTACAAAATAACTGGACACATAAACAACTGCTAACCATATACTCTCTCTAAATGTATCCTCTACTCAATTTTCCCTTAGCTCAGGCCGCTCTAATGCCACCCAATATGAAGGTATGATACAGGGAAAGTCTAAGTGAAAAGGAATCGCAGTTTTAATGGATTAAAATACCTAACTTTTGCAAACCTTACCCCGCCTCACCCAAAATATTATGTTAACACATTGCTTGAGATTCTTCCAGAGTCTTGGAAGGACCCTGAAATATAGGTTAACTGTCTACAAACTAAATCCATTTCTATTTCCTAACCTAATCTGAAGACTGACTTTCTATTTCTTTTAACTACAGAAACTGTCAGAATAATCAGACTCATTTCCTCAATGATACTTTGCTACCTTTAACATATATAAGATCTATTTTCTAGAGCATGATCATCTCCAACTTCTATACCAATTAAATTAGGTGCAGTGACACAAAAATTCTCTTCTATTCCTGTTTTAATTGTGTCTCAACAGTAATGCAAGCCCTACAATGCCTTTCTATTTACTTCAGACAAAGATAAACACTGCAGATCCCAGTTAGGTTTCTTTCGTGATAAGTATCGTTTAAAAGAAAAAAACTGTTAGTAGCCTTAAAAAGTCCTTGTTTCACACAGCCTAATAAATTCCCTCTAATTTCATGTAAGACCTAGTCCTGAGGCACAATAGCTTTAGGAATGGGTAATTTAGAAGTTCAACAAGATCATTAAGGATCCAAGTTCTCACCATCTTTTCACTGTACCATCCAGTGTTTTGGTTTTATCCTGACCTAGGCCCCAAATAATTACAAGATAGCTCCCACAATTCCAAGAACCCATCTAGATAGAAACATCCAAAAATGAGGGGAGAAGAGGTGTTACCTTTCCAAGAAGCCCCTCACTAAACCTCCCCTCATGTTTCATTGGCCACATATGAGTTATTGGTCAGATATCAGTCATATGTCCAGGTCTTAATTAATGACCAGCAAGAAAAATGGGATAATCATGAGTGGCCTAGACTATACAGAATTTACTCACATCACACGGTGAAGAGGTGAGTCGACAAAAAAAAAAAAAAAAAAAAAAAATGTATCTGCCACAAGGAGAACAGCAGTAATGAATGGCTGTGGAGTAAGCTTCTTATTAAGTAAATTGGATAGCTAATTTTGACATTAATTACAGACCTTAGCTATGACATATATTTGATTACAGGAAAGGGTTAGATGATGTTTTAGATTCATTACAACTCTTATGTTCTACAAGACAGGCAAATAATACAGTGGTTAAAAGCTTGGGTTTTAAAGTCAGATTGTCCTGGGTTTGAATACCCATCCACCACTAATTTGCTGTAACAATCTTGGTCAAGTTATCTTCCCTCTTCTGAAAATCCAGATAGTAATAATATTTAACTCATATTGCTAGGAGAATTAAATGGATGATGAATGCAAAATGCTTAGCATTTTACCTAAACTTCACAGGAAGTAATAAATATTATCATCAGTCTATAACATATAAACTATAATAATTTTTGTACTACTAATTTAGAATTTGTGATAACTAAAACACAGGTTATTTCAAAATCAGAAAAATTATTGATTCTACCTCCAATATAGGATAAATAACAAACTGAGGATTTGAGAGGTTTAATGACACACTGAACAGCTATCTCTTCCCCCTACTCCTCCTCCTTTCTCTTGAATAGGCATCTCCTCCACTTAGAATTTAAATGCCTCCAACATTCCCTTAGGTTTACTCCTGCCCTCAATATTACAAAACCAAATTCATTGCTTCCTTCAACCATATTGCTTCTCCTTTTGAAGTTAATAGTATCAGCATTTAACTATGCAGACACCAAACACAAAACTTCAAAATCTTTCTCAACGCCCTCTCTCTACATGGATCACTCACTAAATCCTGTCAGTTCTAACTCTGGGCCAGGCATGGTGGCTCATACCTGTAATCCTAGCAATTTGAGAGACTGAGGTGGAAGAATCGCTTGAGCTCAGGATTTTAAGACCAGCCTGGGCAACATGATGAGACCTCGTCTCTACTAAAAATAAAAATAAAAATAAAAAATTGGCCAGCCATGGTGGCACACATCTGTAGCCCTAGCTGCAGTGAGCTGTGATCATGTCACTGCACTCCAGCATGGGTGACAGAGCAAGACCCTGTGTCAAAAAAATGAAGCAAAACAAAAATACCTCTGAATTTGATTTTTAATCCATCCCTGTGTTCTAAAGTCACTGCTACTACTACCCTATAAGAAACCCTCATTATTTCATTCATATCTATTATGAAGTTTCCAAACTGGTATACCTGCCTTTCCACAGCCTCAACTTCTCACTACTTCATCCTGTATTCTATCAACTATCTTTGTAAACTGCAGACTAAGTATGTTTGCCTGCTGAAAAATCTTCTACAGGTCCCCAACTAACTGTAAAATAAAAAGCCAACTTTAACCTTGTATATAAAACTTTTCACAATTCGGCCTGAACCTACATTGTAGCTTCTTCTTTACCTCTCCCTCCATGACATACCCAGTGTTTTACCCAAACTACACAATATCTCACCATTCTCCAAATAGACCTTGCCTACTTCTGTGTGTTCATGAAGAACCCTCTATTTGGGGAATAGGAGTAACTTCTCCTTTGATCTCCCTATACCCAACTATTTCTACTCATCCTCAAATATTAGTTCTCTATGATAGCTTCTTGCATACCTCACAGCTAGAGAAAATTACCGTTCTTGCAGAATATTATTTGTAATTGTGTCATAGCCATCATCACTCTATATAATAGCTAGTTACTGCCTGTCTATAACTCCAAATAGACTGAAATTTTTTCAGGGCCAGGTTGTATCTTAGTCATCTCTGCATTTCTAGTACATAGAGTAAACATTCAGTAACAACTGGTAAATGGATGAATAGGGAGAGAGTGGCGCAATAAGTCTTCAGAAGCTCTTGTACTTCACATATTACTAAAAATACTTATTGAATAGGAAATTTAAAGCTCAATTCTACATTCTCTATTAGAGTATAAACTATGAGTGAAGGACAATTACTGTCTGGCACTGTATTCAGTGTCTAAAATAGGGCTTTACACATAGTATAAAACTAACAAATATTAGTTAAATGAATAAATACATGAATTGATAAATTGAAGAACTGAATGATCTGGTAATTTGCATATGACAGAATAACGGGAAAACCCTTTCATTCATTTCTGGCTGAATTTCTCAACTATTTAAATATCACACATATCTGTGTATCTAAGAGCAAGATTCTACAATGCCACGTATCTTATTTGGAAGAAGGTGATAATCAATCAGTATTTATTACTTCAAGTTGGCTCATTTTACCATTCATTTCCTACTTAAGCCCTATAGTAATTTAACTTTGTAAGAACTATGTCAGGCCTTAAATATATGATGAACAAATAAAAGTGTGTGTGTGTGTGTGTGTGTGTGTGTGTGTGTATGCATGCACATGCATATACAATAAAACAACGTAAGATCTCAAATTCTTTTTGAAAGTCTTAAGGATATAAACTATATACAGAGAAAAATAGAAGCACAGACACAGTGACACATGAATGCCCCACTCACAAATGAAAACAAAACAAATATTTTGCAATAATCCATTTACTTCTAGTGTTTTGGGCTTTCAACTCTATAGTCATAAAAAATGTTCAAAACTAATAGTAAGAACACTATTTTCCTCTAGCATGCCTAAAAAAAAAATAAAGAAAATAAGAAAAGCTAGAGCCTTCCTCCCACTAAATACTCTGTTAAATTAAGAAGTAATATGTTTTGGTGTAGTCATCATTTCAGTAATTATATTCCAAAGAACCCTATAACTTACAAAACCAGCAACAACAGAAGAGAATTTCACACAAATTTTGGTCATGGAATACTTTACTGGAAGACATGAAAAATAGATAGTGGCAAAAAGCAGCAGAAAATATTTATAATCATAAAGCAATGAGAAAATATACACCAAAATATCATCAATTCATTTATATCTTCCAGTGGCCTTTATCCTCCTTTCTAATGTTTATCATCCTTTTCTCTGCCAAATTTCTGCTACCAATCCATCATCTCTTCAAATGGCTTGCAATAAAATGAACAAACAAAACTCATGCTCCTTCAAGGAGAATTGATATTAGTGATCATGGTGAGACCACAGATCCATAAAATCTTTAGGTTAACAGAGCAGCTGATATAAAAGTAGAATACATCTGCTAAACCAACTGCCTTTTTAAACTTGTTTAAAAAGTTATTTTGAACAAGTATACTCAAACACTTAATAAAAGAATTTGAAGGCTGGGCACAGTAGATCATGCCTGTAGTCCCAGCACTTTGGGAGGCCAAGGCGGGCAAATCATGAGGTCAGTAGATCAAGACCATCCTGGCCAACATGATGAAACCCCGTCTCTACTAAAAATACAAAAAATTAGGTGTGGTGGCACGTGCCTGTAAGCCCAGCTACTCGGGAGGCGGAGGCACGAGAATCGCTCGAACCCAGGAGGCGGAGGTGGCAGTGAGCCGAGATTGCACCACTGCACTCTAGCCTGGTGACAGAGCGAGACTCCACCTCAAAAAAAAAAAAAAAAAGCAATCTGAAAGGTCATGTAACCCAATTAACCCTCCATCTACTGATTCATTTGCTAGTACTCCTACCAAGAGTCAATAATCTGGTCTATGCTTTAACACCTCATAAGAAAGGGAACTCACTACTTCCAAAACAAGCTGATTCTATTTTTGTATTCCTTTACTACTAGAAAGTTTTCCTTTATTGAGAAAAAATCATTCAGTCCATGTCTTCTACATGAAGGAAGCCCCTCAAAGAAAGATGGATATTATATATATCCTAATTCTCTTTCTTTGAATTAAAATTACAGTTTCTTTATGACATAGTTTTAAATTCCTTCAACAATTAAAAGGAGGTTAGAATCTACCACCCCCACCATGAGGTTCAACCTGAGAAATAATACATATCCATCAAAAAAGCAGCATATGTGTAATTATTATCCTCTTGATAAAATTTTTAAAATTTTAAAACAGAATACTTGTTCTTCTGTAGGTGGGCTGCCATAAATGCCCAGGGAAGCTTGTAACCAATGTTTTATTGTTGAAGAACGGGGGATAAAAAGGAAAAAAGACAGTAAAAGAATCTCTAAAACACAAGAACCTATTTCTTTGCCCTCAACTTTACTCTTTTTGACGCTAAGGTTACACTGTTTCATATATCAATTCCCTTTTTCTACTAGAAAGTTCATACTTTATAGCAAGCTTATACTAGACATTTTTTGAGTTTAAAAAAACACCATTTTATTGTTGTTGAAAAAGTAGGTCAGTATTCCTAATTTACTCATGTACTTAATAAAGTTAGTTAAAATATCAAACGAAGAAACTGTTAAAGGAGCTGATGGTTGGTATTAGGTTGAAGGATATCTAAACAGCAAAACTGCTAATAAAATATATCAGGCCAGGCAAGGTGGCTCATCCCAACATTTTGGGAGGCCAAGGCTAGCTGATCACTTAAGCCCAAGAGTTTGAGACCAGCCTAGGCAACAAAAAATACCCGTCTCTACAAAAAACACAAAAATTGGCCAGGCATGGTGGCATGTGCCTCTAGTCCCAGGTACTCAGGAGGCTGAGGTGGGAGGATCACTTGAGCCCAGGCAGTGAAGGCTGCAGTGAGCCATGGCTGCCCTACTGCACTCCAGCCCTCCAGCCTGGGTGACACAGCAAGACTCTGTCTCAAAAAAAAAAAAAAAAAAAATCAAAAAAAGCCAGATGTCAGTGATCCAAGAATCAGCTAAGCCAAAAACTGGATGAGTGTACTTAACTAAACTAACCTCTCTGGGCCTCAGAGTATTCTCATCTGTGAAATGAGGATAAAGAATTAGGATCATGAGTTCTCAGACGCTTTCATCTCAGGACCCCTTTACACCTTAAAAAGAGTATCGAGTAATTCAAGGAGCTTTAATATCTAGCCCTAGTTATAATATTAGAAGTTAAAATATAACTTTTTAAAATATTATTTTAAGAATAAATTCATTAAATGTTAACGTAACATTTTATGAAAATAACTATTTCCAAACTAAAAAAAATCTTAGTGACAAGAGGAGCACTGTTTTATAATCTTTGCAAATCTCTTTAATGTCTGGCTTATGAAGCCAAAATTACAGGTTACTGTTTTGAACAAAACTCCTGCACTAGGCTCCAAAGGAAGACCAGACTAAAAATCAAAATGGAGTCACCCATGCTCACCAAACCCAAACTGAGTTGTTATCTTGACTTTCTAAAAAATCAGGAGAGACAGATAACAGCCTAATTTCCCAAATAGGACAGTTTTCAATATTCAATGCACATGATAGTGAAGTATTCAATGGGCATGATAATGAAGTTTCCTCTGTTTTAATCCCTAATCTGAAGTAACCTGATATTTACCAGTCTTTCTATTGTCCTGTCTCCCCATCCAGACCTTACAAGAGAATTCACTTTGAAATGACCAATCTGCTTTCTTCAGCCCTTTTTGTCTATAAAACCAACCACCTGCTCAACTCATTGGAACACACACTCTACTTTATGGAATGAAGTATTGCCTGATTCTAGAATTACAATAAAGCTGACTGAGATCTTTAAACTAAATTTGTTGTAACTTTGTCTTTTGACAGAACTGCTAGAGTCTCATATAACTTGTGCATTCAATCAGTATGGCATGGTATGCAACCTCTAGAAAACTCCACCTACACTCATGAGAGAATGAGAATGAAAAGGGTAAACACAGTCTTAGTATTACTTTGAATACAGTTCTGCCCTCACAGAACTTCTGTCAAGGTCTTAAGGACCCCTGACCCCCCTCCCACAAGAGGCCCTTGAACCACAATCTGAGAACTCCTGGACCAGACAATCTCTAATACTCATGCAGGCTGACAATAATATTTTGATTTTTTTAACCTGAAAATACACACTTACCCTCATCATGATAGAATGCATCGTAACTGTGATATGAGATTCCAATGAGATGATCCTTTTAGACTCAACTATAAAAAGTCATTTCAGAAAAGCATAAGATAAAAAACTGTAGAACAGAGACCGGGTGCAGTAGCTTATGCCTGTAATCCCACTTTGGGAGGCCAAGGTGAGTGGATCACCTGAGGTCAGGAGTTCAAGACCAGCCTGACCAATATGGTGAAACCCCATCTCTACTAAAATTACAAAAATTAGCCGGGCGTGATGGTGCATGCCTGTAATCCCAGCTACTAAGAAGGCTGAGGCAGGAGAATTGCTTGAACCTGGGAGGTGGACAGTGCAGCGAGCTGAAATTGCGCCACTGCACTCCACCCTAGGTGACAGAGTAAGACTCCGTTTCAAAAAAAAAAAAAAAACAAAAAAAAAAACAAAAACAAAACAAAAAAAAACTATGGAATGAGGAATATTCATTGTCACAAAGGAAATTCCTTCAAGAAAGAAAAGCTATCTAAATTATTTCCTTTGTACTATAATACTAATAACAACACTTGGCATGACAAAACTATTCATTTGTGTAAAAAATATATAGGGTCATCTACTACATGTAAAGTATTGTGATAAGTGGAATGAGAGAAGGCATGAAGAACTTTATGTTTTTGTAGGAGGGATCTGATTTATATTCCAAAACTATAATCCAAAGTTAAAAAAAGACAAATGCTATGAAACAAGTTCAAATAAAGCATTATAGTAGATCCTAATCTTAAGGGTATGTATGAGGATTATGTTAATATAATTAGTAAAATATTCATTCAAAAACAGTACAGGAATACAATAAAATCTACTATATATATTTACTGGCCTATAGAGAGATGCTTCATTCTGTTACCAATAATTGAACATTAAATTGAAAGTTATACATGTACCTTTCCAGAAGAAAAATTCAAATGCAAGATTTCAAAGCAAGTTTAATCTCTAATTTCACACATGCCAATAAAATCACTGACAACGATGACTTTGGCAAATACTTATAACAAGCATCTACATGACTTTTATGGTTCAATCTCATGACCAGAGAAAAATACAGAGTGATAACAAAATCAGGGGGAAAAAGACTACATTAAAATCCTAGAAACACTTTTAAGAGCTGGCTAAATCTTTCCAACTTTACTGAAAAATATTTCATTAGCTAACCATTTTGACTGTAATGGATCGTCATTCAACGGCTGCATCTAAGTGAACACTGTACCACATAGTTTGCCCTCTTCCTAATACAAAAATTAATTTAGAAGAGTCATCTCTTTCCTTTGTAAAAATAGTGAATTCAAGCCTAAGTTTCTGGGTAATAATTACAAACACATAAATAATCAAAATGTTTCCCTTAATTTGTAAATCACAATGTAACTCAAATGAGATAGTAATATTATTTACTTAACAATACAAAGAAATCTTGAAACAAATTTTGGTAACACATATCTAATAAATAATTTCATTTTTCATGCATATACAGTTATGAAGTTAATACAATTTGCATATAGGTCAACTTTTCAAAAAATCTACTTAACATATTTAGACTAAATAAAAGGTTATCTGGCATATTAACTCTGGGAATTCATCTTTACCTTTATTAAGATAAACATACAGTACAAGTTTAGAATATTTGAATGCTTCCTTCCACTGAGCTCATCTATACTCAAAATACAATGCCCAAATATTCTAGATCTTCCATACACTTTTTTGAAGTTCTATATTCATTTTTCCTACTTACTGTCACAGATAAAACAGGCGAAATAGCACCATCTGGTGGGCATCACTTTCGTTTTAAAATAATTTTCTACATTTACCTTATGAATACTTTTTTGAAAAAACTGCGTAACAATTTTAAATCATTTATAAAGTACTATAAATAGTGAAGTAGCTTGGTTACCAAGAAAAATATATTTGAATATTGAACCAAGGTTGCAACATTGCTTTGGTTTTTAATTATTGAGAAGTTAAACATTATTGTAATACTGTAATTATTGTAAAGCTGAAATCTCCTCAGAGCTTAACCTTGTGGTGGTATTAGTTTTTTTTTTTTTTAATTTTTTGTAGAGAGGGGGCTCTCACTATGTTGCCGAGTCTGGTCTCGAACTGCTGGGCTCAAGTGATCCACTGGCTTCGACCACCCCAAAGTGGTGGGATTATAGGCATGAGCCACTGTGCCTAGCCTATTCTTTCTACAAGGTTGACTGACCCCATAGCCATTGTCTTCATCCACAGCTAACCAATGTCTCTTTTCATAAGAGATAATACTTTTCATCTAATGGAGATCTAATCTTACCTTTGCTGAGTGACTGAGTAAAACAACTCCAAACATCAAGTAACAATTTATACTACTCCATAACATGTGTTGATAGTTACAGTCGATTATAACTGAATCTAAAATTCTCAGAACTACCAAGCCTTAAAGCAAAAAGAAAAAAAAAATTACTGCAGGAGAAAAAAGAAACAATATTATATTCAGAAGAAAGTAGAAGTATGACTACCATCCCCACTGTGATTTCCTAAAACTTTACAGCATCTCTTCTCAGTTAAGAAGTACTCTCTACTAAAAATATGAAAAAATTAGCTGGGCATGGTGGCTGGCCCCTGTAATCCCAGCTACTCAGGAGGCTGAGGCATAAGAATCATTTGAAACCGGGAGGTAGAGGTTGCAGTGAGCCGAGATCACGCCACTACACTCCAGCCTGGGACAGAGCGAGACTCCGTCTAAAAAAAAAGAAAAAAAAAAAAAAACCGCTAGCTAAAGTGGCAGTTTTCAATGTACACTATTCTCCTGAATGTATTTTTCTATATTCTTTGGTTTAGAGACAGTAATTTTGTTTGTTTGTTTCTTTTTAAAGGTGCCCTGCTGGGTTGCTTAGAATAAAACCAAAGAGCCTGAAAATTATGTCAAGGCAAAAAGAAACAATATTTCCCATGAGACCATAACTTTACAGGTTCCCTTTCAAGTCTGAGGGTAACACAAATCTTCCATGCTTTAAAATATATTCACTGAATTTTATACATTTTTATATCTTGGTTACTGTCAGGAAATGTGTTTAAAATTCTAAATTTAAAATTTTTAATTTTTTTTAGTGCACAAGGTAATTAGGAATAATTACGACAACAGAAAATAGTTTTAGAAAACCTCTTACTGAGGCCGTTTCTAAGTCTGGCCCTGGTTCCTGTGTTCCCAGGAAATCTGACAGGCCATTTCACTTAAACATTGTGAGCAATTCACTATTAGTTGCCAAGTCAACAGCCATTTCCCCGTTGCCAGTGGAGCTCTAATTTTTGTTCAGTTATAAGGAAACATGTACTTCAGAATATGCTAATTAATAATGATAATTCTATTTTCTTTGCTAGTAACTGGTTTAGGAATGTGTGTGTGATGAGAATCTACCAGAGTACTTCTGGGAAACATTTTCTTGCTCTTAAAAAAGAAGATGGGCGGACAGACAGGCGCAGTGGCTCACGCCTGTAATCCTGGCACTTTGGGAGGCTAGGTTTTTATTTTTCTGAGATGGAGTTTCACTCTTGTTGCCCAGGCTGGAGTGCAATGGTGCGATCTTGGCTCACCATGACCTCCGCCTCCTAGGTTCAAGCGATTCTCCTGCCTCAGCCTTCCGAGTAGCTGGGATTACAGGCATGCACCACCACACCTGACTAATTTTCTGTTCTTGGTAGAGACGGGGTTTCTCCCTGTTGGTCAGGCTGGTCTCGAACTCCCGATCTCAGGTGATCCACCTGCCTCAGCCTCCCAAAGTCCTGGAATTACAGGTGTGAGCCACCATGCCTGGCCCCTTTTAAAATATTTCTGCTCATTGATGATGCACCCAGTCACCCAAGTACTCTGATGGAGATGTACAAGGAGATGAATGCTGTTTTCATGGCTGCTAATACAACATTCATTCTGCAACCCCCAAATCAAGGAGTAATTTTGACTTTCAAGTCTTATTATTTAAGAAATATATTTTGCAAGACTATAGCTGCCATAGACAGTGATTCCTCTGATGGATAAGACAAAGTAAAATGAAAACCTCCTGCAACGTATTCATCATTCTAGATGCCATTAAGAACATTCGTGATTCATGGGAGGAGGTCAAAACATCAACATTAACAGGAGTTTGGAAGAAGTGAATTCCAGCCCTCGTGGATGACTTTGAGGGTTTCAAGACTTCAGGGACGAAGTCACTGAAGATGTGGTAGAAACAGCAAGAGAACTAGAATTGGAAGTGGAGCCTGAAGATGGATACTGAAATGCTGCAATCTCATGATAAAACTTGAATGGACAGGGGGTTGCTTCTTATAGATGAGCAAAAAAAGTGGTTTCCTGAGATGGAATGTACTCCTGGTGAAGATGCTGTGAACACTGCTGAAATGACAACAAAGGATTTTGAATATTCCATAAACTTAAGCTGATAAAGCAACAGTGTGGTTTGAGAGGACTGACTCCAATTTTCCAAGTTCTACTGTGGGTAATATGCTATCAGACAGCATTGCATATTACAGAGAAATTTTTCATGAAAGGAAGGCTCTGACACAGCAAACTTCATTATTGTCTTATTTTAAGAAATTGCCACAGCCACTACAACCTTCAGCAACCAACATCCTGATCAGTCAGTAGCCATCAACACTGAGGCACGACCCTCCACCAGCAAAATGATGATAACTTGCTAAAGGCTCAGATGATTGTTAGCATTTTTATCCATAAAGTATTTTTATGGATTAAGGAATATACATTTTTATACACAATGTTATTGTATACAATAGATTACATTAAATTAAGGCATATACATTTTTTATACACAATGTTATTGCATACAATAGATTACATCGTGATATCACCACAACTTTTATATGCACTGGGGAAATACAATCTTCATGTATTTCTCTTTATTGTGATATTCACTTTATTGTGATAGTCCAGAACCAAACCCCCAATATCTCCAAGGTGTGCCTGTATAGGAAAACCAGATTACTATTTAAGTGGTTTATGGATAATGAAGGGTAGATTTGTTATACCAATAAAATTGGCCTATCTATTCCTTAAAGCAATTATCTGATATCAAATTTAGTCAAGGCCAACAAACAAAAAGAATAAGAATCATTCTTGAATTTCTTTGTGCCACAATACACACTGTACATCTGTTTGAATAAACTGTATTATATTTTAACAGAATAAAGATGTTTAGTACTAACAAAGGCTTCAAAGATAATTATCCACACAAAATTGTTTAAAAGCCTACTCAAGCGTAATCCTAAGAACATCCTTCAATCTACTTAGAAGAAAATACAGTTAAATTTTTAGAAACTGAAAGAGCATATGTACTTCAGTTCTTTCTTATCCTCATTTGTATGTTTTAGTCCCTAGCTTTATGGTTAAAATCAGTTCACTCATTTTTCTAAATTCCATGTTGCAAGTCAATCATATTTCCTCTGCCTTCATGGAGCTTACATTATGTCTGAGAAAACATCTTTGAAGAGCTAATTATACAACTTACAATTTAATATAAAATGGTTTAGGGGAGTGTCTTAGTTTGATTGCTACAGCTTTTAACAGAAACCTGAGATTGGGTAATTTATAAAGGAAAGAAATATTAATATGTTTCTCAGTTCTGAAGGCTGGGAAGTCCTAGAGTATGGTGCCAGCTTCTGCTCAGCAACTTCTTGCTGCATTATCCCATGGCAGAAGGCAAACAGCAAGCAAGTGCTTGAGGGGCCAGACTCACTTTATAACAACCCTCTAGAGATAACTAACCCACACCTGCATTAATGCACTCATGAAGGTAGGGCCCCATGATCTAATCACCTCTTAAAGGCCTCCACCTCTTATTACTGTCCACCTCTTATTACCGTTACAATGGCAATTAAATTTCAACATGAGTTTTGGAGGGGACAACCATTCAAACCATAGCAGAAAGAAAGAAGAAAAAGTGGTGGTAAAATAAGCTCACTCCCACACAGGAAAATTGGAAGTAGACTTTGATAACAAAGGATTTTCCAACAACAGCATAAACTCATAGAACTCATATATGTGAGCAGGGTGCAGTGGCTCACGCCTGTAATCCTAACACTTTGGGAGGCTGAGGTAGGCAGATCACTTGAGCCCAGGAGCTCGAGACCAGCCTGGGCAACATGGCAAAATGCAATCTCTACTAAAAATACAAAAAGGAGCCAGGCATGGTGGCACATGCCTGTAGGCCCAGCTACTTAGGAGGCTGAGGTGGGACGATCACTATGATCATGCCACTGAACTCCAGTCTAGGAGACAGAGTGAGACCACATCTCGAGAAAAAAAAAGAAAAAGGAAAATTTTTTTAAACCGTATATGTAAAGCATTTTTTCCTGCAATTCTTCGCTAATTTTCTGGATCTTGCTAAGATTTTCTCTTTGCTCTTTCTACCTGTTGTAGAAGTTTGCTTTCCCCTCCTGTACAAGACAAAAAAAAAAAAAAAATCCCTTATGAACATTTTCCCACCCAAGTCAAACCGGAAAGTTTCAGAAAAAAAAAAAAGGATAATTTCAAGTATCCAGCTAAACTTCAAAATTTATTTTTCCCCTAGAGCTTCCATCAGGCTTTACTCAACACAGACCTACAGAGCTAGAAATCACACCTCTCTCTAGCCTTCCCAAATAAAAAAGCATTAAAGTTACAGGAATGTTTGAAGAAGAAAGTTTTATTTTGTATATGTTATTAAAACTTTGTATGTACAAAGTGAAACATTTTTGTAAAGGTTACATTTATACCTTTAAAAACCCACTTGCAACTGATTAGAATACAAAGTAAAATTTTACAGGGAAATTTTATAGATAATGTTTAGATCACTTTTCTAAATTATTGAAAAAGCCCAGTTGCAATCTTATTGAAGTTCTACAGAGGGAGCTAGTATCACAAAGAATAAAGTTATAATAAATGAACTTCAAAAAAAGACCTAGTCTGTTGGAAATATCAGATAACCATTCATCAATATGAGCTCACTTTATCCTCTAAAGTTTTACCTTAACAATTAGCCAATTCAAAATAAAACACAGTATTACCTATAAACTGTGACATATTTCTAGTGAACCATACTAAAACTTATAAAATATAATTTCCATCAAAAATATGTAGAAAGCTGAAACTGGATCCCTTCCTTACACCTTATACAAAAATTAATTCAAGATGGATTAAAGACTTAAATGTTAGACCTAAAACCATTAAAATCCTACAAGAAAACCTAGGCAATACCACTCAGGACATAGGCGTGGGAAAGGACTTCAGGTCTAAAACACCAAAAGCAATGGCAACAAAAGCCAAAATTGACAAATGGGATCTAATTAAACTAAAGAGCTTCTGCACAGCAAAAGAAACTACCATCAGAGTGAACAGGCAACCTACAGAATGGGAGAAAATTTTTGCAACCTACTCATCTGACAAAGGGCTAATATCCAGAATCTACAATGAACTCAAACAAATTTACAAGAAAAAAACAAACAACCCCATCAAAAAGTGGGCAAAGGACATGAACAGACACTTCTCAAAAGAAGACATTTATGCAGCAAAAAAACACATGAAGAAATGCTCATCATCACTGGCCATCAGAGAAATGCAAATCAAAACCACAGTGAGATACCATCTCACACCAGTTAGAACGGCCATCATTAAAAAATCAGGAAACAACAGGTGCTGGAGAGGATGTGGAGAAATAGGAACACTTTTACACTGTTGGTGGGACTGTAAACTAGCTCAACCATTGTGGAAGTCAGTGTGGCGATTCCTCAGGGATCTAGAACTAGAAATACCATTTGACCCAGCCCTCCCATTACTGGGTGTATACCCAAAGGACTATAAATCATGCTGCTATAAAGACACATGCACACGTATGTTTATTGCGGCACTATTCACAATAGCAAAGAGTTGGAACCAACCCAAATGTCCAACAACGATAGACTGGATTAAGAAAATGTGGCACATATACACCATGGAATACTATGCAGCCATAAAAAATGATGAGTTCATGTCCTTTGTGGGGACATGGATGAAACTGGAAAACATCATTCTCAGTAAACTCGCAAGGACAAAAAACCAAACACCGCATGTTCTCACTCATAGGTGGGAACTGAACAATGAGAACTCATGGACACAGGAAGGGAAACATCACACTCCGGGGACTGTTGTGGGGTTGGGGGAGGGGGGAGGGACAGCATTAGGAGATATACCTAATGCTAAATGACGAGTTAATGGGTGCAGGAAATGAACATGGCACATGGATACATATGTAACAAACTTGCACATTGTGCACATGTACCCTAAAACCTAAAGTATAATAATAAAAAAATAAATAAATAAATAAAAATAAAAAAAAACCTTTAAATACTTTTCAAGTAGATATGTTCATAATGAACAATATCACTCCTCCAAAAAAGTTTTTTAAAAAAGGTTCCTAAGTCACTAAACTTATACAAAATGGAAAGCAATCAAAAAGATCTAAACAGTTCTATCCTTTTCTTATATAAGCCAAGTTACGAAGTCTCTTCCTCATCTGTAAAATGGGAATGATTACAATATCTGCTTCACAGAGTTGCTGTGGAGATTAAATTAGATCATAAAATAATTAAAACAATGCCCTTCTTCCTTGTTCTTTAAAATGTATTATTTAATTGTTCAACACTTTCCAAAAAGAAATCAACATAGTAGAGTTTTCAAGGTTAGATTGGCTGCTAATAAACACTAAAGGTTCACTCAAGACCCCCAAGTGTATATCATTCCCAAAAGGTCTGACTCAGCCCTTAAGGGGAAATAGTGTTGGCATAACTCTTACATTAAAATCTGCCATAGCTACATTCTCAAAATATTCCTGTTTGTTGCAGACCAAGAAGAAAGAGAATTCATCACACCAGCAGTTTCTCTCTCCATTCTGTTACCCTCAATAAATTTCATCCCATAAATGTATCTTGTCAAGTAAATTGCAGTTAAGGATCAATGAACTACACTTTGACTAAAGAGCTCTGAATAAAGTTTCTAGGAAACACCTTATCCTTCCCCCTAAAAATTGACGGGAAAGATCATTATCATTTTTTGTTATTGTTGAAGAGTTTTATGCTAGAAATTCAGAACTTATACCCAGAGGGATCACTGAACAGACTAAAAGAGAAGTAGGTAATGAAAGAAATCATTTGTTTAATGGACAATGACAGAAAAGCACTAATCTAAACCCAAAATGATATCTGAGGAACTTAAGTTTGGAAGACTAAGTGATTAAACAAAGTTAAGGTCTTAAACCGTGCCAAGAAGAAGTACACTTCCCCTAATTTCCTCTCCTATATGGTTTCAGCTTAAGATATGTCACAAGAGAAATTTGCATAAAATTTAGAGGATGCAATTGAAGCAGTAGCCATTTCATTCCAAAGGCAGTCATTGGTTAGAGGCAGGAAGGACAGACACAAAGGTATGGGCAGAACTGTAATCTGTCCTTACTCATCCCCACTCTACCTTCCATCCACAACTACCAGGACCAAACCTATCACCAGATTTTTCACTAAAGGCCCAAAGGTGGTAGTTGCAAAGAGCCTAAAACACACGAACCTCCTTCACAGTTTCCCTATAGCAGAACACGCAATTCATTAACCTACATCAAAAGGCAGGTTAGCAACTTTTCTCTCACATTTTAGGGACCTTAATATCCCTAGTTTTTCCCATGATTGAATAAGGTTTAATTCCTGTAATAAATTCCTTATTTCTTAATATCACAGTGGCATTGAATTCTAACTGATACCCCAAGACTACAGCCTATGGCAAAACTCATACATAAACTAAGTTTCTTCTAATGCTAAGTCCAGGGCACCATATAGTGCGCTTCATAAGTAGAAGGTAGCAATTTAGAATTAATTCTTTAAGGATTTTAAGATTTTACCACTAATAACGTACATTTTTCATTCACCTATCATTCATGAATATAAGACCATGTTTAATCACAAAATTATTCCTTATAGTCCGGGCGCGGTGGCTCACGCCTGTAATCCCAGCACTTTGGGAGGCCGAGGCGGGTGGATCACGAGGTCAGGAGTTCAAGACTAGCCTCACCAACATAGTGAAACCCTGCCTCTACTAAAAATAGAAAAATTAGCTGGGTGTGGCAGCGTGCACCTATAGTCCCAGCTACTTGGGAGGCTGAGGCAGGAGAATGGCGTGAACCTGGGAGGTGGAGCTTGCAGTGAGCCGAGATTGTGCCACTGCACTTCAGCCTGGGTGACAGAGCAAGACTCCATCTCAAAAAAAAAAAAAAAATTCCTTATAATGAGTTACCTTCCTTGATGACAGTGTTAATTATTTTCTGATTTTTTTTTGGGGGGGGTGCACAGGGGAGTTGTTTGTTTGTTTTTTGAGACAGGTTCTCACTCTATTGCCCAGGCTGGAGTGCAGTTGTGCAATCTTTGCTCACTGCAGCCTCAACTTCCTGGGCTCAAGCAATCCTCTCACCTCAGCCTCCTGAGTAGCTGGCACTACAGGTGAGTGCCACCATGCCCAGCTAATTTTTTTTATACTTTTAGTAAAGACAGGGTTTCGCCACGTTGCCAAGGCTGGTTTCAAACTCCTGAGCTCAATTGATCCACCTGCCTCAGCCTCCCAAAATGCTGGGACTACAGGCGTGAGCTACCACACTTGGCCAATTATTTTCTTTTAAGCAACAAAATATTTAAGCAAATCTTTCCGAAGTTTTATAATCCAGGTATAAAAATTTCATAGAAGTTATGAGATCCTAGAATTTTACAGTAAGATCACAATCAAAAGTTCATCAAAAGACGTGAACTCATATCTCAATTGGTTGAGAATCATTTGTAGATCATGTATAAGCCTGAAATGACCTCAATCAACGCTAGTTTTGGATCCTTACAGAAGTAACCTGACCACCTGACCGTATCAGTAAAAGAAAAAAAAAAACAAAAAAAAGAAGCAAAGAAACCTAACACAGATTTAGTACTTACTCCTGGAGATGCAGCCTTATAAGCACAAATGGTAACTCTTATTACAATAAACTATTTAAACCTTAGTTTAAAAAGCAATACAGTGAAAAGGTTACCTTACAAATATTATGACTACATACAAAAATAAACTTTAAAAAAAACTTTTCTTGGCCAGGCACGGTGGCTCACACCTGTAATCCCAGCCCTTTGGGAGGCCAAGGCAGACATATCACTTGAGCCCAGGAGTTCAAAACCAGCCTGAACAACATGGCAAGACCCCGTCGCTACAAAAAATACAAAAATTAGCCAGGTGTGGTGGTGCACACCGGTAGTCCCAGATACTCAGGAGGCTGATGGGAGGATATTTTAAGCCCACCAAGTCAAGGCTGCAGTGAGTCATGATCACACCACTGCACTCCAACCTGGGCAACAGAGTTAGACCTTGTCTCAAAAAAAAAAAAAAAGAAAAAAGAAAAAAAAAACTTTTCTTACATAAGAGGCATTTATAGCTCAGGATAAAATTTCCAGCAAAAATATCATACATAGAAAGAGGCTGATGTGTTCTAGAGAAAAGGACTCCAATGATGACAAAGTTGCTAATGATGAAGATTCTGAATAAGACTGTTCAAAGAAATGGGAAGGAAAAAGAAAAAACTAATTCCATTTAACATAATATGTGGTTGTAAAATGTATACATTTGACTTACTTCATGAGCATACCTAAGAGCTTTTGTATCAAGCTGACCAAACAGCTTTGTGTCGCATCCTCTCCTTGGAAGAATGTAAAGTGCCTTGTATTTGGAAGTAATTAATTCTCTTCAACTCACTCAATATTGGTTATAGGTCTGAAGTGATTTCCAAAACCAAAACACAATATTGTGAAACTGATTTAATTAACTACTGAGTTCTCTGTGATCAGTTACCAAGTCTTGCAATGGATATTAATCCCTTTAAAAAAAAAAAAATTACTGGCGGCCAGGCATGGTGGCTCACGCCTGTAATCCCAGCACTTTGGGAGGCTGAGGCAGGTGGATCACCTGAGGTCAGGAGTTTGAGACCAGCCTGACCAATATGGTGAAACCCTGTCTCTACTAAAAATATAAAAATTAGCCAGGCGTGGTGGCAGGCATCTGTAGTCCCAGCTACTCAGGAGGCTGAGGCAGGGGAATCACTTGAACCTGGGAGGTGGAGGTTGCAGTGAGCCAAGATCGCACCACTGTACTCCACCCTGGCAACAGAGTGAGACTCCATCTCAAAAAAAAAAAAGTTACTGGCTGGGTGCAGTAGGTCATGCCTGTAATCACGACACTTTGGGAGCAGAGGCAGGAGGATTGCTTGAGGTCAGGAGTCTGAGACCAACCTGAGCAACATAAGGAGACCTCATCTCTAAAAACAAGACTGTAGTGAGCCATGATCACGCAACTGTTTTCTAGCCTGGGTGACAAAGCGAGACCCTGTTTCAAAAAAATTTAAAAAAAAAGACTATATACTTAGAGAACTGCTTGGTGTGACAAAAATAGCACTTAAATGGGACTCAGGAGACTTGGTTTCTGGTCTAGTACTGTCCTTAAGTAGCAATGCAAACTATAGCAAGTCATTTTATCAATGTTACTCTCACCTTATGATAAAATATGGATATTGGTTCAAGGGTTCATTTCTAGAATCAAAATTCTATAATTTTAAAGATACAAAAAAAACTGGGCCCTGAGAATAGGATCATAAAAATGTTTATGATATTTTTAAAACTGTACCTTATTTATGAACACTAAAAAAAATTTAGCATTTAACCTTGCTGTCAGTCCTGGCTTATTTCAATTTTGACTTTTTGCTTCACAGGATTTTTTTTCTATTAGCTTTACAAATATCCAGTTCTTAGATCATTCTTGCCAGAAAAAAAAAAAAAAAAAAAAAGATTCTTTTAACAGGGTCTCATTCTGTAACCCAGGCTGGAGCACAGTGGCACAGATCATAGCTCACTGCAGCCTGGACCTCCTGGTCTCAAGCAATCCTCCCACCTCAGTCTCCCAAGTAGCTGGGACTACAGGCAGGCACCACCACATCCGGCTACTTTTGTTAACTTTTTGTAGAGACAAGAGTCTCACTATGTTGTCCAGACTGGTCTCCAACTCGTAGGCTCAAGCAATCCTCCTGCCTCAGCCTCCCAAAGTGCTGGGATTATAGGCACAAGCCCAGTCTATGATCTTGATGATTTCAAAGAACTGCTAAGTCACAGCATTAACAATTAATTTAAGAGCATACCAGACCAGGCACGCTGGCTCACGCCCCGTAATCCCAGCACTTTGGGAGGCCAAGACGGGCGGATCACAAGGTCAGGAGATCAAGACCATCCTGGCTAACACAGCAAAACCCCGTCTCTACTAGGAATACAAAAATTAGCCAGGCGTGGTGGTGGGCACCTGTAGTCCCAGCTACTCTGGAGGCTGAGGCAGGAGAATGGCGTGAACCCAGGAGGCGGAGCTTGCAGTGAGCCGAGATCACACCACTGCACTCCAGCCTGGGCGACACAGCAAGACTCCGTCTCACAAAAAAAAACAAAAAAAGCATACCAGATGTTATTGTCTCTAACTTCCCTGACATATCCCTAAACATTCCATTTAAATACTTATAACTTTCCTGCTGGTTTGGAAATTGACACTATTCACTAAGAAATTGCATTTTTACACTGCACCAAAGATCATATCCTGAGCACGTCCTAATACCCTTGAAGGTTCATGTCTATTGCATAATTTATTTATTTTCTTCCATCTCATCATAATCCTAAATTGGCAAACATTTAAATATCACAATATAATTAACTTTTATAAGACAAAATTTAAAAATTTAAGGGGTTATTCTGACAAAATAATTTAATTTTTGACATTAAAAAATCATAATGGAATTCATTCACTATCAGAAGGGAAAATACACTTCATATTTAGAACAGTATACACTGCTTACAAAAGTTCACTGTTTACCTTGGTAGCTATCTTAAAAAGCCAAGTAAATAAATGTGAATCCCCTTTAAAGAGATTTTCCCTTTGCCTTATAGCAAACAAAAAAAAAATCTTCAGATATCAGGTTACTCTGTGTTAAGTAGTATGGATACTTCTGAATTTATTTATATTTGCATTTGGAATTCACCCCTAAATCCAGACAACTTTTAACTTTCCTTACCTAAATCTTTATGATCAGATCTCAAAATCCAAGGTAATACAAAATTTATATATTCATAAAATAGATATTCATGGAAACAAAATGGTTCTATTTTTGACAACTGCAGATGTGTCTAAAGATTTTGAAAAGCCACTATTGGAGAGTAAGATTCCATTTATAAATAAAATCAGTATCTTTTACTTTTTCTTAAACCACTTTATTGAGATATAATTGACATAAAAAGCTGCACACTATCTTTTCTTTAATGCCTAGCACAATGTAAAGTAGGTGAAAAAATACTTAGTCAAATACTGATGTTTTCTTAATTTATTTTAAATTATTCCATTTACAAAACCAAAACTAAAAAAACTAGAAAGCTGATGAAACCAGTTCATTACTGGATCACGTACAGAACAAAGTATAAATCCTATAGTTTTAGATAAATCACATCACAACTTGAATTGCTCAGCTTTCTCTACTTAAAATCATTCCCCAAGGTCTTCAGTATGTAGAATAATGAAAAACAGGAACTTGAGAAAAACCACTTTGCTTAGAAAAACAAGTGTCACTGCTGACCAATATTTCCCTGTTTTCCCATGCCAATCTTCCTCAGACAGAGAAACAAGTATACTCGTGAAGCATCAGTAACTAAGTGTATATGAAATCTGAATCACAAAATTTCAGGAACTAAAAATGTTTTAATGAAAACATACTTAATATTCATTAATATCAAGATAATTAGAACTATCATTGTACTCTCTTATTGGTATTCTTTTTTTATTTTTTTAAAGGCAAGGTCTCACTCTGTTGTCCAGTCCAGAACTCAGTGGAATGATCATGGTTCACTGCAGCCTTGATCTCCTAGGCCCAAGAGATCCTCCTGCCTCAGCTTCCTGAGCAGCTGGGACTACAGGCACACACCACCTCATCAGACTAATTTTTTTTTCCTTTTTTTGAGGCAGAGTCTCGCCCTGTCACCCAGGCTGGAGTGCAGTAGCGTGATCTTGGCTCACTGCAACCTTTGCCTCCCAGATTCAAGCAATTCTCCTGCCTCAGCCTCCTGAGTAGCTGGGATTACAGGCACCCACAACCATGCCTGGCTAATTTTTATATTTTTAGTAGAGACAGGGTTTCACCATCTTGGCCAGGCTGGTCTCGAACTCCTGACCTCAGGTGATCCAACCACCTCGGCCTCCCAAAGTGCTGGGATTACAGGCGTGAGCCACCGTGCCCGGCCTTTTTTAAGTTTTTTGTAGAGATGGGGTCTCACTGCGTTTCTCAGGCTGGTCTTGTACTCCCGGCCTCAAGCAATCCTTCCACCTCAGCCTCTCAAAGTGTTGGGATTACACGTGTGAACCACCATGCCAGGCTGCTCTTTATTTATCAATATCAAGATAATTAGAGCAAGGCCGGGGGCGGTGGCTCACGCTTGTAATCCCAGCACTTTGGAAGGCCGAGGCGGGTGGATCACGAGGTCAGGAGATCGAGACCACGGTGAAACCCCGTCTCTACTAAAAATACAAAAAACTAGCGGGCGTGGTGGCAGGCGCCTGTAGTCCCAGCTACTCGGAGAGGCTGAGGCAGGAGAATGGCGTGACCCCGGGAGGCGGAGCTTGCAGTGAGCCGAGACCGCGCCACTGCACTCCAGCCTGGGTGCCTGGGTGACAGAGCGAGACTCCGTCTCAAAAAAAAAAAAAAAAAAAAGATAATTAGCGCTATCACTCTACTCTCTTATTGGTACTCTTATAGAATTAGGGTTAATTTTCAAAGAGCAGGTCAATGCGATGGTGCCAACACATTTTTACAATTTTATAATGAATCAAGCTTTAACAGACTGAAATTAAGAAGTTGTAATAATGTTTTATGAGAATAAAGCATGGAATTACTGATTAGATAATAAAATTTTGTTTTATATCCATGTCTTATATTGTTTAAAGCTTGGTCTTGAACACAAAAAGATTGTTTTGTTTTTAATACAGCAGGTGAGTTGTTATACACTCCTTAGCAGACTCTGACTTCCATGACCACCACCCTACTAAGATTTTGGCTATTTGAGTTGCAAAGACACAAATTATATTATTTATAAACAGCTTTCCTAATTCATGAAATTCATTAATTCAATAACTGTTTAATTTTTTTAAATTAATACTCTGCTTTTATGATGCCATATTCAACTGAAAGTTTTCTTTAGTATGTAGGTCAAAAACTACAAGGAAGACAGCCAGCAGCCAAAAATATCAAGACCATCAACTAATGACAAATCAAACGAGTGGCAATACTTAGCAATAATAGAACAAATAAACAACAGAACGTTAATCTGCAAAAATAAAAAGGAATTAACTGATATATGCAACAACACTGATGATTTCAAAAACACAGTGAGTGACAGAAGCCTTATACAAAATAGGACATATATATGACTCAGTTTATAAGAAATTTTAGAACAGGTGAAACCAAAAAAAAAAAAAAAACTTTGAAATATAAAACTCTAGTTAATGGTATATGTGTTGAAATATTTAGAGAGAAGCATATTAATGTCTACAATTTACTTTGAAATGCATCCAAAAAACAGATGAAGTAATGCATGAACAGAAGAATAAATAGATAAAACAAGTGCAGCAATATGTTAATGATAAAACCTTGGTGGTAAATATATGGGTGAACACATAACATATGTTTAAAACTTTTCGTAATAAAATGTAGGGGCTGGGCACGGTGGCTCAAGCCTGTAATAATCCCAGCACTTTGGGAGGCTGAGGTGGGCGGATCACTTGAGGTCAGGAATTCGAGACCAGCCTGGCCAACATGGCGAAACCCCATCTCTACTAAAATACAAAAATTAGCTGGGCATGGTGTCGGGTGCCTGTAATCCCTGCTACTCAGGAGGCTGAGGCAGGAGAATCGCTTGAACCCAGGAGGCAGAGGTTGCAGTGAGCCAAGATCATGCCACTACACTCCAGCCTGGGCAACGGAGCAAGACTCTGTCTCAAAAAAAAAGTAAGAAAAAAGTATCAGTTGGCCAAGTTATACCCATAGAGATGAATTATATCTTGGACAGTTAAAAAACTTTCAAATGAATTAAAACATTAAAATGGGTTATATATTAAATATCATATTCTCTAAAAGCAGATTTCTGGTATTTTTAATATTGGTCATAGTCTAAGGACTAAAGGAACTTTTAAGGCTCACCAACTACTTAATTCCCAAAGCAAAAGAAGTTCTGTTACCAGACCTATAAATAATAACCAACCAATGCTACAGTAACAATCACCGACCCTCACTGACTATACTAGGAAATAAAGAAACAGCAAAAAAATTTCTTGACAATATATATATTTGAGAACCCACTATGGAGATTATACTCAAATAAGGATAGACCAAATATAAACCTGATGAAAGGTTAGCATAATAATGAAAGGTTAGCATAATAGTGGAATGTGTAAACAGTAAGAATGCATAAGAAAATCCTTTCCCTGAACATTGGTCCTGCCATTTTATAATTAACAATTTATATGTTATCTTAAATAGGAGAGAAGAAAATAATTTACAAAAGGTTCAAGACAGTTTTTAAAAAGCAGTTTAAAAGTACTCGGAAAAAAATTATTACTTAATCTCAAGAAGAAAATAAGTCTTGAAGTCCTCTACGAAAAAAAATTACTGTCCCTATAAATGAGTACAAGTGAAGGTTACATTAAACTAAACCAAGAGAGACCTGAGTTAGATGTGAAAATAAAATGTCTTCAGCCAGGCATAGTGGCTCACACCTGTAATCCCAGCACTTTGGGAGGCCAAGGCAGGCGGATGACCTGAGGTCAGGAGTTTGAGACCAGCCTGGCCAACATGGCAAAACCCCATCGCTACTTAAAATACAAAAATTAGCCAGGCGTGGTGGCGGGCACCTGTAATCCCAGCTACTTGGGAGGCTAAGGCAGGAGAATTGCTTGAACCCAGGAATGAGAGGTTGCAATGAGCCGAGATCGTGCCTCCAGCCTGGGCAGCAGAACAAGACTCTGTCTCAACAAAATAAAAATAAAATAAAGTGTTTTACCTTGTACCAAACAATTGACATTTACTTTTTCATAAACCAGTGACAGAAACAAAATTATATTTCTCCATCATTATCATGAAGGTGGGTGATCTACCAGAGTAAGACCCAAAAATTAACAGTGACAATTTATTTTTATTTTTTACTTTTTTCTGGTAGAGCAGTCAGAAAGAAAATAGGAACAATTTAATATTTTATCTGGAAAGAGAAAATGACATGACATATTTCCCAATAAGACTTTAGTCTAGATGATGGAATACAACACTACATCTTTTAATGTGAATACAGGAGAAATTATGTCCTGTGTAAACTTTACATAGTATCAATTATATAGTGTAGGTTATCATAATTCTGTTAGGATTAAGGTCATAGTGTTAATTATACTTTGTCATTATATAATTTTGAAAATCAGATAATTTACATATACATACATCAACTTCATAGACAGAGTAAACTATTTACAGCCAATGGTTTAATGCACTTACAGTTCCTTGTGTTTGTCTTCAGCCAAGATTTGGTCATTTGGTTTCAGAGAATACCTATATAACAGAAACGAAAATTACACTCTTCATACAAACACAGTATCAACTTAAGTTAGTTGACCTCTTCAAAACAAGCACTCCAACACTGTTATAGTCTCTGACTTCATTGATAAAACACCAAGAATGCCCAAGTAGACGGTTTTTTGCTGTTCTATTAGTCATTTCCAGGAACACCATTCCAGGAACTGAAAGGAGATCACCCTAACCATGCTTTGAAGATCTTCAATATTCTTCTGTAGTGAATCATCTGTAATGTCACACTTATTCAGCAGTTCAAAACTGATGCAACAACTACAACGTTAAGTATTTTAGACTTCACAAACAATATGTAAATCATTCATTAAATATATAGTAATCATATACTGTGAACCAGGCTATGTATTAAGTAGCATGACACAGGAGGGAAAGAAAAGCTTGGAGGGTTTTTTTTGTGTTTTTTTGTTTGTTTGTTTTTTGAGATAGAGTCTCACTCTGTCACCAAGGCTGGAGTGCAGTGGCACGATCTTGACTCAGTGCAACCTCTTCAAGCGATTCTCCTGTCTCAGCCTCCCCAGAAGCTGGGATTACAGGCACGCACCATCATGCCCGGCTAATTTTTGTATATTTAGTAGAGAAGGGGTTTCAACATGTTGGCCAGGCTGCTCTGAAAATCCTGACCACAAGTGATCCAAACACCTCAGCCTCCCAAAGTGCTGGGATTACTGGCATAAGCCACCATACCCGGCCTCAAGTTTTAGAGTTTTTGATTGACCATTTACTAGCTAAATGACCATAGGCAAGTACTCTACATCTTTAAGTCTCAGTTTCTCTGGTCATAAAATACAGGTTGCTATAAATATTAGATCAGGGATCTTTCACAGTACCACATATTTGTACTGCTGAAGGTAAACAGACTTTCTGAAGGGTACACAGAAATAGATAAACAACAATGGACAACAATTCCCAGGTCTTCAATTCTCATTCATACTCAACCCTTTCATAAAATTTAAAATTAATCTGCCTGAAAATGGATCATAGGTCCATTTGAAAGGTCATGTTGATTTTCCTCTCCTGTCTCCTCTTTCACAAGTACCTTTAAACCCACTGCTATGGTTTGAATATTTGACCCCCCTCAAATCTCATGTTGAAATTTAATCCCCAACGGGGCAATATTGAGAGGTAGGGCCTTTAAGAAGTAATTGGATCATGAGAGCTCTACCTTCATAAATGGATAACCCATTCATGGATTAATGGGTTATCATGGGAGGGGAGCTGGTGGCTTTAAAAGAAGAGAAGAGACCTGAGCTACCATATTAGCAGGTTCAGGCCCCTTGCCATGTGATACCCTGCACCACCTCAGGAATCTGTAGAGTCACTATCAGCAAGAAGGTTCTCACCAAGTGCAGCCCTTTGACCTTGGACTTCTCAACCTCCATAACTGTAAGAAATAAATTCCTTTTCTTATAAAATACCCAGTTTCAAGTATTCTAAGTAACAGAAAACGGCTTAAAATTCACTTTTTATTAATATAAAAAGGATGACATACTCCTCACCTATTCTGAATGAAACTATACACTATTGTATTGCCTGAGTATAAAAACCTTTTAAGTGTTAAACAAGGAATGATTCATATTTTGTCTGCAAAACTTCTTTTTTTTTTGAGACAGAGTTTCACTCTGTCACCCAGGCTGAAGTACAGTGGCACAATCACGGCTCACCGCAACCTCTGCCTGCTGGGTTCAAGCAATTCTCGTGCCTCAGCCCCCAAAGTAGCTGGGACTACAGGCATGCACCCCCACGTCCGGCTAATTTTCATACTTTAAGTAGAAACGAAATTTCACCATGTTGGCCAGGCTGGTCACGAACTCCTCACCTCAAGTGATCCGCCCACCTTGTCCTCCCAAAGTACTGGGATTACAGGCGTGAGCCACTGCACCCGGCCTATTTTCTTCTGTTTAATAATTTAGCAACATTTTGAAGGCAGAGAAGCAACATTTTGAAGGCAGAGAAGAAGGAGAAAAAAAAAATTTTTTAATAAATAAAAAATAATTTAGCAACATTTTAATACATTTGTTATTTTACTCTGTGCTAATTACAATTTAATGACTAAGATATTTTAAAATTTACACATTTTGGCTAGCTGCAAAGACATATAATAGGGTAATCAATATGCATAAAAGACTGTAATGCATAAAAATATACTACCTTCATAATGTATGCATGTTATAGGCAAAATATAACTTATGCGTAAAATACATCACATAAGAATAGAATCTGGTGTGAAAAGTGTAACAGAAATGCAAATTCAGGACAGAAAGGACTATAAAATTTTTAAACGTCAAAAAAGGAAGCTGTTTATATATTTTTATAAATGAATAAAAGGGGTATCAAATCACAATGGTATTTAGAGTCCACTAAAAAGAGTGATTTAGGCCAGGCGCGGTGGCTCACGCCTGTAATCCCAGCACTTTGGGAAGCCGAGGCGGGCGGATCACGAGGTCAGGAGATCGAGACCATCCTGGTTAACACGGTGAAACCCCGTCTCTACTAAAAAAATACAAAAAAATTAGCCAGGCATTGTAGTGGGCGCCTGTAGTCCCAGCTACTCGGGAGGCTGAGGCAGAAGAATGGCGTGAACCCAGGAGGCGGAGCTTGCAGTGAGCCCAGATCGAGCCACTGCACTCTAGCCTGGGTGACAGAGTGAGACTCCATCTCAAAAAAAAAAAAAAAAAAAAAAAAAGAGTGATTTATCAGTATTATATAAAGTTATTAAAAATCATTAGCTGGGCACACTGGCTCATGCTTATAATCCCAGCATTTTGGGAGGCCAAGGCAGGCGGATCACTTGAGGTCAGGAGTTCGAGACCAGCCCGGCCAACACGGCGAAACCCCATCTCTACTAAAAATACAAAAATCAGCCAGGCATGGTGGTAGGGGCCTGTGGTCCCAGCTACTGGGGAGGCTGAGGCAGGAGAATCACTTGAACCTGGGAGACGGAGGTTGTAGTGAGCCGAGACTGTGCCACTGCACTCCAGCCTAGGCGACAGAGCCTACTTTCAACTTAGTAGAAAGCTATAACTCAACTTCCCACCATGCCTTTCATAGAATGACGCAAAGCACAGCCTATATTTTAGATGTTTTGTTTCCTAATGGCATAGATAGGTATTCTTTTATCATCAATTCTTACCATGAACATAGTTCCTAAAAATCAGGGACAACAAAATGGTACAGTGGTAGTCCTCAACATTTTTTTCTGCCCTAAATTACCGGAGAAAAATGACATACACTCCAAAGAACAGAAGACGGAGAAGCAAGGGGCAGCACAGGGAAGGCGCCTCTTTATTCTGCCTCTAGCCCCTACAAAGAGAACCACTGAGTGAAAAAAATCACTAGATACAAATCAAAAAACCTGCAGTATCATCCTGATTCTGACATTAACTTGTTTTCTGAACTGGGCAAGCCACTTAATTTCTCTAATGAGGATAAAACTGCCTATGTCACAGCGTTGCTATCCAGATCAAATAACGTTACACTAAAAGTGTCCAGCGCATTATTTAACAATTATAATAAATACTCATCCCTGCCCCCTCTTCTTGGAATCTTCTACCCCTATAAAATGAAGAATTAAATTAGCTCAAAAAGGGAGGAAAGGGCACTTTTAAATGCTCATAACTTTTATAAGAGCCTTTTATTGAGACTGAAACAAACACTTTTTATTCAAATGTGCTGCTCCTCTGAAGACTAGCATAGCACAGAACTTACTGCCTTGAAAGGCGCAGGTACAGACTGTGAAGTTCCGAAACAGGACAGTCATAAGAGAGGTGCCATGCCTAATGTTGCACAGTTAATGTCAAGTTAAGACTTGGTACATAGCAGATGACAATAAAATATTCTATAAATACTTGGAACTAAAATTGCCTTCCAATAATTAAATCAGTAAAATTTCTATAAATCTACAAATATTGGCACATAGTCCAAAGAATCCCAACAGTATCAAGTAAAGTTTTACAGAATTGGCAAAACCAATCAGGTAGACAGTGTGGATGTGGCAATTTTAAATAACATATTTAATTGGCTCTTTCAATTTTAAAAAAAGTTGATTAAAATATAATAGAAAGGAAGAAAATGGGGGGGCAAAACCATTAATCACTACAACAATGTTTGAGACTAAAGCTGGACTGCAATTTAAGAAGCTTATAAAGAAATAGATTAAGAGTAAATCACAGGGTTAGAATAAAAAAGCAAAAAGTTACAAGGTTTATGAAAATAATATTTTTAAATCTCATTAACAAAGTAAATGAGGATTAAAATTCAATTAGAGAAAGCTGAAAGAATTAAACTAGATTTAAGCCTAAATACCTAAAATAGAACTATACTCTTTGTATTCTTAATTTTTCTTATGCTTTTTATTTTAAAAAATTAATATTGATAATTGTTCAAAATGACTAGCCACATATTTTTATTAAAGGACATTTTTAAATTTGGAATTGGAAGATATTGATATCACTGCTTAGCTCTTGGGTCACATCAACCTCCCATTTATTTGCTAATACATTTTATTTCTGGCTTCTGTCTCCATATTTGCACTGTGATTTGCCTGGCAGAGGGCGCCACTGACATCCCATTCAAATACAGGGGACCCTTTGAGGTGTTACTTTACTAGATATCTCTGTTGCATCAGGTATTATTGACTATTCTTATATAAACTCATCATACTTCATCAGAGCTTGTCTTAGTTCTGCTTTTTCTTAATCTCATTCTATACTCATTCTTTATCTATCCATCTATTAAATGTTCTAGCTTCCAGCCCACTTCTCCTTTTACTTTTTACTCTTTTTTTTTAGAAAGTTTCATCTACTGGTTGCTTTAAATACCATGTACATAATAATAGAAATAGTGCTAGTAATAGCTGCCATTTATTGAATAATATTGCATCAAACTATGTAAAATTAAATACAATTAAAGAGTCCAGGCGAGGCACTGTAGCTCACATGTGTAATCCCAGCACTTTGAGAGAATGAGGTGAGAGGATTCCAAGACCAGCCTGGGCAACATAGTGAGACCCATCTCTAAAAAGTAAATTTTTTTTAAATTAGCTGGGCATGGTAGGGCACATGCCTGTAGTCCCAGCTACTCAGGAGGCTGAGGTAAGAGAATCACTTAAGCCTGGGAGGCTACAGGGAGGCATGACAGCACCACTCACTGAACTCCAGACTGGGCAACACAGCAAGACCCTGTCTCCAAAAACAAAAGGAGTCCAGCCATGACTCTTCTACCTGCCAAAAAACATAAATCCAACTGTCTCCTGAATATGCCTGCCTGGATATCACAGTCATCTCAAGCTTGAACAAAACTCAATTCAATCTTTCAAACCCCTCTTCCATATCTTCCTCCTATACTCCCTAACTCATTTGTAAATACCACCATCAGTCACCAAAACCAAAAATTCAAATGTTATCTCTAACTCCTTTACCCTCTTCATTAAATCAATCAAGTCTTACCTTGATAACACGAAAGTATTATTGTACTCTCTCCCAACCATTCTGTCATAACTAAAGTGATCAAGTCATCATCTCGCAACAGGTTTATCACTATAGCCTCCTCAAATCTATTGATCCACTACAGACAAAGCAATTCACATAATCCTAAAATATGAATCCAACCATGTCATCTGCCTGCTTAAATCTCTCAAGTGCTCTCCATTGCCAATAACAGAGGCATGAGAGATTTCAAGCTCCTCAGTAGCCAATAATATTAGCTAACATATGCCAAACACACAAATAATCTCATTCAATCCTCACAAGAACCCTAATATCCTTATTTTACTCACAAGGAAACTGAGCTTCCATAGATAACCAAGGTCACACAGCTCCAGAGCACACTCTTAACCTCTATTTTATAATGCCACTGTGAAGAAGTAAGTGATTTCTTTCCACATATGTCTCCTCAATTAGATTATAAGCTGCTTAAAGGCAAAACAGTTACTTAATATTGTATTCCCAGTATTTGGCAAAAGAGTAACCATAAAACATGTGCTCCAAAAAGTGTGTGTTGAGCTGTGAAATGAACTGTTAAAAAATAATCTATGTTTATGTATCCTTAGAAGTGCCATTTTCTTCAATATTCAAAGTTAGGTTTGAACATCAAATAATCCAAAGAACAGCATCTTCTATCTGGGCAAAATGAAGGAAAGTAGTCTGTGTTCATTTAGTACCCATAATTTAGGTTGTTTTTTGAGGAAGCCCCAGAGCAACTCAGGACCAATCACTCAATATGTGAAATGACATAAAGATTCAAAGAGCAGTTTATTTCAAATTCTAAGAATTTAGAATTTTGAAGGAGAGAAGCAGAATAACCAAAGACTATCTGTTAATGTGGGTCACAAGGTAGTCAAGTAAGAGAAAATATTCAAACTTAAGAAGCATTTCCGAATACCACCAATAATCTAGAATATGTTATAGAAAAATATATACACAAGATACAACTTTTTTTGAAGATATCTTTTTTTTTTTTTTTTTCGAGACGGAGTCTCGCTCTGTCGCCCAGGCTGGAGTGCAGTGGCGCAATCTCAGCTCACTGCAAGCTCCGCCTCCCGGGTTCACGCCATTCTCCTGCCTCAGCCTCTCCGAGTAGCTGGGACTACAGGCGCCCGCCACCACGCCCGGCTAATTTTTTTTGTATTTTTAGTAGAGACGAAGATATCTTTTAAAAAATATAAACATATAAAAAGAAATGTAAAATTTTACAATAAACCTAAGCTGTACTGGTTAATATCATAAATGCTAATTATATCTATTAAAATGTAATTAACATGAAATAAAATGTTGAAATTCATCAGTTGCACTAGCCACGCTTCAAATGATCAAAGCCAAATGTAACTAGTGGTTACCATGTTGGATAGCACAGATACACAACATTTCGATAATCATTAAACATTCTAGTAGACAGCACACACTGCTGCAAAGATACTGACCCCAGATTTCATTTGTACTTTATTGACTTCTGCATGGTCTGAATTTTTTTCTAAAAAGCATTTACTTTTATAATTTTTGAATCTAACAGATTTAGCAAATGATCACTACCATAAGATGTATATGTTTTTTAAAAAAATCAGCCTAACCATTTTGTAACCCATATTAAATGTATTTAAATTTTACGTGTTATTAAAAGATAATAGAAGAATACCTAAAATAAAGAAAGAAATATTTGTAGGGATAAGAAAATTCATTGGTAAAGATCTCTTTTTTCCAAATTAATCCCTAAATACAATACTAAACAAAATCCCAGACAGAATATTTAGGTCAATTAAGACCTAAATATACAAAACATAATGTTGAAAGTTGTAGGCCGGGCGCGGTGGCTCACGCTTGTAATCCCAGCACTTTGGGAGGCCGAGGCGGGTGGATCACGAGGTCAGGAGATCGAGACCACGGTGAAACCCCGTCTCTACTAAAAATACAAAAACTTAGCTGGGCGTGGTGGCGGGCGCCTGTAGTCCCAGCTACTGGGAGAGGCTGAGGCAGGAGAATGGCGTGAACCCGGGAGGCGGAGCTTGCAGTGAGCCGAGACTGCGCCACTGCACTCCAGCCTGGGCGACAGAGCAAGACTCCGTCTCAAAAAAAAAAAAAAAAAAAAAAGAAAGTTGTAGAAAAAATATGGCAATAGCTTTATAAAGAATTAACTAAAAGGCCGGGCACGGTAGCTCACACCTGTAATCCCAGCACTTCGGGAGGCTGACGTGGGTGGATCACTTGAGGTCAGGAGTTCAAGACCAGCCTGGCCAACATGGTGAAACCCCATCTGTATTAAAAATACAAAAATGAGCCAGGCGTGGTGACACATGCCTGTAATCTCAGCTACTCAGGAGACTGAGGCATGAGAATAGCTTGAACCCGGGAGGCAGAGGTTGCAGTGAGCTGAGATCATGCCACTGCCGTCCAGCCTGAGAGACAGTGAAACTTCATCTCAAAAAAAAAAAAAAAATTAACTATAAAAGTGTCAGAGCAGTTTACAATTCATTTTAAAGCAAAACAATTAAATGTCTAGCTTTTAACCTAACACATGCAGTCTCACTTGACACTCCAAATGTTTTTTTCACTTTCAAAGCTAACATACACCCATTTGTAGAAGTAATAAATTTTTATTTATAGAAATAATTCAGTTGTAAATTATTGGCACTGAATAACCAGCACTAAAATTTATGGCCAATTACTTTGAGCATTTTCCTTTTTTTAATTTTTAGAGACAGGGTCTCACTATATTGCCTAGGATGGAGTGCAGTGGCTATTCACAGGCATAATCATGGTGCATGACAGCTCGAGCCTCCCAAGTAGCTGGCACTACAGGCAAGCACCACCACAGCCAGCTACTTCAGGCATTTTAGGTGTGAACATTAAGTAACATCTTTCATGCATACTTAGATTAATAAAAACTCATGTAAGGTTTGTATGTTTATTTTATTAAAGGTTTAGATCTGTGAGAAAAACACGTTTCCTCAACTACTCCCGTCATAAAACTGAGTATTTTCTTTTCTTTTTTTTTTTTTTTTTTTCCTGAGATGGAGTCTCACTCTGTCGCCCAGGCTGGAGTGCAGTGGCGCAATCTCAGTTCACTGCAACCTCTGCTCCTGGGTTCAAGCAATTCTCCTGCCTCAGCCTCCTGAGTAGCTGGGACTGCAGGCACGCACCACCACACCCAGCTAATTTTTTATTTTTAACAGAGATGGGGTTTCACCTTGTTAGCCAAGCTGGTCTCTAACTCCTGACCTCAGGTGATCCGCTCACCTCGGCCTCCCAAAGTGCTGGGATTACAGGTGTGAGCCACCACACCCAGCCAAAACTGAGTATTTTCATTTCTACTGATGGTTTTCCTTTCTCAATTACCATTTCATTCATTCTCTCATTCCTCTTACTTTGATGATATTTATCTAGTGTCAGGAAAAACCAAGGCAAACCTATCTTACACATTCCTTCCCTGCCTTTTTCATCCCTATTAACATACCTCCATAATTATAGACCAGGGCTCAACTGGAGGTATTCATATGTTCCACATTTCCTATTCCCTCATGCCCACTGTGTCCCTACAGTTTACTAGAAAAGATTCTTTTCAATAATGTACTTTCTGCCACAGGTGTTCCTAATAATTTTCAATTCTTTTTTTTGGTGGGAGGGACAGGAGTTTGAGGCTGCAGCGAGTAGGCTGTGATTGTGCTACTGCACTCCAGTCTGGGAAACAGAAAAACTTGTCTCTAAAAAAAAAAAAAATCAGAATCAGAAAAATATTTTATCAAATGAATTTTGACAATTAGAACTCACTTTCATAGTGTAAGATACTAATCAGTATATATCTCATTCATTTGGTATATGTCTTAGTCCCCTTGTGCTGCTATAACAAAAACACCACAGACCAGGCTATTTATTTTCTTATGTTTTGTTGTTGTTGTTTTATTTTTCTTATTTTGTTTGGGGTAATTTGTAAACAATAGAAATAGATTTCTCACATTCCTGGAGGCTGGGAAATCCAAGGTTAAGGCACGGCAAGACTGGCATCTGGCAAGGCTTTTCTCTGCTTCTAAGATGGAACCTTGTTGCTGCATCCTCCAGAGGGGAGGAACACTGTGTCCTCACATGGCAGAAGGAATGTAAAGGCAGGAGAGCTCTCCCTTCAACCTTGAGTCCTTTCACAAGTGTGCTAATCCCGTTCATAAGAGCAGAGCCTTCATAACTTGGTCAACCCCCAAGAGTCACACTTCTTATACTGCTACACTGGGGATAAATTTCAACATGAATTTTTGGAGAGAATACCATCATTCAAACCATAGCAATATACCATTTATCTATGCTGGGTGCAGTGGCTCATGCTTGTAATCCCAGCACTTTGGGAGACCAAGGTGGGCAGATCATCAGAGGTCAGGAGTTCGAGACCAGCCTGGCCAACATGGTGAAACGCTCTCTCTACTAAAACTGCAAAAATTAGCTGGGCATGGTGGCACATGCCTATAGTCCCAGCTACTCAGGAAGCTGAGGCAAGAGGATCGCTTGAACCCGGGAGGCAGAGGTTGCAGTGAGCTGAGATTGTACCACTGAACTGCAGCTTGGGTGACAGAGCAAGACTCCATCTCAAAAATAAAAAATAAAAATAAATATATATATATATATACACTAGTACTTATCTAAATACTTATCTAATGGTGGCTCAAAATGTAGGCTAAACACAATCCGTTTACATCATAAGGTAAATTTTTAAATATATTTGGAAGAAATAGCCAGGAGTAACAATAGAGAAGACTCTTTTATTGTTAGGGTTCAAAGACTTGTTTTTTATCTTCAAGTACTTATTTGAAAATCAAAGTTAAAGATTAAAACCTTCCAAATATAAAATAAAACTTCATCTAGCCACTTAGGACCAGCTGCTAGTAAAACATGTAAAACAAAGACGTTACTCGAGCTCCCAGCAGCGTCACTGATGGCAGCAGCAGGCTGTCTAGAGCAGCTGCTGCAAAGACACTGGCTGCAATAGGGGAGATGCAGCCAGGGCTGCATGCTCCACAGAGCCCATGGGAGCTGGGAACAGGTGGGAGCTGCACCCACTTCCAAGTTGGCAGGGCTTGAGCCCCACCCTCCTGAGTGCAGGTGCAGCCACCCAGCCATGGCTGTGGACCCAGGTATCCCTGCGCTCTCTGGGGCCCGGGAAGTCCCCCTTTACCCTGCAGGCTTAGAAGTGCCTGTTCCCATGCCTGGCCTCTCCTCGATCCCAGCACCTGCTCCAGGGTGGAGCAAAGTCGTGGCCAAGCCCAGGCACTGTCACAACCCAGCGGGTGTGCATGTGCTCGGGGTGGCACTGACATACCAGCCCCCTGCCCCCTCAGCCCCCTCTGGACTTTAGGTGCAGAGAAGCAAAGCATGGGAGGGAGGCCAAGGTGGGGCTGAGGGCAGCTCAATGGGGCTAGCAAGTACCCTCATGACCAACAGCCTGCACACTGTAGACAACATGATTGATGGCAGCAGGAGGCAGACAGTCTCCTGGGAAAAAAGGGGTGGGTTCAGGTGAAGCCCCACCTTCAAGCCAGGGACAGCCTGAAGCATGTGGGCCAGGCTGTCAGTTCCAGGTGGGGTCCACTGAGGGGAGTGAGAACTCATGGTGCTTTTTCCAGACCCATCCATAGCTGCCCATGGACCAATCAGCACACACTTCTCCCTTGTGAAACCCATAAAAACCCTGGACTCAGCCAGACTTACAGAGACCCGGGACTACCAACTGGAAAGGAGTTACCCCCTCAGGGTCTCATCTCTCTGAGAGGTGGACACTTGTCAGGACGACCTGCCTGCAGAAAGGAGCTACCCACTTCGGGTCTCCTGAGAGCTGTTCTGTTGCTCAATGAAGCTCCTCTCCACCTTGCTCACCCTCCAGTTGTCCCCATACCTCATTGCTCATGGACGCAGGTTAAGAAGTTAAGACCCACCAAGTGGCAGGACTGAAACAGCTGTAACACAAACAGAGCTAAAACATGCCTCGCCCCACTCAGCACCTTGCAGGCAACAAGAAGGAAAGAAGAGCTGCAGCCCTTCTGAAAGCCCAGACCTAGGGGGTCCCCAATCCAGGGCTGTGACACTCTCTTTGGAGCTCTGTGGTTTCTGGTGTCTCCAAGCTTCCAGGCACCACCATATTATCCTCATCCAGACATGGGTTCCTACAGTGGAAGCCACTTGAGATGCATCAGATCCAGCCTCAGGCTTGCAAGAAAGCCAGCACCTGTGCCAGCTCCTGGAGATGCCCATCCTCCCGCAGCAGCCGGCGTGAGTGGCTCTACACAGTGGCCGGACCCCATACAAGCTTGCTTACACACCCTTCGCCACGCCACTCTGCACCTGGCTTGCCCTTGACAGGTGTGGGATCCAGGCTGGTAGCATGAGCCAAACGCAGCCTGCCAGGCCAAACGAGCAGAACAAGCCCAGCAGGCACAAGCAAACCTCAGGCAAAGGCTCCACCAACCACAGTAGCTTCTGGCTGGAAAAGCGACACCCTAAGGATCCTGTGACATCATCACACAGCTGCCAAGTCATAATCACTCTGATCACATTTGCCTGAAATTTTAAAAACAGTGATCCAAAAACATAATGTTGAGTGAAAAACAGCACACTACCAAAGACTACACATAATATTAGCCCATAAACATTTATCTTCAGGTTATATATGCCTAACAAACATCTGGAGGCATGTTCACCAAAATAACAACACTGATTATATATGTGTGAAAGCTAATCATACAAATTGGGTCATTCTTGTCATATCTGACTAAAACAGGTGACAGGCTGGGGGGAAGAGCACTCAGCACACATAACATTGCTCCAAGAAGGTAATTCTCTGCAAGGCTGGCTGCTGAAACTGCCTGTTGTAATCTGAAAACAGTTTTATCCAGTAGCTACTGAAACAATGAGCTGTGACTCTAAAAGACTCGTTTTACTCACTGCAGTCACTCACCAATCAAAGCTTGCCACCTCCCCAAAACTAGTGCCAATGAGCTTTCTTTCAAAACAATACAAAACATTTCACCTTTTTATAAAACTTCCAATCTTATCTTTCTTCTTCAGACATAGCAAAGACCACCTGGTCTGTGTGTATATCCCAAATTTCAATTCTTGCTTCCCATATAAAATGTTCTACATTTATGGGTTTGTCTCTATATTTTATTTTACTTTTGAAATACATAATAAAATTTCAAATTTTTACGTTGCTCTTTACTTTTATACATCATGATTTTTTTAAAATAGTGACCATGAATTAGTTGACTTCCTGAACAAAATATCTCACACTACACAAACAAAAGAGATCTAATTTTAAACCCGTGAATTCATGTCCAACTGATTTTATTTTCTGTTTATTACAGCCTTTGATGTATAACTGACATACAATAAACTGTAGACATTTAAAGTATACAATTTGATACATTATATACCCATATAAGCATCACACTACCAGTTTTCCCCTAACATAACCTTTATAGGGTTAAGAAAGTTATCTACATAGTTACCTAGGTTGCCTTTTTTTTTTTAATCAGGAATAGATATTAGATTTTGTCAAAAGGTTTTTGTCTATTGAGATAATTATACGGAGTTTTCTTAGACTGTTAGGTTAGTTTCTTATTACATTTCTTCTTTTTTTTTTTTTTTTTTTTTTTTTTTTTGCGACAGATTCTCAGGCTGTCACCCTGGCTGGAGTGCAGTGGTGCAATCTCAGCTCACTGCAACCTCCGCCTCCCAGGTTCACCCAATTCTCCTGCCTCAGCCTCCCGAGTGTCTGGGATTACAGGCACACACCACCATGCCCAGCTAATTTTTGTATTTTTAATAGAGATGGAATTTCGCCCTATTGGCCAGGCTGGTCTCAAACTCCTGACCTCAAGTGATCCATCCACCTCAGCCTCCCAAAGTGCTGGGATTACAGGCGTGAGCCACCACGCCCAGCCTTCTAATTACATTTCAAATGTTAACCTGCTCTACATTCCTGGTACACTACTTAATTCTGCAATAAATGATATAGAGAGTGATAATGTGGATAAGTCATTTTCAACTTTCATTATGAATTTGTATTCAAAGTTGGGAAAACAATTATAAATAGATAACAGAATGAAAACATCAACCTTAAAAACACAGTTAATAGAAGTAAGGAGATAGAAAGATGGAAGAAGTAGCAGAGGAAAGAATAGGGGCACCTATCTTGTTCTCCATAATGAGAAGTCAACGGATTCCACTGAAATTTGGGTTTTTTTGTTTTGGTTTGGTTTGGCTTGGTTTAATTTTTTTTTTTTTTTTTTGAGACAGAGTCTCAACTCTGTCACCCAGGCTGGAGTGCAATGGTGCAATTTCAGCTCACTGCAACCTCTGCCTCCCAGGTTCAAGCAATTCTCCTGCCTCAGCCACCCGAGTAGCTGGGACTATGGGTGCGTGCCATCACAGCTGGCTAATTTTTGGTATTTTTAGTAGACACAGGGTTTTGCCATGTTGGCAAGGCTTGAACTCCTGACCTCAAGTGATTCACTAGCCTCAGCCTCCGAAAGTGCTGGAATTACAGGTGTGAGCCACCACACCCAGCCTGAAATTTGACAGAACAAGAAATTTTAAGAAATGTAAGTATAGTATATTATTTAAAAGTACAAGGTAACCAAAAGAACTAAAATCATGAACGTAACTGTATACAGTAGTATTTTCTGACTGGGAAAGTGTGTTTTAAAGTTTCTATCTGAATGTCTTAGGATAAAACACATCTCCCAGTTTATCCTAGACCCTCAGCACATTTCCTATTATATTACCATAAGTCAAATTTACACATTTATAAATTCTTGTCTTACCCTTTGATATTTGAGTTTAGCCAAATATACTTATAGGGGTAATCCCCAGGATATAAAAAAAAGTTTCAAAAAATTGTTGTCCCCCATAATTACTTACATTTCTATATAGTATCAATGAACAATAAGAAAATGAAAGAAAACAATCCCAATTTACAATGGCATCAAAATAATAAAATTAACTTTAACCAAAGAAGTGTAAGACTTATGCACTGAAAACCTACTAAACACTGCTAAAATTATTTTTAAAAGACCTAAGGCTAGGCGCAGTGGCTTATGCCTATAATCCCATAACTTTGGGAGGCCAAGACGGGCGGATCACAAGGTCAGGAGTTTGAGACAAGCCTGATCAACATGGTGAAACCCCATCTCTACTAAAAATACAAAAATTAGCCAGGCATGATGGCACACGCCTGTAATCCCAGCTACTCAGGAGGCTGAGGCAGTAGAATCGCTTCAACCCGGGAAACGGAGATTGCAGTGAGCTGAGATCATGCCACTGCACTCCAGCCTGGACAACAGAGCAAGATTCTGTCTCCAAAAAAAAAAAAAAAGACCTAAATAAATGGAAAGACATTCTGTCTTCATAACTTGGAAGACTTAATCATGTATTTATCTATACATTCAATGTAATTCCGATCAAAATTCCAACTGCCTTTTTTACAGAAATGAAAAAGCTATCCCCAAAAATTCATATGGAATTGTGAGGGATCTCAAATTAAAAAATAATAATAATAATCTTGAAAAACAAAGTTGGAGGACTTAACTTCCTGACTTCAAAATTTACTACAAAGCTACAGTAATCAAAACAGTGTCGTACAGGCCAGGTATAGTGGCTAACACCTATAATCCCAGCACTTTGGGAGGCCAAGGTGGGAAGACAACTTGGGCCTAGGATCAAGCCAGGCTTGAGTTTGAGACCAGCCTGGGCAACATAAGGAGACACCGTTTATACAAAAAAATTTTAAAAATAGCTAGGGATGGTGGTACACGCATATAGTCTCAGTTACTTGGGAGGCTGAAATAGAAGAATGACTTGAACCCAGGAGTTCAAGGTTTCAGTGAGCTATGATTGCACCACTGCACCCCAGCCTGGGTGACAGAGCAAGACCCTGTCTCCAAAAAAAAAAAAAAAAAAAAAAAAAAACGAAACAAAAATACACAAAAACACCAATGTCATACTGGCATAAGGACAGACATATGTATCAATGGAATAGAATGGAGTCCAGAAATTTACCCATTTATCTATGGTCACCTGATTTTGTCAAGAGTATAGATCATTCAATGGGGAAAAGAATAGTCTCTTCAACAAATGATGTTGAGACAACTGGATTTCCACAAGCAAAAGAATAAAGTTGAACCCTTATTTCATACCTTATACAAAAATTAACTCAAAATTGATCAAATGCCTAAATCTAAGACCTTAAACTACAAAACTCTTAGACGAAAACACAGGCACAAATCTTTGTGATCCTGGATTTAACAACAGATTCTTACATATGACAGCAAAAGCATAAGCAACAAAAGGAAAATAAATTGGACATCATCAAAATTTAAAACTTTTGTGCATCAAAGGACACTATCAAAAAATTAAAGTAAATCCCCAGAATGGGAGAAAATGTTTGCAAATCATATACTAGCTGATAAGAGACTAGTATCCAGAATATAAAAAGAACTTTTACAACTTAACAAAAAGACAACGACCCAATTAAAAAATGGGCAAAGAGCCTTAACATTTTCCCAAAGATATACAAATACCCAATAAGCATATGAAAAGATGCTAACATCAAAAGTTTTTATTAGAAAAATGCAAATCAAAATCACAATGAGACATCATTTCACACCCACTCATATGGCTATAATTTAAAAAATAAAAAATAAGCTTTGGCAAAGATGTAGAGAAACTGGAACCTTTACACACTGCTGGTAGGAATGCAAAACAGTGCAGCTGCTTTGGAAAACAGTTTGGTGGTTTCTCTAGAAGTTAAACACAGAATTACCATGTGACCCAGCAGTTCCACTCCTATGTGTATACCCAAGAGAAATGAAAACACATTCCCACACAAAAGCTTCTACATGAATGTTGATAAGAAGCATTGTTCCTAATAGACAAAAAATAAAAACAATGTAAGTGTCCATCAACCAATGAATGGAAAAACAAAATGTGGTCTATCCACACAATGGAATAGTCTACTATTAAAAGGAATGAAGGACTGATACATGCTACAACATGGATGAACCTTGAAAGCATTACATAAGTAAAATAAGCCCAAACACAAAAGGTCATATATATAAACACAAAAGATCACATATTATTATATGATTCCACTTATATAAAATGCTCAGAATAGACAAATTCATAGAAAAACTAAGTATACTAGTAGTTCCCAGGAGTCTGGGCTAGAGGAGGGAATAGCGAATGACTACTTAATGGGTATGGGATTTCATTTTGGGGTGATGAAAATGTCCTGAATTAGATAGTGGTGATGGTTGTACAACTTTGTGAATACACTGGCAGTCACTGAATTGTATACTTTATAATGGTTAAAATGATCAATTTTATGCGATATAAATTTTACTTCAATTTTTTAAAAAGTAATTATTCTTGGGTACAGAAATCGGGGTGTGTGAGGAGAAGGGGGATCTTGCTTTCTCATCATTAATCTTTTTTACTACTTAAATTTGCCATATAGTAGTCCCCCCATTATCTGAGGTAGATGCATTGTAAGACGCCCAGTGGGTATCTGAAACCATGGATAGTACTGAACCATATATATATAGATAGATAGATAGATAGATACATATATATAGATAGATAGATATATACATATATATAGATAGATAGATACATATATATAGATATATATACATATATAGATAGATAGATATACATATATAGAGATATATATAGATATACATATCTATATATATACACACACACACAAACACCCACTGTTTTTCCCACACATACATACCTACACATCACACTATGATAAAGTTCCATTTATAACTTAGGCACAATAAGAGATTAACAACAACTAACTAAAAATAGAACAATTATTAAAATATACTGTAATAAAAGTTACGTGGACGTGGTGTGTGTCTCTCTCTCAGAATGCCTTATTACACTGTCCTATGGGTAACTGAGACCTCAGAAACTGAAAACGAGGACACAAGAGGGGACTATTGTACCAAATGGCCTCAAATACTTAGGTAAATAAACAAACTGATTTCTCAGCTAAGTTGAAACATTGGAAGTTACTAATAAAGCGGAAACAGCAGAGCTTCATGGCCTCTGAATTATATCCTGCATATTCTCTTGTCTTCTCTAATCATCTTTCTTCTCCCATTATAGCTTCTGAGAGGAAACCAGATTGGGCACATTCAGGGTAGAATGTCTGTAGATCATGATACCATTATAGATGTAGTTCACTGACAGTAGTTTAAAATTTGGGGAATTAAATAATTAGGTAAATTATATAAACTTTTCTCCTTCCAAATAATAAGCAAAAAAGTTTTAAGTAAAAATAGCAATATATATAAGTTTTCCCAAGGAAAATTGTACTCAGTTATTCAATAGTTAATGATAGCACACTTGCTATCACCAGACTTAAATTTCCTGAGTTTTCCTTTAATTGAAGACGTTCAGTGGTAAATTCACTTCTAAAGTTTTCATCCATTCTTCTTCAAATATAAGTTCCACATAGTGCATATGAAGAGTTTAATACTTACTTATCAAGGAAATCTTTGTCCACTACAGCAGAGATGTCAAGCAGAGGATTTCCCATTCCAAAGAGAATATTTTCTCTAAAAAAACACAAAATACAAGTTAGAAATACTTCCAAAAGTAAGTTGATATGTAAAGATATGTAAAAGGTACACAAAATAAAAATAACTATCTTCATTTCAACCTGATAATAAACCTAACATACCAGTTTATTAAACATTTGATTTGCCTATTATATGTAGGACATTTTAGAGGTAGCATAAAGATATTTAGAAAAAAAGATGATTATCAGAGAAAGATGCAAATCAAAACTACAATGAGACACCATCTCACACCAATCAGAATAACTATTGTTTTTTTTTTTTGACACGGAGTTTCGCTCTTGTCGCCCAGGCCGGAGTGCAATGGCACGATCTCAGCTCACTGCAACCTCCACCTCCCAGGTTCAAGTGATTCTCCTGCCTCAGCCTCCTGAGTAGCTGGGATTAAAGGTGCCTGCCACCATGCCTGGCTAATTTTTGTATTTTTAGTAGAGATGGGGTTTTACCATGTTGGCCAGGCTGGTCTCGAACTCCTGACCTCAGCTGATCCACCTGCCTTAGCCTCCCAAAATGTTGGGATTACAGGTGTGAGCCACCATGCCCAGCCCAGAATAACTATTACTAAAGAGTCAAAAAAAAAAAACAAACAGATGTTGTCGAGGTTGTAAAGAAAAGGTAATATTTATAAACTGTTGATGGGAATGCAAATTAGGTTAGCCCCTGTGAAAAGAAGTTTAAAGATCTCTCAAAAACTTAAAATATAATTACCATCCGACCCAGCATTCTCATTACAGGTATATACCCAAAGAAAAATGAATCATTCTAGGCCGGGCATGGTGGTTCACACCTGTAATCCCAGCACTTTGGGAGGCCGAGGTGGGTAGATCATGAGGTCAGGAAATCAAGACCATCCTGGCCAACATGGTGAAACCCCATCTCTACAAAAAATACAAAAATTAGCCAGGCATGGTGGCACGCACCTGTAGTCCCAGCTACTCAGGAGGCTGATGCAGGAGAATTGCTTGAACCCGGGAGGTGGAGGTTGCAGTGAGTCGAGATCGTGCCACTGCGCTCCAGCCTGGGCAACAGAGCGAGATTCTGTCTAAAAAATAAAAATAAAAAAATAAAAGAATCATTCTGCCAAAAAGGGATATGTTTATTACAGCACTCTTCACAATAGCAAAGACATGGAATCAACCTAAGTGCCCATCAATGGTAGAATGGATAAAGAAAATTCAATACATATACACCATGGAATACTATGTAGCCATAAAAAAGGAACGAAATCATGTCCTTTACAGCAATATGGATGCAGCTGAATTATCCTAAGTGAATTAACATAGAAACAGAAAACCAAATATCACATGTTTTCACTTATAAGTGGAAGCTAAACACTGGGTACACAGAGACACAAAGATGTCAGGACAATAGACACTGGAGATTCCAAAATCAGGGAGGGAGAGAGGAAAGCAAGAGCTCAAAAACTACCTATTGGTTACTATGTTCACTACTTAGACGATGGGGATCATTACAAACCCAAACTTCAGTAACAAACCTGCACATGTACTGCCCTGAATGTTATTAGGGAGCCCATGGCACATCCTGGAAGAGTCCAAGCAAGAGCCCTATCTACCCTTGACAAAAAATGACTGTGGTAGGGTCTTTACAATGGATATCAGAAGTGATATAATTCTCTTATTATGTATCCAAAAAATTTAAATATATGCTAACTTTTTATAGAATGATTTGTAACTTTTACAAATTTAAATGCACATCTTTTCATCTAAAAATGTCTAGCTAAAACTTTTATTCATGTCTTATGTTTCCTATACTTCTTATATTCATGTCTTCTCATACATATACTTGTATGTTATATATATAAGGATTCATTTCAGATACCTGTAACATGAAATAAAGCAAAACAAAAACAAATCAACAAGAAACGATATAATTTTAAATTATATTTAACGACTTGGAGGAAGTCTGTTTTCCATAAGAGATCACAGTAAGGTTCCAATCCAAATAAAAGAAAGAACTCCACCACAAGTGATGCCTTAAACAGAAGCTCATCTAGCAGCAAGAAATGGGCCAGTGAACACTGTTGGATCAGTCTCAATAGGAGACATTCATCTAGTTTATCCAACAAGATTTGTCTCTGTGTAATTTTTTATTGGTCTCCAGTTTACTGATGATCCCCCTCCCTTTCACTTGCCTCCAGACCAGTTACCATTCTCACCATTTGGCGACTATCAGTAATATCAATGGACTAGCATGCCAAGATTTTTTTAAGAGAATGAGGTATAGCCTATAATTATAATCTGTAATGATTTTTAGAAGATAAAATTAGTCTCTTATTAGCACCATAGATTGAGCAACTATGGCTGAACATGCAATAAAGAGACATTTGTCCCTTTTCTATTTAAAGAAAGCTGAGTGGAGGAGGGAAAGATAATACACTTACTTATTCACACTTAAATTGTATTTGTGATCAAAGCAAGTCTAATAAAAAGAAAGTACTTTAAGTGCTTAAGAAGGTGAAGGATCAATAGACAAATACAGTAAAATCTAACCATGATTTCACTGGGACTACTCTGCCTGATTTATATATTCTTATTCAAACAATAAAAACTCCTAGAACTTGTTATTAAAAAAAAAAAAAAAAAAAAAAAAAAAAAAAAAACAAGGATGAGCAGTGTTATTGGGCTACTTGGCTTTTTATTTTCATTCACCCTTTTAATCAACCTTTGTAAGCATCCAGTTCAATGTATACAGTCATATAACCACAAAACTATGGAACATTTCCATCACAATAACAACAAAAAAGTGTCCTCCTGCCCCCCACATCAATCCCTCTACCCTCAATTGGTCCCCTCTCAGTTTTAAGGAATATAATTGTTACACCTTTTTAAGAAGTCAAACCTTTGAACATCTACCGCATTCCTAAAAGAGTTTATTATACTCCGTTTAAAAACTCAGTAAAGATAGTCTTACGGAGAGCCCAATAATTGATTCTAACAATAAAGTACAATTCAAGAGTCAAATAATTCACTTCTGAGTCTCAGTTCTTTTTTTTTTTTTTTTTTTTTTTTTTTTTTAGACGGAGTCTCGCTCTGTCGCCCAGGCTGGAGTGCAATGGCATGATCTCTGCTCACTGTAACTTCTGCCTCACGGGCTCAAGCAATTCCTTCCTCAGCCTGCCGAGTAGTTGGAATTACAGGTGCCCACCACCACGCCTGGCTAATTTTTATATTTGTAGTAGAAAGGGGGTTTCACCATGTTGGCCAGGCTGGTTTCGAACTCCTGGCTTCAAATGATCCACCCGCTTCGGGCCTCCCAAAGTGCTGGGATTACAGGCGTGAGCTACCACGCCCAGCCCAAGCCTCAGTTCTTGAGGTAGCTTGCTGAGAGACTTAAGCAAGCCATCTACCATCTCTGGGCCTAAATGTTTGACTTGTTTCCAAATAATATTACAATTCAGTTAAGGCCATTTGAAGTCATTCTTATAATAAACTGGAATTGTGTGTCTGTCATCTTTTCCTTGCTATCCTCCCTCTTTTACCCCAAATTTCCTCACTCAAGAGTGGAATTTGGGTGGATTTGATCCCTGGGGCAAACCAAAACCTAAGCCAATCAGCACAATATATTTCTCTAGCCTTAGTAATCAGTTCAGAGACTGGCATGTAACCTAAGCCAGGAAAATCAGAATGAATCCAAGATTTTTTTCTATGATGCTCAGATACAGGACATATTTTTCCCTAATAGATATAAATGAAGAAGGTGCTAGAAGCCTTAAAAACCTAATGGTCTCAAGGTGGCTGCCTTGGGATAAATTTAACACCACAGAAAGCAGAGTGCGAAAACTGAAAGAAACCAGGTCATTAATGAAGTTGTTGGACCACCAATTAAGCTTTACCTGAAACCTATACTCCATCTGAACTTTTCTGTTCTTTGTTTTGTTTTGCTTTTTTAAGTTCAGGGGTACAAGTGCAGGTCTGTTACATAGGTAAACTTGTGTCATGGGAGTTTGTTGTACAGGTTATTTCATCACCCAGGTATCTGGACTTTTCAATTACACATGTCGGTAGTTTTGTTTATTTCAATTTGAGGCTGGTTTTTAGTTACTTACAACTGAAATTATAGGGACAGATGTAAATTGTCATTAATTCATTTTGAGAATCTGTTTAATATGTAATGCATTTTTATTATAAAACTGTAATATAGACAAGATTATTAGTGCTCTTTTTTTTTTTTTTTGAAACAGAGTCTCGCTCTGTCACCAGGCTGGAATGCAGTAGCGCAATCTCGGTTCACTGCAACCTCTGCCTCCCAGGTTCAAGCAATTCTCCTGCCTCAGCCTGCCGAGTAGCTGGGATTATAGGCACGCACGACTATGCCCAGCTAATTTCTGTATTTTTAGTAGAGATGGGGTTTTACCATTTTGGCCAGGATGCTCTCCATCTCTTGACCTCATGATCTGCCCTCCTTGGCCTCCCAAAGTGCTGGGATTACAGGCGTGAGCCACCACGCCCAGCCTAATCTTAACACTACAGTTCCCTAAGGGAGAACGTATGCAACATAGACCCTGATAAGTGATGCTATTAGGCTGCAATTGTCCAAAGCCTGCATGAAACTGGTTGCAGAAGTTGTGGCTAGTATAGCAGTGAGGAGAAAGGAATTTAAATTAGCACAGGCTGGACTTGGTGGCTCACACCTGTAATCCCAGCACTTTGGGAGGCTGAGGCAGGCAGATGGTTTGAGTCCAGGAGTTCAAGGCCAGCCAGGGCAACATGCCAAAACCCCATCTCTGCAAAAAATTGGCTGGGCACAGTGGCTCACACCTGTAATCTCAGCACTTTGGGAGGCTGAGGCGGGCGCATTGCCTCTGCACAGGAGTTCAAGACCAGCATGGGCAACATGGCGAGACTCCATCTCTATAAAAAATACAAAAATTAGCCGGGTGTGGTGGCATTTGCCTATAGCCCCAGCTACTAGGGAGGCTGAGGTGGAAGAATCCTTGAGCCCAGGAGGTTGAGGTTACAGTGAGCCATGAGTATGCTACTACCTCAAAAAAAAAAAGAAAAGAAAAGAAAGAACGAAAGAAAAAGAAAAATATAAAAAATTGAGCCAGGCATGGTGGTGCACACCCATAATCCCAGCTACCAGGGAGGCTGAGGTGGAAGGATCGCTTAAGCCTGGAAGGTCGAGGTTGCAGTAAGCTGTGATCGCACCACTGCACTCCAGCCCTGGGTGACAGAGTAAGACCCTGTCTTAAAAATAAATTAATTAAATAAAGTAGCACATAAAAGATATCTTGAAATAGTAAGTTAAGTAAAAAAGATACAATTATTTTCAAAAGCAAATAAAACTTTGCTCATGTCATGTTTCTCTCTCCTTCACTGCACATAACTGAGATTATAATGGCTAGTTTCTTAAATACAAACACATATAAACTAGTGTCCAGGCCAGTAAATACTATGACCTTCTTAAATGATGAACATACTATATGAATAAGCATTTATTTTTATCTTGTTCTACTAGAATGTGAACAAGATAAGGTTTAGTCTACAGCCAAAAACTATGACTAACCTGTACTGGGATTACTTTTTGTTCCAAATGTTAGCAATATCTTTTTCTTGGAATGGATGCTAGGATGAGAGATTCTGAACAATCTTTTTTTTTGGCCGGTGGGGGGGAGGTCAGTAATTTTATAAATGTCTCATAACTTAGGCTTGCAGCCAACATAAACCTACATTATAATTATTATTTTGTTGGACAGCCAACAAATTTTATACTGACATATATTTTAGAGTAAGAGTTCCTGAGAAAATTTTTTCTTAGCTATTGACATATTAATGTTTGAATGTCGATTAGCCATCTCACTAACAGAAACGTTTAATTATGATGCCAGAATAAACACTAACAATGACTGCCTTTAACTGTTACACTAGTCATCTTCTCTTTAAATCCAGAAACCTCAGCTTTATATATGACTCTTCTCTCTACGTCAACTAGCCTCGTCTTACTAGTAAGGACATCATCTTGGTTTTATCAAACGCTTCCTGTACCTGGATCTCCCACAATATACCCACTAGCACTAGGCCCTCTACAGACATTGCCTGAATTTCTACATTGTTAGCAATTGTTTTAGCCACAATAAATCCTGCACAATATCACCAAAATCATATTATTTTAAACAATTCTAGCCATAATATTTTTCTACTTAAAATCTACCTAGCTTCTGATTATTAATAGGATAAAATCCAAAAGCATAACTTAAAGGACATTGAATCTACTCAAACGTACCATATTTCATCATATCTAAGATGCCATTATTCATAAAATAATACCAATTTCCAATGGTGATGCAAAACACAATCAGTTGTAAGATGTACGCCAATTTCAGAGTTGTTAAAATGGGAAGAAATGTGCACATTAAGATCATCAAAATTCAGTAATTCTTTAGCCTTACCTCTCACCATTCTAATATATACAAACTATTTTAATCATAATGCCTTACTGTTCTTTGAGTAAGACTCCGCCTGTAAAGTCCTTCTCCTGCTTCCTTTGCCTGGCAAACTCCCATTCAACTTTTTAAAATTCCCTATATGCTACCTGTCTTGGGAAATTTTTCCTGATCGACTCCTACCCAAGGGCTTCCACATAAGATATACAAGCTGCCCCCAACACCACTCAAGAGTGCTGTTAACAATGTAAAAAATGGCTCCTGGTACTGTATATCAAGGCACTGCATCCCTCCCTCCCAAAGATTTATTCATTCCCTCCTGCTCAGTTCTAAAAGTCCTTTGATGAACTTTTTAGTTGATTTTAGGGGTTGCTTTGAACTTTATCTCAATCAACTGACCTTAATCACCTAGACAACAAAGCGTAAAGATTTTTTTGAAATCTCATTTACATTTGTATTCCCAACGGCTAGCATATGATAATTCCATGGGTTTTGAGTGATTCTGTGATTATAGGTTCTGATCTTTTGTTTCTTTCTTTTTTTGAGACAGGCTCCTATTCTGTTGCCCAGGCTGGAGGGCAGTGGTGCAATCACAGCTCACTGCAGGCTCAACCTCCCAAGCTCTCCCATCTCAGCCTCCCAAGAAGTTGGGACTATAGCCACCATACCCAGTTAATTTTTTTCTTTTTAGTAGAGACTGGGTCTCCCTCTGTTGCCCAGGCTCATCTCAAACTCTTGGGCTCAAGCTATACTTCTGCCTCAGCCTCCCTAGGTTCTAGGATTACAGGCATGAGCCAGCATGCCTAGCCCAAGATACACTTTTATAAAGACAAAGAAGTTTTGAAAATAAAAAGTTAGCAAAAAGACACACCATGAAAACACTAATCATAGTGGGGTGGGGGGAGGGGGGAGGGATAGCACTAGGAGATATACCTAATGTTAAATGACGAGTTAATGGGCACAGCACACCAACATGGCACTTGTATACATACGTAACAAGCCTGCACATTGTGCACATGTACCCTAAAACTTAAAGTATAACTAAAAAAAAGAAAAAAAAAGAAAACACTAATCATAAATTACAGTGGCTATATTAATATCAGACAAGGTAATCTTTAAAATACGGAGTATCACCAGATACAAAGGGATTTCATGAAAATGGGTCAAATCATCAAGAAAAGAAAGTAATACTAAAGATAACAATACATAAGTATGTACACACCAAATAAAATGGCTTCAAAATACTTTTTTAAAAACTTAGAAACAAAAGAAATAGGCAAATACATAATCTTGGTTTAGCACCCTTCTTTCAGTAATTAGTAAAACAGGCAGACACACCAAAAATTAAAGAATCACACTACACAGCATTTATCCTAGAGGAAGAAAAACTTAAGTGCACAGAGAAATCTGTACACAAATGTTCCTAACAGATTTATTTGTAAAACACTAGGCCAGCCATGGTGGCTCACACCTGTAATCCCAGCACTTTGGGAGGCTGAGGTGGGAGGATCACTTGAGGCCAGAGCTCAAGACCAGCCTGGGCAACATAGTAAGACCTCATCTCTACAAAAAATAAAAATAATTAGCTGGGTGCAGTTGTGCATGTCTCTAGTCCTAGCTCCTCAGGAAGCTGAGGTGGGAGAATTCTTTAAGCCCAGGAGGAATGTAGTGTGCAATGATCATGCCAATACACTCCGGCCTCAGTGACAGAGAGAGCAAGACCATATCTGTTTAAAAAGAAAAAAAAAAAAATGGGCCAGGCGCGGTAGCTCACGCCTGTAATCCCAGCACTTTGGGAGGCCGAGGTGGGCGGATCATGAGGTCAGGAGTTCGAGACTAGCCTGACCAACATAGTGAAAACTTGCCTCTACTAAAAATAGAAAAATTAGCTGGGCGTGGTGGTGTGTGCCTGTAATCCCAGCTACTCGGGATGCTGAGGCAGAAAAATCACTTGAACCCAGGAGGCGGAGGTTGTGGTGAGCCAAGATCGTGGCACTGCACTCCAGCCTGGGTGACAGAGCAAGACTCTGTCTCAAGAAAAAGAAAGAAAAGAAAAAGAAAAAAAAAATGGTAAAAATCTAGAAACATAATAAATGTCCTTCAACAGGTAAATAGGTAAACAAACTATGGTACACCCATAAAACAGAAGCAATAAAAAGGAATGAACTATGACACACACAACAACTTAAACGGATCTCAAAGGCATTGTGCTAAGTGAGAAAAAAGCCATATGTACTGGTTACCTACTATATTATTCCATTTATATAACACTTTCGAAGTTACAAAATTACAGTGATGGAAAACAGATCAGTAGTTGCCAGGGGTTAGGGTTCGGAGAAAAGCATAACCATAAAGAAATAATATGAAGAAATTTCTTTGTGGTAACAGAATAGTTTAATACCCTGAATGTGGTAATAGCTACATGAATCCGGACATGATAAAACTTTATAGAACTATACACCACCACCTCCTCAATTAAAAACAGTATATACAAAAACTGGTGAAATTCTAATAAAGTCTATAGTCAACTTAATACTATCGTATAACACGGAAATCAGCTTCCTGGTTTTGGTAACACACTATAGTTATAAAAGATATCATTGGGGGAGGAAGTTGAGTGAATAGTGCACAGGAACTTTCTGTACTATTTTTGCGATTTCTGTGAGTTGTATTTCAAAAGAAAAGGAAAAGGATATAAAAACAGATATATTAAAAATGTTTAGGCCAGGTGTGGTGGCTCACACCTGTAATGTCAGCACTTTGGGAGGCCAAGGCAGGAGAATCACTTGAGCCCAAGAGTTCGAGACCGGCCTGGGCGAGACCCTGTCTTTGTAATTGACATAGTGAGACCCTGTCTTTATATTTTAAAATAATTTTTTTTAATGCTTAAAAAACAAATTAGGGTGACATCATTGGGAATGGCAGAGTAAGGACCTCCAAAAATCCTCTCTTCCATAAAAGCAACAAGAACACTGGCAAAAAAAAATGTCAAGACTTGGGCCGGGCATAGTGGCTCACACCTGTAATCCCAGCACTTTGGAAGGCCGAGGTGGGCAGATCACAAGGTCAGGAGTTCGAGACCAGCCTGGCCAACATGGTAAAACCCCGTCGCTACTAAAAATACAAAAATTAGCTGGGCGTGGTGGCAGGCACCTATAATCCCAGCTGCTCCAGAGGCTGAAGCACGGGAATCATTTGAACCTGGGAGGCAGAGGTTGCAGTGAGCCAAAATTACACCATTGCACTTCAGCCTGGGCGACAACGCAAGACTACATCTCAAAAAAAAAAAGTCAAAAATAGACTTTTTCAGAACTCTGAGTATTAACCAAAATGTTTGCAACAATCCAAGGAGCATTTATTAAAAAAAGATGGCTGCATCTCGTAAGAATAGCAAGCTTTGTGGCATTTTAATATGCCTTATTCCCATGCCCCTCTTCCCAGCTCCAGGCTAGCCCTGAAAAGCAGCAATCCACAAACCGTGGAATCCTGGAGCCTAGCAGCCAGTGGAGGTGACAGAACAGGGCTAGAGTTCCTTCAAAGTCCCATTTTCAGAGTACAGTTATTATTTGAGCTGACTAGCAATTCCCTGAAAAACCCCACTCCCAAGACTTCCCAATATTTAACCTGATTCAGAGCTTGCCCATTGCTAAAGCCTTTTCCCCCAAGGTATTTATTTGTCAAAAACAATCAGCTAAAATTGCTTAACATTTCAGCTACCTGAAGCAGCTGGGGCAAACAAGCTAACCAAAAAACACAAAAGGAAAAGTAGGAGAATGAGATGTCCATAGGGAGTTTTGAAAAGTTCTGAAATTCCTAAGACTCTGGAAGATCACAACAGTGTGCCCAGGCCTATGGGCATGCTCAAGAAAGACCTGAGAAGGCCCTAAGCAATCACCACTGACTGAGCATGAAGCTTGGCAAAAACAGGAAGTCAAGGCTATGGATGAACTGAAAGCCTGGTTGAGTGCTGAAAGTGTGCTCCAACAAGCACACAGAGCCTCTCAGCAAAGACTAGAACAGTAACAAGTATTGACAAGAATGTGGAGAAACTGGAATCTTCATACATTGCTGTTGCAAATTATAAAGTGATTCAGCCACTTTGGAAAATAGTCTGGCAGTTCCTCAAAAAGTAAATATAAAATTACCACATGCCCCAGCAATTCTACCCTTAGGGGAAATAGAAACATAGAACAACACAAAAACTTGTACATGAATGTTTATAGCACCATTATTCATAGCAGCCCAAAAGTGAAAATAACCCAAATATCTCTCAAGTGATAAATGGATAAATTGGGGCATATCTATACAACGAAATATTATTTCAGTTATAAGAAAGAATGAAATACTGATACATGCTACAACATGGATGAACTTTGAAAACATACTTGGTAAAAAAAAAAAAAAAAAAAAGCCAGCTACGAAAGGCCAAATATTATATGATTCCACTTAGGAAATGTTCAGAATAGGCAAATTTGTAGGGACAAGATAGATTAGTGGTTGCCAGGGGTTAGAGGTTAGGGAGACATGAAGAGTAACTGCTAACGGGTATGGGTTTTCATTTTGGGGGACAAAAACGTTCTGGAATTAAATAGTGCCGATGGCTGTACAACCTTGTGAATATACTGAAAACTACTGAGCTGTGCAATTTTTAAGTGGTGCATTTTACAGTAACTGAATTATATCTCAGTTAAATAGTAACAAACACATAAAACTATCTGACCTAATTGATAAATTATAGAACACTAAATTCAATAACTGCAGTATACATTGTATTTAATAAAAGATACATAAAATAGCTACACTGAAAACCTCAAAATATTGCAGAGCGGAATTAGAGACACATCTAACATTCACCAAAACAGACCACAGGGTAGGCCTTAAAACTAATCTCTGTAGCTATCAAAGGATTAAAATCATAAACAACTTATCATTTACAGACACATGGTACAGATATGTACACAATATGTCAACAACACATTCCCTGAACACCATGTAAAATTGAAAATAGCTAGAAAATCCCCAAATATTAAGAAACAATAAACTTCTACATGACCTGTGGACCAGAAAAATCACAATGGAAATAGAAATTTGAATTGAACATATCGAAATTGTATGCTGCAACTAAAGGAGTACTTAGAAGAAAATGTTAATTATATAAGAAATGTACATTAGAATGACTACTGGGTGTTAGCAAAGAAAAAATAATAATAATAAAAGAAATGTGGCTGGGCACAGTGGCACTTTGGGAGGCCGAGGTGGGCGGATCACGAGGTCAGGAGTTAGAGACCAGCCTGGCCAACATGGCAAAACCCCGTCTCAACTAAAAATACAAAAATCAGCCTGGCATGGGGGCGCACGCCTATAGACCCAGCTACTCAGGAGGCTGAGGCAGAAGAATCGCTTGAACCTGGGAGGCAAAGGTTGCAGTAAACCAAGATGGTACCACTGCACTCCAGCCTGGGCGACAGAACGAGACTCTGTCTCTGAATGAATGTATGAATGAATGAATGAAATGAAATGAAATGCACGTTAGAAAACAAGAAAGGTTTAAAAACAATAATCTAAACTTCTAACTCAAAAAAGGTAGAAAAAGGAGAGCAAATCAAATCCAAAAGAGCAGAGCAAGGTAGCCGAGCGCGGTGGCTCACGCCCCTAATACCAGCACTTTGAGAGGCTGAGGCGGGCAGGTCACGAGGTCAGGAGATTGAGACCATCCTCGCTAACAAGGCGAAACTCCGTCTCTGCTAAAAACACACAAAAAAATTAGCCGGGTGTGGTGGCAGGCGCCGGTAGTCCCAGCTACTCGGGAGGCTGAGGCAGGAGAATGGTGTGAACCCGGGAGGCGAAGCTTGCAGTGAGCCAAGATCGCGCCACTGCACTCCAGCCTGGGCGACAAAGCAAGACCCCATCTCAAAAAAAAAAAAAAAAAAAAAAGGACAGCAAGAAAATTAAAAGAGCAGAAATACATTAAAATAAAAACTACATGCCCAAAATAGAAATTCAACAAAACAAAATCTGGGTTTTTGAAAAGATTAATTGCTAAACCCCTAGCAAAACTGATCCAAAAATTCAAAAGAAGTACCAACATCAAGAATGCAAATGGAGAAATATAGCAGTTCATACAGGCAATAACAGAATATTAGGAAATTTTATGAACTTTATAACAACTCAACAATTGAGAACAAATTCATTTAAAAATTCAACTTCTCAAAACCAACACAGGAGAAAGTGAAGAACCTGGATGCTTATATATCAACTAAAGTAATTAAACCTGTAAAAGTAATTATACTAATTTAAAACCTTCTGCTCTTTCCTGCAAAAACACTCCAAGCCCACATGGCCGCACTGATTAATTCTATCAAAATTTAAAGTAACAATACCAATCTTATAAAGCTACAATAATTAAGACAGTGTGGCATTGACACAGGAAGATACAAATAAATCAACAGAATAGAACAAATCCAAGAAAAGACCCATAGCTATCTAATCAATTAATTGAAAATCCTTTTGAGAAACCCTTACATGATAGTAAAAGAGTAGTTTAAGATAGATCATAGGCCTAAATACAAAAGACAAAAATATAAAGGTTCTAGAAAAAAACCATGAGAGAATAGTTTCACAAGCCTAGCAGAGGGTAAGGAAAGACTTCTTAGAACAGAAAAGGTAATACCATAAAATAAAATAAATCAACAAATTCAACTTGCTCAAAATTTAAAAGTTCTGCTGTCAAAAGGCATTAAGAAAATGCAACAACATAGCTCAGACCACAAGAAAATATTTAGAGACAGAAAGAGTGTGTGTGTGTGTGTGTGTGTGTGTGTAAAATCTGAGAAACCTGGCAAATAACTTGCATTCAGATATAAAAAAGAACTCCTACAAATCAGCAACAAAAAGACAACCCAATAAAATAGGGTTGTACATAAAAGTTTAATAAAAACTTGTACATAAATGTTTATAGCACCATTATTCATAATAACCCAAAAGTGAAAATAATCCAAATATCTATCAAGTGATAAATGGATAAATTGTGGCATATCTATACAATGAAATATTATTCAGTGATAATATTTCAGAAATGAACTGACCAAAATAAAAGATAAGCAAATGGCCAATAATCACATAACTATTAGCCATCAAGGAAATATAAACAAAAACCATGATGAAATACAAGTACACACTCACAAGAATGCCTAAATTTTAAAATGCCAAACATTGTGAAGAATGTGGAAAACTGAACTCTCATAAAAAAACTGGTGGGAATGTAAAATGTGTTCAATTTTCCATTTTGGAAAAGTTTAGTGGTTTCTAAAGTTAAACATAAATCTACCCTAGTACACAGCAATTTCACTCCTAGATATTTACCCAAGTCCACATAAAGATATATACAAAAATGTTCATAGCAACTTTATTCATAGTAACCAAAAACTGGAAATAACCCAAAGCCCATCAATAGAAGACTTGTTGCTACATACATATAATGGAATATTACTTGGCAATAAAAGGGAAAAACTACCGATACACACATCAAAATGGGTGAATCTCAAAAATATTATATTGAACAAAAGTAATCAGACACAAAATACTCCTTGCTGTATGATTCCATTTATGTGAAGTTCTAGAATAGGCAAAACTAACATCTATAGTAAAAGAAGTCCAAAAGTGGTTGCCTGGGTGAGAAGGGGGACAGAATTAATTAAAAAGAAGCTGGATCGGGCACAGTGGCTCACACCTGTAATCCCAGCACTTTGGGAGGCTGAGGTGGGTGGATCGATCACTTGAGCCCAGGAGTTCAAGACCACCCTGGGCAACATAGCAAGACCCCACACACACACACACACTCCACTCCCCCGGCATTGTTACAAAAAATACAAAAAAAAAAAAAAATAGCCAGGCATGGTGGTGCACACATGTAGTCCCAGCTACTTCGGGGACTGAGGCAAGTAGATGGCTTGGGCTGGGGAGGTCAAGGTTGCAGTGAGACGTGTTTGCACCACTGCACTCAAGCCTGAGTGACAAAGTAAGACCCTGGGGAAAGGAAAGGAGAAGGGAAAGGGGAGAAGGGGAAGGGAAAGGGGAAAGGGGAAGGGGAAGGAAGGGAAAGGAAGGGAGGGAAAGGAAGGGAAGGGAAGGAAAGAGAAGGCTGATTTGACTTTACGGAAATTATACTGAGAGAGCCAGGCACAGTGGCTAACTGTGAGCCACTGAGAGAGCCAGGAAAAGTGGCTAACACCTTTAATCCCAGCACTTTGAGAGGCCGAGGTAGGCAGATCACTTGAGGTCAGGAGTTCCAGAGCAGCCTGGCCAACATGGTGAAACTCCGTCTCTACAAAAATATACAAAAATTAGCCTGGCACGGTGGGGCGCACCTGTAATCCCAGCTACTCAGGTGGCTGAGGCAGGAGAATCCCTTGACCCCAGGAGAGGTAGGTTGCAGTGAGCCGAGATCGGGCAGCTGCACTCCAGCCTGGGCAACAGAGAGAGGCTCTGTTTTTTTTTTTTTTTTGAGACGGAGTCTCGCTTTGTCACCCAGGCTGGAGTGCAGTGGCACGATCTCGGCTCACTGCAAGCTCCGCCTCCCGGGTTCACGCCATTCTCCTGCCTCAGCCTCCCGAGTAGCTGGGACTACAGGCGCCCGCTACCATGCCCGGTTAATTTTTTTTGTATTTTTAGTAGAGACGGGGTTTCACTGTGTTAGCCAGGATGGTCTCGATCTCCTGACCTCGTGACCACCCGCCTCGGCCTCCCAAAGTGCTGGGATTAGAGGCGTGAGCCACCGTGCCCAGCCGACGACTCTGTTTCAAAAAAAAAAAAAAAAAAAAAAAAAAAAAATTATATTGTTGGCATTTTTTTTAAGTGAACAGACTAGGGAAATGTGTCTCTTGGTTACATAAAGCCAATCCTTCCATATGTATTCTAGATTCTATCCTTCTTTCCTACTCAACATTGATTTCTTCCTTCTGTCAAGCATCATCTATTTTTTCTGCTTTCTATTGGACCACTCTTTTCAGCACACAAATGTGAAAATTTCAAACCCTCCCCGCAGAAAACCGTAGCCCAGCATATACTTCCAACTACCGTTATTTCCCTGCTCTCCTTTACAGCAAAACACTACCAGTGCTCTATCAAATAGTAAGTTCCCCTAAACTAGGTAAAATTATTCATTTTAAATTCAATTGCAGAAAGGCACATGTGCGACATGACTAACACTTACATAACAATTTTCAACTTAAAATGCATTTTTTGATATGTCACCTCTTTAATATCTTCAAAACACCCATGTAGGATAGGTATTGCTATTATCTCTTTTTAACGGATGAGGAAACAAGAGGTTCCTCAAGGTTATGTAACCTCCCAAAAGTAAGATAACAAATAATCCCTAATTTCGAATCATGTGCATTACTATTCAATATACATTTGTACACTCAGAACTCTCCATACAATAAAAATGTCTGACCAATGAAAAACATCCAAATGTACCCAAAATAGGCCAAAATTCCATTATCTTACGGTCCTAGTTCAAATAACATTTCAACAAACAAAACCTAGTACAACAAAATGATTATAATGCATATGTAGGTGACCAGATAATTTATTACCCAAATGGGACATTTTTGAGAGTAAATGAGACACATTTATGTGTCTATTAATTGTGTCAGGACAGCTGGGGACAATGGCTCATGCCTATAATCCCAGCACTTTAGGTGGCTGAGGCGGGAGGATCACTTGACCAAGAGTTTGAGGCTAGGAGGTTCAAGATCAGCCTGGGCAACATGGCAAGACCCCATCTTTACCCACCCCCCCAACACACACACACATACACACACACACACACACACACAAAATATAGCCAGGCATGGTGGTGTGTGTTTATAGTCCCAGCCTCTCTGGAGGGCTGAGGTGGGAGGATCACTTGAGCCCAGGAGTTCAAGGTTACAGTGAGCCATGATTGCACTACTGCACTCCAGCTGGGCAGCAGAGCAAGACCCTGTGTCTACAAAAGAAAAAATAATAATAAATAATAATGTCAAGATAACAGGCATGATCCAGAATTGTCCTGGGCAAACTGGAACATATGGTCATCCTATTCATAACCTAGCTTTGCTATTTAAAAAATAAAAATCTCTGCCGGGCACAGTGGCTCACACCTGTAGTCCCAGCATTTTGGGAGGCCAAGGTGGGTGGATCACCTGAAGTCAGGAGTTCAAGACCAACCTGGCCAATATCGTGAAATCCCGTCTCTACTAAAAATACAAAAATTGGCTGGGTGTGGTGGTGGGCACCTGTAATCCCAGCTACTCAGGAGGCTGAGGCAGGGGGAATTGCTTAAATCCGGGAGGTGGAGGTTGCAGTGAGCTGAGATTGTGCCACTGCACTCCAGCCTGGGTGACAGAGCGAGACTCCGTCTCAAATAAAGTAAAAATAAAATAAAATAATCTCAGACCAGAATGCCAACTAAAAAAGTTAAAAGTAAAAAAAAAAATTTTATTTATGTTTTATCACAGTATTTCATTTTATTAATAGTATATTTCATGGCCAGGCGTGCCTATAATTCCAGCACTTTGGGAGGCCGAGGTGGATGGGTAAGCCGAGGATGGGTTCGAGACCAGCCTGACCAACATGGAGAAACCCCATCTCTATTAAAAATGCAAAATCAGCTGGGCGTGGTGGCACATGATTGTAATCCCAGCTACTCAGGAGGCTGTGTCAGGTGAATCGCTTGAACCTGGGAGTTGGAGGTTGCAGTGAGCCGAGATGGCACCACTGCACTCCAGCCTGGGCAGCAAGAGCAAAACTCCATTTCAAAAAAAAAAAAAAAAAATAGTATATTTCATTACAGGATCAAGGGATCTTCCTGACTCAGCCTCTCGAGTAGCTGGGACTACAGGCGCAATACCACCACACCCTGCAAATTTTCGTATTTTTTGTAGAGATGGGGTTTTATCATATTGCCCAGGCTGGCCTTGAACTCCTGGCCCCAAAGCGATCCTCCCACCTCGGCCTCCCAGAGTGCTGAGATTATAGGCATGTGCCACCGTGCCCAGCAATAGTATTTTTTAAATAACAATTTAAAACCAAGGATGTGGCTGGGCACAGCGGCTCATGCCTGTAATCCCAGCATTTTGGGAGGCCCAGCACTTTGCGAGGTCAAAGCAGGTGGATCACTCGAGCTCAGGAGTTCAAAACCAGCCTGAGCAATATGGTTAAACCCCATCTCTACAAAAAATACAAAGGTGGGACTATAGGACTACAGGTGGGACTGTAGGGACTTCAAGTGGGACTACTCCCAGCTGCTCAGGAGGCTGAGGTGGGAGGATCACTTAAGCCCGGAGGTCGACGTTGCAGTGAACTGTGTTTATACCACCACACTCCAGCAAGGGCAACTGGGCAAGACCCTGTCTCAAAAAATAAAAAAAAACCATAAAACCAAGGAGGTATGAAGAGGTAGGGAGTCGTGACTGTTAACCAATATTGCAGGAAAGGGTTAACATTCAAACAGTCTAGAAAATCACTTTGGTTCAAGTTTTCTCTTTGATAGTTCTGCTTAACGTAGCAATATTGTGGCTGGAAAGATTTGGAGTTAGAAAACCTTATATGCTTTTTTCAAACAAAGGTGATCTATTTATAAATAGAAGCATTAACAGCTGACAATGTTGCACATAAAAGATTCCTGGCCAGGCACGGTGGCTCATGCCTGTGAGCACTTTGGGAGGCCGAGGCAAGAGAATCACCTGATGTCAGAAGTTCGAGACCAGCCTGACCAATATGATGAAATCCCATCTCTACTAAAAATACAAAAATTAGCCGGGCATGGTGGCATGCGCTTGTAATTCTAGCTACTCAGGAGGCTGAGAGAGGATAATTGCTTGAACCCGGGAGACGGAGGTTGCAGTGAGCAGATATCGTGCCATTGCACTCCAGCCTGGGCAATAACAGTATAACTGTGTCTCAAAAATAAATAAATAAATAAAAAGAAAGATTCCTGTTTTAGTTCTTCAAAATATTCCATAAATGAAACAATTTTAGTTTAAAAGCTCACTTACCTCTCTAAAAAAATCCTACAGCATAAAAAAAAATTGTGCAGTAATGTGAATTTACAATTATTATTTTAAAAACACAGGTAAAAATGAGTTTGAAAACTTTGTTTTAAGGCTCTAAAGAAACCAACTCAACAAAGACAGTTTCAATCTTAGCCAGATTTTAGTCTCCATATGAATGTTCTGAGTGGCTTGGCAGATTCTATTGGACATATCTCAAAAAGTTTTGAGTGTTAGAAGGAAAATACCCCACGACCCCACCCACTGCCCACATAAATTTTCCAATGTAGGCTTAACCCACAAAAGTGGGTTCCAGAATCATCATGTAGGGCACAGTGATGTCCAGAGTCCCAGAATAGTTTTAGACCAAACCTGACCTATCTGGGCAGACCAAAGAATAGGGCTCCTTAGCTCTACAACAAATACTCCCCAACTCCATTTCCTAGTATTCCCTGGCACAAACCCAAGCTGTAAGCAATGCCCAAAACCAGACTAGACACTGATGTTAGGAAAACACGGCAATATTCAGAGGGGAATTTTGAAATAGTGTTGCTCAGTGAAAAATACATAAATTAGGAGTCAGAAGATCTAAATTCTATCTTAGGCTCTACCACTAGGTCTAAGTAGGACATTTCACTTTACTTTGGACACAAGATCCAGTACAGAAAAGGAAAAAAACTAAAATGCTAAGGATCCTCTTTGAATCCTGACATTCTGCATCTTCCTCTGTCTCCTGAATTTAACTCAGGCACCAACTTAACTACTGGGCCAATTTAAAATGACAAAAGCATCAATTTATCAAATATGTTCTATCATTTCCCAAATGAAGACCAGTAGGAATCTGATCTACATCACAAAGGATATAAGTTCTTCTCCAAGGATACCTGGTTTCAGAGGCTGTAAATTTAGACTCTTAATCAGTAATTAAGTAGAATAGAATACAAATGATGAAATACTATCTCCAGCCAAATTCAAAGATCTTCAGTTAAAAATAAAAAAAAGTTTTCATTTAAATTTAGGAATTCCTAAAGAGACCCCCAAAAAAATCTTTATTTAGGAATTCCTCAGAGTTGAATGCTATATTAGAAAGGGAACTGAACAAGGTATCTAGAGATCTCATATCTAGTTCAAGATATGTAACTGTGTGAACTTGAACACGTCACATTATCTCTGGGCTTTAATTCAACTGTAAAATGAGAAAATTAGATAGGTAAGTTTCTTTCCTGTCTAAAAATTTAAGATTTAAACATTTTTTTCTCAGATGACACCATTCTCCAGAGGGCTCAAAGTGCTTTTATTCTATTTTTTAAATGCTTTAAAATTTAAAAGCACTTTTACACTTATCCAACAACACTGGTAGGATGAATATTAGTATCTCTACTACTGAGTTATTTCATTAAACAAACGTCCAGAATAGAAAAGAGAAATGGGGCTGGGCGCGGTGGCTCACGCCTGTAATCCCAGCACTTTGGGAGGCCGAAGTGGGTGGATCACGAGGTCAAGAATTCAAGACAAGCATGGCCAGCCGGGCGCGGTGGCTCACGCCTGTAATCCCAGTACTTTGGGAGGCCGAGGCGGGCAGATCATGAGGTCAGGAGATCGAGACCATCCTGGCTAACACGGTGAAACCCCGTCTCTACTAAAAATACAAAAAATTAGCCAGGTGTGGTGATGGGCGCCTGTAGTCCCAGCTACTCCGGAGGCTGAGGCAGGAGAATGCGTGAACCCAGGAGGCCGAGCTTCAAGTGAGCCGAGATCGCACCACCGCACTCCAGCCTGGGTGACAGAGCGAGACTCCGTCTCAAAAAAAAAAAAAAAGACTAGCCTGGCCAACATGATGAAACCCTGTCTCTACTAAAAATACAAAAATTAGCTGGGCGCAGTGGCGGGCGTCTGTAAACCCAGCTACTCGGGAGGCTGGGGCAAGAGAATGGCTTCAACCCAGGAGGTGGAGATTGCAGTGAGCCGAGATCGCGCCATTGCACTCCAGCCTGGGCGACAGAGCAAGACTTCGTCTCAAAAAAATAATAATAATAATAATAAAAAGAAAACAGAAATGGAAGCTCAGTAACTCAGAAAAGGCCCTCAATGGGGCCCAAGATATTCTGACCATTGGTCCTCATTGATTTCCAATCCTATATTCTTACATAGCCCTTGCTATGAAAAGAGTCACATACTACTATATTTAGCAACAATTAAGGGTGGTATAAAACAAGAACGCTGGACACAAAGTCAGAGTTGGTTATCTTGTAATCATTCAGCTTATCAGTAAAAGGGTGTCAATAATAACGCTGAGCACAAAATGGGAACGTTAACAGAAAGGGGTCCCAATCTAGACCCCAAGAGGGTTCTTAGACATCATGCAAGAAAGAATTCAGGGCAAGTCCATAAAGTGAAAGCAAGTTTATTAAAGAAGTAAAGAACCTGTAATCCCAGCACTTTGGGAGGCCGAGGCGGGCGGATCACGAGGTCAGGAGATCGAGACCATCCTGGCTAACACGGTGAAACCCCGTCTCTACTAAAAATACAAAAAATTAGCCGGGCGAGGTGGCAGGCGCCCCGTAGTCCCAGCTACGCGGGAGGCTGAAGCAGGAGAATGGCGTGAACCCCGGGGGGCGGAGCCTGCAGTGAGCCGAGATCGCGCCACTGCACTCCAGCCTGGGTGAAAGAGCGAGACTCCGTCTCAAAAAAAAAAAAAAAAAAAAAGTAAAGAAACAAAAGGATGACGATTCCAAAGACAGAGCAGGGGTGTGGGCTGCTCAACTAAGTATCTTGTTATTTCTTGACTGTATGCTAAACAAGGGGTGGATTAATCATGAGTTTTCCAGGAAAGGGGTGATGATTTCTCAGAACTGAAGGTCTTTCACATTTTTAGACTGTATAGGGTAAGGTCTGAACATTGCCATGGCATTTGTAAACTGTCATGGCACTAGCGGGAGTGTATTTTAGCATGCTAATACATTATAATTAGCGTATAATAAGCAGTGAGGATGACCAGATGTCACTCTCATCACCATCTTGGTTTTGGTGAGTTTTTGCTGGCATCTTTACCGCATCCTGTTGTAGGGTCTTTGTGACCTGTATCTTCTGCCTATCTCCCGTCTCATCCTGTGACTGAGAATGCCTAACCTCCTAGGAATGCACCCTGGTAGGTCTCAGCCTTATTTTACCCAGCCCCTATTCAAGACAGAGTCGCTCTGGCTCAAATGCCTCTGACAGGAACATGTCTGACATCATTATTGCAAAAACTAAAGATATGACATAATTGCATTAAATGTAGTGTTCACCAGGAAATGGCTGGTATCTGTAGGATGACCAACTCATTCAAAACTATCACAATATAGAGTCACTTCACTTTCAGTGGCCTCCCTGCACTTCCCCCCAACACCCAGCAGTTGTGTTCTCTTGGCTAACCCTGCCTACTTCTAAACCCCAGTTATCAAGTTCGTTGCAGGATAAGAAGAAAGCAAAAGAGTTACTATAGTTGTCTCTCATGATACTTTACAATTTCTGTCCACAGAAACAGCTTTTTCAGGAAATTTAAATAGTATATTGTTTCTATAAAGGCACCATGCAGAGCACTAAATCACGGAAATCTGGATTCAATTCCTAACTTTGCCACTGATTTTGCACAAGCCACTCAACTTTTGTCTCAGTTTCCTCAGGTGTAAAATGTACTAGCTGGTTTAAATAACATCTAAAAGAGCTTTTTCGAGCCATGTTACTATAGTTCAAGATTATGTAAAATACAGACTGACATCTGAAGAAACAAGCATAAATAAATTTTATCATCAGTTATCCATCCTTTCAAAACATGTCAAGTAAGGCTGGTGTCAACCTTTACATCAGTCTTTTAAAAACAACTATCAACCCCTACATTAAAAGATACATCCTGCTGTCACTTTTTAAACAGCAGAAGCTTTAGATTTGGATGTTTCTCCAATGAGGCACAGTCAGGAAGATGATAGTCAATTAAAACTGAATCCACATAACAACTGATTCTTAACACAGAAAGTATTTGACCCCTACACCTAATTAGTAGCATTCTGTGATAATAGGAGTGGGAATGGGAAGAAGGGGAATTAACTCTGGGTACAACAGCCTAATTCTAATTCATCCCAAAATACTGTTAGCTTTAAAAGCTAGATTTATATGCCCCAATATAATTTATTGTGAAATCTTCTCATGTGGGTCTCCATGTTTCAGCACCTGAATCTCCTTCTGCATAATGAGATAAGTACTTTGTCTATGTTAGTACAGAATTAGGCAATTTAGGCCGGTCGTGGTGGCTCACGCCTGTAATCCCAGCACTTTGGGAGGCCGAGGCGGGTGGATCACTTGAGGTCAGGAGTTCAAGACCAGCCTGGCCAGTATGGTGAAACCCCATCTCTACTAAAACTACAAAATTAGCTGGGCGTGGTGGCGAGCGCCTATAATTCCAGCTATTTGGGTGGCTGAGGCAGGAGAATCGTTTGAACCCGGGAGGCGGAGATTGCAGTGAGCAGAGAGCATGCCATTGCACTCTAGCCTGGGCAACAGGAGCGAAACTCTGTCTCAAAAAAAAAATATATATATATATATAGATAGATAGATAGATAGATAGATATGCAATTTAAGAGACAGACTATGTCCGAGTTCAGCACAGTTAGATCTTACTGATCTTACTGAGGGTTAGGTTCCCAAGCTGTCTCTTAAACACAATGTAGTAAAAATTGCCATTGAGAAGCTCTCAAATCACCAGGACGGGTGAAGCCTGGAAAGCTCATAGACCAAAAATGAGCTTATTTTATTTCTCTTCACATTTTTGTGCTGGGGCCTCCCTTTCTCTGGGACAACAAAGCCCAAGTTCTGCTTTTAAAAAGGCCAGTCAGAACACTGGGTACATAAAGCAATTTATCTCTTTTTATAAATAGTTGAACTAGCGTAAATTAAACATTCAGTCAAGGCTACTGGGGGAAAGTGGACAAGCCCATTATCCTGTCCCCATTAACAAAAAAAGAACCTTCCCAACTGGAAGAGCAATTGGGGGAAAGTCTCCAGTTTCATGGCTTTCGCTACATGCCCAGCATCTCCCAACTCATTTCACTTGTGACTCTCAGATAAAAGGAGTAAAGAAACAAGATGGTACCTTCGGGAACCAGGGTCCTAATTCCAGTCATGAGCAAACATTTTAGAGACACACAATTTCACAACTTGAGGGCAATATACCTGCATCAGAGAAGGGCCAACTTCGCAGGTCTGCTCCCGGCCAACAGTGAAGTTCTGTCAGGGGGCATGACACGCAGGCATGACACACACTGTGCACGCCACGCTCCCTCGGGCCCTGGGCCGCCCCCGGGGGCGCGGGTGGGGCACATTTTTCACGGGAAATCCACTACACACCCAAGAACGCTTGCAACCCTGGAATCTGGGCGAGGGTCACCTCAACCAAGCAGCGACACACAGGACTCCGCAATGTGCCACAGACCCGAAAACTTCTGAGGAAAGCAGAAATGACCAAATGAAAAGTGCGGAGGGAACCCCCAACAAGAGGGGGACCAGAGGCAGAGGCAGGCTCCAGACCACCCGCGAGAAGGAGCGACAGTGCTCAGGCGCTCGGGAGGCTAACGCCGAGCCCGGAGCAGTCGAGGCAGCCGCCTGCTCGTTACCTGACGGACGTCATGGCTTCGCCCTCCTGCCCCACGCCACGGAGCCCGCGTCCGATGCTCTACGTCCGCTCGAGCAGCAGCAGGTACCACAGCAACTGCTTCCCGGCTCAGGCACTCAGCGACTGGGAGCGCGTCCTCACACACCCCGCGCGCGGGCGGCCCCTGGCGAGCCGGCCCGGGGTGCTGATTGGAGGGAGGGCGGGCGCTCCGCCCCGGGCGAAGGGCTGGAGATCGTCCCCAGACGCCGCGGGCCACCGCGTGTCTCGTGCCAGCTCGCTGGCGCGCGGGCTAGCGAGCTGACTAGCGGGCGCGGTGGCCATCTTGAGTCCTGGTAACAGCGTCCCAGTTACCCCGCAGTTTACAGGGCGAGAGATTAGGTGCCCGCCCCAAAAATGGCCGCGCCTCTGGCAACCAGTTTAGCAGTCACATGGCCACGGTCTACCTCGGCAAGCTTAGGTCCCTTTAACAGCACTTAGGAAAGAGGCGCTGTCAGGGCAGGTTTTCGGGAGTGGGATTTAACAGCGTGCAAAATCCATCTGCAAAGGTAGGGGGAAAAAAAGCAACAGCCTGGAAAGCCTCAGCCTAGGAAAATATAAAATGCCTGGCAACGGCAGCACGACGTACTAATTAAAGTCCGCAGCCTTTGAGAGTCAGTTGCTGGATCTGATGGTCCCAAACGTTCCTGAACTTCAGAAACACTTAAAGCAGCTTATTTAATATGGATAGTGTCACCTTATGTATCAGAATCTAGAAAGGTAGGCCTGGACATCGGTATTTTTAGCAAGTTACCAGGTGAATCAGGTACAGACATAAAATTTTACAACCTCTGGGCCCCACTCAAGACTATCCTATTTGACACAATTACCTCACTTTCCAGAGAAGCATGCGGGCTATAAAAAAAAGAATCTAAGACCATAGTGGGGGAAAGTGGATGGCACCCTAACTCCTGGCTCTAATCTTACAGTTTAATGCAGTTGAAGAGTTAATAAATTGTGAACCAATAAAAGGAAAATTAACTCCAACTATGAAAGGGGGGAATCAGTAAATGCTTTATGATCTAAACTGCTTTTCTTTATTGCTTTATTCTCTGTGCAGTAATTTTTTTAATTTTCATTTTTTTATTTTTGTAGAGACAGGGTCTCACTATGTTGCCCAGGCTGGTCTTGAACTCCTAGCCTCAAGCAACCCTCCCACAGCACTAGGAATATAGGTGTGAATGACTGGGCCCTGTTCTACAATGTTATTAATAGACTACAATATCCAGTGGCATTCACTTACTGACCATCTAGGATGGTTATCAATTTCATATGTCTGAAATCAGTTACATCAGAAGCAACCCAATACCATCAGATATTGAAATGTGGCTGATGGGACTGAAGAACTTAATTTTTAATTTATTTAATTTTAATTCATTTAAATTTTATAACTGAAGCAATATATTTTTCCATTAAACACAATTGTATTGTTTTGGTTGGACTACATTTCACTTTTTTTTTTTTTTTTGAGCTGGAGTCTTGTTCTGTCGCCCAGGTTGGAGTGCAGTGGCACGATCTCCAACCTCCGCCTCCTGGGTTCAAGCGATTCTCGTGCCTCAGGCTCCTGAGTAGCTGGGACTACAGGCATGCGCCACCATACCTGGCTATAGTTTTTTGTATTTTTGGTAGAAACAGAGTTTCACCATGTTGGCCAGGCTGGTCTCAAACTCCTGGCCTCAAGCGATCTGCCCGCCTCAGTCTTCCAGGCGTGAGCCAACACTCCTGGCCTCTTTTTGCCTTTTTTAATGTGGCTACTAGAAAATTTAAAATTACAAGAATCTTGCATTATATTTCTACAGAACAGTGCTGCTCTATAGTCTAAGTTAGCCTTACCTATCGTTGTCCCTGTGATAGAATAATGAAGTTCACAAAATGAAATTAGTAAGGAAGCCAGTTTATAAAAATCTGTTTCCTTGCTAGCCATAAAACACATCAAATATGCCAAAAGATTTCAAGTTTCTTTAGAAAATGCTATTTTTAGCACTGTTCTCTTTAATCTGGGAAATGCCTATCCAGAATGAAGCCATGGTCTATAAAACTGATGTGTTCAGTCCATGAGTAAAAGCCGTTAAAACACTGAGCTATACTTGGCGTGGTTAAGACTTTGACCGAAGGTCCACAAGCAGAATTAGTCAATTGTTCCTCTGGATTAAACAGGATCTGAAGCAAAGCAGCAGCTGGCTTAGCAATTCAAAGTGGTGGAGACACTGGCTACAGTTACCCACCTTCTCTTGTGGAAAATGTTGATAGATAATCCACATTTCAAACCATCAGTGCTTTTCAAACTTTAACATGCATACAAATCTCGTGGATCTTGTTAAAATGCAGGTTTGGCACTGCAGTTATCAGTGACCAAAACTTTGCATTTCTTTATGTTCCCAGGTCTCACCAATTGCTTCTGGTCTGTGGGCCAGGCTGAGTAGCAAGGCTGCAAAGGTAGCAAGAGATAATCCAGTTTGCAACTTCTGCTTGACTTCCTATTACCTGTATGACTTTAAGCTGGTTCTTTTTTTTTTTTTGAGATGGAGTCTCACTCTATCACCCAGGCTGGAGTGCAGTAGCATGATCTCGGCTCACTGCAACCTCTGCCCCCACTCCCCAACTCCATCCCCAGGGTTCAAGCAATTCTCCCACCTCAGCCTCCCGAGTAGCTAGGACTAAAGGCACGCACCACCATGCCTAGCTAATTTTTTTTTCGTGTTTTTAGTAGAGGCAAGGTTTCACTCTGTTGGCCAGGCTGGGCTTGAACTCCTGACCTCAAGTGATCCGCCCACCTCAGCCTCCCAAAATGCTGGGAATACAGGCATAAGCCACCACACCCAGCCTTTAAACTGGTTCTTAATCTGTCTGTCCCTCTGTTTACCCATTACATGCTGTTCAGGGCACTGTGAAGATTAAAATTTAATTAACTATAGTAAAGAGTCTAATAGAATCCTTGGCACATGGCATAATTATTACTTTGTTATTATCATAATAGTTAAACTTACATCTCTGGAGGCATGATCCCAAAGCTAACATGAACTTGGCCTTCTGAACAATCAAATGCACTTTTGCTCAATGCTTAACATACTTTGGTAACACCTACCTTTGATTTGTAACATTAAAATTTTCAAATTAAAGCCGGGCACGGTGGCTCACGCCTGTAATCCCAGCACTTTGGGAGGCTGAGGCGGGAGGACCACAAGGTCAGGAGTTAGAGACCAGCCTGGCCAATATGGTGAAACCCCGTCTCTACTAAAAATACAAGAATTAGCCGGGCATGGTGGCACACACCTATAGTCCCAGCTACTTGGGAGGATGAGGCAAGAGAATCACTTGAACCTCGCGAGGTGGCTCACCTGTAATCCCAGCACTTTGGGAGGCCGAGGTGGGCGGATCACCTAAGGTCGGGAGTTTGAGACCAGCCTGACCAACATGGAGAAACTCCATCTCTATTAAAAATACAAAATCAGCTGGGCATGGTGGCACATGTGGTCCAACCACATGTTGGACCACATGTTCTTAATTATTCTATCACAGGGACAGTGATAGGTAAGGCAAACTTAGACTATAGAGTAGCACTGTTCTGTAGAAATACAATGCAAGATTCCTGTAATTTTAAATTTTCTAGTAGCCGCATTAAAAAAGGTAAAAAGAGGCCAGGAGTGTTGGCTCACGCCTGGAAGACTGAGGCGGGCAGATCCCTTGAGGCCAGGAGTTTGAGACCAGCCTGGCCAACATGGTGAAACTCTGTTTCTGCCAAAAATACAAAAAACTATAGCCAGGTATGGTGGCGCATGCCTGTAGTCCCAGCTACTCAGGAGCCTGAGGCACGAGAATCGCTTGAACCCAGGAGGCGAAGGTTGGAGATCGCGCCACTGCACTCCAACCTGGGCGACAGAACAAGACTCCAGCTCAAAAAAAAAAAAAAAAAAAAAAAAGTGAAATGTAGTCCAACCTTGGGAGGCAGAGGTTGCAGTGAGCTTAGATTGCTCCACTGCACTCCAGCCTGGGCAACAAGAGCAAGACTCCATCTCAAAAAAAAAAAAAAAAAGAAAAAAAACATTTTCAGATTAAAAAAACTAGCCGGGCGCAGTGGCTCACACCTGTAATCCCAGCACTTTGGGAGGCCAAGGCAGGCGGATCACGAGGTCAGGAGATCAAGACCATCCTGGCTAACACAGTGAAACCCCGTCTCTACTAAAAATACAAAAAAAAATTAGCTGGGCGTGGTGGTGGGCGCCTGTAGTCCCAGCCACTTGGGAGGCTGAGGCAGGAGAATGGTGTGAACCAAGGTGGAGCTTGCAGTGAGCAGAGATCACGCCACTGCACTCCAGCCTAGGTGACAGAGCGAGACTCCATCTCAAAAATAAATAAATAAATAAATAAATAATTTTGATACCAAAACAGGTAGTCTTAAAACTTTATTTTTATTTTTATTTTTTTTTTGAGACGGAGTCTTGCTCTGTCGCCCAGGCTGGAGTGCAGTGGCACGATCTCGGCTCACTGCAAGCTCTGCCTCCCAGGTTCACGCCATTCTCCTGCCTCAGCCCCTCCAAGTAGCTGGGACTACAGGCGCCCGTCACCACGCCCGGCTAATTTTTTGTATTTTTAGTAGAGACGGGGTTTCACCGTGGTCTCGATCTCCTGACCTCGTGATCCGCCCTCCTCGGCCTCCCAAAGTGCTGGGATTACAAGCGTGAGCCACTGCGCCCGGCCTAAAACTTTATTTTTTAACAAATATACTAAATTCAGTACAATTAAGGGAAGATATGGGTCTGCAATATTAAAATAGTTAATAAAATTGAAGCCACACCAAAGATATTTTTTAACTCATTTTTGATATTTGCATCTAACTTTTTTTTTTTTTGAGATGGAGTCTCACTCTGTCACCAAGCTGGAGTGCAGTGGTGCAATCTCGGCTCACTGCAACCTCTGCCTCCCGGGTTCAAGCGATCCCCTAGGCGTGCACCACCAGGCCTGGCAAATTTTTTGTATTTTAGTAGAGATGGGGTTTCACCATGTTGGCCAGGATGGTCTTGATCTCCTGTCCTCGTGATCCACTTTTTTTTTTTTTTTTTTTTGAGATGGAGTTTCGCTCTTGTTGCCCAGGCTGGGGTGCAATGGCGCGATCTCGGCTCACTGCAACCTCTGCCTCCCAGGTTCAAGTGATTCTCCTGCCTCAACCTCCCGAGTAGCTGGGATTACAGGCATGTGCCACCATACCCAGCTGATTTTGTATTTTTAATAGAGATGGGGTTTCTCCATGTTGGTCAGGCTGGTCTCAAACTCCCGACCTCAGGTGATCCGCCCACCTTGGCCTCCCAAAGTGCTGGGATTACAGGTGAGCCACCGTGCCCGGCCAATCAGCTGTCTGTCAGGTGCAATGGCTCACACCTGTAATCCCAGCATTTAGGGAGACCAAGGCAGGAAGACCACTTGAGCCTAGGGGTTCAAAACCAGCCTGGGCAACATAGGGAGACCACACACCTGTAGTCCTGGGAGGCTCAGATGGAAGGATGGCTTGAGCCCAAGGGTTCAAGGTTACAGCAAGCTGTGTTTGCACCGCTGCAATCTAGCCTGAGAGAGAGAACAAGACCCTGTCTAAAAAAAAAAAAAAAAAAAAAAAAAAAAAAAAAAAAAAAAAATCCATGTACTGTAGGAAATGAAAAAAAGTTTTTTACTAATGGTCAACAAAACTTTCAAAAAGTCTATTCTCTCAAAATTTAAGTACCAGTCATTTCAGCAGTTACAAACACAAAAATATTATTTCAAGAAAGAGGACTCATGTGATCTTTCAGAGTCAATAATGTAGCGACAAAAGTAAAGACATATTTTTCCAGCCAGGCCGGTGGCTCACGCTTGTAATCCCAGCACTTTGGGAGGCCGAGGTGGGCAGATCACGAGGTCAGGAGATCGAGACCATGGTGAAACCCCGTCTCTACTAAAAATACAAAAAAAATTAGCCGGGCGTGGTGGCGGGCGCCTGTAGTCCCAGCTACTCGGAGAGGCTAAGGCAGGAGAATGGCGTGAACCCAGGAGGCGGAGCTTGCAGTGAGCCGAGATCGCGCCACTGCACCCCAGCCTGGGTGACAGAGCGAGACTCCCTCTCAAAAAAAAAAAAAAAAAGATATATTTTTCCAGGTAAAGGCAGAAGTTCTTTTATTCACAGCAACTTCCCTTCCCCAGCCTTTCATGCTCTATTTCTAATCTTTCCATTCTACCTAGTCTTTTTCTAAATACACACACACACATACACACGCACAGAGAGACAGAGAGAGAGAGAGAGAGACAGAAAGAGAGAGAGCTGAGAGAGAGAGTACTGAGTAACTACTACTTTTGATCAATTTTCTAAACAATTTATTTCAACCCTATTGTTTTCCTAAAAGCCTAGCTTATCCTACTTTAGGAGAAAATAATCAACTGAAATTTTTAACCTTCAGTAGCCTTTTTACAATTAGAATAGTTGAATCAAGATAAGTGGGTCTGAATAGTTTGCTCTGCATAAGACGGGTATGTAAATATTCCATATACTTCATCTAATCTTGTGGTTAGTCTGGACCTATAAGAGCAATCAGATATATAATCCAAAATAGCTAAGTGCCTCCAGATAGCATAACAAAAATGTGGACCCATCCACTAATCTCTTCAACAAATGCTTCAAGCCCCAAAATAATAGCAAAGTTCTCTTCAAACACAACCAGTTTGTTAAGGGTGCGATAAAACAAGCGCTCTCATATAAAATAAATGGGAGTATAAATTAGTACATTTCTACTATAAAGAATTTTGGCAATGTGTCAGTAATTCCAATTTTTAGGTCTCTCATTAAAAGAGAGACCAATGTGTATAAAGATTTGTATACCCAGTTATTCATTTCAGCCTTATTAACAATAGCAAAAATTTATTATATCCCAAGTAACCAGAAATAGGGTAATAGTTAAATAAATTACAGAATGTTATGGAACTATTATAAAATGTTTCCATAGACTTTTTAAGGACATAAGAAAATGCTCATGATATAATGTTAAATGAAAAAAGCAAAACAAAAGGAAGTAGAGTATGAACTTGACTGTGTTTAAAAAAATACACGCCATATATGCATAGAAAAAAATGATTGGAAAGAAATACACCTAAATGTTATTATTCGTTATCTCTGGAAAGTGGGATTATGCATAATTTTACTTTATTTACATTCATCTATCATTAATTTTCTAATACTGGTTTTATAGTTATAATTATTATTAAATATTAACTATCTTTTTTTTTTTTTTTTTGAGACAGAGTCTTGCTCTGTCACCCAGGCTGGAGTGCAGTGGCACAATCTCGGCTCACTGCAAGCTCCGCCTCCCAGGTTGACGCCATTCTCCTGCCTCAGCCTCCCGAGTAGCTGGGACTACAGGCGCCCCCCACCATGCCCGGCTAATTTTTTTTGTATTTTTAGTAGAGACGGGGTTTCACCGTGTTAGCCAGGATGGTCTCGATCTCCTGACCTCGTGATCCACCCGCCTCAGCCTCCCAAAGTGCTAGGATTACAGGCGTGAGCCACCGCGCCCGGCCTATCTTTTAAATGGCTTAAAAATACAAAACTTACTCTTGCCCTTTTTGAAAACTTGCATTTTTAAAATCGTAACCTTGTTCCTGAGTTTTTTTAAAAAAATTAATTCACAACCGTCAAAACTACCCTTATTTTTAGACAAATTGAGCTAATTTTATAACTGTTTCATTGTTTCATGTGTAAAGATTCTTTAAGACAGGAATAACAAAAATAAGATGTCCTTATGATTTTTTTGATTAATTTTAAATCACAACTTGACAAAAGTTAAAAGTGTGTATCCTACTTTCAGAATTTTGCAAAGCCTTGATGAGCCCAGCTGTCATAACATGAATGTGGAATATTTTCCCTGCATGTTACTTAAAAATACAAACCCTCATTTAATATGAATTTTAAAATCAGTAAAATAATATTATTTAAAGAATCTATATCATATCCAAAAAGAGAAACTTCTTAAAACTTGTCTCCCTAAAATAGTGTGCAGCCATGTAAAGGTCAGGAGCCTGGGAATGAGAAGGGATTCGAATCCTGGACTTACCAATAACTTTATTACTTTTGACAAATCATTACCTCTTTGACCATCAGTTTCCTTTTCTGAAACACAAAGGAGTTTGTTATAGGTGACATCTCAGGTTCCTTTAAGTTCTTATTAGACAACGAAAGAAAATACTTGTGCCTACTTGTATCTCAATACATACTGAATTTTTTTAAAGGACTTGATAAATTTTTTTTTTTTTTTTGAGACAGAGTCTCGCTCTGTCGCCCAGGCTGGAGTGCAGTGGCGCAATCTCGGCTCACTGCAAGCTCCGCCCCCCGGGTTCACGCCATTCTCCTGCCTCAGCCTCTCCGAGTAGCTGGGACTACAGGCGCCCGCCACCACGCCCGGCTAATTTTTTTGTATTTTTAGTGGAGACGGGGTTTCACCATGGTCTCGATCTCCTGACCTCGTGATCCGCCCACCTCGGCCTCCCAAAGTGCTGGGATTACAAGCGTGAGCCACCGCGCCCGGCCAGGACTTGATAAATTTTTATGCAATTTTAGTTAGCTTTCATTATGGACAAGTTTATTCAAAGAAACACTGCTAAATCTATTGATTCTCTCCTGCAAAAGACATTGTAAGAATGCTATTATGTTTATTTGCTTTTAATTATCATCTTTAGATTGTTATATGTCACATTTCACTTTAACATCACATATTTCAAACAAAATACAATCTTTAAATGGAAGCTGGCAATTTATTTCCCTGGAGAATTTGAAGAGTACAATAACATTTGACTGACTGAACTTTATTTAGTAAGAATTCTTAGCAAAACTCCCTCCCAGGCACACCCACACAGTACTTCTTTATTTTCTGTGAGCTACAAATCTTTGACTCTCAAAGACAACTCCAGTCTAAAAGTACAAGATAACACTGCTTATCAATTATTTACGCTGCACAGAACATATTTTTAAACTATAGAAGTGAATATCACTATCATTTCACAACAGAAAAGGGATTTTAATACAAAAATATAGAAAGTACATCACAGAAATAAAGAATAGCCCTTCTCAAAAGCTTGTTGCTAACCTTATGAAATATATTTTCTTTTTCCTTTTTTTTTAAGACAGGGTCCCACCGTCACACAGGCTGAAGTGTACTGGCGCAATCTTGGTTCACTGCAACTTCCACCTCCCAGGCTCGAGCAATCCTCCCACCCCAGCTTCCTGAGCAGCCGGGATCACAGATGCACGCCACCATGCCCAGCTAATTTTTTGGTAGAGATGTGGTCTCACGATATTGCCCAGGCTGGTATCAAACTCCTGAGCTCAAGGGATCCACCTGCCTCAGCCTCCCAAAGTGCTAGAATTACAGGCATGAGCCACCACACCAGTCCTATATTTTCTATCTAAAAGATTTTCCTTATTTTGGCCAGGCACAGTGGCTCACATCTGTAATCACAGCAGTTCGGAAGGGCAAGGCAGGCGGATCACGAGGTCAGGAGTTCGAGACCAGCCTGACCAACATGGAGAAACCCCATCTCTACTAAAAATACAAAAATTAGCCGGGTGTGGTGGCACACGCCTGTAATTCCAGCTACTCAGGAGGCTGAGGCAGGAGAATCGCTTGAACCCGGGAGGTGGAGGTTGCAGTGGGCCGAGGTCATGCCACTGCACTACAGCCTGGGCGACACAGAGAGATTCCATCTCAAAAAAGATTTTCCTTATTTTTATCATTTCAACATAGATCTAATCTATGATACTTCACAATCTTTTTTTTTTTTTTTTTTTTTTTTTTTTTTTGAGACAGAGTCTCGCTCTGTCACCCAGGCTGGAGTGCAGTGGCGCAATCTCGGCTCACTGCAAGCTCCGCCTCCTGGGTTCATGCCATTCTCCTGCCTCAGCCTCCCAAGTAGCTGGGACTACAGGCGCGTGCCACCATGCCCAGCTAATTTTTTTGTATTTTTAGTAGAGACAGGGTTTCACTGTGTTAGACAGGATGGTCTCAATCTCCTGACCTCATGACCTGCCCACCTCGGCCTCCCAAAGTGCTGGGATTACAGGCGTGAGCCACTGCGCCCAGCTCACAATCTTTTAAATTGTTCATTCATTAACTCAACAAATATTTATCGAGCATCTGTTCTACTACAGGAGACACTAGAGATTCGGCAAAGATCAAGAACATGTGCTGCCCTTTTGGAACTTGCATTCTAAGGAGAGAAAGATGAATAATCAAGTAACAAACAAGAACAGCATCAAATGATCGTAAGTGCTATTCAAAGAATTAAAACCAGCAGATTAATGTAGAGAAAGAAATTTTAAACTTTAAATCATTTCTCCAAAAGCATAAAACCCTCAGTATTCCACAGAAAAATAATATACATATTCAAATTGAACTATAAAAATTTACCAAAAGCAGACAAATTTCCCAATGGAGGAAAAAACACTTTAAAAGTAATCATCCTTCAAAGGGCAGTAACAGAATTAAAAGCTTGGATATATAATTCAGTCATGTTTTTCTAAATTATTTTACATAATTGTGGCAGACTTAAAATAGGAACAATATCTTAGAGACAAGAAGTCTATGTTCCCTTCTCTTAAATCTGGGCTAGCCTGGAACTCCTCTGACCAATAGTGTATAGTGAAAGTGATGCTATGCCAGATTCTAAGCTTGCCTTTGAGAGGGCTGCCAGCTCCTGCTTTGGTCTCTTGGAGCTGCCACATGAGAAGTCCAACTACCCAGCTGAAGAAACCACAGAGAGGATTTCAAACTACACTAAGAGAAGCCCAGTTGAGCCAAGCCTCCAGTTACCCTAAGGCATAAGGTGAGTGAATAAAGATAAGATGGACCCTCCAGACTAGACCTGTTGTCAGCTAAACACCTCCAAGTGATCCTATTCACCATATAGAACAGAATCAACAGGCCAAGCTGTGTCTGAATTCCTAATCCAAAAATCATGACATCTAATAAAGTAGTTATTTTAAGCCACCAAATTTTGGAATAGAAAACCAAACTGTGTGAAAAATACATTTTTTGGCCAGACGCAGTGGCTCACGCCTGTAATCCTAACATTTTGGGAGGCTGAGGCGGGAGGATCACTTGAGCTTAGGAGTTCAAGACCAGCCTGGGCAATATAGTGAGACGTCATCTCTATTATATTTTTCTATATTTATATTTTTTAATTAAAAATACATTTTTTACATTGTAACCTGGTACCCTATACATATAACTGAAACAATGATTCACAGAGCAATACTTACCTCTTAGGTACTCAATGCACAATATTTTTTATTCTATTTCTCATTTATAAAATACCACTTGTGTAATATTCAAAAAGGCTCATGTAGTCTGGAAAACATTTTAGTCTATGCAACTCACTTCACAGGTGCATTCACAAATCCAGACAGAGACCTTAATAGGACTCAGGTGTCCTTATCCCTAATCCAAAGCTCTTTTCCTTGCACCATGCTAAAAGCCAACAGGTATTATAATTTGTAACCAGAAGTTCCTCACAAGCTCATATACACACCTCAGAACTGAGTGAAAGCTTAAAAAGCTTCATGGAAGTCATGTAGCAATCCGAAATAGCTAAGAGGAACTGAGACTTTTCCTGTTTTAACCATTTCTTTTTTTTTTTTTTTTTCTTTTTTTTTTGAGACAGAATCTCACTTTGTCACCCAGGCTGGAGTGCAGTGGCGCAATCTCGGCTTTTTGCAACTTCCACCTTCCAAGTTCAAGCGATTCTCCTACCTCAGCCTCCTGAGTAGCCAACGTGGGCAGAACACTTGAGGCCAGGAGTTTCAGACCAGCCTGGGTGACATGGCAAAATCTCATCTCTACAAAAAATACCAAAATTAGTCAGGTGTGGTGGCACAAGCCTGTGGTCCCAGCTACTTGGGAGGCTACAGTGGGAGGATGGCTTGAGCCTGGAGGCAAATGTTACAGTGAGCTAAGATCGTTCAACTGCACTACAGCCTCTGCAACCGAGTAAGACCCCATCTCAAAAAATAGTACTAACAAATTATTCTTAACTAGAACATTTTAATTAAACACAAGCAAAATTGGTTTGTCTAAAGTTTTGATTAGAAAATACAATCTACTGGCCGCGCGCGGTGGCTCACGCCTGTGATCTCAGCACTTTGGGAGGCCAAGGCGGGCAGATCACCTAAGGTTGGAACTTCAAGACCAGCCTGGCCAACACAGTGAAACCCCGTCTCTACTAAAAATACAAAAATTCACTGGGTGTGGTGGCGCATGCCTGTAATCCTAGCTACTTGGGAGGCTGAGTCAGGAGAATCACTTGAACCCAGGAGGTGGAGGTGTACCCAGGAGGCCACTGCACTCCAGCCTGGGCAACAGAGCGATTCTATCTCAAAAAAAAAAAAAAAAAAAAGCGAAAAAAGAAAATATAATCTACTAAAAATTCCAGTTCAATGAGTTAATCCATTTGCAAACCATACCACTAAGTGGATCCCACAGGAGAATAATTATTTTGGGGGGGATAAAACTACATATGTGTGAATAAGAAAACTTGAGAGACACAAGTCTAGACAAGATTATAAAACACAATTGACAACTGCCACAGAATTTCTTTAAGCAATGTGCTTATCCAGCACATACAGAATTTACTTTGACAACTTCTCAATTTCTATCTTCATACATAATATAAACAGCAAGACGCATGAGTCAGAGGTCCTGAGAATGTTTACTACTTAGGGACTCTTAACCTCTTGGGGGTCTGTTTCCTCAGCTAAAGACAGATTGCCTGGTTGTCTTCTTGTGGAGATCAATAAGAAAATGTAAGTGAAAGTACTTGACATTTTCTTCAAATATGTTATTCTTATGTTAAAAAAATTAAATTTAATTTAAAAAAAGCTCCCCAGTAAATTGATGGTTCATTTCTTGTTCCAGAGCCTAGAGCAACGGCAAGTTATAAGACTCAGGATCAAATCTCACCTTGGATACTTAGTAGCTGTAACTTACTGTGTTACCTTACTGATACCACCTAGCCTCTCTGGGCTTTAATACCCTCAACTGTACAACCCAAATATTAGACTCTGATTTTAAGTACCTCATCAAGCACTAATAACCTAAAAAGTCTAAAATATGTTCAGAGTTTTCAAAAATCACAAGAAACTGTGAACCACCATTTCAAAGCCACATCTGGCTGATACTGAAATCTGCTGCTGCTTTCACACCCCAACTCCATGTCTTGCAGGAAATCTCAGCTCTAGGAGGGAACATTTCCAACTCTACCTGGGAATAGACACTCTTAGGCATCTCTTCCCTCCACTGTTCCTATCCCAACTGCCACCAGCATTCCCAAGCAGTCTTTGGAAATATGAAAGTAGTTTCTCAAAGGGAAAGGCTGAGAGAGCCTGCTTTAACCTGTTTTATGAGAGTAAAGAATCAACATCTTGGCCAACAAAGAAAACATTTAAAGATCTCTGAGTTTGACTTGGTATCTACAAGAAACTAACATGTCTTCTCAGGAATGGAGTTTATTGAAACTTCACAGAGAACTGAGGTCAAAGGTCTCTGATGTGGTGTTTTTTTACATTTGAAAAATGTAGGAATGCTACACAAATATGGAGGAAACAGTGCTAAAGAAGAGATTCTTGTCTTCCAGAAGAAACTAGGCAAAGATAAGAATCTATGAGTGTAAGTCTAGAAATGTATATATTTCTCTACAGAACACCCTTAGGATATTCAAACACAGAGATTAATAACCCTAAGGAAGTCAATGTATTACGTAGAGAACAACCTATACCCCCCTCCCAAAAAAAGGACAAATTTTTCCTTTTTTAAAAAAAATAAAATATTATTTTTTTAAGATGGAGTCTCACTCTGTCACCCAGGCTGTGGTGCAGTGGAGCAATCTGGGCTCACTGCAACCTCTGCCTCCCAGGTTCAAGCAATTCTCCTGCCTCAGCCTCCCAAGTAGCTGGGATTACAGGCGCCCACCACCATGCCCAGCTAATTTTTGTATTTTTAGTAGAGACAGGGTTTCACCATGTTGGCCAGGCTGGTCTCGAACTCCTGACCTCAAGTGATCTGCCTGCCTCAGCCTCCCAAAGTGCTGGGATTACAGGCATAAGCCAACATACCCAGCCTAAAATACTATTTTTAATAAACATTTTATACTATGTACTGAATTTAATAATCTAACCAAGTTTTATTATAATATCTCAAACCTAAACAATCAAATTTAATACATTTGGATGAACGAGCAGTAAGTAAAACAAGACAAAGTAGAATTTCATCACTATGTTTTATATGCATCAACATGCTATCCCATGATAAAATGTAGTATAATCAATTCATCCTGAGTGGGTGAGAACAGATATAGCCAACAGCATAAATCTGCATCACTTCTACGGCTTAATGGCTTCAATCTTCAACAAAACTAAGAACTAAAAATGATAACTAAGGTCTCAGCTGCGCTGAGAAAAAACTATTTTAAAAAATTCTATTTTAGTAGAAGACTTCCTCAGTCAAGCCTATAAAACAACAAACTGTTTAAATCTCTATGTGGTTAAGTTCAAAGAAAACATGAGAATTGTTTATTTGTAAAGGAAATAATTTTCTTGTATTTCAATTTGTTTCCTCAAAAACTTAAGATAATTTTTCAGACTGCTGTTCTAGGGCTGAGAAGGAAACAGTTTCTTTTGCTATATCAAGAAAAAGGAATTTGAGAAAACCTAAGACATCTGAATTTGATTTTTTTGCCCTATTTTGTTTTCAAGTGACCCCTCCTAGATGAGTCAATAGAGACAAACTTCTTTAAAAAAAAATTTTGTGGTATTATGGATTTGTTTCACAGTACATTATGTTACACAGTACATTATGAAATTCTGAACAGTATTACTGACCTTCCATGGTTGTGCAGTTCTAATTACACTGCAAACAGCCTTACTAATTAAGGGCTTGATAACCCAGAGAAAAGAGATTCATCATTCTGACAGGTCACTGGGATCTTCTTTGTACATTCACTCTTTGAGAAACTCTATTCCTCCCCCAAATACGCAATTCTACTATATTAAAAGAAGAAAGAATGAGTGAAGACATCAACCACAGGGCCTTAAGAAAAGGTTACCGTTGGCCGAGCACAGTGGCTCGCGCCTGTAATCCCAACACTTTGGGAGGCCAAGGCAGGTGGATCACGAGGTCAGGAGATCGAGACCATCCTGGCTAACACGGTGAAACCCCGTCTCTACTAAAAATACAAAAAATTAGCCGGGTGTGGTGGCAGGCACCTGTAGTCCCAGCTACTCAGAGGCTGAGGCAGGAGAATCACTTGAACCCAGGAGGTTGCAGTGAGCCAAGATCGTGCCACTGCAATTCAGCCTGGGTGACAGAGCAAGACTCATCTCAAAAAAAAAAAAAAAAGAAAGAAAATGTTACTGTTCATGTAGGAGAAGTGTATTTATTCTGAGGGAATTTTTCCCCATAGACAAATATAATAAATGACTATTATAATCGAGCTCACTATGGTCACCAGACAGAACAGAAACGCAAACTGGGGCCGGGCATGGTGGCTCACACCTGTAATCCCAGAACTTTGGGAGGCCAAGGCAGGCAGATCACTTGAGGTCAGGAGTTCAAGACCAGCCTGGCCAACATGGTGAAACCTAAAAACACAAAAATACAAAAATGAGCTGGGCACAGTGGCACATGACTGTAATCCCAGCTACTCAGGAGGCTGAGACAGGAGAATTGCTTGAATCCAGGAGGTAGAGGTTGCAGTGAGATGAGATCATGCCACTGCACTCCAGCCTGGGCGACAGAGTGAGACTCTGTCTCACAAAAAAAAAAAAAAAAAAAAAGAAATGCAATTGGGAGTACCTTTCTTATCCTTTAGTATCAGGTTGATTTTGCACACAAGCTCACTCCATTTAACAAAAAAATGAAAGACCAAAGAATCGTGAAGTATTTTCAGGTAACAGTTCTCTCCATCAACTCCCATTATTGGTAAGAATTTATAGACAATACATGAATCCATTTTGCACCATTAAATGCTACAAGCGGCCGGGCGCGGTGGCTCACGCCTGTAATCCCAGCACTTGAGGAGGCCAAGGCAGGCGGATCACAAGGTCTGGAGTTCGAGACCAGCCTGGCCAACATGGTGAAACCCCATCTCTACTAAAAATACAAAATTTAGCCGGGTGTGGTGGCGGGCACCTGTAATCCCAGGTACTCGAGAGGCTGAGGCAGGAGAATTGCTTGAAACTAGAAGGCGGAGGTTGCAGTGAGCCAAGATCGCACCACTACATTCTAGCCTGGTCAACAAGAGTGAAACTCTATCTAAAAAAACAAACAAAAAAAATCTTTAAAGGGTTAAGGGCCAGGCATGCAGCTCATGCTTGTAATCCTAGCACTTTAGGAGGCCAAGGCAGGAGGACTGCTTGAGTTCAGGAGTTCAAGACCAGCCTGGGCAATAGAGTGAGACCCTGTTTCTACAAAAGAAAATTTTTTCTTTAATTAGCTGGGCACAGTGGTGCATCCCTGTAGTTCCAGCTACTCTGGAGGCTGAGATAGGGGGATTGCTTGAGCCTGGGAGGTCGAAGCTGCAGTGAGCCATGATTGTACCACTGCACTCCAGCCTAGGCAACACAGCAAGACCCCCTCATCTCAAAAAAACAAACAAAAAAAAAAAAAATAAAAGAGTTAAGAATTCCCTGATTCTGCCAGGAATGGTTGCTCATACCTGTAATCCCGGCACTTTGGGAGGCTGAGGGGAAGATCACTTGAGGCCAGGAGTTCAAGACAGGCATGGGCAAGACCAGCATGGGCAACATAGTGAAACCCTGTCTCTACAAAGAAAAAAAAATTAATTACAATTTTAAAATAAATAGGCCAGGCGCGGTGACTCACGCCTGTAATCCCAGCACTTTGGGAGGTTGAGGCAGGTGGATCACGAGATCAGGAGATCGAGACCATACTGGCTAACACAGTGAAACCCCGTCTCTACTAAAAACACACACACAAAAAAAAATTTAGCCAGCTGTGGTGGTGTGCACTTGTAGTCCCAGCTACTCGGGAGGCTGAGGCAGGAGAATTCCTTGAACCTGGGAGGTAAAGGTTGCAGTGAGCCGAGATCATGTCACTGAACTCCAGTCTGGGCAGCAGAGTGAGACTTCATCTCAAAAAAAATAAATAGGAATTCCTTGATTCAACAGAAATTCAGAGCCTGTTATATTGCAATGATCAGTTATGAGGCACTAAGAGTTATTCAACTAGTTTCCCAACTTCAAGTAGCAATAGGTGAGATAAAACATGCACATACTGTACATTGCAATAATGCAAAGTATAAAGTACAAACAGTCAGAGGAGAAACCATTTCTAGGTTTGGTGAGTAGAAAAGTTCTATAGAGAAGAGAGAATTTGGCTAGACCTCGAAGACTGAGGTTGTCGGGTTTTTTGGAAGGGGAGAAGAGGAAGGTTGTTTTAATAAATATTGTACATGCTAAAATGGATTTTTCTCTCGCTGAGGGAATGACACTACCTCCCTCACTCTACAAAGTCCTATCGGAGTTGTTGATTACAGTGTACCCCTCAACACCCATCCATTTCCCCCCCATATACGAACAATGCCTACACTCACTGGCTCCCCAAACACCTAGTACTACCTACACACACACACACACACACACACACACACACACACACACACACACCCCTACCTGCATGCACGCACACAACATATGGGCAGCCAGTGAGAATGTATCCAAGGCCAGCCCAAATCTCCACCTCTGATACAGTGATTGTAATGCAGGACAGGTAAGCCCCAGAACTGGGGCTTAGCCCAGGACGGTGCTTGGCTTCATCCAGGAAAAAATTCAAGGGTCAGCCAGTGGTGTGTTAGCAACTTTTATTGAAGCAGCAGTGTAAAGCATCGGCAGAGGTACTGCCCCTTGCAAAGCAGGGCTACCCTATAGGCAGTATGCCCAGACTAGCAGCTCAGAAGCAGTTCTGCGGTCATATTTATACCCAATTTTAATTATATACAAATTAAGAGGCAGATTATACAAAAATTTCTAGGAAAAGGGTGGTAACTTCCAGGACATTGTCATGAAAAGGGACGCCAACTTCTGGGTGTTGCCGTGGCAATGGTAAACTGACATGGCACATTAGTAGGCGTGACTTACGGAAAGCTGATTCCACCCTGTCCCTGTTTTAGCTAGTCCTCAATTTGGTCCAGTGTCTGAGTCCCACCTCCAGAGTTGAGTCCCACCTCCTACCTCAACTGGTTCAAGGTAGTGTGTAACACAGGCAGAAGCAAATTTCTCTCAAAACTGATACAAGGATATAGAAAAACTCTCTTCCTTTGGACTCATGAGATTTTGGCATGGAGTTGAGAACTGCCATCTTGTTACACTGAAATGGCCTATGTGAGAGATAACTTGAATCTAAAGGACAACATAGACAAGCGGTGAACTCCTAGATTGAGTCATATTTAGATGGACTTTAGGCCAGGTGCTGTGGCTCACACCTGTAATCCCACCACGTTGGGAGGCCAAGGCAGGTGGGTCACCTGAGGTCAGGCATTTGAGACCAGCCTGGCCAACATTGTGAAACCCTGTCTCTGCTAAAACTACAAAACTTAGCTGGGCGTGGTGGTGCATGCCTGTAATCCTAGCTGCTCAGGAGGCTGAGGCAGGAGAGTTGCTTGAACCCAGGAGGCGGAGGTTGCAGTGAGCTGAGATCGTGCCACCGCACTCCAGCCTGGGTGACAGAGCAAGACTCCATCTCAAAAAAAAAAAAAAAAATTAGATGGACTTTCCAGTTAGGTTGAGTCAACTGAGTCTCTCAGAGACTTCAAAATGGTTCTAAGTATGAACCAAAGTCTAGCCCTAAGCATATAGAAGGCAAGTAGCCAAGTGACCACTTCAATATAATTTCTGATAATCCCTAATTCAGTGAGTGACCAATGATCACACAGGCTACCTTCACATCTGTAATCCTGTTTGCAGGTAACATAGTAAAATAGCAGGACTCACTACTAACCAAATGTGGCTTGCTGACAAAATGGTAAGACCATGTTAATACAGTAACCAAACTGTTGTGCGTACAGAAGGCAAGAATTTCTTACATAATTGCTATACATATATATCTTCTAAATTGTAAAGAAAATACTAAAGTCAACATACATGCAATGAAAGTAAAAATGCAAATAGAAACTCAGATGTTCTTATATCGAAGGCTAATCACATTGCTCTAGATCTGAAGTTTATGAACCAAATTTTTAAAGAAATGGTACGAAGCCAAAAGTACAAACAACATCAGAAATAATACACATAAATGAGAGAAACAACTCTAAATCTGCTTTGAAAAATCATCAGAATGTATCTTCTTCAAGCACTGTGTGAAACTTCAGTTTGTGAGACCATTTTGTAAAATAGCCTTCTAAACCTTCAAGTCCAGAAGTTGAAGAGAAGTCTGTCTTTTCAGTTACTACTGCAGAGGAAGAAAAGCCTAATAACTCAGTGACATCAACTGTACTGGTATTACAGTAGAGCTAGCCAAAAAGTATCTTTGAAATGAGCATCTACTTAGTATCACAGAAGTGCAGAACAGTGACTAGAGAAAAAAATCTAGGAACTGACTCTGATGAGAAACTATTGTTCCTGCATAGTAGCCAACTTTTAAAAGTAAACTATAAATAAGTAATAAAAGTCCACAATCCCTTTCTTAAATCCTTGGGGCAGGGTATGTTTTGGAATTCAGAATTTTATGGATTTTAGGAAGGTAACACTGCACTATATATTTTGTAGAACACCCAGGAGGAATTCATGTGGCATGTCATTAACAGCCTAGTATTTCCATAGCAAAGCATATACATTTGTGTCAGACAAATAAATACTACTGACACCTTTACATCAGTTCAAATTTTGCTGCCAAATTAATTCATCTCAAACTTTTTAAAAAACTTCTAGTTTCCAGAGCTTTGGGATTTCAGAAATATAGCTTAAAAGATTATAGCCTACAATAAAGTCATAATAATTATGTTACCAATTTTCAGATGTATTTGGTATCCCAGAGGTCCATTCTGTAAAGGTGATATTTAGCCACTCAGCACTTGGCCACTTATATATTCAGTGTACTTCAAGTTTCTCCAACTTAAAAGCAAGAGTCCTAGTATGTTCAGTGCAGAAACATTGGAAAATACAAGATTTTTTTTTAAACCTCATAATTCTTCCACCTAAAGATGCCCACTATTAAATTTGGAGTGTCTAAATTTTCACATTCTTTCTATAATAGATACATTAATATAATTAGCAAGAAAATCTCTGTAGTTTTAGTTTATATTTTTGTTTCCATCTTACTAGATACATATAATGCCCTTTCAAGCTGAGAACTGGTCTTTCTTAAATTTTGGTAAATTCTCAGCCATCAGCTCTTCCAGCCTGGCTTCTCCACCATTCACATTATTTCCTCTTTTTGGAACTCCCAGTTAGATGTAAGTTGGTGCCTCTCAATTTATGGAGTTGCGCTGTTGCCCAGGCTGGAGTGCAATGGCACGATCTCGGCTCACCCCAACCTCTGCTTCCCGGGTTCAAGAGATTCTCCTGCCTCAGCCTCCTGAGTAGCTGGGATTATAGACATGGACCACCACATCTAGCTGATTTTGTATTTTTTTTTTTTTTTTTTTTTTAGTAAAGATGGAGTTTCTCCATGTTGGTCAGGCTGGTCTCAAACTCCTAACCTCAGGTGATCTGCCTGCCTTGGCCTCCTAAAGTGCTGGGATTACAGGCATGAGCCATCACACCTGGCTCATATTTGTTAATTCCTATTTATTTCTCTGTGATACATCTGGGTACTTTCTTCCAATTCATTAATTTTCCCTTCAAATTTGTCTGGTCTAGAGTTTGACCTATTTTTTTAATTTCAATAATTCCATTTTTTCTTTAATATAGCCATCTATTTCATATCTACCTATTTTTGATTCATGTTTTTTTATGACCATTATTTCTTTTATCTTTTTTAAGGATCTTTAAAATACTTACAATTGTTTTGAAATTACCCATATTTCCATCAGATTTTTTGTGAATTTATCTCTTGATAATTGTGTTAATTTTCTAAGTAATGGCCTTCCTCGTGTGTTTATAGGCTCAGACTTTCCCTCTTTTCCCAGGGGTTCTGTGATAGGCCACCCCTCTTCCAGAGTCCACGACCTCCAAGCTTGGTGCTCTTGTACTAGGTGATAGCGGGGAAACCACAGTTCCTGACTCTGAGCCATCTGGCAGCTCAGCCACTTCTGTATCTTCACTCTAGGTCCACAGCTTTTTAAAGCAACAGCCAGGAGCAGATGTTTTCAGCCTTCTTTCATCCAGTCTCAGCCCAGCTTCAGTTTCATACAGAGTATCTGACCCCAGGTCCCCTACATGTTATTTCTACCAGCTCCTGAACCCAGAGTCTAACTGCATGTTTCTTTTCTGTTCTTGGTCCCTGGAGATGTTTATCTTGTTCTTGAGTATATCTTTTCCTTTCTTTTTTAAATTTTTAATTGCTGCATTTCCCTCTCAACATCCTTATGAGGTTTGTACTATTACTATACCCATTTTACAGGTGAGAAAAGAGAGGTATGGGGCAAGTAGGCAATCTTCCCGAGATCACTAGCTAATAAGGATCAAGGGTCAAACCAGATAGCTGATGCCAGAGACCATGCTCTTAACCACTGCTCTACTGGGATCCATTCTGACCAGAACGCTCTTTAAAATTTTGATTATTTTTTTCCCCCACCTAACTATAAACACTGCACACAGGAAAGATATTTTGTTTTCTTTTTTTGAGACAGGGTCTTGCTGTTACCCAGGCTGGAATGTAGTAATGCCAGTGCCTCAGCTTCCAGAGTGGTTGGGACTACAGGAACCTGCTGCCATGCCTGGCTAAGTTTATTTTTGTAGAGACAGGGTCTCACTATGTTGCCCAGGCCAGTCTAGAACTCCTGGCCTCAAGCAATCCTCCCATCTTGGCCTCCCAAAATGCTGGGATTACAGGCATGAGCCACCCCATGTGGCCAGGATTTTAATTGATGGAAGTAAAGCAAAGACATATTCCAGGTAAAAAAAGCAGCACATCAGCCTCATGTTTTATTTGAGGCCAAATATTCAGTCTAGGCCTATACCCAAAATGAGAAACAGTCTTCAATGCCCCTCGTTTTCCTAAGGCCCTTCCCACTTTCCCTGAGTTTCAAGCACTTCCATGCTTGTCCCTGGATACCCAGAACCATCCACGCAGGCTTTCCTCTGGCTCTACCACCCTCACACTGCACTAGTATATATTGCCCAGGAAAGGATCTTATTAAGGCATTCATACTAAGTACATCAGGGGACTTTTGTTTTCCATTCCTTCATAGCCCAAAGCCTTAATCTTAAAGGATTAAATTTGCGACTATAAGTAAAAGGCATGCAATATCATCCAGAAATAACCAAACTCTTTCAATAGTAGATTATCATGATGAAAAAAGAAAATAGTAGCCAAGCTCAATTTTAGGCTGCATTATTAAAAGTATAGGGTCACTGGGCACGGTGGCTCACGCCTGTAATCCAGCATTTTGGGAGGCCGAGGCGGGTGGATCACGAGGTCAGGAGATTGAGACCATCCTGGCTAACATAGTGAAACCCCATCTCTACTAAAAATACAAAAAATTGGCCGGGCGTGGTGGCGGGTGCCTGCAGTCCCAGCTACTCAGAGGCTGAGGCAGGAGAATGGCATGAACCCGGGAAGCGGAGCTTGCAGTGAGCCGAGACCGCGCCACTGCACTCCAGCCTGGGCGACAGAGCGAGACTCTGTCTCAAAACAAAACAAACAAAAAAAAAGTATAGGGTCTAGAAAAATGAAAGTTATCAGTGCCACTCTATGCAATAAAGATTAATTAAGGCCAGGCGTGGTGGGCTCACACGTGTAATCCCAGCACTTTGGGAAGCCAAGGAATCCTCCTGCCTCAGCCTCCTGTGTAGCTGGGACCACAGGCATATGCCACCATGTCCAGCTAGTTTTTGTTTCGTTTTTTTTTTAAGATTCGAGGGTCTCATTTTGTTGCCCAGACTGGTCTCGAACTTCTGGGTTCAAGCAAACCTCCCACCTTGGCCTCCCAAAGTGCTGGATTATAGGTGTGAGCCACCATGCCCAGCTCCTAGGTTTAATTTTAGAACACAGGATCCATAGTGAGGTAGGAGATAGAGGAAAATAATAAAAGGAGTCCATGGAAGTGAAATAGTTAGGAAGCAATATTTGAGAAAAGCTCAATATTTGCTGATTAGAGAACTGTAGTTTGTTTCCTTTTTAGTACTATGAAAAGTCATGATCCTTAATAATCCTTAATTGCTAATGTCAGATGGAGTAATGATGTGGGCTTTCAGGATTCAACATTTCCTAACATCAACTTTAGAGTTTACAAATATTTGCTGTGATGAATAAGTAGAGCTGCGCCTAAAGAAAAGTAGGCAGAACTTGAGGCTGAAGGTAAAGAGACTGCTTAGGAAGTCAAAACAAAATCTAAGCAAAAGATAAAGTCTAAACGTAAGTTGTGGCAGCAGGAATGGAAAAGGAAAGACATTATAATGTGGATGTAAAATGAATCAAATATCTAGGTCTCAAACTTTAGAGTAAAGGAAGTTACTGGTGCCAGTAACAGATGCAGGAAATATGGAAAAATGCACAGATTCAGGACAACAGATAATTTAGTTTGGTGTATACGACTTCGAAATGTCAGAAAGTCACTCAGAAGCACATACTCAGCAGATAGTTAAAATTAAGGTCTGGGAAGGCCGGGCACGGTGGCTCACACCTGTAATCCCAACACTTTGGGAGGCCGAGGCAGGCGGATCGCTTGAGGTCAGAAGTTCAAGACCAGCCTAGCCAACGTGGCAAAATCCCGTCTCTACTAAAAATACAAAAATTAGCCAGGCATAGTGGTGCACGCCTGTAATCCCAGCTACTTGGGAGGCGGAGGCAGCAGAATTGCTTGAACCCAGCAGGCGGAGGTTGCAGTGAGCCGAGATGGTACCACTGCACTCCAACCTGTGCGCCAGAGTGAGACCCCATCTCAAAAATATATATAAAATTAAATTAAATTAAGATCTGAGAACTGAGAGGCACAGAGATAGAAAGGACACGTGTGAGAGTGTCTAATACAAAGCCTGGACCCCATACATCTCTGCTTCAGTCAGACTATCTGCACTTCCCCAACGAAGGCAGCTCTCTCCCAGTTCTGCCACCAAACAAACTTTCCTATAAGGCAGATACCCTACTTCACAGATACCCTACAGTCACAGATGACTGGTTAACTCCTAGTCATCTTTAAGAATGCTCAAGTGTCATTTTCCCAAACCCCACTTATTTCCCACCAAGAGGATGGTACCTGTGCCTTACCTCTTTCTCTATATATATATCCAGTTTTTAACACCATGTCTAAAATAGCATGTACTTGAAAGACAAACTGAAGGAAAAGACTTGGCATGTGCTCAACAAGCCTTGGAAGGCACTGTATTCCCTTAAGAGGTGATCACTAAAGAAATGAACTTGGATGAGATTTCCAAAGGAGAGAAAAGAAAACTAAGTTGTCTTAAATATAAGTGATCATCATGGAACACCTTCGTCTAGGGAGCAGTTCCCAAAAATGTTTCTCCACTTCTTTCATCACAAAATACCTCGTCTGTAACACAGGAATCATTGTTCCTACCTCATAGGTCACTGGGAGGGTTAAAAGAGATAACATATATAGAGCACATAGTATAATGTCTAGTACTCAATTAACATTCCCTTCTTTCCCCTAATCCCACGTGAAAACATGTTAGAGCCTGATTCTTTCTTTGTAAGCAACTGTTATACGCTGAAAAGCAACCAAGCCTAGAAAAATAATAGATATTTGAGAAAGGCAGACTAGCCTTCTCAGATGCTCCCTCTAGAACAGATTTCTCAACCTCAACACCACTGACATATTTGGCCAGATAATTCTTTGTTGTGGGGGTTGTCCTATGTAGGATGTTTAGCAGCATCCCTGAATTCCATCCACTAGGTGCCAATAGCTCTCCCTACCAAAAATATCTTTCTAGACCATGCCAAATGTCCCCTGGAGGGCAAAATTTCCCCTGGTAGAGAATTATTGTCCCAGAGCTGACCAAATTCTCACAAATCCCTAAATCTCCTAAATATTTTCCCTGACATCTACAAATATATCTCATTATTTGTTCCCACTGATGCTGCACATTAAATTATGCTTAGTCTTTATAACCCATTCTCCTTAGCCAAAACTAGTAGCAATCCCCTAACAGTCAAGCAAGCCATCATAAATTAATTCAGTGTAAATACTCAATGCATTATCACACTTTGAGTCTGAAAGCAAATTAATATAATAAAAGTAATAATAGCCGATCCTAAAATGTCTCCCCACAAAATTAGAGATTTGTCCCAGTACTCAAGTGTCGAATCTTTTAACCTCATGTCTACAGGTGGCACTAAGTTCATATTGTATAAAGTGAATTTTGGTTGCCTAAGGAATGCTCTCACCACAGCCTCACAAAGCACTAGGACTGCAGGTATAAGAAAGCATGCTCAGCTAGTTCTTATTTCTGTTCCTGTACTAATTGTTTTATTTGGGCTTCAATATCTTCAATTGTAAAACAGGCATAATTCTTGCCCTCCTTTGATCACAGAACTGTCCAACAAGATAATAAATAGGAAAACACAGTGAAAATGGATCAGCATTATATATAATTATTTTTATTAAGGAAAAATCTAAGGAAATCTAAGGGTTATATATTCAGTAGGATGGTAGGGAAAAGTTGCATCTGTCTTCCAATTTGGCGAAGGAGGTGCCTTATAAGGAAATACTCTAATAAAGGGCAGAGTAGGGAAAGCACATACATGCCTTGAACTCAGGTAGGTCTGATTCAAAAGCCCTTGCTCTTTATTCTGCATATAGTTGGAATATTTAAAATAAAAATAGAATATCCTGAGGGTTTTTATTTTAAAGTTTATGTTCTTGATATAAGGTAGGCACACTAACCCTTTGAGGGTAGTAGGAATACATTAAAGGCACTGGCAAGGATTTGTTCACCCTTCATTCAATTTTAGTATATGTGCTGCCGAAGCGAGCACTGTTCACCCTTCATTCAAAGCAGCATGAACACACCACCAGGCCCCTAAGTGTCCTTTTCTTTTCAAGTGTGAGTGATTCCTTCCTTTGGAAGTGAAGAAGAGTGATACTGGAAGAAATGGGATATGTTCTGTATAATCAGGAGTGTCCAAATAGTTTTAAATCAGTTTGATATGTCTATTTTAAGATGGAAAAAAAATCGCTGCCTTTCAACAAACATTTCCAAATCATCAAAGACTGCCTGCTTCACTTTATACTTATTAGGAAAGGATATTTTAACAAATGACTCTTTATAAATAAAAGTTGCAACATCAATCACATGTGAGGCAGGTGTTAGGGGCAGCACTGTCCCCGTTGCTGCCAAAAAGTGCAAATAAAAAAGAAAAATCAACCTTTCCTATCCATTCATCCAAATGTTGCCCCTGCAAAGCCTCGGGGGGGTCTGGGTCCCTGGTAGAGGGTCCTCAAAGGTGCAGGCTTTCAGACTGTGTACGAAAAGGAAGGTCAACGTGCCCTTCCGCCAACACTCCGAAAAATCTCCAAGAATTCTGACTTTGCCCCAGAGTAGAGCAGTTGCCGAGCCTCCTCCCCGCCATCCCCCGGGAAGAGAAGGCGGCCGCGTACAGACGCTGCTCCGGTCCGGCCCTCCGGGGTCGCACCAGCCCAGCCTGGGCTTGCTCGCAGGTGGCGCGGGCAGCCGGCGCGGGCAGCCGGCTCGGCCCCCCTGCCGGCCACGATTGGCGAAGGGCTGCTGGAGCCGGAGCTGCACCAGACAGGCGGCCACTCGGCCAAACTGAGAGAACGTCTGGCAAGGGGTCGCGGCCAAGCGGGCAGCTCCCCGAGGGGCAGGTCCTGCACGTTGGCCCCAAGCTGGCAGTGAGAGACACCACCCAGCGCCGGGGCCGTGCAACCCCACGTGGGCCCTGGCTTGCTTGCAGCGCCGTCACCCTCCTCCCCAAGTCCGGCAGCGCTCACCTCAGCGCTTGCGGCGCCTCCACCTTCAGCTTTTTGGGCTTCGGCTCCTCCTCAGCAGCTGCCATCTTCGCCCTCCCACCCCACTTTGGCTCTACAGCCCACCTCTGCCATCCACTCTCTGGCCCCGCCCCCTCTTCACATCACCGCCTTTTCTCCAAATCCCGCCCCTCCAGACTCCGCCCATTCTGTGCCTCTGTCATCCACAATCATTGGCTCTATCTCTCGGCACCGACAGCGAATGCCCCGCCCATTCCTGACCCCGCCTCCCCTACCATAAGGGACCCCAGACTGAGTTAGGCAGCAGATGACCGCCTGAATCTAGATGGTGAGAAGCCCACCATTTTTCTAGGCCCTGGATGATGTAGAAGATTTAGATACTAAGCCTCAAGAGACGTCTTTCCTCTCATTTACGGTCTTCCTGCATATTTAATATTTCTAATATGGTAGACAGAGTCGGTGTCTTTGAAGCTGTTAATCAGGCAATCTCCTGGGCACTCCAGCTGCGGGTCCTCGCGGCCTTCTCGGCTTCTTCAGCTTCGGTCGGAGAGGACCCGGCGCCGAATCACTGACTGGCACAGGTGTCGGGGTGAGTGTGAGGGGCGGGAAATCTGTGGACTGGGGACAGCTCCAAAACCCGGGAGTAGGCTGAATAGCTGGAGCCCCTGACTCCAATCTGGGCTCTAGGAGCGTCTTTGGTGCTGTGGGCCAGGGCCTCTTTTCCCCCCCCCACTCCCAGCCTTCCGGGCTTTCTCGCCAGCAAGGCCGGAAGGGAGCGATCCACCTGCAGCTCAGTGTTTTCAGGCGCCTGAGCCCCGGAGGTCAAGCTTACTGGGTTCCCCCTCTATAGTGAGCTGGAGTACAGACGGCAGGAATCTCAGTCCCAGGTTTCTGCTTTGGAGGACAAAACCCCAAACGGACCTGAGCGGACGTCCTGTTAGCGGGTGGTGCCTGGAAGAGCCTGGGGTGTGGAATGCAGTGAGAAGGGTGTTGCAGTTCTTCAGGAGAGAGGTAACGGGGTTCTAAGCTGAGCAGGTGGCAGTGAGTATGGAAGAGTGACGGGCGATGTGGCTGTTTGTATTTGGTAGATTTGTTTGAACCTGACGCTTACAGCCTTATGTGATTAAGAAGATGGCGCCACTGACAGGAAGAGGAATTTTATGGAGTTTGAGTTTTATCGAATTTGAAACTGGTTTACATGGAGATTGTAGAAAGACTTTAAAAAAAAATTGTGAGAATTAAGCCCGAAAGACTTTCAAGGTGAGACCCAAAACAGATGAAGTTTCATATAAAAGGGTAGGAAGTATTTTTGTTTAGGAGAAAGTTATCAATGACATAAAATGCTGCAATGGTCAGAGGAGGAAGCTGAAATCAGAATAGGTCGTTGGATTTTATAATTAGAAAGTCATTGATCTATTTGAAAGAGATGCTTTAATAGTAACTAAGGAAAGACAGGAAGTGTAGACAAATCCTTCATTATTTGGGCATGAAGCAAGATTATTGAGAGTGGCAAGATGGGGGAAAGTTTGGGGTTTGTTTTAAAGAATACAAGATACCTATTTGGGGGCAGGAAGCAAGCAACTATTTGAAGATTCAAGAAAAAGTCTTGTCTCCCAGAAGAGAAGGAAAGGAATGGGATCAAGTTACAAGAGAAAGGATTAATTTGGGAAAGACAGAGGGACACTTTCAATTGACACTATAGGAGAAGTGGAGTGGCTCACGCCTGTAATCTCAGCACTTTGGGAGGCTGAGGCGGGCGGATCACGAGGTCAGGAGTTCGAGACCAACCTGACCAACATACTGAAACCCTGTCTCTACTAAAAATACAAAAATTAGCCAGGCGTGGTGGCACACGCCTGTAGTCCCAGCTACTTGGTAGGCTGAGGCAGGAGAATCCCTTGAATCCGGGAGGCGGAAGTTGAATGCTGAGACCTCACCACTACACTCCACCCTGAGCGACAGAGCCAGACTCTGCATCGAAAAAAAAAAAAAAAAAACAAAAAAAAAACCTTACGTATCTTTAGGAAAGCTCTCTTTGCAATAAGATTAGATTTTCTTTCTTAATCTTATGATTTTTATTTCTAACCATTTAATATAATATACGGCCAGGCACGGTATGGCTCATGCCTGTAATCCCAGCACTTTGGGAGGCTGAGGTGGGTGGATCACGAGGTCAAGAGATCGAGACCATCCTGGCAAACATGGAGAAACCCCATCACTACTAAAAATACAAAAATAATCTGGGCGTGGTGGCACGTGCCTGTAGTCCCAGCTACTCGGGAGGTTAAGGCAGGAGAATCGCTTGAACCCAGGAGGCGGAGGTTGTGGTAAGCTGAGATCGCCCCACTGCACTCCAGCCTGGCAACAGAGTGAGACTCCGTCTCAAAATAAAAAAAAAAAAAAAAACCAATATACTATGGGCACATAGAGTGCGATGGCTCACACCTGTAATCCTAGCACTTTGGGTGGGTGAGGCGGGAAAATCACTTGAGGCCAGGAGCTGGAGATCAGCCTGGGCAACATAGCAAGACTCCATCTCTACAAAAAATTTAAACATTAGCCAGGCTTTGTGGCGCATGATTGTAGTCCTAGCTACTCAGGAGGCAGAGGCAGAATGAGGCAGAAGAATCACCTGAGCCCAGGATTTCAAAGTTATAGTGGGCTATGATTGGTCCACTGCACTTCAGGCTGGGCAACAAAGCAAGACCCTAACTCTTAAAAAAAAATACATATACACATACGCTATGGGAGTTCTTTGCAGATTTAAATATTTTTAAGTAGCTCAGTACTATGTCAATTCATGAGTAGCACATGGTATTTACAGAGAAGAGGACTTCTCTCTCCCTTTGGAAATGACCTCTCTCCCATTACACAGAGAAGGAGAGCCATCATCTGCCTGCAGTCAAGTATACAAACCTTCCCTTCAATCTGAAGAGTAGAAAGTGTTCCTTCTCCTTAGAGAAGGCAAACTCTTTCACCTAGTCTGTCCGTAGCATCCTCTCCTGCTGTGTCAGGGTCCTCTTTCCGTTTTTCCCTCTCTCCTATGTCAGCTTTTCCCCCTCTGTTCACACCTTTCCTTCAGCATTTAAATGTATTCTTCCTTCACTTTATAAACTGCTGCATTTATTTTCTTGTCTTTTCATCCTCTTCACAGCTAGACTTCTTGAATCTACTCTACATATCTCTATTTTTTTACACTTCTTGCTATTTATTTCCCAGCCCACTGCAATGTCTTATTTCTAGCATTCCACTGAACTACCACTAAAACTCCTTTTTTTGAGACGGAGTCTTGCTCTTGTCACCCAGGCTGGAGTGCAGTGGCACAATCTCGGCTCACTGCAACCTCCGCCTCCAGAGTTCAAGTGATTCTCCTGCCTCAGCCTCCCGAGTAGCTGGGATTACAGGCGCCTACCACCACGCCCAGCTAACTTTTGCATTTTTAGTAGAGACAGGGTTTCGCCATGTTGGCCAGGCTGGTCTCGAACTCCTGACCTCGTGATCTGCCGACCTCAGCCTCCCAAAGTGCTGGGATTACAGGCGTGAGCCACCGCACCCAGCCCACCAAAACTACTTTTACCAAGATCACCAATGTCCTCTGTGTGTTAAATCATGCATTCTCAAAGCAGATAAAAACTGCTTCTTGTGAGGTGAAAAAAATATATGTACTGTTTTTATGTATAAAGCACAAATACATAAACAGAGAATATTCTGTGGTATTAAAATTTTATGGTGATATTAATTAGCTTCATTTAATTATTCCACATTTCATAAATCATAACATCTGGTACCCTTAAATATATACAACTATAATTTGTCAATTTACAGTTGAAAAAGCAAGAATAATAAAAACTTTTATGGGTGAGGAATTTGATTGGCAGGGTGGTGAGAAGATGGAGTCTAAAAGGGCTCCTTAGCAGGCGTTAAGGAAAAGAAAGTTTAAAAAACACCCTTAAATCAACAGACATTTTCATTTCTTTTTTGTTGTTGTTGAGATGGAGCCTCGCTCTGTCATCCAGGCTAGAGTGCAGTGGTGCCATCTCAGCTCACTGCAACCTCCACCTCCGGGGTTCAAGCGATTCTCCTGCATCAGCCACCAGAGCAGCTGGGATTACAGGCACCCACCACCACACCCAGCTAATTTGTTGGTATTTTTAGTAGAGATGGGATTTCACCATGTTGGCCAGGCTGGTCTCGAACTCCCGAGCTCAGGTGATACAATCCACTTTGGCTTCCGAAAGTGCTGGGATTACAGGTGTGAGCCACCACGCCCAGCTGACATTTTCAATTCTCGTAGCTTAACCTCTTTGTGCCATGTAACAGTATTTACCACTCCATTCTTCTGGAAATACACTAATATGCTATAGTTGCTAAAAACCACCCTGCTTTTTTTCTTATGACTCTTCAGTCACATCTTGGTCATTCTTTAGGTCCACTTCCTTGACCCACCTGCTACTCAAATGTTGGAGTTCCTGCCATAAGCTCTCTTCATACTATGCACATTCTTTCTTTTGTTTCAATTCTCCTTGTGATTAATTCCCATTAACAAAAAATCCTGATTACTTATAATTCTGATTCCAATCTGGCTTCTCTAAAGCACCAGAAGTGTATATATAATAGTTTTTTGAATATATTTATTTGGGTCAGTTATATCCAGAATTGGTCAAATTACACAGGACCAGGCTAAGTGACACATCTCTCTCCTCTCCACACACCCCCTCCTCCAAGCCTAAATGTGTTTTAGCACAAAACCTAAATGTTTCTCTTATCTTTTCACTGTACCCCATCTTCATAGTCAAGACTCTAGTCCAGGCCATCACCACTCATCTCCCAACTGGTGTCACAGTGTTCAGTTACCGGTTATCCAGTTTCCGCAGTGTAATTAGTATGAGCTTTCTAAAAATGTAAATCGGATTGCATGATTACCATTAAAAAAATTATAAAATGACTTTACATTGCACTAAGAATAAAGTCCAAACTCCTTAACACGTTTAGCATGCTCCATGAACCAATCAGTCTCTGCTTACCTCCTTCTCCAGTTTCATCTCCCCTCTTCCCTCCACCTTCCATATTTGCTAAATTTATACTGGATTTATTTGTCTTGTGTTCTCTCTTACCTCTAAGCCTTGTAGATTCCCACAGCACACTATATTTCCTGTATCATCGTGGGAATTACATCTTACTGTATTGTCTTCTCTGCTGATCTCTAAATGCTGTGAGTGTAGGAACTCTAATTTTGTTTGTTCTTATATACCCGGTGCCTCAAAAGTCTGTGTTGAATGAATATGTGGTCAAGATATTGGCTGAGAATCAGAAGAGTAGATGCTTTTCTGGTCTCATTCTCTCAAGTTCAGTATAGGCCCTTCTGTGCCTCCATCCTATTATATATGGAAGGAATACATTTTTGTTTTTAGACACTGTCTTCCAAGAATATTTTGACTATTGTAAATGCATTGCTTGCGAATTACCCAGGATGATTATAAAATGTTTAGTAAAAAGGATTTATGATGTATTTAAGCTGCAGTCAAAGCTCTGATGGGTCTGCCTCTGAACACAGTTTCTTCTAGTGGCTTTTAAATAAGCTGGGAGAATTCTGTTTTATGACTCAGAAGCCACTAGGAACAAAAAGATGGTCGTGGTAATAATGAGTGTGTAGTTTTCTCAGAAAGTTTATTAAAATAATAATTAAATAACTGCAGCTACTAAAAGGATGATAAATAGTTAAAGAAACAGGCTAATTTACACTGCAGCGTGGTATTATTTAATTGTTATATGCATTAGACCTTGGTCATAATATGGATAGAAGAAGTAAGCTTTCTTTTCCTATTATAGAAGGTTAAGATAGGTTTTAAAGCTAAGCACAGTCAAGAACTTACAAGTATTATGCTTTCATCTCAGCACTAAGCATAACAACAATAAATCTAGGAGGCTGGTTTAACTTTCTGTATTCTGAGACCTGAACTACTGCCAATAAAAACAACTTCGGTGGAAACTTTCCTGGAAAGAATTTTTCACCAGCTTAAGAGGATGAGTAGAGATCTGGCCCTAAAATAAAGTAACTACAAAATCACTTGCTTCCAGAACAAGCAACTCTTTCAGAGTGTATTGTGGCAAAGGAGCACTATAAATCCTTGTGAACTATACTTTCAGTAGGATGAATGATTTTAGATAACCTGTGTCAGTGCTTTTAAATCTAACTTCCACTCTAAATAATTTATTAAACTTCCTCAGCATAACAACTAGAATGTGTGTTGCCTCCTAACTAAACAGGAAACATATTTTACCTCCTCCTCTTAAATCATAAGCTAGGCTGGGTGCAGTGGCTCATGCCTATAATCTCAGCATTTTGGGAGGCTGAGGCAGGCAGATCACGAGGTCAGGAGTTCAAGACCAGCCTGGCCAACATGGTGAAACCCCATCTCTACTAAAAATACAAAAAATTAGCCGGGCGTGGTGGGGCATGCCTGTAATCCTAGCTACTCGGGAGGCTGAGGCAGGAGAATCGCTTGAACCCAGCAGGCGGAGGTTGTGGTACGCGGAAATCATGCCATTGCACTCCAGCCTGGGCAATAGAGCAAGACTCCGTCTCCAAAAAAAAAAAAAAAATCATAAGCTAAAGCAGCACATTCATGTACTGTTCAATATATTAACTACTAACCACATATGGTTATTTAAATTTAAATTAATTAAAATTAAAACTTCAGGCTAGGCTTGGTGGCTCCCACCTGTAATCCCAGAACTTTGGGAGATCAAGGTGGGAAGATCACTTGAGCCCAGGAGTCCAAGACCAGCCTGGGCAATATAGGCAGACTTTGTCTCTACAAAACAAAAATTTGAAACTCAGCTGAGTGTGGTGATGCACGCCTGTAAGCCCAGCTACTCAGGAGACTGAAGTGGGAGGATCGCTTGGGCTCTGGAGGTGGGGGTTGGAGTGAGCCAAGATGGCGCAACTGCACTCCAGCCTGGGCAACAGAGCGAGACCCTGTCTCAAAAAAAAAAGCCGGGTGCGGTGGCTTACGCCTGTAATCCCAGCACTTTGGGAGGCTGAGGCAGGTGGATCATGAGGTCAGGAGATCAAGACCATCCTGGCTAACATGGTGAAACTCCATCTCTACTAAAAATACAAAAAATTAGCCGGGCGTGGTGGCAGGCACCTGTAGTCCCAGCTACTGGGGAGGCTGAGACAGGAGAATGGCATGAACCTGGGAGGCAGAGCTTGCAGTGAGCCAAGATCGCGCCATTGCACTCCTGCCTGGGAGACAGAGCGAGACTCCGTCTCGAAAAAAATAATTAAAATTTCAAAAAAATTGAAATTCAGTATTGGGTACATTAGCCACATTTCAAGTGCTCAATAGCCATGGGTGTAGTGGCTACCATATTAGCACAGATAAAGGACATTTCCATCATTGCAGAAAGCCCTGTTGGACAGTACTGTATTAGAATGTGTTCCTAATAATTAGTCTTTACGAGGCAGATAAGAGCAGGAGCTCAGAATTCAGCTGGATTTAGGTTTGAATCCTAGCTTACTGCGTGATCTTAGGTAATTGACCTAACTTTTCTGAGATGACATTGTCTTTTCTGTAAAGTGGGGATAATAGTAGTATTTATGGCATAGCATTGTGAAAATAAGATGAGATAAAGTGTCTAGCATAGTGTCTGGCCCATAATAAGTACTCAATACATTTTAGATATTATTAATTCATTTATTATTTGTTATCTTTAATGAATAAAACACTTTGAATGGGGACTGAGTACAGTAGCTTCACTTTGGGAGGCCGAGGCAGGTGGATCACTTGAGGCCAACATGGTGAAACCCCATTTCTACTAAAAACAGAAAAACTAGCCGGGCGTGGTGGTGCACACCTGTAATCCCAGCTACTGAGGAGGCTGAGGCACGAGAATTGCCTGACCATGGGAGACGGAGGTTGCAGTAAGCAGAGATCACACCACTGCACTCCAGCCTGGGTGACAGAGGGAGACTCTGCTCAAACAAACAAGCTTTGTTCCCGAGTAGCTGGGATTACAGGCGCACACCACCATGCCTGGCTAATTTTTGTATTTTTAGTAGAGACAGGGTTTTGCCATGTTGGCCAGGATGGTCTTGAACTCCTGACCTCAGGTAATCCACCGGTCTTGGCCTCCCAAAATGCTGGGATTACAGGCATGAGCCACTGTGCCTTTCCAAAAATAACCACATTGAATGGGGCCAAAAGATTAATTTTTTGCAAAGTCCGTATGTGACTCACCTGAAGTGCCCAAATCTGAGTCTGCTTGTGGATTACAGTGCTCCACTTGAAGTCATACATTATATATTTCAGATGCTGATTTTATTCCAAGAAAAAGGTGTAATAATAAAAATTTAGTTGCAGATCATGTGGTTGGATATTCCTGTTTCATTTAAAAAATGAAAATGAAAAGTTTATCAGCTAAGATTATAGTTAAAGTCAGCAGGTTCTGTATAGTAAGTCTAAGTATTCTAATGGCACTTATATTAATACCCAGACAGAAATACAAGACACAAAGCAAGACTACTAAGCAAAGCATCTGACTAGATAAAGTAGAAAAATTTGGCAGGTTCCAACCCTGAGATGTCAGAGTTTATTGCTAATAACTCAAGTTGATTGCTTGGCTAAACAGAGGGCTTTAAACAAAGGAATTTTTTGATTCTAATTAAACAGGAACCCTAAACTGTTAACAGTATTCGTACTTTATTAATACAATAATTACTAAAACATATCTTAGTAACTAGTAGTATTTACTTGATAACTACTGAACATGTGTTGAATGGGAAGAGGAGATCATCACCACATATTCTTTAAATGTCAGCTGCTTTCATAAAAGAAAGGGTTGATGTTGTTTTCTATGTCAACAGAATCAAATGAATCAATTCTGGAAAGTCTTCCTTTCCTCTTTGGAATTTATCTTCATTCATAGAAACTGTATTCATAGGTTTTAAATTCTTTCTTCTTAGACTGTAGTACTATTACTTGGAATGATTGAGCCACTAGACTAAACACCTGACACTGGTGCTTATACACGTAAAAGATAGGAACAAGGTAAGATAATTAGACATTTTTCCATTGTCCCCCATATTTCAGGGACAATAAACTTCTTATAGGAAGCATAACTAACACTCAGAAAAGTATGCAAATCATAATGTAAAGCCTAATGAGTTATCATGGAAGGAACACAGCTTGTAAACATCATGCAGGTCAAGAAATAAAACATTGGCCGGGCGCAGTGTCTCACTCCTGTAATCCTGGCACTTTGGGAGGCTGAGGCAGGTGGATCACGAGGTCAGGAGTTCAAGACCAGCCTGGCCAACATAGTGAAACCTCGTCTCTACTAAAAATACAAAAAAAAAAAAAAAATCAGCCAGGCATGGCGGTGTGCGCCTGTAATCCCAGCTACTAGGGAGGCTGAGGCAGGAGAATCTTGTGAACCCGGGAGGCGGAGGTTTCAGTGAGCCGAGATAACACCATTGCACTCCAGCCTGGGCGACAGTATAAGACTCCATCTCAAAAAAAAAAAAAAGGGAAGAGAAAAAAAAGAAATAAAACATTACCAGCACTCTAGGAGATCAACCCCATGGCCCTCCACTCTCCATAAAGGAAACCATTTGATTTAACGTAGATTAGTTTTGCCTGTTCTACAGCTTCATATAAATGGAATCATACTGTGTGTATTCTTTTGCATCTGGCTTCATTTATTCAACATCATATTTGTAAGATTCGTTTGTATGTATATATTCTTTGAGTAAATGTCTTTTCAAATCCTTTGCCCATTTTTTAATTGCCTTGTTTGTTTATTTATTTTTTTATGTTTTAGAGGCAAGGTCTCCCTCTGTCACCCAGGCTGGAGTGCAGTGGTGGGATCATAGCTCACTGCAGCCTCAAACTCCTAGACTCAGGCGATCCTCCCACCTCAGCCTCCCAAGTAGCAGGGACTACAGGGGTGAGCCCCTATGCCTGGCTAATTTTTAAATTTTTTTGTAGAGACGGGGTCTCAAACTCCTGGGCTCAAGCAATCCTCCCTCCTCGGCCTCCCAGAGTGCTAGGATTACAGTTGTGAGTCACCACACCTGGCCCTTCTTATTATTGAGTTCTTTATATTTTCCGGATAGGGGTCCCTTTAAGATATATGGTTTCAAATATTTACTCTCATTTTCTGGATTTTTGCTTTCTTGATGATGTCCTTTGAAGCACTGAAGTTTTAATTTTGATAGACTCTAGGTTATCTATTTTTTATTTTTCTTGCCTGTACTTTTGGTATCATATCTTAAAAAACATTGTCTAATCCAGAGTCAAAATCTATGCATATTTTTTTCTAAGAGTTTTATCATTTTGGCTTTTCCAATTAGGTCTTTGATACATTTTGTGTTGCTTTTTGTATCCAATTTCATTCTTCTGTATGTGGAAATCCAGTTGTTCCAGTACCATTTGTTGAAAAGGTTGTTCTCTCTCCAACTGGTCACCCAGGTCTTAGCACCCTTGTTGAAAAATCAGTTGACCATAAATGTAAGGGTTAATGTTCTGTTGATCTGTATGTCTGTCCTTGTGCCAATACCACATAGTAGTTTTGTAGTAAGTTTTGAAATCAGGAAGCACGAGTTAACCATCTTCGTTGTTCCTTTTTTAATTCAAATATATATATTTTTTCAATCTTTTTACATTCTATATATTTTTGTAAGCATCCCCCCAATTCTGTTTTCATAGTAAATCAGACTGTAGATGAAGCATTTCAGACCTTTTGTCAATCATGTCAAGTGTGAGGAGAAGTCTTCTGTAAGTCAGCCAAGTATTTCAAAATAAAAAGCTTTTCCAAAAGTAAAGGCAGAAGACCCCGCGTTGAAGGCACTGGTCAGCACAGGAAGGCTTGCAAAGATGTGTAGGGGAGTCCACCGGTTACAGGTGTAAGGTGAGTTTAACCTACGGCGACCAGCTGGCCAGGAGCGCCCCAAGGCAGATGAGGACGTGGGGCTTGGGTGCACGGCCGCCTGCAGCCATCTCACCCCAGATCCCGGCTCAGGAAACGCAGACTCGGGCTGGGGTGGATGTGTGCGCCCCAGGGCCCCGGCACCCAGGGGACCGAGGGCTCCTCCCAGGTCCTTGGAACGGCAGAGTGGCTCCCAGGAAGGATGCTCAGCTGCAGGTGGGGGTCCCTGCTCCCAAGCGCCCTGGCCGGGGAGGGATGGTGCACTCTACCCCGTTCGCTCCTGTTGTTCCTTTTCTAGATTGTTTTGGCTGTTGATCTTTTTCAATTCCATATGAATTTTAGGATTAGCCTGTCAAATTCCACGAAAAGGCAGCTGGGATTTTTGTTGTTGTTTTGTTTTGTTTGAGATAGAGTCTTGCTCTGTCACCCAGGCTGGAGTACAGTGGTGCAATCTTGAGTCTCAGCTCACTGCAACCTCCGCCTCCTGGGTTCAAGCGATTCTTCTGCCTCAGCCTCCCGAGTAGCTGGGACTACAGGTGCATGCCACCACACCCGGCTAATTTTAGTAGGGATGGGGTTTCACTGTGTTAGCCAGGATGGTCTCGATCTCCTGACCTCGTGATCCACCCACCTCGGCCTCCCAAAGTGCTGGCATTACAGGTGTGAGCCACCGCACCTGGCCTTTTTTTTTTTTTTTTTTTAGTAGAGACGGAGTTTCTACACGTTGGCCAGGCTGGTCTTGAACTCCCGACCTCAGTTGATCCACGTGCCTCGGCCTCCCAAAGTGTTGGGATTATAGGCATGAGCCACTGTGCCCAGCCTGAAATTGTTTTCTTTATTTCATTTTCAGGGTTTTTTTTGGGTTTTGTTTGTTTTTTTGTTTTTTTAATAGAGATGAGGTCTCACTATGTTGCGTAGGCTGGTCTTAAACTCCTGAGCTCAAGCAATCCTCCTTCCTCAGCCTCCCACAGTGCTGGGTTTATAAGCATGAGCTACAATGCCCAGCCCATTTTTAGTATTTTATAGCTATAGTGGATAGAAATATAATTGATTTGTATATTGACTTGTATCCTGCAAGCTTGCTGAACTAAATTTATTAGCTCTAATAGGTTTTTGTGTGTGTGTGTGTGTGGATTCCTTAGGATTTTCTATATACAAGATTGTATCTTCTACAGGTACAGTTTTACTTCTTCCTTTCCAATTTGGAAGCATTTTGTTTTATTTTCTTACTTAATTGCCTTGGTTCAAACCTCTAGTACCATGTTGAATAGAAATGATGGGACAGGACATCCTTGTTAGGTTTTGTTATTAAGGAGAAAGTGTTCAGTCTTTCACCATTAAATTTAATATTAGCTGTGGAGTTTTCATCAGGTTAAGAACTTTTTTTTTTTTTAGTTAGGGTCTCACTTGGTCACCCAGGCTAGAGTGCAGTGGCGCAATCTTAGCTCTCTACAGCCTCGATCTTCCTCCTGGGCTCAAGCAATTCTCCTGCTTCATCCTCCCTACCTAGGACTACAGGCAAGCGCCACCATGCTTGGCTAATTTTTGTATTTTTTGTAAAGATGGTGTTTTGCCCTGTTGCCCAGGCTGGTCTCAAACTCCTGAGCTCAAGCAATCCGCCCACCTCAGCCTCCCAAAGTGCTGACATTACAGGCATGTGCCACTGAGCCTGGCTAAGGAAGTTTGTTTTTGTTCTTAAGTGGCTTTCTTTGTTTTTTTTTTTTTTTTTCCGTAAAAGGCTGTTGGATTTTGTCAAATGCAATTTCTGCACCTTTTGAAATGATTGTTTTAGTTCTTGTTGTATATCATGTTGATTGATTTTTGTATGTTGAACCAGCCTTGCATTCTTAGAATAAATCCCACTTGGTCAAGGTGTGTAATCTTTTTGTATATGTTAAATGATATTTAACGTATAATAAATTTAAACCTTTCTTTGCCCCAACAGAAAATGATCCACAGTCTATTTCTCATAAACTGTTCCGGTGACATATTTCTAGAGAAGCACTGGAAGAGCGTTGTGAGCCAGTCTGTCTGTGATTATTTCTTTGAAGCTCAAGAAAAAGCTGCTGATGTTGAAAATGTACCACCTGTCATTTCAACACCTCACCACTACCTCATTAGTATCTACCGGGATAAGCTCTTCTTTGTATCTGTCATACAGACTGAAGTGCCACCTCTCTTTGTAATTGAGTTCCTACATCGAGTTGCTGACACTTTTCAGGTTGGTTATCTGTCATACCTTTCTAACTTAAATGACCCAAGTTAGCTGAAGGTGAGACGTGATTATATTATTTAATTACCCAGGTTTTGATGTTTACTGTCTGTCTCTCTCTGTTTAAGCATAAATTCATAAACCCTTTTCTATGTGGTATACAGTTACACACATGGCTGCTCTATTCACTGTTTTTTATATGTATTACAGATTACAGTTGGCTCTCCATATACATGGGTTCTGCATCCATGAATTCACCCAACCTTACATGGCAAATATTTGAACAAAAAAATCGAACTGAACATGTACAAACTTCTTCTTCTCATTATTACTTAAACAATACAGTATAACAAATAGTTACATAGCATTTACACTGTGTTAGATATTACAAGTAATCTAGAGGTGATTTAAAGTATATAGGAGGATGTGTATAAGTTATGTGCAAATACTATGCCATTTTATGTCAGGGACTTGAGAAGTGTGAATTTTGGTATCCACAGGGGATCCTGGAACTAATTCCCACAAATACCAAGGGATGACTGTATATCATCGGGAAACAATAATGCCCTCCATATACAGTTCTCTTAATGGTCTCAAGATTTGCATTGGTTATAAACTCTTCTATATTTACATTTTATTATTTTCTGTTGTCTTGCTGAATATACCAAATAATTTAAGCTTATCTATATGTATTTTGGGATAGTTAATCAGGGTGAATGAAGTTTATAGCTCAAATTCCAATTTAATGTTTCAATACTTTCTGGTATAATATGTAATAGGAATTAAATTCAATCTAGAAATATCAAGAAAATATTGAGGAATAATATTAGGACAATAGAGGGGTTTTTTTTGTTTGCTTGTTTTGTTTTGTTTTGTTTTGTTTTGTTTTGTTTTGTTTTGTTTTGTTTTGTTTGAGACGGAGTCTCACTCTGTTGCCTAGGCTGGAGTGCAGTAGCATGATCTCGGCTTACCACAACCTCCGCCTCCTGGGTTCAAGCAATCCTCCCGCCTCAGCCTCTCAAGTAGCTGGGACCACAGGTGTGCACCATCACACTCAGCTAATTTTTGTATTTTTAGTAGAGACAGGGTTTCACCACGTTGGGCAGGCTAGTCTTGAACTCCTGACCTCAAGTGATCCACCCGCCTCAGCCTCCCAAATTGCTGGGATTACAGGCATGGGCCACCATGCCCGGACTATAGAGGTTTTTTTCCCCTGCTCTGTTTTACATTATGTTCAGCATCTTAAGCAATGAATTATGCTACTCTAAGTTTATTCTTCAGAACAAAAAGTATTTAGCAAGCCTTTCCTTGTGCCTTCCATTGTGTGATATTTTGTGTGTATTTTGTCAGGACTACTTTGGTGAGTGTTCAGAGGCTGCAATTAAGGATAATGTGGTCATAGTATATGAACTCTTAGAAGAAATGTTAGACAATGGATTTCCACTGGCTACCGAATCTAACATTTTGAAAGAATTGATTAAACCACCAACAATTCTACGCTCTGTTGTCAACTCTATTACAGGTAAGATGAAAACATACTTTGCTAGTAACTGAGCAATTAAAACTTTGTAAACAACTCATTATTGCTCATGATCTGACATATTATTAAGGTAGTACAATTTGGCCATAATTAAAGTTACTGGTAAAGTTAAAATGGATGTACTATATATTTATTTTCATGGAAAGAGGCTAGACCTTAAGTGAAAAGAACTTTTGGTTATTACTCCTTTTTTTTTTTTCTAAAACACCACAACAATATTATTACCATTATTTAACACTAAATACTAAGACTGAATAAATTGTTCCAGTTAGTCCTAAAGAAGCCAGTATATGAGCCCACTTAGAAGAGAATTTAGTCCATTTATAGACTGGCATTTTAATATTTAAAATAGCATTACATAACTGCTGTGCTGCTACTCCACAATTACTAGAGAATAGAAAATTTAAGATACTTAACCACACAGTACTACAATCTCCTCCAAGTCTTTGTTTTTATGCATGCAGAAGATGTATTAAGAAAAAGTAGGAAATAATTTACTTATGAGATCTCATGCATTGTGGGCCTGTACTTGTGTTGTAAGCTTCCAGCTGGGTTTAATTCTTGAGTGTAGCTAGAAATTAGGCACATCCAGATGCCAATATTCTTTCGAAAGCATTAAAGTCTTTTAGAGAAAGATTCCTATGAAATGTTATATGCCACTCCAACTCCACTGTCCACCACTGTAAATCCTTGTCCAGTGCCTTGACCTAAAAATGAGGTGAGAGAGGCCTATAAGAAAAAGATCATTCAGCAGCTCTTTATTCATCCTCTGTGTAAGGATGAATGTTAGGAGAAATTCAGAGAAAGATAAGATGGCGTGTCTGTGCTCCTAAAACTTATACTCTGAATGGGACATTGGAAAAAAAATTAAAATAAGTAAGTAACTGTATAAGACTTTAAAAAGCAATTCCATACTTCACAGATAATGTAATAGCATTGGAAAATAAATACACATGATGTAATGTTAAATTGAAAAGTCAGCACAAAACTGAAAAAAATTATTCTTATATATAAATATTCACTCAGACAAAAAAGTTCTAAGTATTTACAATGATTATACCCAGCTAAATACAGATCATCTTTATTTTTGCTTTATACTTTCTAATTTTCCAAAATAAGCATGTATTTTATAGTCAGAGAAAAGTTACTAAAATATATAATGCAAAACATAACAGATTCATAAGGCAGTGTATTATAAAGTTCAAGAGAATGGTTCCATTAATGAAGTAATCCCTCCTGAACTGTGGTGGGTGGCCACCTTGGAGAATCAGTAGAATTCAGGAAGTGAGGGAGGAATAAGAGCATTCTGCATAGGTGGAACTGTATGAGAAAAAAACACACATGAAAGAGAAAAACCTAAAGTTTTGTTAATCCCTTTAGCAGAAGCAGAACTGTTTTTCAGTTGAGAAGTTAGAGATCAAATTAAAAAGTAGAGAAACTCCTTCAAAGCTAGGATAAATATTTAGCTTTTATCATAAAGCCAGTGAGCAAACATTGAAGGTTTTTGAGCAGGAAGATAACGTGATTATAGGTTGCAGGTAGGAGCACCAATCATAAGTAGACTGCAAAATTGTAGATACAGTATGATGGCGACTATATTTTAAAGTGCAATTAAAAACGAAAATTATCAAAATAGAAAAAAATACAACCTTCTGGTGGTGGAAATATTCAAAGAAATATGCCAAAATGTTAATATTGTATTAAAATGTTAATACCATAATATTAACAAAAATGTTAATTATACATGTATTTTGTTAGTAAGAAGACAGGTGTTTTTCTTTAAACCACCTTTCTGAACTCTACCTTTTTGTTGTTGTTGTTAAGTATGTAGTACTTTTGAATGGGAAATATAAATTAACCAAAATATTTAGTAAGTCACAGCTCAAAGATATGTGTTTTGGACAACCAGACTTATTTTTAGGCATGTGTCAGTTTACCAGGAAATTAGCCGGATACTGAATACTAGCTATATTGCAGCCGTATGGGTATGCTGACCTTAAAATAGGAAAAGGCCAGATTCCGTTTACTCCACTGAGGCCTGCTTGGCAGCATCTCTTGTAAAATAAAGTTGAATACTGAAGGGCCTAGTTATAACTCTATTCTCACTGGAGACATTTTATTGGCAGAAGATTTTGAAACAACCAACCTCTTTTTTCATCAGTGGCAGAGATTCTGTTGTTGAGCCACTGAAATTAGATTAGGTTACTGTTAACACACAGGAAGCAAAAGATAATTAAATAAATTTAACCTGGTTTGGCAGGTAGACAGAGGGCCACATGGCCTATATTTCTGTTCCAGAAATTTGATCATGTTGGTATGGATATGTCTGACAATTCTAGTGACCATCCACAACTTCATTAAGAAAAATCCAAACATGGATGAAGCAGCTTTTTTTTTCCTAGTAATAAATTTTGTCATGACTGTTTTACACATCAGCTTTGCCTTCTCCTTTTTTGGTTTCTAGGCAGTAGTAATGTTGGGGACACACTCCCCACTGGGCAACTGTCCAACATACCATGGCGTCGGGCAGGGGTAAAGTACACAAACAATGAAGCCTATTTTGATGTTGTTGAAGAAATAGACGCAATTATAGATAAATCAGGTAATTGTGTGCATGTCATCTTATTTGGGGAAAAACAATTCATCTGACACAGATGAATAGAAAACTGAAGTCCTGGCCGGGCGCGGTGGCTCACGCCTGTAATCTCAGCACTTTGGGAGGCCAAGGCAGGCGGAACATGAGATCAGAGTTCAAGACCAGCCTGGCCAACATGGTGAAACTCTGTCTCTAATAAAGATACAAAAAGTTAGCCGGGCATGGTGGCGCGCACCTGTAATCCCAGCTACTCGGAGGCTGAGGCAGGAGAATTGCTTGAACCCAGGAGGCGGAGGTTGCAGTGAGACAAGATCATGCCATTGCACTCCAGCCTGGCTCTGTCTCAACAAAAAAAAAAAAAAAGAAAGAAAGAAAGAAAAGAAAAGAAAATTGAAGTCCTTTGGCAGTATGGTTTTAGTGGAAAGGCATTCATTATCTGATGATTTTTAAATCTGTTTGTTAGTTTATTTATTTACTTATTTGAGACGGGGTCTCACACTGTTGCCCAGGCTGGAGTGCAATGACATGATCTTGGCTCACTGGAACCTTCACCTCCTGAGTTCAAGCGATCCTGCTGCCTCAGCTTCCCAAGTAGCTGGGATTACAGGCATGAGCCACCACACCTGGCTAAATTTTTTTTTTTTTTTTTTGAGACACAGTTTCACTCTTATTGCCCAGGGTGGAGTGCAATGGTGCAATCTCGGCTCACCGCAACCTCCGCCTCCCAGATTCAAGCAGTTCTTCTGCCTCAGGCTCCCAAGTACCTGGGATTACAGGCATGCACCAGCACGCCCAGCTAATTTTGTGTTTTTGGTGGAGATGGGATTTCTCCATGTTGGTCAGGCTGGTCTCGAATTCCTGATCTCAGGTGATCCGCCTGTTTCAGCCTCCCAAAATGCTAGGATTACAGGCGTGAGCCACTGCTCCCGGCCCTGGCTAATTTTTTGTATTTTTAGTAGAGACGGGGTTTCACAGTGTTGGCCAGGCTGGTCTCGAGCTCCTAACCTCAAGTGATCCACCTGCCTTGGCCTCCGAAAGTGCTGGGATTACAGGCGTGAGCCACTGCACCTGACCCATAAATCTGTTTATTTTGCCCATAGGTTACATATAATTTTCATAACCACTAGTTGAGGTCTGCCAGACATGTAAATCAGAACTCATAATGCCTTACTTTAAGCCAATTATTACCCTATGTACCTCTACCTCTTGCTATTTATTCCTTCTAACATTTATTGAAAATCTACTATATACCATGCTTTTGCTACTACATTATGTGCAGTACTTCTGATAAAAGCCCCTATCTGATTATTTTTCACTTTCTTTTTTTTTTTTAAGTACAGGGTCTTGCTCTTTTGCCCAGGCTGGAGTGCACTGGTGCAGTCCCTGCTTACTGTAGCCTTGACCTCCAGCTCATGTGATCCTCCTACCTCAAACTCCTGAGTAGCCTATAGTCCCAGCAAATCAGGAGGTACATGCCACCATGCCTGGCTAACTTTTATTTATTTTTTTTTGTACAGACAGGGTCTCACCATGTTGCCCAGGCTGGTCTTGAACTCCTGGGCTCAAGCAGTTTACCTACCTCAGCCTTCCAAAGTGCTGGGATTACAGGCATCAGCCACCACACCCAATCTAATTATCTTTTTAACCAGACAAAACAATAGTACTCTATAAGAATCGTAAAACTTTATTATTAAAAATAGCAGCCGAGCATGGTGGATCACGCCTGTAATTCCAGCACTTTGGGAGGCTTACGCAGGAAGATCACTTGAGCCCAGGAGTTCAAGACTAGCCTAGGCAACATAGCGAGACCCTATATCTATCAAAAAATTTAAAAGATTAGCTAGGCATGGGTTCCTTAATTCCACCTATTCAGGAGGCTGAGGCAGGAGGATTGCTTCAGCCCAGGAGTTCAATGCTATAGCGAACTATGTTCACACCACTGTACTCCAGCCTGGATGGCAGAGGGAGACCCTGTCTCTAAAAAAAAGCGAGATCTTTCTATTATGGATTCTATTTCTTAAAAGTTAACTTAGTCCATTTCGTAATACACTTGCCTCATTTAAAAATTCTGTTGAAGCCGGGCACGGTGGCTCACGTCTGTAATCCCAGCACTTTAGGAGGCTGAGGCGGGTGGATCACGAGGTCAGGAGATCCAGACCATCCTGGCTAACACGGTGAAACCCCATCTTTACTAAAAATACAAAAAATTAGCCAGGCGTGGTGGCAGATGCCTGTAGTCCCAGCTACTCGAGAGGCTGAGGCAGGAGAATGGCTTGAACCCTGGAGGTGGAGCTTGCAGTGAGCCCAGATAGCGCCACTGCACTCCATCCAGCTTGGGTGACAGAGCAAGACTCCGTCTCAAAAATAAAAAATAAAAAATAAATAAAATTCTATTGAAAGTGTTTTTGGCTTGTTTGTTTGTTTTGTTTTTGAGACAGAGTCCCACATTGTCACCCAGGCTGTAGTGCAGTGTTGTGGTCTCAGCTCACTGCAACGTCCGCCTTCTGGGTTCAAGCAATTCTCCTGCTTCAGCCTCCCAAGTAGCTGGGACTACAAGCACACACCACCACGCCTGGCTAATTTTTTGTATGTTTAGTCGAAACGGGGTTTTGCCACGTTGCCCAGGCTGGTCCCAAACTCCTGAGCTCAGATAATCCACCCACTTTGGCCTCCCTAAGTGCTAGGATTACAGGCATGAGCCACTGCATCCTGCCAAATATGTTTTAAACTCATATCCAGTCATCTTACAGGGTTGGCTCCATAAAGGAGACAGTTTAATTTTCCTTAGAATTAGCATATTCTGGCTGGGTATGGTAGCTCACACCTGTAATTCCAGCACTTTGGGAGGCTGAGGTAGGCGGATTGCTTGAGCCCAGAAGTTTGAGACCAGCCTGGGCAATATAACAAGACCCTGTCTCTACAAAAAAAATACAAAAATTAGCCGGGCGTGGAGGTGCATGCCTGTAGTACCAGCTGCTTGGGAGGCTGAGGTGGGAGGATTGCTTGAGCCCAGGAGGTTGAGGCTGGCTATCATAGCACCACTACACTCCAGCCTGGGTGACAGAGCAAGACCCTGTCTCAAAAAAAAAAAATTATATTCTACAGTGGCATACCTGTAGTCCCAGTTACTCTGGGGACCATCTGAGACTAGCTAGTCAGACCTTATCTCTTTAAAAAAAGGAAGAATTATCATATTCCAACCAGAGTTAGGTATGGACCTTGTCCCCTGACCTGTTAATAGAGATGTAAAGCTTCAGTAAATCTGACACCCAGAGGGTATCTCCATTATTCTAGATGTAGTGATTGTTGGGCTAGGTGTCATGGCACGTACCTATATTCCCAGCTGTTTGGGAGGCTAGGGCAAGAGGATTACTTGAGCCTGGGAGTGAGGCTGCAGTGAGCTATGATTGTGCAACTGCACTCCAACCTTGGCAACAGAGCAAGACTCTGTCTCTAAAAATAATAAATAAATAAAAATAAAAAGATACAGTGATAGCTCTAGTTAAGACTCATTTTCCATTGATGTTATCTTCCTTTTTCTTTCTTTCTTCAGGATCTACAGTCTTTGCAGAAATTCAGGGGGTCATTGATGCTTGCATTAAACTATCTGGAATGCCTGATCTCTCCCTTTCTTTCATGGTAAGTTTTATTCTCCTGTTTTATAGCCCCTTGAATGCCTAATACATGTGAAGTACTAAATGAAATGATAAATATTGAGATAAGTTTGCATCTTAGATCGCAAAGGATTGTCTCAGAAATATTACTAGCAGAGTTTCCTAGGACAGTCGCTTACATGATGAGCGTGGTCTTTGTGGAAAGGCTAAGGGAGGTCTTTGCCTGAGTGTGCTAGAAGGGGCTTAAAATTGGCTGGCTGGCTTCTGCAAATATCCAGTATCATTTTTACTGAATAATTATTTGCTTTGCTGATATGAAAGGACACTGGTCTTTTGTATCATTTTAGAGTCAGCGTGATATACTGCTAGGAACAATTAAGAGAACTGACTTCTGGTGTTGTCACCAGTTTGTTCTGACCTTAAGTCCTCTGAACCTCAGTTTTTTAATCTGTTAAAGGGGAATAATACTACTTGCCTTTTCTCCTTTATATTTATTGAAATTCAAATAAAATAGTGTACATAAAATATTTACAAACTTTAAAACATTGTGAAACTGTAAGGTTGTGTAGATGTGGTCATAAACTCTTCCATGATTGCTTTATCTTCAGGGAACATACTGATTTGTCAAGGTATCTGAGTACAGTTCCCATATTCATTATACTCTATGAACACGACTGTCTTCTGTTTTCCTGGCAGAACCCTAGGCTTCTGGATGATGTCAGCTTCCACCCCTGCATCCGGTTCAAGCGTTGGGAATCTGAAAGAGTTTTGTCATTTATTCCTCCAGATGGAAATTTCCGACTCATATCATACCGTGTCAGCTCACAAAAGTATGTTGATGCATCAGCCAGAATCTGCCATCATACATATCAAGTAGAACTCACCTTTCCCTGTTTCTTTCTGACAATTGAGTACTTGAGGTCATCACTACTCACTTTAACCATAGCTCACCAGGAGACCCAGTGAGAACTGATGAAAATACGCACCTAAAATAATCAGTATACTTTGAGTATATGAGTGTAGAGTGGTACTAAGTGAGACTAGAGTAAAACCTATAGCCAAGAGCAAGCAAACCATACATAACCTGGGCAAAAGGTTATGGTACCGGTCCTTTGCAAGGTTATGCATGGTCAAATCATGGCACTGGTTCTTTGCTCAGGTTATGCATGGTCCATTTTGCTCTGCTTCTGACAGCTGAGTACTTTGCAAGCAGAGCAAAACGGACGATGCATAACCTGGGCAAAACCATGAACCATTGCCATAATCTTACCATAGGCTGTAGACTTTGTGGCTAACAAGGAGACATACCTACCTGTAGTTTATGAGGACATTCCCCAACTTACCTGCTTCAAGTCAATCTTTCTGCATTGAGTATTTAAGGAACTGTTTAGCATTGAGGGGCTGGGTGCAGTGGTTCACTCCTGTAATGCCAACACTTTGGGAGGCCAATGTGGGCAGATCACTTGGGGTCGAGAGTTCTAGACCAGTCTGGTCAACATGGTGAAACCCTGTCTCTGCTAAAAACACAAAATTAGCCAGGCGTGGTAGCGTGTGCCTATAATCTCAACTACTTGGGAGGCTGAGGCATGAGAATCACTTGAACCTGGAAGGCAGAGGTTGCAGTGACAGATCACACCACTGTACTTAACTACAGCCTGGCCAACAGGGTGAAACTCCATCTCAAAAAAAAAAAAAAATTAGCATTGGGGATCGTAGTTATAGCTAGTTTGTTTTGAAAATACCAAAAGTTATTTGAGTAACATGACAGGACTCAAAACAGAGAAATTATTTCTTGGCTCTTTTCTTTTTTTTTTGAGCCGGAGTTTGGCTCTTGTTGCTCAGGTTGGAGTGCAATGGTGAAATCTCAGCTTACCGCAACCTCCACCTCCAGGGTTCGAGTGATTCTCCTGCCTCAGCCTCCCAAGTAGCTGGGATTACATGCATGAATCACCACGCCCGGCTAATTTTGTGTTTTTAGTAGAGGCGGGGTTTCTCCATGTTGGTCAGGCTGGTCTTGAACTCCAGACCTCAGGTGATCTGCCCACCTCAGCCTCCCAAAGTGCTGGGATTACAGGCGTGAGCCACCGTGCCTGGCCTGTTTCTTGGCTCTTATCACATAGGAACTGTTTTCATTTATATAAAACATATTTTACATTATTTTTCAGTGGATCGTAATTCATTTTAAACTAGGGCCATTTGCCCCAATTGTTTTTTTTGTTTGTTTATGTTATTTTGGTTTTGTTTGTTTGTTTTGAGACGGAGTTTCACTATTGTCACCCAGGCTGGAGTGCAATGGCGTGATCTTGGCTCACTGCAACCTCTACCTCCTGGGTTCAAGCGATTCTCCTGCCTTAGCCTCCCAAGTAGCTGGGATTACAGGCACCTGCCACTGCGCCCAGCTAATTTTTGTTTTTTGTTATTTTTTTTTAGTAGAAAGGGGGTTTCACCATGTTGGCCAGGCTGGTCTCAAACTCCTGATCTCCAGTGATCTGCCTGCCTTGGCCTCCCAAAGTGCTGGGATTACAGGTGTGAGCCACTGCACCCAGCCGCCCCAATTGTTTATACGGTTATTAAACTTCAGATTTCTGTCTTGATTTGTATACAGTTCCCAGCACAGTGGTACCAGAACATTATGCTGTACTCAGCTTGCCCTTGTGTAGATGCTGAATCTGCAGTTCTAGAGGTACTGCCATCTTGGTATCCTTGGAGGATTGGTTGCAAAAATCAGCAGATGCTCAAGTCCCTTATATAAAATGGTGTAGTATTTGCATACAACCTATGCATATCCTCCTGTATACTTTAAATCATCTCCAAGTTACTTGTGATAGTACACTGTAAACACTGTGTAAATGATTGTTATAACATGTTGACTTTTTATTTTTATTATTTTTTGTAGTTACATTGTTATTTTTTACTTTTTTTTTTTTTTTTTTTTTGAGATGGCATCTCGCTCTGTTGCCCAGGCTGGAGTGCAGTGGCGCAATCTCAGCTCACTGCAATCTCCGCTTCCCAGGTTCAAGCAATTCTCCTGCCTCAGGCTTCCAAGTAGCTGGGACTACAGGCATGAGCCACCACACCCAGCTAATTTTTGTATTTTTAGTAGAGACGAGGTTTCACTATGTTGGCCAGGCTGGTCTTGAACTCCTCGCCTCGGCCTTCCAAAGTACTGAGATTACAGGTGTGAGCCACCGTGCCCAGCCCTAGCTAATTTTTGTAGAGACGAGGTTTCACCATGTTGGCCAGGCTGGTCTCAAACTCCTGACCTCAGGTGATCCCCTCCCACCCCCGGTCTCGGCCTCCCAAAGTGCCAGGATTACAGGCATGAGCCACCATGCCTGGCCAATTTTTTGAAATAATATTTTCAATCCTCAGCTGATCAAATTCAAGGATGCAGAACTGTGGCTACAGAGAGCTGACTCTGTAGTACCTTATTGTGGAGTTAAAGGCAGGGTAGGATACTCTGGACAGAGGTTTTCAGGATTCCTCTGGAGCTGTCCCCACACCATTAATTGTATTTGTGCTTTTGTATCTTTCTCTGTTTCTCTTTTTAGTCTAGTGGCAATACCAGTGTATGTGAAACATAGTATCAGCTTTAAGGAGAACAGTTCTTGTGGCAGATTTGATATAACAATTGGACCAAAGCAGAATATGGGGAAAACTATTGAAGGAATTACAGTGACAGTTCACATGCCAAAAGTTGTGCTGAACATGAACCTGACACCCACACAAGGCAGCTATACATTTGATCCAGTCACCAAGGTACAGCCACTTCAAATCAAGAGTGAGCAAGTGTTTCTGCAATCTATTTTGTGATTTGTGGGGAGGGATGGAGGGAAAGGTTTGGCACCTTGTTTAAAACTAAAGTTTGTATCAAAACCTAGAGAGCATACTGTGCTGTGCTTCTGCCACTGGCTGCAGAAGGAATCCTGCAGCTGCTACTGAGTAGATGAACAGAAAATTGTGTCATTCTGTCTTTTTTCAGAGTGTGCCTTCACTCATCCATTATTAATCCAGAGCCTGACTCTGCTATCTAATAAGAAAGAAGTAAAAGCTTTTTAAAAAGAGAAAACATTATGTAGATTGAAGAAGATACTATGATGGTCTGTGAATTACTAAGTTTTCTACATAAATTGATCATTAAGACCTTTTTCTTCCTTTATAATTTAAAAGCATTATTTCATACTCTTTCACAGGGCTAGGAAAGTTGCTTCCTCACTCTACTTAAATTTTTGTGTAACAGGGTTTTCAGAGAAACTGTAGCAGATGATTTTCTCTCAGCTTCCTGATTAGCTGGTAAATATGATTGTTTTCAATAGCAGAGTCATTGAGCTACCTGATAAATGAAAAGTCATGTTTTTTGAATAACATCATAGAACGTTAAAGATTATTTAATACAGTTGTAAGGATTCAAAGAACCTCCTCCTGGAGACCACACAGGGCTGAGAAAGGGAGCTTCAGATTCCTGGTCCTTTCCCACAGCTTCAACTGTGACAGCTTTGCTTTCTTTCTCATCTGCTGTTGAGCCTTCACACCAAAGATTTCATTTGAACAATGGGTTTCACAGCTAAAAGTTTTAAAAACTCCCTCTTAAGTCAATCTGATTATTTTACAGAAAAATAAACAGAGGCTGGGTGCAGTGGCTTACGCCTGTAATCCCAGCACTTTGGGAGGCCGAGGTGGGCAGATCACCTGAGGTCGGGAGTTCGAGACCAGCCTGACCAACATGGAGAAACCCCATCTCTACTAAAACTACAAAATTAGCTGGGCATGGTGGCACATGCCTGTATCCCAGCTGCTTGGGAGGCTGAGGCAGGAGCATCGCTTGAACCTGGGAGGCAGAGGTTGTGGTGAGCCAAGATTGCGCCATTGCACTCCATCCTAGGCAACAAGAGCGAAACTCTGTCTCAAAAAAAAAAAAAAGAAAGAAACAGGCCCAGAGAAAAGATGGTTATGATGGAGAACATTTGAAATCAGAAGGCCTTAGGTTCAAATCCCAGCCTTACCTCTGACTAGCTATGTGACCTTGAGCAAGTCATTTGATCTCTGAGCCTTAATTTCCTCTGAGCTTTAATTTCCTGCTTTGTAAATAGAAGACAAAAGCTACTTCACAGCCCTCAATGAGATAACATATGAATAGTGCTAAGCACGGTGCTAATACAAAAGAAAATGCTCAACAAATGTATATTCTCTGCCCTCACTCCCCATTGCAGAGTGACAGAACTAATCAGAGGTAAACTCACTGTAGATGCCAGATCTCTTGTTTTCAAGAGACTGCACTTCAGTTTGTACAGAAGTTTATGATATCTTTGAACTTTGTTTTTGAGGGTTTGTCTTTAATAAATGGTTCTATTTGTTTTTCATTTTTTGTCTTTTTAAGGTACTAACATGGGATGTGGGAAAAATTACTCCACAAAAGCTCCCAAGTCTTAAAGGACTGGTAAATTTACAGTCTGGAGCCCCAAAACCAGAAGAGAATCCGAGCCTCAACATACAGTTTAAGATACAGCAGCTTGCTATTTCAGGTAAGGATAAGGTTGACTTGTAGTTAAGGGTAATTGAGTTTTGCAAGCTCATTTATTAGGCACTTAGAAGAGTAACAAAAGTTTCCTTCTCTAGAAAGAGCAGTAGCCCATTTGCCTTTTACACTGTGCTTGGTGGGGCAGTCTCCCAGGCACCGACCAAATGATTTTGGAGAGCACCTTATTTCAAACAGCTACCCCTCACCTCTGCCCTCATTTAAGCACCAAAAAGGAAATTATTCATATTTACAGTAAGTAGAATTATACTTCACAGACATTCCCTGCCTGTGTGGGAATCTTAACCAAAACCATACCATCAAAGTGCAATAATTTGTAAATGATAGAAGAGACATTTCTTCCAAATGATGGAAGGGACACTGGTTAATGTCAGATTTACCATATAGTGCTCATTGCTAACATTATATTGGTTGGGATGATGATAATTTATTCTTTTTCATTCTTTTTGATACAGGCTTAAAAGTAAACCGTTTGGACATGTATGGGGAGAAATATAAGCCATTTAAAGGAGTCAAATACGTCACGAAAGCTGGAAAGTTCCAAGTGAGGACATGAGAAGAGGCCAAAATTCCTCAAGACCAGTTTGTTTTACAAGTGTCATTACGATGTATTACTATTAGGTACCAAGTGGGTGGGAATACATATTCTAGTTAAAGCTTTGTGTCCAGCTACACACCACTAACAAAGTTGCTTAGTTATCAATGTAGGATTCTTAAGGAGCTTTAAGCTAAGGAAACCTTTTAGTGACTTAGCTTATTTTGTATCTTTTCACTTAGGAAGATTTTGGAGGTGATTTTTTTTCAAAGGAGGATACCATCTGACAGCTGCACATTTTAACAGCAAAGGCAGAAAGCTACAGTGATAACCTCTTTCCTAAAAGAGTTAACTGGTCTCATCCAGCAGAAGCTATCTTAAATCTGTGATGTGTCAGGTGCAGCCAAATATCACACCTTCTGATCTTAGCCATCCCAAACCAGTATCTGTCCCAAGAGAGGAAATTCCCCCCACCCCGAGAAGTTTACAGAAAACTGCCTCTTCAAGTGTTTGCCTTATTCAGCTTTTCACTTGTGCCATTAAGCAAGCACTGTAGCAAAAGCCACTTCCACATGGCCCTGGCAGGGAGCACTGCTGCTCCATGCTCCATTCTCACTGTACTTGGTATTGTATTTTTTATAAATAAGATTTTTATGTAAAGCTTAGAATTTGATTTACAGGGACCTTGCTGCAGTAAATACCATCTCAATTTTGTGCCACTGGTTCAGCTGTTAGCACAGTAAAGAAATCATTTGTATCAAAGGGGCAAATGCTTTATTAAGGTAGTAAAAGGGAACATTACTTCTGCTTTTAGGAAGTTACTGCAAGCACAAGCATTTGTGCTTTTAAGCAAATTAAAGTAGTAAAAGAAAAACTTAAGTGAAACCTTTGCCATCTTCATGTTTTATAATATAAAGCTTACCCAACACCAGTTAAGCCATGGTTAACCTAAATGCCTCATGCCCCAGTTCAGCAAAAGGAGGAAAATGTGCCTGCCTCACAGTCATCAGTCTTTTTAAATCTTTTTTGTTATTGTTCTTAAGGGGTTGAATTTGCCTGCATTCCTTGTCTTTAGGGGAAATTCCCTTTTCATATTGTGTGCTTCCCAAAGCTATAGGCATAGATTTCTTCCAGAAACTATTGTCATAATTGTCATTGAAGTGCTTAAATATACCTACTATACTGACAAAATGCATGGAAGTGAGTTATAATGAGGCAGAAACAAAATCCTCGGTAACATTGATGATACTCTACCGATTACCATGGTTTTGGAAAGTCAGTCAACAGTTGTATTATTGCACTCAACTTCATTGTGTCATTTTATTTAACTTCTTCATCTTGGTGGTCCTTGCCCAGTTATTTTGCCTCATTAGACATCAAGAAATGGAGAAAGACTGAAAGTTAAGATATTAAGTGCTTGTTCTTCATGTTTCCTTCTTGTTATTTATGCTATTTTCTTCTCTTTGTGGCTCCATTCTTCTTTCAGTCTTCTCTACTTATAACTCTTTCCCTTATGCTAAGGATAGCCCTTACACTCATCCCATCCATGCTGTCAAGGGCTGCTGGTTGGTGCCGGTACAAGAAGCCCACTGAGCAGTTTTCTTACCTTTTCCTGCCCTGCCTTTCATGGAATAAGAAAGGCAACGTTTTGCAGCTTCCAAATTTCTGAAGAAGCTAATCTCAGATTGGCAGTTAAAGTCAAAATGTTGCCAAATATTTATTCCTTTTGCCTAAGTTTGGCTGCCCGGTTCAATTGATTTTTATTTTTAATGTCTTGACTCTTCAGAGTTCATACCTCAAAAGAACAATCAGAACATTTGCTTTGCTTTCTGCTGAATCCCTAATCTCAACAATTTATACCTGGACTGTCCAGTTCTCCTCCTGTACTATCTTCTCTTCTGTCCAAGTAGAATGTATGCCAGGAGCTCCTTCCCTCTAGCAATTTCTACTAAAATGTCCAAGTAGAATGTTTCCTTTTACAATCAAATTACTGTATTTATTAATTTGCTAGAATCCAGTAAATCATTTTGGTAGCTCTGGCTGTGCTATCAATAAAAAGATGAAGGCAACAAGTTGATTTTTTTTAGGTCTACTATTGATTGAACATTCTCCAATGGGCAAGGCTCATTGTCAAAGCAGGGTGAACATGATCAGATTTTCTTCTGCATCATCACACAAGCTGTGAGTATTGCTACAAAGCACTTCTCAGTACTCCTTCCCTAACCTCAGTACGTTAGTAGCCATTCATACTTGGCTTAAGCATCACCATTCTGGCCACAGTCTGAGAGATTAGTGATCAAAGCTCCCTTCCCTATCACTACCACCACCTACTGATAACAAAGATTCCTGAATACTTAGTAGTAGTAAAATATTTTTCAAGCACAGAGTTACAGCTAATCCTAGATCACTTGTTCTAAATTCATAAGGGAGTGTATCAAGAGCAAATCAAGTAAATCATTCTTTCCTGAGTGTGGGAGTCACCATCATTTTATTCAAAGGGAGTTCCTGTGATAGGTTCATTCCTTAAGTGGTGCTACAGAAGGACCCTAGGAAAATGCTGATCCTGTCCTGAGAGGCAACTGATTTAAGAAAATGATTATACTACAGCAGGAAGGCAGCACCAGTGAACATGTGGTAAATGGCAAAAACAAGACCGTTTTAGAAACTGCTAATTCAGTAGTAGCCTTGGACTTTCCTTTAACTCAAACACGCTGGAATATGTCTTTATAGTCGGCAACTTTCCAAGATAAAGCAGTGATAATGGCAGTTGGCAACACTAAATATCAATATCATCACCCTTTAATGACATATTACCCCTTTCAGATCTAGAAAATCAGGCAAAATGTGATGTCCCAACTCTGCTCTAAAAACCTGCTCCTACTATTTTAGTCAGTGTTTCTTTAAGGAAGACGAGGACTGTGTCCCCAAAAGCTAACTCTGCCTTATAGCCCTGGTGGATCCCTGAAAACTCTATTTATTCTATACTGGGCTTTGGAATATGAAAAATGGACCTGTGTGGCCGGGTGTGGTGGATCACACCTGTAATCCCAGCACTTTGGGAGGTCAAGGTAGGCGGATCACTTGAGGTCAGGAGTTCAAGACCAGCCTGGCCAACATGGTGAAACCCCATCTCTACTAAAAATACAAAAATTAGCCAGGTGTGGTGGCGCACGCGTGTATTCCCAGCTACATGGGAGGCTGAGGCAGGAGAATTGCTTGAACCCAGGAGGCGGAGGTTGCAGTGAGCTGAGATTGCACCACTGCACTGCAGCCTGGGCAACAGAGCAAGTCTCTGTCTTGCAGCGGGGGGAAGGACCTGTGGTACTCCTACAAACTTAATTTTAGCTTTTCAGGGAACAGTGGTGGTCTCCACAGATAGCTAGAATCTTCTAAGATGAAAACAAACTGTTTCATCCAGCTGCTTTCTGCCTACTGTTAACCTTTGCCACTTCCATTCCTTCAAGTGTGTAATCCCCAAGGTTGTCTTGTATTACACACATCCTTGTTAAGTAAATATACCACCATTGATTTCTTCTTTCAGTGCAAATTTGGATTAAATAAAAATCTTTAGTTTCCAGATCTTGAGGATTAGTTTCATTGGCTATTCATCAAAACAAAGGAGAAATCTGACGTAAAAGTTCTTGCTAAAGTAACATACCCATCATTTAAAGCATTTTTTTATACAAATGCATTTTATTGTTTTAAACAGAACAAAAGAAGAGGCAGAAAATATTTGCATATAACAAATCCTAGCTTATAAATGTAGTTTTTTAGCAGTGATGTCTCTAATCATCATTCAGGGATTTTTTTTTTTTTTTTAATTTGCTTCACTGTGTCTTGAGCACTGATATTGGAGAAAAGCACATCCGGCATAAAGTGTAAACCAGTGTCTCAAATCACTGGAAGAACCGGTGCAAACATGATTTTTCTTATTTCCTCTAAGTAATCTTTAGTAAAAGAACAAGTGATCTTTGGCATAGATTCATACTTTAAAGGCATTAATATTGCATTTATATCAGGCAAGCAACTATACAAATATGCTGAGGGCCTTGAAAATAATCATCCTCATTTTAAAGGAAATAGTGAAAGCCTGAGTGTACAGGACCAACTGAAGTTTTACACATTCGATGTTGGGAACTAACACACAGCGATGGGTGGGAAGGAAGGATGTTCAGGCAAGGGTTCTTACTCCTTTACTCATCTGGTTCTGGCTTTGGGAAAAAATAAGGTTTCATGTGCTGGGAAATACTTAGCAGTAATAAGTACCAAAAAGGAAACACTGCCTTCTCATTTTGCCTAGTAGGAACTTACTGTGGTGATAAGAAATATGAAACCCATTACTCTCTTGAACCCCATACTTGGGAATAGATGCAGAGAGCTTGGTTGTAGTTGGTTGCAGGGAGGTAGGAATTACAGGAGTAGTATTTCCCATTGATTCATCTTCAGCAGCACTAGAATTGTAGTCTGCAAATACCACTCTCCCTTAGGCAGGAAGTGTCCTTCAGACAGGGCTGCCTTGCCATTAAACACTCTTAGGGGACAAGCACTCATTCTTAGGACTGAATTTTAAAAGGATAAAACAGATCTTTTAGAGTTACAGATGAACAAACACCTACACAGCTTTAAAATCTTGTTTAGAAAGGGTGTGGAGGAAGGCTACAAAAACCAGGATAGGAGACATGTTTTGGTTAAAATTAAAATGCAGCATTTCAGCTCAAAATGAACAATTAAGAGCTAAGAATGAATGATAAGGCCTCAGCACAGACCTCTGCAGGCAGTGACTAAGCATAGAGTGCCGGGAGTGGTCCTGCTGGGAAGACGACAGGGCCACACCCTGGCTACCCTGCCCTTCCAGTGGCAGAGAGCACCAGGACACAGTGTGTTCATGGGATGGCTACCTTGGCGGGCTGAGGCAGGATATGGGACGGGAAGTTTCCCTAACACAGACATTGCTCAGGGGCATGGTAAAAGCAGAATCATATGATTCTGTGATTTCTTCCTGACAGTGAAATACAGTTTTATATTGTGGAAAACTAGAAGGATTAAACTGAGGAAGGGCAGGAAATGAATCCAGGCCCGATATGCTGGGGCTCCACAGAGGCCACCTTCCCCTGTAGCAGCGAAGCTCACTTCTGAAAAGGACCCAGGTAGCACAGCCCAGGGAAGGAAGGCATGGTTGGCAGCAACATGGAAAGCTCAAAACAATTTTTGGAGGCACAGCAATTTTCTTCTTAGTAACTGACTTGCCTGGGCCCTGGGTCTTGCGAGTCTGGAAGAGTGAATGGGAGCCAAGGAAAGAGAAACAGAGGGAAGTGTCCCCTAGGGAACAAGGGCAGCGCACGGTGTCTGGCTAGTGTTCACTTGGATTCTGAGCTTATGTGAAGTCCATGGGCTAGAAACCCAGTCTGCCTATTGGGATAGAGGGTGCACAAGTGTAACTGTGTTTGAGAATACAGGCTTTATACAGAAACACATTTCAAAGTGTCCATGAAAAAAGAGTATAAATGTTTTCTAATTTGAAGAGGCCCCCATTCCTTTCTGATGTGTCAGGCCAGGATGTGATTTTCAGCTCCCAGCAACTCTGGGCAGCTCCTGGGACTCAGATCATTTTCCTTCTTTTTAGTAGAGGTTTCTGTGCCAGCCAGGCTCAGCCAGGTGCCTACTGGTACCAGGGAGTCTTTCTAACCCAGCGCAGTGTAAATCCAGCATCTGTTCGAATTTTGATTGAAGCAGCTTCTGCTTCCCGCACAGTCTCCTTCACAGACTGCATGAGGTTCTGGGCGTTGTGAACCAGCATCTCTGTGGCCTGCAAGGAAAGAGGTACCTTCCGTTACCCAGAGTCCCTGATGCAGACCTGTCTCTAAAATAGGTTTCAGCCAGGAGTGGGATGCAGCTAACCCCACTGGTACCTGGCATCCCCCATATTTGCTTGCATCACTAGGGGTTTTCCCAGATCACCAAAAAGAACCCAAAACTGGCCATCGCTGATTGTGTACTGTGGCTTCAGATAGCCTACAGCATGTCCTCTTTCTTGGTCTTCAAACATGCTTCTCCCTCAGGACTTGCTGTTTCCTGTACCTGGACTGCTCTTTCCCCAGGGATCCCCCTCACCTTCAGATTTGCTCACTTGTCACCTTGGTGAGGATTTCCCTGCTCATTCTTTTTTTGAGATGGGGTCTTTCTCTTTCATCCAGGCTGGAGTGCAGTGGTGTGATCTCGGCCACTGCAGCCTCTGCTTCCTGGGCTCAAGGATCCTCCTGCCTCAGCCTTTGAGCAGATGGGACAATAGGTACATGCTGCCACATCTGGGTAATTTTTTTATTTTTTGTACAGACGGGGTTCCGCCATGTTGCCCAGGTTGGACTCATACTCCTGGGCTCAAGTGATCTGCCCACCTCAGCCTCCCAAAGTGCTAAGACTACAGGTGTGAGCCACCGCGCTTGGCCTTATTTTTTCCATTGAACCTATCATCACGAACTGATACACTACGTATTTTACCTAGGTTGTTTGGGAGTTTTGAGGTTTTTTTCTGTCTTCACACTAAAATTTAAGTTATACAGAGTAGATTTTTGTCAATTTTGTGCACTGTCGTACCCCCAGTATTTAGGATGGTGCCTGGCACACAGGAGGTATTTCATAAATATTTAATTAATGAATTTTAAAAACAACCAAATGAACAAACCAAGCAACTAACCACTTTAAACCCATGAAAATCTAAATATATTAATCTTTGAAACACACAGACTTATAGGACTGAAATCACATTGGTACTCTACCATAGAAAGTCAAGGATCTTGGCAATTCATCAGCCCAGTAATTCTTAGCTATTTTTGAGTCATACATCATTTGAGGATTTAATGAAGGTGGTGAATTCTCCCCCAGAAAAAATGCACACCTGCATAAAATTTGTACTCAGTTTCACAGGCTCTGATAAGTGTAACTGTGGGCTGGAATTCCTCATCAGTTGTTCTTTTCACTTGGTCAGCAAAGGGACTCAGGCCCAGAGACATTCATAGAGTAAGGATTAGGACTCAAGATTTCTGACTTATAGTCCTATGGGTTTTGTTTTTGTTTTTTTGGTTTTTTTTTTTTTTTTTTTTTTTTTTTTTGAGACGGAGTTTCGCTCTTGTTGCCCAGGCTGGAGTGCAATGGCGTGATCTCAGCTCACTGCAACTTCCGCCTCCCAGGTTCAAGCGATTCTCCTGCCCCAGCCTCCCAAACAGTCCTGTGTTTTTTTCCATTCTACCATACTATCAATTTCTACCCTTTTTAAAATTGGAATATTTAATGGAACATAATAGATATTCTCAAGGCATATTTTTAGTGGTTAATTGATTAAGTCTGTGATTAGGCCTGAATCTCAGTCTTATCCTTCCTTCCCCATTTTTTTCCATCTTTCTTTGGACAGAAGAGATCACATGACATAGAAACAGCAAAGGGTGCAAACCCTGCATAGAATATATGGAAGTTAGGTGTGAAGATACAGTTCCCATGGTTTGGGAGAAGGGAGGATTAGGGTGAGAGTTGTTGGATTAGAATATGGTAGCAGAAGCAACAATAATGGCACCTAGAAGAATGGCCGCCTTATTTCCTCTAAAGCGCCCCAGTGCCCTATCTCCTGGCCTAGAGATCAGAAACAGTTGTTCTTTCAAACTATTTTTGAGTTCCCCAAGGGGGGTGGGGGGAATTGTGTCTCTTAATTTTTTAAACTCCCTTAACACCTAATACAGTGCTTCACCTTAGCCCATGTGTGATGAGCCCTGTGTGGCTAGTCCAACAAAACTATGTACCCTATGTGTGAGGAGCCCTGTGTGGGCAGTCCATCTGGGAATCTTGCTCAGAGCAGGGCCTCCCGGAGGGGAAATAAGGAGAGTAAGGGGTACTCAAATGAGGGTTTCCTGAAAGACTTGGGCCAAGATTCCGGGAAGGAGGACAAACTTGGGTGATTGCCAAGGTGTATGCAGGAAGCAGTGGTTAAGAGAACCTTCTCAGCATCCTTATTTCTATATCAGAGAAACCTAAAGAAAATATAAGAGAAGCACCTCCTTTGAGCTGTCATTTCAGTTTCAGCACAGGCCTAACTACCTCATGCCCCTGAAAAGGCTGCACTGTTCATCCTCCCTGAGGCACTAACACACAGAGAGCTGGAAAGCGGACATTCTCTCCAGCCAGAAACATACAGTGAGTTGAAATGAACAGGCACTGGAGGCCTCAAAAGAGCCAAACTTATTCCAAGGGTAAGGAACTGAGTAGAGTCCTAACTGCCACTGATCCATAGTGTTATTTCAGACACTTAACCTCTCTAGACCTCAGTTTCCTATCTGTAAAATGACAAAAGTTGCCCAAGAGCAATTCCAGATTCCTTTTATTTATTCATTTATTTATTTATTTTGAGGTGGGGTCTTGCTATCTTGCCCAAGCTAGTCTTGAACTCCTGGTTTCAAGTGATCCTACTGCCTCAGCCTCCTGAGTTAGCTGGGACTACAGGTGCACACCACCACACCTGGCTCCCAATTCCTGGCTTTTTGTTTTGTTTTGTTTTGTTTTGTTTTTTCAAGACAAGAGTCTCACTCTGTCACCCAGGCTGGAGTGCAGTGGTGCAATCACAGCTTACTGCCTTGACCTTCTGGGCTTAAGCAATCCTCCCGCCTCAGCCTCCCAAAGTGCTGGGATTACCTGCATGTGCCACTGCACCTGGCCCCAATTCCAAATTTCTGATGTATCTATCCAACACAGACTTTCCCCTCCTGAGAGAGTCTGAGTGCATCCCACATATTGAATACTCAATACTCGATTAAGAGGTAAAATTTCCCCAAAGCAGAGTTAAATTACTGCAAAACGGCACAGAAGCTGCCAGCCAGAAACCAAAAAGAGCTGCCACATACCTGCTCAGACTCCTCATCACTGATGTTGGTCCGGCCCAGCATGGTGGCCTTCACTGTGGACAGGATTTTGAGCTGGGTGCTTATGGTTGGGATTCGCTCACATACCTAAAGAGAAAGTTTAATTTGGTATGTTTCTCTGTTTGCCTTGCCCACAAGCTCCTTGAAGGCAAGACTTATCTACCTCTATATTCCCATTGGCTGGCACAGAGAAGGCACTCGATAAATAAGCAGCAGAATTCCACTTTTTTTTTCCCTTAGGGTCAGTACAATCCCTTTCTCCAGAAATGGAAGCATTCACTTGATTAGGAAGTAACCTTTCCTGAATCTGTCTTTCCCAGTACATTTGTTTTTTTCCCTTTCTGCTATTTCTGTCCCCAGTGAAGTGCCTCTTTCTCCCTTACCTAGCTTTTCTCTCCTGCTTTGCCCCCTCTCATACCCTCCCACTCCAACACACACACACACACACACACACACGCAGCCTCTTTCCCTGAGTACCTGTAAGAGGTTGGTTCTAATCCGTTTATCTGTGCACTGCTTGGCAACCTCCTTGGCCAACCGAGTCACCTCATCTGAGGCCTTGGCGATGTCCTTGGCACACTGAATGAGTGCCCGCTTGGTACCACTGCCCCCTCTTACCAGCCGAGACATTTCAGCCATCAGCAGAGCCATGCGCTTGGCTGCTGCAATGATGTCATTGCCCTAGAGGGAAGCAAAGATACAGTGTGAGCTCTGCCCACACTCTGGCCATGTTAAGGAAGGAAGGAGAAGCGCAGAGAAGAGGAGGGAGCTTGCCACCTTAGCATCCCTCCGGAAGGGTGAGAAGAGGAGAAAAGGGCCGTTCTTGAGTGATACAGATAGCACTGGAGGAAAAAAAAGAATGAGACAGGGCACTCACCCAAGCACTCAGTGTGTGAGAGAGAGAGGGGAAAGAGAGAGGAGAGAGGAGGGGGAAAGGAGAGGGAGAGAGACATTTCCTGACTAAAAAAAAGGAAGACCCAGATATTAGTCTGAAAGGGCAAGATGTGCACCCCAGGCACAGCACTGAACAAGCACTTTGGCATCTCCAGGTTAATCATATCAATAAACTGGGGACAGGCCAAGGAGCTGGTTAAACAGGCACTTTCATTTCTATAGGGAGAAAGCAGTAGAGCTGGCCTGAGGGGAAAAATACAGAGGAGCCTTTCCAGATGCTGAAATCACCCTCTTCATGCTTACCCTTCTTGCAAATAGCAGCCAAGGGCTCTTGCTACTTAACTAGAATTTCAAACCCCAAGTAACTATTCTCAGCCTGGGTGAGGGGGAAAAAAAAAAAAAAAAAAAAAAGATATTTTCTGATCTAGCCTGCTCTGGCTATTCCCTCTACTGCCTCTTATTTGTCCCGTCAGCCTGAACGAACATGTTGCTTTAATTTTTCCCACGTAAAAGGGTAAAGAATCAATTCTTCAGTCCCCTCAGCTAAGTGAAGACTCCCCTCAGCTAAGCTAAGAGGATGCAAGAGAAGGCATTAGGAAAATAAAAGTTGTGATTCAGGCTGTAAAGGGAACCCTCACTCCAAGGAATGGCAGTTTATCTTAGACTTGGCATTTTGGTTTACTAAAACCTTCATGGGTCATAGTAAAGAAACAGACAAGTTATTTATTCTGTGCCCTCTCATGAAAGCTCCTCTTTTGGCTGCTAACAACCCCAAGTCATAGCAACTGCAATGTTCAAAACTAGCTAAAAGTCCAGGCCCTACTCATTTTTCCCCTCATGCTCTTCATTTCTCTACAGTGCAGTGAGGCATACACAAACCATACCACTGCAGGGTGCTCTGCAAGAGGCCTCTACAGGCACCATGAAGCGGTTCATCATTTATGCTGGAAGGGTGTAACATCTCAGGCAGTAATTGAGGCCGGAGAGAACGCAGGTATGGGAAGAAGTCAAGAAGCAAGGGGTATGTTAGACAAGGTCCTCTGGGTCTACCTCTTCTAGTGCAGACCTAGGATCATTCCAGGACCCCATCACCTTGGTTAGAAGATAGCATAGTGCCATGGTTAGTTACTACCCATCACTCTTCAAAGCCTTTCTTCTTGCAGCATGCCACCTTTAAAGGGAAAAGTGATCACCCCAATCCCCCTACTCTCCAAACTAGCTTTGGTTCATTCCCCAAGGCCAAAGTTCTATGGCGGCCTGTCTTGTGGCCTTGAGTACTCCGTTTCCCACTCCCACTCCCTCCCGCTGAGATACCTGGACAAGCAGTCAGTGAGGCCCCATTCTCTATGGACTCCCATAAAGGCCAGCATCTGCCACATAGCCAAGTGCAGGGCAGCAAGCAGTCCTCCCCCAGAGACCCTGCCCTATAAAGCTGCCTCTCCCCCTCATCAACTCTGCCTGAGCCATCAGTGAGGGGTCAGTCGGGAGCAGGCAAAGCTCAATGGTCAGGCCAGGTGACCTCGTAATGGTCTACCATGGTTCCTGACCTGGAAGTCATTGAGAGATGCATCCACGGCTTCCCAAGGGGTTTAAAGTTCCAGCGATGGCCACAAAATCAGTAAGAAAAGGAATCCTTTCAAAAAGTGACCCCCCATCTCTCTTCATCCCCTAAACATAAATGCAGTCCAATTAATCTGGCATTAGCAGACCTATCAAACTTGTGAAGCCAGTCCTAACAACATGGTGCAGACAGACAGATGCCCGCCCTGCTCAGACTCACAGGACCAGCACAGATCATGAGTGATGCAATGTGTCAAGGCTGCACATGGCCGGATGCATATGGAGCAGCCCCCAACTGGGGGTGCTGATCAGTACCTTACTAGACCACTTGGTAGCTTCCCGATGCAAGGACTGAGCCGCGGCCAGAATGGGCTGGTTGACCGGCTGATTGGATGGCATTAACAGCAGCTCAGGTTCGTAATCGTCTTCCATGTCAGGGGGGACAGGGAACCCAGCAGCATCGGCCGCATCTGCCTCAGCTACAACACCTATACCCACCTCAGCGGCTGGGATGCCCGGCTTTGTCGATGGCGGGAAGGATGAGAAATAGGGATAGTGTTAGTAAGAGCAATACGACTTGGGAAACTGGGCTTCAGCTGGTTTAGTAACCAAAGCCTGCCTAGGATGAGAAAGAAACATGTTCTCTAGGAGCCTTGTGTACCAAGCTTCACAGAAGGGGGAATTCTCAGCCTCCAGCGCCACTCAGCCCAAGCCATCATGTGGTGAGAGAAGAAAGGGGACTCACTCCAATGGCAAAGGGCTTCTAGAGAAATCTTCACACCAAGAAAGCAAGTGGCATCCATTTCTTTAATATACTTGATACTAAAGTCAAACTTGACAAGAGTGATTCTCACATCAGAATATTTGTGAGGAGCCAAACAACCAAACGATAGTAGCAAATTACCTTTAAAAGGAATCCGGAGAGAAAAAGTAAATGCAACCACACAAGTTACTTTGTACAGAACAAAGTGAACACTGCTGGATCATATGGTCACTGTTCTACATTTTCCTGGGACACAGGAGGCAATTTGGGTCAGCTCTGCAGCTGCCAGACATAGATTATTTCCTTCATGAGTTAAAAGTCCCAGAATTAAAAATGATACATCAGAGGTAACGAATACCAAACTAGGAAAGAGGCAGGAAAAACAAACAGAATGGTGACTGAAGAGAACTTAAGTACCCCACTGTCACCCAGCTGTAAGGGGCCTCAAGAAGCCACCTCGTCAGCCACCCATCTCGAACACCCACACATCAGACCAGCTCTCTATCCCCTCAAGGTCTTTCAAGGCAAAGCTTCTACCATCTCTTTTTGCATCCATTGCTAGTACCAACTCAGAAAGCTTCTCCTTGGGTACAACCTAAATTTCTTGCAAAATAGGTTCTCACTCACCCCAAACTCTGCTTATCTAGTTCACAGATAGAATAATATGTGAACTTGGCAAGTGACTGCAGCTGAGCTCACAGAAGCTCAGAAGAATGGTGCTCATTTAAGAATGAGAATCATGATGGAGAGAACATGAATTTAGAACCAGGGATGGAGATTATAAAAGCCAGGTGCTGAAAATAGACTAACACAGAAAATTAAAAACTGCCACAACGAAGCCAAACCATTTATACAAAGAATGGTGAACACAGGTTCTTTACATCAAACATCTATATTCAAGAGGAAGTAGTTTATATGGAATTTTCTTTGAGGTTGTTATCACTCCTAAAAATCTTAACCTGCACACAAAACCTGACTCCAAAGGGTGACTATGTTAGAGGATTCAGGGCCAACAAGGGGTTCAGATACCATCTAAACTCTTTTGCCTAAACTCAACCAAGACCCATCTCTGCTGCTCAGAAGAAAAGCCAGCTCACTGCTGCTAAGGCTCAGAGTCCCACAGTGTACAAAGACAGATAGGTTGACAGACACACAAACAGATATTCCTCCCCAGCCCAGTACACACATGGTTCAAGTAGCTTCTGACTTCACACAACTCAAAGTCAGCAAACTCCTGATGTTGCACACTTCAGGAGACAGACCTTAGGACTTATGGCCACAAACAGCAGAGTGGGGCAAGTAATGTGGGCCAATGCTGTCTGCTTTTAAGTTTGTTTTTTTTTTTAAATAATTCATGTATATTTTTTTGTTCTGCATAGTGTATTTTGGTTCATTGTAATGAAATTTAAATTTCCTTTAAAATCTTCACTGTCACCCTCCCCCACTCCCCATGCACAGTGGGGCTCTGCCACATGCAGTTGGAGAGATACCATTATAAATAATTCTACAGGTCAGGTCCAACACCAGCAAAGTCTCCCTTCCTTCTTAGAACCTGGGCTCACAGCTAACAGTTCAGCAAAATACAGAGTTAAAAACCAGTGTGAATTTCCCAGCCTGAAAAAAATCCAAGATCAGCTGCAGGTGCAGGAGGTCCCTGAGGAAGTACAATCGACACAAGAGCTTGAAAGCTGTTAGGATATGCAAAGAATAAAGGCAGATAGGTGGTGGGAATAAAGATCTAGGGTCATAAAAACATTAAAAAAAAAAATCTAGAATCATATTAGAAACAGTTTAGAACTAAGAGCTACCTTTCACAAGGTTAGCAATAATATTCCTCTTATCTAGAAAAGCTACTGCTCACTTTTCATCATTTAGGGGAAAATAGGCAAAAGTTATTCATAGGGCAAGACTGCTGTAGCATCCATATTTTTACCAACCACATTAATATTTACACCTTCAGATTTGCTGAGTAAGAGACAGCCTGGAGCTGTCTTGAGTTGAGAGGTAAAATGATTCTGAGAAAGGACAAAAGCACATGGCTTCTAAGATACCAATCTACTTGCTTCTGTGGAAAAAAAAAAAAAAACAGAAAGAAAATGCAAACATTTCATCTAGCTTTAGCACAGCCCACAGAATTCATATTTGAAGCTCTGATCATTAGCAATGTAGCATCTAAAAACATTTGCAGTTCCAAGAAAGATAAGCAATTTCTAAAAGACCCCAAATGCTAAGGTCAAGGCAGCTGGCACTCTAATGGACAAAGAGGACAGGAACCCTCTTCTCAAATCACAGGCACCCTGACTCTGGCTTTTGCAAGCTTGAAGGAGAAACCATCAGGTGTCAGAAACATCTCACTAAAGCACAGGTAAGAAGAGGAATATGCTATTGGCAACACAGGAACCAAAGGAGAGAGAGAGGGTGACTCCAAATAGACTCTTCTTTCTGGGTCTTTCATGGTCCTTCATCCTTTCTGAGAAGACATCCTTTCTCAACAAGAAAAGCTTCACTACTTACCTTGCTGGACCACTTGCGAGCTTCATCATGGAGCTGTCTGGCAGCCATCATCATTGGCTGGTTAATCACCTCCCCGGCCTTCTGCTCAGGGAACTCTTCATCCTTTTCCTCTGGTGGTGGAGGCCTAGGTGGAGGGACCTCACCTTCAGGCAGAGGTGGTTTGGGAGGAGCAAGCTCATCTGTTAGCTAAAAAAGAGAAAACAAGTTGTAAGTGAAGCCCTAAAATTACTACCCCCTGGAATTCTTTCCTTTCTGCTAAAAAGCATCCCTAGAAAATCCACCCACATTCACTCCACGTAAGACCACCCACACTGAGCCACAAGGACCACCTGCTTCAATCTCAACAGAAGCAGGTTTCTCTACAAAAAGCTAGCAGTGGCCGGGCTCAGTGGCTCACGCCTATAATCCTAGCACTTTGGGAGGCCAAGGCAGGTGGATCACCTGAGGTCAGGAGTTCAAGACCAGCCTGGCCAACATGGCGAAACCCCATCACTACTAAAAACACAAAAATGAGCCGGGCATGGTGGCATGTGCCTGTAATCCCAACTACTCGAGAAGCTGAGGCAGGAGAATCGCTTGAACCCAGGAGGCAGAAGTTGCCGTGAGCTGAGATCATGCCAAGCGCTCCAGCCTGGGCGACAGAGCAAGACTCTGTCTCAAAAAAAGAAAAAAAGAAAAAAAAAAAAAGGCTCGCAGCTACTGTTTTGGTCGCATCCCAGGGAATTCTAGACAGTGCTACCAGATGAAGGATTCTCAAAAAATCCCTAAAGAAGATATAAGTTCTGGTCCTGGTTCTACCAAAAAGCAGCTACATAGGCAAGTAACTTCTCCCCTTGGCCTGAGGTTCCTCATCTGTCACTGAGGGGTAGCTGGACCAAATGACCTCTAAGATCCAGATTCTAAATGGCATAACTCTGTTGCTCACATAAGAAGCCATTCCCAGGAATAGCCCTCTCTCCCAGCTCTAAACACCCACCAAGCACCCAGCTGGGAAGAATCTAAGAAGCGTTGAAGGCTGGGAAACACTGTTCCTTAGCTGTATGCGCAATGACCCAATTTTGTACTCAGCCAACTTAGAAACTTAACATCTTTTACTGACATTAAATATGGGAAAGTAAATCAGATTATTGCCTTGATAAGTTATTTACAAAGTCAAGGTATTTCTAATACTGTTAGTTGGAATAAGTGTCTAGAAATAATCACTATTTCTGTTTCTGGAATTTGTATCTGCAACATACTGCCTAGCTAGCTTCTTCCTACACCATGTAAAAATATATTCACAGTACTTGCGGGGGGTAGTGGGGAAGGTATCTAAAGTTCTTAAACTATAGTTGGAAAAAAATTTTTAAAAGCATGTATCTTGTTACTTAAAAAAAAAGTCAAATAAAGGAAAGAACCAACACAAGATTTCAACCACCTCGGTCCTACCATTATCAACTAAGAACACACCAAATCTCCTTACTCCAAGCTGTGCAGATTATTTTACCACAATGCACTACCTCATCACTCATCACATCCACACTTACCAAAGCCAGCTCCTCTGCTCCAGCCGCTCCCATCACAGCAAGCCACTACCACACACACCAGTACTACACACACACACACACACACACACACACACACAAAACCCATGCATGTAAGCTCTAGGTTATAACTCCACTGGATTCAGGAATGAAAATCGAGATCTGCCTCCCACTAAGCTTCCAATGAAAGCTAAACGAAGCCACCTAGTGATGGAGGCTCTAAAACACAATCTACCTCTCTCTTGCTGCAGTCTCAACACCTTCCTGCTCAGTTCTCTGCATCTCTGAATTTACTTACTCGGAGTTGTTCAAGGTCGGGTGGAGGCGGCGGGAAGTCAGGCTCCTGAGGTTGGAAGGCTTCTCTGACCTTGGCCACAGCTCCCAGGATCCGATATCCTGAGTCCAGGAAGCTCTTTTGCAGTCCTAAACACAAGACATCCTCACTTTCAGCTGGGTGGGTCAGTGCCCCAAAGCACTGTCTGTGCAGCAGAAGAACTGGTTCCATGAACAAAAGCTGGATGTGAAGGTGCCAGTAAATATCATGGGCAGTGATTGAAGAGGGAGGGAGGTAGGACAAGGCAGATGCCCTGAGGCCTGCAGAGCATTGGAAGCATCACAAACCAGCTGTTCTTTTAGTGTTCAGGGTGCCTTCTTGGCTGTACAACTAAAAAGTACCCAGGAGATCCCTGGGCATGAACACTTTGGGCTCAGGTGGCATCCATCACCTCTCTTATGATGAGACAGTCAAGAGAGAAGCCTGCCCAACTCAGAACATGGGAGATGTCAGTTTCAGATTGGACATACATTCCCTGAAGTACTTCTCACCTTTCTCTCTACTCCTTTGCTGTCCTTGGCATTCAGTATGTTAACACTTATGCTGAGCTGCGCTACTCTGTCTAGTTGCCTGGAATTTAGGAATCTACTCTACTATTAGAAACTCCAATTAGGAAACCAAGCATGTCCTTAGTGATAATGGGTTTTGGATATTAGAAAGATTCTGCCTGAACCAGAGATGGATAGGGGAGCCCCTCCTTCCTACTCTCTTGCACTGACTACATTCTACTCATAGACAAGACTGAAAACATCAGATGTTCAAAACAGGAAGGAATTCAGATGATTTCAACCAAAGGAGCAGTTCCAATTATGATCTGCCATGGTAGTACCAAAAATATGATCAAAATCCACCTAAAGAAAACCCAGATTTTCTTTAGGTGTAGGGCCTAGGAGACCCACAGATCAACTTAAGCCCTCCAGATTTGATAGAAATTGAGAATGCTTTACAGAGAAAAAAAAGCATTTTAAGAAAAGCCCAAGAGAAGTTAACGCCAGTTACATAAACTAAATGGATGGTAAATTGGTTATCATGCATCTTTTGAAAATTTTCCAAAATAATGACTGAACAAGGCGAGGAGCTATTTAGCCAGATCATATTAAGAAAGCACAGGCTGGATGCCTGTAATCCCAGCACTTTGGGAGGCCAAGGCAGGTGGATCACCTGAGGTCTGGAGTTTGAGACCAGCCTGGCCAACATGGTGAAACTCAGTCTCTACTAAAACTACAAAAAATTAGCTGGGTGTGGTGGTGGAAGCCTGTAATCCCAGCTACTCCGGAGGCTGGGGCAAGAGAATCACTTGAATCCAGGCGGGGGCAGAGGTTGCAGTGAGCCGAGATTGCGCCATTGTACTCCAGCCTGGGCAACAAGAGCAAAACTCTGTCTCAAAAAAAAAAAAAAGCGCAGAGACTGGGCACGGTGGCTCACGCCTGTAATCCCAGCACTTTGACAGGCCAAGGCAGGTGGATCACCTGAGGTGAGGAGTTCAAGACCAGCCTGGCCAACATGGCAAAACCCTATCTACTAAAAACACAAAAATTAGCCGGGCATGGTGGCACACACCTGTAATCCCAGCTACTTGGGAGGCTGAGGTAGGAGAATTGCTAGAACGCAGAAGGTGGAGGTTTCAGTGAGCTGAGATCATGCCACTGCCCTCTGGCCTGGGTGAGCGTCTCAAAAAAAAAAAGAAAGCACAGAGAAGTTGGTCCAGAAAAACTAACATACAACAAGCCTGCTGGTAACTGCAGAGATTTGGACGGAAAAAGATTAATCTAGCATTCTCAAACTAAGTGTCTATAGTTTTTGCCCCCAGACTTTGTATGTGGTGGTTGTGGGGTACATATTCCCTCACGACCTTTCCTGAGTTAACCTCTCAGCGGAGGTGAGCCATAGTGCCATGCATTGCTTACCAGGGTGGGAAATGTTTCCAGCCACAGCTTTTGCATCCATCACCATCGGGGAGATGGTTTTGCTCAATTCATCAGAGGCAGCTTTCACAGCCTCGCGGAACTTGGGATCCTCGGAATTCTCCACCTCCCTCTTAGCCACCAGCAGGATCCGGTTGGCCCGACGAGCAATGCTGGTTGCCCCAGCAACCAGCATCTGAGGCTGAATGTTGGCCATAGCTACCTTGCACTTGTCCAGGTCTTTTTTAATTGCTTCTTCTGAAGCATCCAACAGAGATTTGGTATCAATGGCTTCGTCCACCAGTCCTGTTAGGAAAACAGAAATAGAATTTAGTTTCAATTTAGAAGAATAGAAACTCCAAAACACTGTTATCCACTCAAGTTTCTCATGAGAAAGTATAACATCCAGAATTCTCTTCTTCAGCTCAAACTCTTCCTACATAATCAAAAGCTTCCAGGTAAACACCACAGTTTAAAAAAAAAAAAAAGTGAGGACATAGCCCAAAAGCCCATCTGGATTTGCAGCATTTATACCAACCGTGGTTGCCAGCCTTCTTGTATCCACCCCAGACAACCAGAAATGCAACATCGGGAGGAAACAAGGAATACGTCTGAAACCATCACTGCATCACCACCATGTTATCTGTGAATAATATTTTCTCCCTGCCCATCTCACTCCCCAGCCATCTGTTGCTTGTTGGCAGCTTGTAGTGCTCAAGATGAGCCATGCAGAGGATTCCAATAACCCTAACAGCCTGTTTCTTATTCCTGTTACCTCTTTTCAGACACCTCAGGAGTTCCACTTTCATCTGGGGCTGCCATGGACCCCAGTCACAGCAGGTTCTGCAGGGACAGCGAAAAGCCTACATTCCTCATTCCTTCTTTCCTATCTCTCCCTTTACAGAAAATGAAGACGATTCAGAGGTGCCACTTCAATTGCACAGACACGGGTTTGCTGGTGGTTGGTTTCTCCTTTTTTAAAAAACTACGTAGTTGATAAGTTGGAGGAAACTCTGAGACAAGTTGTATTAAATGGTAGCTATTGTGGTTCCTTGAAATGTGAACCCACTGAAAATGACAGGGATACTTACTGTATCCACAAACACCGCCTCCCAGCCTCTGAAACCAAACTCGGGCTCAGACTGGGCAAAGACACTATTCAAAGAGAAGATAGGAGCGGTGACAATAAACATCACGCCAGGAGGGCAGCATTAAAATAAGAGACTCAAAGAGTCTCTCTTCTGACAAAGTTGCAAGGCTTGAATGAGAAGCCGCCGCTGCTCAGCAGCCTTAATCAGGGCCAAGTACACTGCTGAGCACATGACCGGCCCTTTATCCAATTACAGCTGAGTAACAGAACCAGTCCCGCTCCAATTTCTCAGAACTCATTCTTCATGGATTAGACAACAAGAATTGTATACAAAACTCTACCTGTCATTTTTTCAACATTATCGATCCACTGGTTCTTCATGGTCTCAAAATGTTCATAAGCAGCTTGATTTCCAGGGTTCCTAAGTAAGATACGAGCAGCCGAGACCACCTGACAATGACAAAACACCTTTAAACACCAGAGCACCCTTGCTCTCCAAATACAAACCTTCAGCCAAGCTTTCTCCTCTTTACCTACAGATGGCACTATAAAGCCAGAAAGTGGCAAGTCTCTTTTCAGGCTGAACACATGAGATTTGGTCTCAATAAACAGCTCCCCAGAATGGGCCCTTCACAGGAAGGTTTTACCATCACAGCCTGATTTTAAGAAGGTAAGAAAGTGACAAAGTAAATGAGTGTCCACTTGATACTTCAGAAGAACATACACAAAACTGGCATATGTTTAAACACTTGATGTCAACTCTTCCATCTTAAAAAAATCACCATTAAGAAGGATACCGAAAAGTACTCAAAACTGATTTATGAATAATATGAAGAAAAAATCCTCACAACAACCCCATGAGACAGGACAGTTAATATCTCTACTTTAGAGATGCAAAAACCAAGTCTCAGAAAATTTAAGTGACTTGCTCAAGAGGTCCTGGCCAGTCAGTTACAGCATTTGGGGAAAAAAGGATCAACATTTGCTATGTATCTGGTAAGATACAGGGTGTACATGCATATTCTTAATCCAAATAGAGCCCATTAGGAAGGAGTTAGCTCCATTTTACAGATGAGAGACTAAGCATCAAGAGCACAGAGGCCTCGGCCGGGCGCAGTGGCTCATACCCATAATCCCAGCACTTTGGGAGACCGAGGCGGGTGGATCACTTGAGGTCAGGAGTTTGAGACCAGCCTGGCCAACATGGTGAAACCCCATCTTTAATAAAAATACAAAAAATTAGCTGGGTATGGTGGTGCACGCCTGTAATCTTAGCTACTGGGGAGGCTGAGGCAAGAGAATCGCTTGAACCCAGGAGGCGGAGTTTGCAGTGAGCCAAGATCATGCCACTGCATGCCAGCCTGGGCAACAGAGCAAGACTCCGTCTCGAAAAAAAAAAAAAATCACAGAGGTCTCAAGTCCAAATCTGTCTTCAGAGTCCTATTTTTTTCTATAATTGGTGTTATAAGCCTAGATTCCTGTTTCTCTTTTTTAGGAATCTCAGTTTCATATTGAAATTGTGTTTTATGTTCCATGTTTCATGGGAGCTTTTAAAGAGTGTTAGACATGTTTGTAGCTTATGAAAAATTGTGTAAAAGTTGGACAAGTTAAAAAGTTGGACAAGAGGATCTAATTTATTAACACACCACATAGGCAAAAGTTTAATGATTAAGAGACATGCCTATTTCCCCCATATCTCCTCACAAGTTCACACATAAGCCAGTATCACAAATTTGTAAAGCCTAGCATAGTTCCGAATGTATCATAGGCACTCAATAAATGTCTGAATAAATAAATGAAAAAATAATAAATTTTCTATAATTTGAATAGAAGAAAAATTGCACAAACATCACACTAAATAATGTTGAGCTAATATGTTTAAGAAAACCTATCACATAGTAGACTTTTAATAACTGTCCAATTTGGTTTTTTTTCCCAATCTTCTTTTGCTCCCAAACTTACTAGCCATGCCTTGTTACACAATAAGTAGAAAAAAGTTATAGAAACAGCTCAATTTAAAAAAAAAAAAAAAACTCTCACAAAGATGTGGAGAAAAGATATAAACTCCAAAATCAAAACAAAGTAGCCTCTTAAGATTATCCAAGCCGGCCGCAGTAGCTCATGCCTGTAATCTCAGCACTTTGGGAGGCCGAGGTGGGTGGATCACGAGGTCAGGAGTTCGAGACCAGCCTGGCCAACATGGAGAAACCCTGTCTGTATTAAAAATACAAAAATTAGCCGGGCATGGTGGCAGGTACCTGTAATCCCAGCTACTCAGGAGGCAGAATCAGGAGAACCACTTGAACCCAGGAAGTGGAGGCTGCAGTGAGCTGAGATTATGCCATTGCACTCCAGCCTGGGTGACAAGAGTGAAACTCTGTCTCTCAAAAAAAAAAAAAAAAAAAAAGATTATCCAAATATTTTCCTAGTTATGTGTGTATGTGGCAAGGAGATTGCTTTACTAATTTTTTCTACTTTCAAAACTAATAAATAGTCCTTGTAAAAAAAATTCAAACGTTATGGAAATGTATAAAGACAGTGACAGGGTCTTGCTCTGTCACCCCAGGCTGGAGTGCAGTGGGGCAATCAAAGCTTACTGCAGCCTCAACCTTCTGGGCTCAAATAATCCTCCCATCTCAGCCTCACAAATAGCTGGGTTCACAGGCTGCGCCACCACACCCAGCTAATTTTTTTTTTTTTTTGGTAGAGTCGGTGTCTCGCTATATTGCCCAGGCTGGTCTCAAACTCCCAGGCTCAAGCAGTCCTCCCGCCTCACCCTCCCAAAGTGCCAGAATTACAGATGTGAGCTACCGTGCTGGCCTGTATATGTTTTTTTATGCCATCTTACAGTAAGTATTCAAAAATGTATAGAAACTGTTCTGTAATTAACTTTCTTTACTGAACACTGTATGAGGAGTGAGCAAAACCCAACCTGGGGTGTGAGTTCTCGGGCCGTCTTCACTGAGGCCTGAATGCCTTCCACTGTTGATTTATTAGCAGTACCAACTGCAGCCGCCTTCTCGGCCGTAGCACCAAGCTTTCCTGAATGGTTTTCAAAGTTAGCTGCCCTCTCATCAAATACCTTGAGGAAAAAACAGACATTAAGAACATTTATTTCAATAAAATGGGTCAGGCAGCCTAAGAAAAAGTCTTATCTTTTAAGAAGGGCAGCAACTGCTCAAAGACTTTAGAGATGACATCAAACCCTAGTTAATAAAACAACAGTCAAACTCCAAATCCTGGCCTTGATGGATCTCCTCAGACATTTAGCCATCACCATCATGTGCAAATGCACACAAACACACACACACACACACACATAACCTTCATTTCCAGTTCAACCAGTGCTTACCAGGTACAAGCAGGAGCATTATATACTCTGCAGTAAGTTGCTGAATGTGAAGACTAAACAACCCCCATTCTCAAAAGCTTATCTTCTAGTTTGAAGAAGACAGTCAAACCCACTCCAGACTCTACTGTAGGTAGCTGGGTACGTTAAAAGCCCAGAACATCCACACAGTCCTAAACTGAGCTCCAGCCTCCCCAGAGCAGCATCCTTCATATATCCCATTACCATTAATGTTGTAAAAACTCTGCCCTTGACCTCCAAGGGAAAAACGATAGCTGGTGCTCACACTCAGGCCTCAGGGCAAGGATGACTGACTTTTATTAACCCCAAATGCAAAACCATCTACTTAATTGTTCATTCAGCTCTCAAATTTTAAAAAAGTTAATGTTTCCTTTAACAGGGATACTGTGCAAGGTTGCATACTGTGGAGGGGACTATTTAACTTAAAGTAGCAAGAGATCTTTGGTCATTTGTTCTAATAGATTATTGCAAAAGCTTATCTTCTTCAAACTAGAAGATAAGCTTTTGAGAATGGGGGTTATTTAGTCGTCACATTCAGTTAATTACTTACTGCATTATTAGAACTGATGCTTCCCAACAGTATTGGGTCAGGTTTATACACTACACGAACATGTCTGGAGCTGCCTAGTGGAATGCTTCCTCTTTTTTGTCACCTTCTGCCTAACTTGGAGACCAGTTCTGGCTCTAGACAATCTCTAAAGTTCTCTTGATTCAATAGCAAGTTCCAATATCATTGCCAGTGTTCTGTGTCTATCTTCTCAAGTCTCTTCCCCATGCCAGCCTCTTGTTTGGATTCAGCTACATGGGTTCCTGCCATTTAATGCCGAGAATCTCTGCCTAAAATCCCTGATCTCCTGGCCTCCTTCCCGTGGCCTCAGTTCTTTTACCCTAGCTGGTCTCCCACACTCTGGATCTCCTGGGCTTTTACCTACCTAATATCCTTGGTTGACCATCTCAGTGCCAGACCATGACTGTAGCTCCTTCTGATTTAACTAACTGCTTAACTCGCTTTTCTCGTCACTCAACCAAAATTTACTGAGCACCTACTATGTGCCAGACCCTGAGACAGGTGCTGAGGATACAAAAATGAGTAAGACACAATATCCTCATCTCAAGGAACTCACAGCCCAGTGAGAAAAAAGCACTCGAAAACAGATTTACAATACAGTGTGCTATGTACAATAATAGAGCTAAGCACTGATATTACAGGAGCAAAAGAAAAAGCACTTAACCACTCTAGGAAACAAAGGACGATAGGATGAAGGATAAATAGTAATTCACCAAAAAAGAAGGGGAAGATAATTACACAGAAAAAATAAAGACATGGAAAGGAGAGACTGTGCAGAAAACCACAAGCAACTAGGTATAGCTACGGCCAGAAATGAGAGGGAGGGGTTTGTAGGAAACAGGTATCGGAAGTGTCAGAGCTAGATCACAGAGCTCTGGCCTTATCCTCTGTGAAAGGACAGGCCCCACTGAAGGGTTTAAGCAGGAGAATGTAAGAGTCAGGTTGTATTTTTATTTGATTGATGGCCTAGTGAAAGAGTCAAAGAAGACCAGTTAGAGCTATGCAGTCATAGCTCTAGGGGGACTAGGGGACTAGGAAAATAATTAGAGCTATGGCAATATGAACAGAAAATGGATGTGAGATTAAATGAGCGTGGCTTAGTTGTTTATTTGTATGAACGGGTGCGGGGAAGGGAAAAGTCAATGACAACTCACAAATTTCTGAGAGAGAACAGAAGGACAACATATGCTGAGGTAACTAGGAAGGCTGTAGGTGGAGAGGCCCACCTAGATGTATCTACTAGTCTGAAAGAGAAGTCTGGAATGAAAAAAATAGCAAATCATCTCAGCCTAAGGGAACAATCGGCTGAACTGCCTAGTAACTCAGGTTACAGAAAGAAAACTGGGGTAATCAGCACATAATAACAAAAACCTCCGCCTACCGGTTCTACACCGTCTTGGGTACCTGACCCAAAACCCTTCTCGTTCACTGCCAATACTACAAAGGCTAGAAAACGAAATACTTGCTTTCCTAAACTCCTTTGCAGCTAGGGTGGCCATGAGACAGAGTTCAAGCCAATGAGGCATAGCAAAGCTCTCCTGGACAATTTCTAGGAAAGCCTCTATTTTCACTCATTCAGCACCAACAATGTGGCAGGCACTGTTCCAAGAAGGGGGAATAAGGCAATGACAGAATAAAGTCCCTCCCTGCATGGATCTTTCATGGTAGTGGGAGGGAGACAGACAAACCAAAAATGAAAAATGGGTAAATACATTAAATGTTGATAAATGCTAAGTTAAAAAGTAGGATATGGAGATGAAGAAATCCATGGGGATAGTAGTTGGGGTGGAGTTGTTATCTTAGTGGTCACCCAAAAGTGACATTTCAGTAGAAAGCTGAAGAAAGACAGTAACTAATAGATATAGTTATCTGGAGAAGACTGGAACAAACGAGTGCAAAGGCCCCAAGATTAGAACATATAAACACATACTAGGAATACAATTCAAGGAGGTACATACAGATGTACCATGAGGGGGAAGAGTGGTACCACACGAGAGCAAAGAAATGGATGGGGACCAGATCCAGTGGTGTGCTGAAGCCACTTGTACCGACTCATGCCAGCTCACAGGAGCCAAACATGTCCATCTCTTCCCAACTCAGGTTTCAGTGACTTCATGTTGAAACAGCCACCATGGGAGTATTTACATAATGGAAATCAACAAACATTACAAATCAAGGTTTTTTGTTTTCCTGGAGAGTTGGCTTACCAGCACATCACTGGCAATTCTCTTCATGGTTAGCACTCTGGTTTTACTCTGGGATAGCGGGGAGTCATTAGAAGGGTCTGAGTATAAGAATGACATCAATTGATTTAAAAAGATCATCCTGACTCGAAAAGGCAGTTGTGACTGGAGTACCCCTATTCTTCATTTCTTCCTGCCTTTAACATGATGCCATCCCACACCTTGAGAAAATGACCTAGAAAATCATAGAAATGCCAGCTTTCATGATATTTAGCTGCTGAACCAATGCCAAAGCCACCTACTTCCATGTTTCTTGGTTTGTGATTAAAACAAACCCAGTTGTTTTCATCCCTGATGGTCAGGTCTTCTATTGCTTGCAACTAAAGATATTCCTCACTGATATACATGGAGACTAAAAGTAGAGGTGGTAGGGCTTTCCCTGTTCTGGTCTTCCACCCTTCATCTACAGTTTCCCAACCACTGATCCTGATGTCCACTGTAATCACATTTCACCTTTACATATACCTATAGCACAGGCCGACAGAAAAATGGAAGACCTCAGATACCCACCTCTTCCCTGTTAGGCGCATCAGGAGGCGCCGTGGCTGCCACTGCCAACAGCTTGATGGGAGTTGTGGTATCGCTGAAAACATCTGACACTTCCTGAGTCATGGCCTCCTGCATCCGAGCTTTTAGATCCTTAAAAACATTGTTTACATACGAAAATGTCCAGATATATCCTCAAAGCATATCTACTAATGCCCTTACTTCACTGACATTCATTCATCTATTCAGTCTTTCATTCAATAAATATTTATTTGTTAACTGTGTACAAAGCACTGAGCTAGCACAGAACAGGTGTAATTTATGAATCCTGCCCTGTAAGACATTAGTGGTGTAGTAGAAATAAGACATGACCCACATGTCCCTAGAGATTGTTCCACTCAATCAAGGAACCCTACTTCCTTTCTTGGTGGCCTCCATGAAATGATACTGAGAATCATGAGGTTGAGCCCAAAGAAGGCCCAGAGATGGGCTAGAGTTCCACACCATTGCCGGTTAATGATCACAGTAACTGTAAGGATTGTTTGGTGGATGTAGTGCCAAATTTCTGAGCAATTTATTGTCTTAAGAGGAAAGAAATCAAGAATGGGAATTTTTTAATCCAGGTTCCTTCAATTAAGTTTTCTAGAAAAACAATAACAAATATCTGTATCAATTTCTCAACATGGGTCTAAATAAGAGCATTCTTAGAAGCCATGAACAAGCTCTTTTTCATAGTCATCACATTTAATCCAATTTAAGTTTTCTGGATTTATACAAAGAAGTCTCCATCACCCTCATTGTTTCACAAGGTGGGCGGCATAAACTAGCTAGTGATACCTGAGATAATTTTAGGTGTTACATGGGCAAATGTTTTTACTTTAATAATTGTTTCTTTTAAAGGATAATAGAAAAAATACAACTAGCTTATCAAACCCAAGATTTCAGGATTATTACAAAGTTTTCTTTCACTTATTTATTTATTTATTAATTTGAAACGGAGTCTTGCCCTGTCACCCAGGCTGGAGTGCAGTGACGTGATCTTCAACCTCTGCCTCCCAGGTTCAGGTGATTCTCCCGCCTCAGCCTCCCAAGTAGCTGGGATTACAAGCATGTACCACCATGCCCAGCCCACAGAGTTTTCTCTTAAATAAACTTAAGTTTTAAAAAGAAGTCCATTAAAAAAAAAAAAAAAAGAAGTCCATTTTAAGAAAAATATTGGCTAAATAAAAGTACAGATGATATGTGGATAGAGCAAAAATCATGAAAGGGCTCTTGACTGAGTGGAATTTGGAAAACACAAATTTAGTTGCTACTATATACCAGCAAGCTTTTTCCTAATAAGCTCTAGATTTCCTTATAACTTTGGTCACACTCTTTTCATTTTCCCTAGACCCCAGAAATTATGTATTTTTCAAAACTCTCTCTTCCTTCCCTCGTCTTTCAATAATAGGAAGCATAAAAAGTAAAATGATACGTGCTCCTAACTTCTACCTTTAAGGAGTCTTGGAGCTGAGATGCAAGTGCTCGCGCCTGAGGACTCTCCCCTTCCCCTCTGGCAGCCAGGTCAGCCAGCTGGGCTGTCAGCTGGTCCACTCGGTCACACTTGGCGAGAAGATCTTGCCGATAAGGCCCCATCATAACATTAGCCAGGCGATGCCCTTCGGCCACAAGCCCCCGGATGGCAGCCTGACCTGGACCAAGAGAGAAACAATGAAACTTACAAGACCCAGAGGAGACAATTGCAATGCCATTCTGTGGTGTAGTGTGGTGTAGCGTCTTGCTCTATCACCCAAGCTGGAGTGCAGTGGCACAACAACAGCTCACTGCAGGCTTGACCTCCCGGCTCAAGTAATCCCTCCCACCACAGCCTCTCGAGTAGCTGGAACTACAAGTGTGCACCACCATATCTGGCTAATTGGTCTTTTTAGAGAGACAGGGTCTCACTATGTTGCCCAGGCTGGTCTCAAATCCCTGAGCTCAGGCGATCCACCCGCCTCGGCCTCCCAAAGTGCTGGGATTACAGGGGTGAGCCACCACACCCAGCCAGTTCTTTTTATTTAACACTTTATTTTTATTTCACTATCTTTTAAAATCATGATCTAAAATCTATGTAATATTTTATCATATTAACAATAATTATTTCACAAGTCAGTTATTATTAAACATTTATGCTGTATACATATATTCCTATATGCAACTTCTTAGAAAGATCTCTAATTATTTCTCAGAAAAAAACCCTTAATTTCCTGAGTCAATGGGTATGAACTTTGTTTAAAGCTCTTGACATCTAATACCAAATTTAGAAAGTTTGTACTAATTTATTTCTCCAGTAAATTATACATGTGCCCAATTCTCCAACTCCTCACAACACTGGGTATAACTAACTTAGAATTTTGTTTTTTGTTTTGTTTTGTTTTTAAAGAGACGTGGTCTCTGTCACTGAGGTTAGAATGCAGTGGTGTGATCATAGCTCACTACAGCCTGGAACTCCTGGTCTCAAGCGATCCTCCCACCTCAGCCTCCCAAGTAGCTGGAAAGGTGTGACTACAGGTGAGCATCACTATGTCCAGCCAATTCTTTACTCTTTTATTTTTGTACAGAGAGGGTCTTGCTATGTTGCTTGGCTGGTCTCAAACTCCTGGGCGCAAGTGATCCTCCCACCTTACCCTCCCAAAGCACTGGGATTACAAACATGAGCCACCATGCCTGGCCCGCTTCTTGATTACATCACAGGAATTTTACTGGCTGCATTTGGAAATGGAATCACAGTTACTTACCAGCAGCTAAAGAACCCTTACCTAATTACAGATGTTACAGGACCTTTATCAACAACTTGCTTATTAGCACTGAGACCAATTTAATGAGGGTTTAGTGCACTGCTGCCCTTACCGACTCCACGGTCATCCACTGTGGGATTATCAATCCACCGCTGTGCTTGCTCAATCTTGCCCTCAAGGTGTACAGCTGCTTTGGCGGGTCTGCTGTTGGCCACAGCCCGGTTGGTTTTGGTCTGCAGGTTCTGAAGGGCCGTGGCCACCTGTTTGGCCAAGGCTCGAGCCTCTGGAGAATCTCCTTTCCCCCTACAGAGAAAAAGACAGCCATCCTGTCACACATAAACACTATTTACATTGAGATCACATAGCTGCTAATGACAAATGCTAATAGGATGACAAATTGCTCCTGATTACTATTAATTTGGTTTGAAAGGAGTGGTTTATTTATTTGGCCCTTACATAAGAAATTAATAATTTACATTCAGATTATTTTGTCCTAGTTAAGACATTAAATATGAGTTTGCATCAATAAAGCTCAAATCAATCATTTGGTTAGCTGAGCTCAATCAATCATCACTAGGTTAGCTGCACCCTCTGCCTGCCACCTCCAAAAACACTAGTTTCCCCTGGAACTGGGTGGGCCCAGGCAGCCATGTTTGTTGTAGGAGCAGCTGAAGTAGTTATAGTGGAACTAGTAGTAGTACTATCTTTTGAGTCCTAATTCTGCCAGGTACTATTGCAAGCAATTTTTTGTTGTTGTTTGTTTTTTGTTTTGAGAGGGGTTTTGCTCCATCACCCCGCCTGGAATGCAGTGGTGAGATCATGGCTCACAGCAGGCTTGACCTCCCAGGGCTCACTGCAGCAATCCTCCTGCCTCAGCCTTCCAGGTAGCTGGGACTACAGGCATGCACCACCACACCTGGCTAATTTAAAAAAATATATTTTGGAGAGATAGGAAACATTCTCCCGACGTTTCCCAAGCTGGTCCTTAACTCCTGGGCTTAAGTGACCCTACCACCTGGGCCTCCCAAAGTCCTGTGCTGGGATTACAGGCATGACCTACCACACCCGGCCATAAGCAGTTGTCTTATATTATTTAATCCTTACAACAACCCTATGATGTAAATAACAATATTATCCTCATTATTAAAGAAACAAAATGGAGGTATGAGGTGGGATAACTTGCCCAATGTCCCATTATTTACTTTGATAGAGTCAGGATTCAAACCCAGCACTGTGACTTCAGAGTCGCCACTCTTTTTTTGTTTTGTTTTGAGATGGAGTCTCGCTATGTTGCCCAGGCTGGAGTGCAGTGGCATGATCTCGGCTCACTGCAACCTCTGCCTCTCGGGTTCAAGCCATTCTTTTGTCTCAGCCTCCTGAGTATTATAGGTGCCCACCACCACACCCAGCTAATTTCTCTATTTTTAATAGAAACGGGTTTTCACCATGTTGACTGGGCTGGTCTTGAACTCCTGATCTCGGGTGATCTGCCCACGTCAGCCTCCCAAAGTGCTAGGATTACAGGCATGAGCCACCGTGCCCAGCCTTCATTCATAAACTACTATACATTTGGTATCACATAATCCCCAGTCCTTTCCATAACTGATTAAACTGGGTGGTTATCTACCTCAAGGACAACATACCCACAGTCAGGCAAGGCACTCAATTAGATTCTGGGGGTTCTCAAAGTCCAGTGTGGATAAAAGTCACTGGAAATCTTATTTTTAAATACCATCAAAAGAGATTCCAATTAAGTATGTCTGGGGTGGGGTCAAGGGGCCTGCATTTTTAACGACCTTCTCAGATGATTCTCAGGCAGGTAATCCTGGGCCCATACTTCAAAAACACTTCATAGTCAACCAGTGATGGGATCTGGAGCTGGAAAGTGATTAAGCCTGGGCCACAGTAGCTCATAGCCGGAGACAAAACCCCCAGATAAATAAACTAAGTCAACACACAGGGTGAAACAGACACAGAGGATCCCACACAGCGACTAAGAGGTGGAGGGAGGGGCTTCCAGTTACCCAAAATCTGGCCACGTTCAAGCTATTAGGTTTGATGAGGTGCCTCTATTTTCAATAATCCTCTACTTTTTACTTGACCAGGTCCTTCCAACCAAAGAACCTCAACCAAGTATCAACATAGAAATAAAAAGACAACCACAATTATATCACAAAGAAAAAAACTGCCCCCAAAACCTTACTCCAAAGACTTCAAATTCTAACCATTATAAAAATACAAAGAATCTGACTCATTTTCCATCTCAGATCCTCTCAGCCATAGAAAGGTAACTTTCAGGCTAACTTTATCTGTCTCATCTGTAAAAATAAAAATAATAGGCTAGGTATGGTGGTTCACGCCTGTAATCCCAGGACTTGGGAGGCTGAGGCGGGTGGATCACGAGGTCAAGAGATCGAGACCATCCTGGACAACATGGTGAAACCCCATCTCTACCAAAAATACAAAAATTTAGCTGGGCGTGGTGGTGCGCGCCTGTAGTCCCAGCTACTCGGGAGGCTGAGGCTGGAGAATCACTTGAACTTGGCAAGCGGAGGATGCAGTGAGCCAAGATTGCGCCACTGCACTCCAGCCTGGTAACAGAGCGAGATGCCGTCTCAAAAATAAATAAAATACATAAATAAAAATAATAGCCCATCCGCCAGAACAGCTAATTTAGATACTCTATCTCTCTCTCTTTTTTTTTTTTTTTTTTTTTTTTTCCTGAGACAGAGTCTCACTCTGTCACCTAGGCTGGAGTGCAGTGGCACAATCCTAGCTCAATGCAACCTCCACTTCCTGGGTTCAAGCTATTCTCTTGCCTCAGCCTCTGAGTAGCTGGGATTACAGGCACCCACCACCAGGCCTAGCTAATTTTTGTATTTTTTTAGTAGAGACAGGGTTTCACCATGTTGGCCAGGCTGGCAGGCTGGTCTTGAACTCCTGACCTCAAGTGATCCGCACACCCTTAGCCTCCCCAAGTGTTGGGATTACAGGCCTGAGCTACCATGCCCAGCTTAGATACTCTCTTAAGAGTTCCTTTATGATTCTAAATTTTTATAACATTCTCCTTTATAAAGTTGAACAAAGAGGGTCTTTAACATGATTCTGATAGTAGCTACTCCTGGCAAGAGGTTACATAGATGTATGTTTATGTGTGTGCTATAGTATTAAGTAACGATGGCATGAATGACCACACATGAAGGTCTGCTGTTAGCACCATTACCATTCATTACCTCTTCATCATTAAGAAACATTAAAGAGTACCTAGTATGTATATGGACTTACATTAGGTCCTAAGAGTATAGAGAGCAACTTTTACATTTGACATTAAACCCTTCCTTAGTGTTATTTTAGCATGTGCTGCAGGGGTTTTTTTCTTAAGAGTGAAAAATATCTACTGAAAGAAGAAAGCAGTTAGGTGCAGTGGCTCACGCCTGTAATCCCAATACTTTGGAAAGCTGAAGTGGGAGGATAGCTTGAGCCCTTGAGTTTGAGACCAGTCCTGACAACATAGCGACACCCCGTCTCTACAAAAAATAAAAAAATTAGCCAGGCATGCTGGCATGTGCCTGTAGTCCCAGCTACTCCGGAGGCTGAGGTGGAAGGATGGCTTGAGCCTGGGAGTTCAAAGCTGCAGTGAGGCACAGTCATGTCACTGCACTCCAGGGTGGGTGGTAGACTGAGACCCTATTTCAAAAAAAAAAAAAAATTAAAAATTAAAAAAAAAGAGGAAATACCCCTTTTCCATATCATCAAAGTAGGTGCCATGAGAGCCTTTAAGAGAGGAGGCTGTGGGGAGGCTGTTGTTACAAGAAAAATCATCCAGGAAATGTAATTTAAGTATCTCCTATACTTGCTACTTACAAAATATCATTGCTGGGTAAGGAGGAAAGTACATTCTTATGCTTCTTCCCTTCCATATACACATAGGAGTCTTTTCATAGCTAGCCACAAAAATTATTTTCCTCTTATGTGTGGGAAACAGATAGGTCATAAACATGATGTATCAAAGAAAGCCCTAGTTTAGAAATTTAAAAAGCATCTCAAAAAAGGAGTTCTTAGCATCCTAAATTTATCAATTTATAACTATGTGACCAGCAATAAATCATTAAACCTCAGTTAGATCACTGATACAACAAATTAATATCTGACCTAGAATTAATGAGAATATAGTGGAAGAGCAGCATAAGTGCATTTAACCTAGGGGAATTGAAATATGTATGTTCTTGGGGGAAGAAAGAAAGATAGGGAGAGGGAAGGGAGAGAGAAAGGGAGAGAAGAAAAGATATGAAAAGGCAATGTAAGGGTTAAATACATACTGTCTTCGTAGATCTGCTAATTTAGAAGTCAGAGCAGATATTTCCCCAAGGGAACGTAGAATGTCATCTCTTTCTTTAGGATCATCACATAATTCTGCTATTTTCCGAGCTTCAGCCAAAGCACCTCGAATCTGCTCTTCTCCTTCCGGTCCACCATTTGGATCTGCAAGCCAGTTCTACACACAGAAACGGAGAAGCAGCACACTGTGATCTACTCACACACGCCATTCTACTAAACTTAACAAGGCCAGAAGAAGGATTTCAAAAGTAATACACCAGTAATCATTTTTATAATTCTGATCTTTTTTTATCGTACAGAGGTTCTTAGATTTATCTAAGATGAACTCAATCTCTCATCTTTTTAAAATCAAATTTTTTACGCCAATTAGCATAAAATATTTTCCCAAGCTTTATCTCATCTCTGAATTAACCACACCTTATTAGTTCCTCAGTTCCTCAAACATGTATTTTTGTGAAATGCTTGAAAATCATTTTACAGTAGAGCAGTATCGGAAAACTTTAACCCCTAAACATTACAATGACCCAAGAGTTGTGAATTCTAGGACAAGGAATAGTTTCAATGTACTGCAATCTATATCAGCAACTAGGATTCCCTTGGTACTCTGAGAGCTTACTTTTACCTAACTGAAGTGCTGTAAATTAAGATCTTTATTTCAAAATATAGATAAACATTTGTCTAAACCTGTGATGGTAAAGGAGGTGTTAACATTGGTAAGTGCTGGAAGTCACTCATTACTTAGAAACCATTATCCAACCACAGTAAATGATAAGAGACAGAGAAGAAAGATAGGATATTTATGATTTAGGATATTTATGAAACATTTCCCACCCCTCCTGAAAATCACCATCAGTACCTGAGCAGCATCAATCTTCTTTGCAATGCTCTGCTTTGAGTTGGTCATGGCTTCCAGCTTGCGAGCTGCATTTTCCACTTTTGCTGTGAGCACATCCAGACCCTGAGATACCTGCTGAGCTTTCTGCATGGCCACCGGTGAGGATCCTTGTCCTCTGCTCAAAACAGACACATGCTGTCATTGTACACCCTCAAATAATGACAAAATATTCCCAAATACATTCCCAATAGTACATGTGGTTTTTGTGAACATGCTTGGCTTTTTCCTTTTCCCCAGTAAATCTGGGACAACACAAGAAAACAGACATAAACAAAGCAAGACGCCCAAATCACGTACTTTTTCTTTTAAAAATGCACATTAGGCCGGGCGCGGTGGCTCACGCTTGTAATCCCAGCACTTTGGGAGGCCGAGGCGGGCGGATCACGAGGTCAGGAGATCGAGACCACGGTGAAACCCCGTCTCTACTAAAAATACAAAAAATTAGCCGGGCGAGGTGGTGGGCGCCTGTAGTCCCAGCTACTCGGAGAGACTGAGGCAGGAGAATGGCGTGAACCCGGGAGGCGGAGCTTGCAGTGAGCCGAGATTGCGCCACTGCTCTCCAGCCTGGGTGACAGAGCGAGACTCCGTATCAAAAAAAATAAATAAATAAATAAAAATGCACATTAGCTTCACGGAACTGCATAACCACTTTGAAGACCAGACCAGCAAATTTTGATAATTATTCTCCTCTTGGTAGTGATTACATAATCAAATCTAAACTTCAGTGGGAAAATGTGCTGGTGATCTTATTGCTAGGGAGGGCTTTGTTACCATAGTAATGTGTGCTTCTGAAATAAATAGTCCATTAAATTGTCTTCTTATGGGCAAGTATACATTCAAAATGTTTCAGGAGGCAGCATGCATAGTGTTAATGAAAGTGTACCAGACTGGGAACAAGCAGATCTGTGTTCAAATCTTAACTCTTGGTACCTGTGGAACCTTGTTTATGGTGTTTAACCTCCCTGGGTTTCTATTTTCTAACTTATACAGTGAAGGTAACATATAATGAAGGTAGGTAATACATTTTCCCCACTTATCTTATGGAGTGGCTTCAAGCATCAAAATAATATACTTGAAAACACTGGCAATAAAAATCTACCATTATTACTGAATTATCATGATTTTTATAATGAACCTAATGATAATCTTAAATGCCTACCTTCCTCCTAGGCAATCTATAAATATATAAATAATCGAAACTAGCTAATACTGAGCACATGGTGATAGGAAACGACTGTTTCCCATCAAGTTCCTAAAGAACTGATTTCACTATTTTCCTCTCTCAGAAATGATATGCTATTACTACCAAAAATATGAGTTCATGGAAACTTGTTTCTCTATTTACTTTCCCTATTTACTTGTTTTCCTTATTTACTTTCCAAGTCACAAAGTATTATTTGCCCTCATTTTACAATCCAGATTGTTTTAATCCAAGCAGCCTGGTAAACTCAGTGATAGGGGCAGTAACTTTACCATTTGGTAGAATGGCATGGCTGATTATCCTAATCAGAACTTCTATTTTTAGGATAAACTCCAAAATACCTTTGCTTCCCTTCATAATAGTATTGATCTGTCATTCATCTATCTAGCCTCTGTGGGTTTTTTTATTTTTTTTGAGACGGAGTCTCACTGTTGTCCAGGCCGGAATGAAGTGGCACGATCTTGGGAGGCAGTGGTTGCAATGAGCCAAAATTATCCTACCTCAGCCTCTCAAGTAGTTCAAGCAATTCTCCTGCCTCGGCCTCCCGAGTAGCTGAGATTACAGGCATGTGCCACCATGCCTGGCTAATTTTTGTATTTTTAGTAGAGACGGGGGTTTCACAATGTTGGCCAGGCTGGTCTTGAACTTCTGACCTCAAGAGATCCACCAGCCTCACCCTCCCAAAGCGCTGGGATTACAGGTGTGAGCCACCATGCCCAGCCTATCTAGCATCTTTTTAAAATTCTTCTGTTTTTCATCTATACCAAAACTTGAGGTAATGAATTCATTCATTTATTGCCGGGTATATAAAAGGTATATATACACTTTTTCCTTGAAGTTGAGGCCTCCCTTTTATGTGGCAGAAGAGGGGAAGACTTTTAGGAAACATAGTCTTTAGGATTTAATTTGCTTTTTTTCTTCAAATCTACTACTTCATGATGAGAGATCTTTTTGTTAAAAGAGTCCAACTGTATATTACAAAATAATAACTTCTCTGAGGCTGGAAATTTAGAAATTATTTTTTTTTAAAAAAGAGTCCAACTGTGAAAAAGTAAAACTATTTATGGGCTACACAGTTTTTTCATTCAAAATAAAAAGATTTTATTGAGTCCCATGGGGGTAAAAATATATACTAGCAACCTAGAAACCCTGTGTGACTGATAGAATATCAAGAAGAAATTGTTACTGCATTTCAGCCACTAAAATATTAAACAGCTGGGTACACTTAAGAAAGGACTACAGGGAGATAACTTTCTAATCTTTCATCAGGAAAGGATATTGCAGGCTCCACTGTGAAGCAGGCCCATTGTTACCCTTCACTGTTCTAGCCTTTTCTCTTTACAGATTAATGGTGGAACCCCTACAATAACTACCTCATTCTCTTGCTCATACTCATCTTTCTCTAAACACATACAACTGTGTATTTGAGAATTCCAAGTGAAAACTGGCTACCACACTGGGAAAAGGCTGCAGACAAAAGACACAAAAGTGAGAAATCAAAAGAGCCAAGAATCCTATCAAACTGCACTGGCATTTCTCCGAATGAGAACAAAACTTCTTTTTGTCCTTTTTGCAAAGTTCTTGCCATGCTCATGACAGAGGAGACTGCTTCTCAGCAGGAGAAAAGATTCACTGAACTCAATGAGATCACATTTATTTAAGCTGTTTCTTTCCCCTTCAACATAGAGACTCAACCTGAAATTCCTGGAGCTTCCAGGCCTGCAGGGAATCCATGAACCTCTAGAAATTATACATAATATTGTATGGGCGTGTTTATATGCATCTTTTTAGGTACGGATGAATGTTTTCATCAGATGATAGAAGTGATCTTGGTCCAAAAAAGGTTAAGAACCACGCCTTTAAGATCTGCATTCTTGGCCAGGCGCAGTGGCTCACACGCGTAATCCCAGCACTTTGGGAGGCCGCAGCAGGCAGATCACCTGAGGTCAGGAGTTCAAGACCAGCCTGACCAACATGGTGAAACCCCGTCTCTATTAAAATACAAAAATTAGCCAGGCATGGTGGCGCATGCCTGTAATCCCAGGTACTCAAGAGGCTGAGGCAGGAGAATCGCTTGAACCCAAGAGGCAGAAGTTGCAGTGAGCCGAGATCATGCTATTGCACTCCAGCCTGGGCAATAAGAGCAAAACTCCGTCTTAAAAAAATAAAATAAAATAAAATAAAATAAAATAAATAAGATCTGCATTCTTATGTCTATTGCACTAATATTGGAGACCAGGTATAATGGTGCACTGCATGTAGAGGAGTGTTTCTGAGCCCTGTTTGTATGTAGACCCTGTGTATCCCAATTATCTCATGATGTTTCATGAGTGTCTCATCCTATTCCAAGTTTTCCTAATGTCCATACCATAAAATTCTATTAAAATCTTTTAGAACTTCATTATCACTATGGATGAGTTCATCTGTATGAATTCCAAACAAATTTATATTATATTGAGTTTTCTCAATAGCAAACTATGTTTATTTAGTTTATGGGGAGAAAAGCTCTAAAGGCCAAGGCTTTAGGAGGGTAAAAGGAAGGTAAATAATTATGAATCCAAATAAATAATCATGAAAAGGAAACTCAAAAAAGCCCAGAAATTACCAACTTAGAGGATAACCTAGTTAAATGATTATTTTATGAGGTGAAATAATTCCAATGTTTTCACTCTATGTTTCTTTCTCCCCATCCTTCATAAAATGTCTTTACCCATGCCAGACTTCACCACTGCCCCTTTATTTTTCATAAGCCTATGGCTAGAAAATTAGAAACTAGATTTGTGTTTCAGTTTCAATTATGGAACAAGTTTCAACTTTATTATTAGGCATTTGTGTATTTTAAAAGTTCAAGCCAGGAGTGGTGGCTCACGCCTTTAATCTCAACACTTTGAGAGGATCACTTGAGGCCAGGAGTTTGAGACCACAAAACATAGCAAGACCTTATCTCTACAAAAATATTAAAAAACTAGCCAAGCATAGTGGCACATGCCTATAGTTCTATCTACTCAGGAGGCTGAAGAAGGAACATTGCTTGAGCCTAGAGTTCAAAGTTACAGTGAACTATGATCATACCGCTGCACTTCAGCCTGGGTGACAGAGCAAGACCATGTCATTAAAAATAAAAAATTTGGCCGGGCGTGGTGGCTCACACCTATAATCCCAGCACTTTGGGAGGCCGAGGCGGGTGGATCACCTGAGGCTGGAAGTTCGAGACCAGCCTGACCAACATGGAGAAACCCCATCTCTACTAAAAATACAAACTTAGCCGGGCATGGTGGCGCATTCCTGTAATCCTAGCTACTCAGGAGGCTGAGGCAGGAGAATCACTTGAACCCAGGAGGCAAAGGTTGCAGTGAGCCGAGATCACGCTATTGCACTCCAGCCTGGGCAACAAGAGTGAAACTCCCACTGGCCAGGCGCAGTGGCTCAAGCCTGTAATCCCAGCACTTTGAGAGGCCGAGGCAGGCAGATCACGAGGTCAGGAGATCAAGACCATCCTGGGTAACACGGTGAAACCCCGTCTCCACTAAAAATACAAAAAATTAGCCGGGCGTGTTGGCAGGCGCCTGTAGTCCCAGCTACTCAGGAGGCTGAGGCAGGAGAATGGCGTGAACCCGGGAGGCAGAGCTTGCAGTGAGCCGAGATCATGCCACTGCACTCCAGCCTGGGGGACAGAGAAGGACTTTGTCTCAAAAAAAAAAAAGAAACTCCCATCTCAAAAAAATGAAAAATAAAAAGAAAAATAAAAAATTTGGCAGGTCATGGTGGCTCACGCCTGTAATCCCAGCACTTTTGGAAGCCAAGGCAGGTGGATCACCTGAGAGTTTGAGACCAGCCTGGCCAACATGGTAAAACCCTGTCTCTACTAAAATTACAAAAAATTAGCCAGGTGTGGCAGCACATTCCCGTAACCTCAGCTACTTGGGAGGTTAAGGCAGGAGAATTGCTTGAGCCTGGGAGGCAGGGGTTGCAGTGAGCCGAGATCGCACCACTGCATGCCAGCCTGGGTGACAGAGCGAGACTCCGTCTCAAAATAAATAAATAAATAAATAATTTAAACCACGTTTTAAATAAAGTCAGGCCAGGCATGGTGGCTCACACCTGTAATCCCAGCACTTTGGGAGGCCAAGGCAGATGGATCACCTGAGGCCAGGAGTTCAAGACCAACCTGGCCAACCTGGCAAAACCCCATCTCTACTAAAAATACAAAAATTAGCCAGGCATGGCCAGGCACGGTGGCTCACTCCTGTAATCCCAGCACTTTGGGAGGCTGAGGAGGGTGGATCACGAGGTCCGGAGTTCAAGACCAGCCTGGCCAAGATGATGAAACCCCGTCTGTACTAAAAATACAAAAATTAGCTGGACGTGGTGGCGGGCGACTATAATCCCAGCTACTCGGGAGGCTGAGGCAGAGAACTGCTTGAATCATGGAGTCGGAGGTTGCAGTGACCCAAGATCGCGCCACTGCACTCCAGCCTGGCAACAGAGTGAGACTCTGTCTCAAACAAACAAACAAAAAAAATTAGCCAGGTGTGATGGCGGGCGCCTATAATCCCAGCTACCTGGGAGGCCGAGGCAAGAGAATCTCTTGAACCTGGGAGGTGGAGTGAGCCAAGATCGCACCACCGCACTCCAGTCTGGGTAACAGAGTGAGACTCCATCTCAAAAAATAATAAATAAATAAATAAAGTCAGCAAAGGGAAAGTTCACCTCCATCTCAAAAGAATTTAATAGACTATAATATCTCTGTTATCTACTAGCCAAAGAGATAACTCAAAACTGGCAGAGGCTTGTTTTCTGAATCACCCTGTTAGGAGTGAGTTACCCACTACTGCTCTGTAAGGACAAAGGAACTTTACCTGGCACGGAGGTCAGCCACTTGATCAGTCATCTGCCCTAGCATTTTGCAAGTTCCCAGAATCTCCCTGCGTTCTTTGCCTGCACAGAGTTCACCAACTTTTCCAGCTTCATCTAAGATCTGTCTGATGGCCTGCTCACCAGCATCCCCTAAAATAAAGAGATATTCAATATCTACATTGTTAACACATTCATTATTTAGAGAGGATACTTTACAAGTCATTTCATTCACCAAGGAATGGATGATTTTAAACAAGACGAGGGAATAGAAGGCAACATATCTGATAGCTAACAGCCAAGCAGTGCCCTTAAACCACAGGGTGAGGTTTCAACAACAGACACTGCGAAAAAAGATACTTGGAACCATATCTATTTGGAGATACTAAGTAGCTTGTGGTAAGAATATGGATGATAAAAACAGACTCTAACAATTTAATAGTATTTAGCACCTCCAACCTACTTTAGGTTTTTCACATTCATTCAAATATTAATCTAAAACAGAATAAATATTAGATTAGAAAATCAATAAAGCCTAGTTCAATAACCTATTTGGGTCTTATCTTTATACAGTCAACTTTCCAATTCTCATTGGCATCATGATTTAATCTGCTTAATTAAGAACTCTGTTGACGTAAATGGAAGTCTGCTCAATGGGAACTGGAAGAGAAGAACTTTCATTCAAAATAATTACCTTTTGGATTCAGGGAAGGGGAGAACCAATAATTTTGCAAACAATGCCCAGCTCAGCGTGACTCACTCCTCCGTGATTAGAGGTGATCGAATCTATTCCCTTCATCCTTGTAAGGCCTACTACTTGCTTCAGTTACTCAAAACTATCAGATAATGGGGTATGCCCCATAATGTTACAGTAGTTCTCTCAGATGATGAGTTATGGGAGAATTTCTTTCTTTCTTTCATTTGCTTGGTTTTTAGCTTATCGTTGTATCGATCAGAAAAGCTGAACTAGAGGGTTACCTGGGGAGGCACTAGGGTCACGGAGCCAACCTTTGGCCTGGTTTAGTTTGGAGTCTATGGAGGCCAATGCTCTCTTCATGGCTTCAGTGTCCTTTTGGGAAGAAATCCCACAATTATTTTCTTTGCAAAAGTTGAGATACCATGATACAAAGTAAGACAGAGAAGAAGTTACAGCATTAACATACATAGCTAAGGTAGTCAGTCCTACGAAGGCCTTAAAAATATTGTCACCACACCACAATTCTCATTTCTGTCAAAATGCAGCATCTTGCATGCAAATCTTCAGTTAATTCTACTCTGTTGCTAAACAGAGTGGAATTGGGTTCCCTATTGCTAAAACTACGAAAACTGGTAAAATTGCTCAAGCCAGAATATGTTTAATGTCTTCAGCAGGAAAAAGCCCTGTTGTCACGTGCCTCATTATCAGCCTTTCCACTAGTCAACATTCATCTACTGCAGCCTTGCCAAAGCCCTTCCCACTTCAGGGAAGCCTCATTAGTATGTGGTGCCACAAATCACAGTTCTTTTATATCTTGTTTTGAAATGCACACACTGGATGATGTTTCACTATATTCAATTAACCTGAAAAACTTAGAATTACTGGTTGGAAGAAACAATTGAAAATGTTAATCTAGCAATTTAATTTTAATTCTACAAATAAACCCCTCAAAGTAATAAGATTTAGAAGTGTTTTCTGACCTTCCCTGCTATTCCTCCTTCTTAGTTCCCTTACCATCCCTCACCTGGAAAAAGATGCAGGATAGAATAAATGGGTCTCAGCTTATTGTTTACAACCAGGATTCATGAGGACTATCAGGAAACTAGCATAAAATCTCCCAGGATACACCAGGAGAAGCTGAAACAACAGACTAATCACTTTAAATATATATAAGTATTTCAGTAAATTTTTTTAAATACATAAAAACACAGAGAACAATGTAACACCAGCCATCTTTTAAGTCTCTATTTAGCATCTTCAAAGACCATCTATCCTCCTTTTTGCTGTAGGAAACTGACTCTTACAGAGTTAAGCCATCAAAGCACAAAGTTAACCTCTAAAATTCTAGGCAATGTCCTAGCTTCCTTCAGTTTCCAATCCTGCACACTTAAAGGTGTTCTTAAAGGTGTTGCACCACTAGTTTTCCACACGGGGGCACCAGGAGCATCCCCACTTCCAATTCAAAAAAGACCCACTACTATCTGGCCCGGCGCGGTGGCTCACGCTTGTAATCCCAGCACTTTGGGAGGCTGAGGCGGGCGGATCACGAGGTCAGGAGATCGAGACCACGGTGAAGCCCCGTCTCTACTAAAAAATACAAAAAATTAGCCAGGCATGGTGGCTGGCGCCTGTAGTCCCAGCTACTCAGGAGGCTGAGGCAGGAGAATGGTGTGAACCCAGGAGGCGGAGCTTGCAGTGATGCTGCGAGATCATGCCACTGCACTCCAGCCTGGGCGACAGAGCGAGACTCCGTCTCAAAAAAAAAAAAAAAGACCCACCACTATCACAAATAAGCATTGGCAGCACCCATAGTTAGGCTCAAGGTCCACAACTGTTCCAAAGCACCCTATTCAAAAGACAGATCTCTCAACTGTCGGAATCCCTCCTTCCCCTTCTAAACAGACACAGATGATTCTCCTGTTGAATCCTTGGCTATCTAAGGCTCTAAATAGCAAATTCTCAGCTATAGCAATGAAAAAGAAGTGAATTAAATTAACGAAAAAAATTGAAAATAAAGTATTTTTATTATCAAGTTATATGTAACCATGGTAGCTGTCAATAAAAGGCAGAGTCATAAGAGGATCTATTTCAAAATCCACTTGTAATTAGAAGAAGATATGTGGTATTTTTTAAGTGCTTTGATTCTCAAATGGTTTGAATATCAGCAAATCTCTCCTATCGTGTCTTAAATTAATTTGTGCAGAAAAAACGTTGCCTTCAAAATTAATGCAAAGGTCAACTTTAGCTTAATTCCAAATTAGCAAGGCCTGAATCAATAACTTTTTTAAAAAATCTGAGGCCAGGCAACTCCTAACCTCAGAGAACTGGGTAGTCTTCAGGATCTAACACAAGTTATCTAGGCATAGGTTTTCTTTTAATCACAAATTCTTACTTAGGAAGTATGTGCACATCCTGGAGAATAATTATGTCAATGTAAAAATATTTCACTTAAAACCTGTTAAACCATTTTCCTAACACACTTTTAAGTGAGAAAAGCAATAGGTATTTATTACATTTCAAAAATCTAAATTCAAAGGGAAATGAAGGTCAGAAATTTTTATGTCTACTCTAACATTAAAGGCTACTAGTTAGGAAACTAAATTCAACTGACGTGCATTGAATTTAATATGCATTCCATGCATGTTAGGTTCTGTTTTAGCTACTTTCCCCGTCCTTACCTCATTGAATCTCAAATTTAAATGTCATTTAAATAATACTACAAATTAAGAAACAGGAACTCACTCCTACAAACCTAATTCGATCTCAGGTTTGTTGACTCCAAACCTCAATGCTTATCAAATGAAACAAGATTTTTTTTTTCTTTTACCAAGGAGAGTTGCTGAAGATTCTACTAATCTCCAACAATAGTCAGCAAGTCTCTGCCTTGTCAATTTTGACTTTGGTTAATACTGCAGAGAAAATAAGCTCCAGAAATCAAATTCATAATCTACACTATCAAAAATGACTGCTTTTATTCTCCAATGCCCAAAAATGATTTGAAACACAATGGAAAAAATAGTTTTTGTCTATTCAGCATCCTCAAAAATCATTTCTTTTTTTCTCCTTAATAAAGCTCTAATGGCCAGTACTGCAAGGAAAGAATGTAATTCTCAGGAAGTGAGTAATTTACTGCTCAGTGGGAGGTGTGACACCATCAAGAAGTTAAAATTAAGAGATGTTCATTTTCCCCTAAAAGGAACCAATAGCCAATTTTGAATGAAGCTGCATTTAATAACTGAGACTTTCAATAAGTTACCAAAGTTTTTAACAGCATTAATTTTAGACAATTTCAGAGATTTAAAACAATAACTGAAAGAGCCATCTTAAATTCTTTCTGGAACACAGTAGGTTATAAGTAATCATTTTATATTAGTCATATCTAGTAAAAACAAACGTCTAAGGGAATTTTTTTCTCCTAAGACTTTCATATCTATTTCTTTTGAAAGGCAATAGTTATTATAGAATTGACAGAATTCTGTCATAAGCATATAAGTATACAAACAATGAATATGACATAAACAAATTCACTGGACAACTAACTAGGACAGAAGTCAATTTGGGGATATATTTATAAAGGGTGAAAATAATCATGACCCTTGTGGTCAGCTATGCTTTGTACCACAAACCATTTTGCTAAACCTTGTCATGCAGGTCTGTAAGTACCTACAGTATAATTCAGATATGAAATAGAAGAGAGAAAAACTGCACCTTCATTTGAGTATTCTTCTCTATAAAAACTCAACTTTGGGAAAAAGAAAAGTCTCTACCAATTGCTTATCTGTTTTTGGTTTGTTTTTCAGGGGGTTTGTGGGTGTTGAAAGAGTGAAGTATAAAAAGACCAGGTCTAGTCACGTGGCTTTGGGGACAGCTGGCCTGCATCTATCTGGGTCCTCCCCCCGCCATGTTATGCTCCTTCTTATCATAAAATTCTTATGAATTTATGTTTTAAATGAGAAAAATACAGTGCCTTGGCACTCTTCCCTACGTACCAAAAGATGGAATGACAAGCTAAACCATTTGTACATGCTTTTCTAGGAAATGAAACACTCCTTAAATTAAATATAGATTTAGGCCTCAGAACACCTGTGAATAATAATGACCTCCTTCTATGGACAATCAAGAGGAACTTCAGTTTAAAAAGTGAAGTCCTGCAATCCTAGGCTCTTGAAAATTTTAAATATGGGGAATAAGGACCTCTCTCCATAACTGCCCACTATACTCTCCCTTCTCCCTCCACTAACACCTGCCTTCCCACTCCATCCCCTTTCTAACCTCATTTCCACCCGCAAGTCAATGTTTTAAACCAGATGTTTCTGGTTTAAGATGTTTCTGGAAAGTATAGATTGGACAGTAGAACAAAATCTTACAAACTACATTTAAACAAGAGAAAGTTGTCTAGTCCTGAGACTTCATGCAAGTTACCTTCTCTGGGTCTCAATTCCTCATCTCTAAGAATACCTTCCCGGCTCTAAAAATCTATGCTACCTATGAGTGCATGATCAGATGTACTAACCAAAGATAACTTAGATCACAAGGGAAACAATTTATTTTGGGATTTTCTCCTCATAGGGAGCAGGGAGATAAAATATCATAAATGCCTGAATTAACTATTTATCTCAAGCTCTTAGAGATCTTTCATTCTATTAGCTGCTAAAAACAAAACACTAGAACACTTGCTCATAGAAAGCCCACAAATGACCTTTTTTTTTTTTAATTTTTTTTTTTAACAAATAAACTCTTAAATCCCAGTGGTCTGCAAGTAAGGGGGTAGTATTACACGATCACAAGTTCTAACCAACATTTCCTGCCTTAGTTAAGTTTGCTAATCTTCTGTATAAGGCATCTGAGTCACTCACTACTTTTACCCACCACCAGCCCAGGACCACAGTGGGGAGAGACCCACCACAGGAACTAATCCCGAGTAATAGAATTTAATGATTCAAGGTGCAAAGCTGCAGGAGTGCCTATGTAGGGTTCAAAGTCTTAGCAGTGAAATTTTTAAAAAAATTTTTATTTCACTTCCTCTTAATTCTCAGCATGCATCAAGATACAAGTAATATAAATACTAAAAAAATTAAATGTAGAGCACTAAATTTACAAAGGGTAGAATTAGAATTGTGTTTAACTCGAATTCTTTTAATAAATAATGTATTTTCAGAAAAAAATGCTAACCTGATTTTTAATGATCACTATAAAATGATTGTTGATTTAAGAAAAGGAAACTTTACTTTTAAAATAAGTGAAGTGTTTAAAGTCAAAGTTACTTTTAAATTTGTAAATGTGCAATTTGACTATAGGTATAAAAGGTAAAATAATCAGTTATTGCATTGCCTCTTAAAAATCTTAACTTATTCGGCAAGACGCACTTTTACCAAGAATTTTTTCCACTTACTTTCTTCCCCCACTTTTCTAGAGGAATCATCACTTTCCAGAAGAATACTGCACCAATGGGGAGGCATGAAACAAGTATGGTAAGACAAAGTTAATTATTTATTGGTAGGGGCGAGAAGAGGTGAAAGACACTGTATGCATTAAACAGAATGGGAACCCAGCAGTCACAGTCAGACAAAAGGTCTGATTAATTCACTGCTTACAAAGTGGAGCAATGAAAGATGCATAATGCTACAAAACTGAAAAAGAGCCAAAATCCTAGCTACCAATTTCTATTTTCAGGGTAAAATTTTTTTCTATTTTTGTAACCAACAGAAATGATTACTCTTAGAGGGTGAGGAGCGGTAGAGTGGATGGGAACTAGGTTAGGAGGAAGACTTATCAGGTATATCTTTTTGCAGCACTTTGACATTTGAACCACATAAATGTATAACAAAAGCAAAATTAGGTTAAAAATAAACCTCTTTTTTTATTCTGATGTCATAGGTTAAAAAATAAGCATCTCTTTTTCATTCTTATGGTCAGTAGATTAAAAAATAAACATCTCTTGTTCATTCTGATGTCATCATGTACTTGAGTTGAGCTAATTTAATTTACCTTCTTTCATTTCAGATGAAGTTAGTTTTGTAGCATCCTAACAAATTGGTTTTCCTCAGCATAAAACTGGGACCAGCTAAAAGACTGTACACAGTGAGTACCAGGTCTATTTCTCTTGTACCCCCAAGTGCCTAATCCTAGCCCTGAAAAACTCAACTGACTACATTTTTTTAATGAGAGAAGCAGCTCTTGATGGCACTTGCACAAAATAAAGTTCAATAACATTTGTTCACTAAATGATGGATAGCTTTTCCCTTCTGAAAACAGAGAAACATTAAGGTTAAAATGCCTGTTCCTCCTTATTACTTTTTCTCATCTGCTAGAAGCAAAAGAAAGAGAATAAGCGAAGAGCTTGGGTTAGGGGAACATGAGGTCATGGAGAACTACAGCTAATTCAGTTTGGACAGCAAAACATGCAGTGAGCCACAGAATGAAGTTAGGAAGACCTTTAGACACACTTCACTTCTGTTTTCCTTTGGATTTTGAAGGCTAGGATTATTATGAAGGACAGGTGCCTCATCTGAGCTCTCTAGCCTACCCTCTTTCATTATGGCTTAAAACCTCAATGATGCATCTCCAAAAGCAAAATTTCAGAGCCCACAAAGAAGACTGGTGGGAGAGGCAGATACAGAGATAGCATCAGCTGGAAGTCTCCTTTCCCAACATCAGGGTCCACAGGTAACTCAGGGGTCACCCAGCTACCTGGGGAATCCTGCTCCTCAAATGAAGTCAATGGGAAAGACCAGGCCAAAAAAGATCCCAGGAGCCTACTCAAAGAAATGAAAGCACCCATCAAATATAGGCAGCCTGATAGCCTACAGTAATGTCTTTCCTTTAGCTTTCCCCAAAGAAATCACCCAATATGAGCCAGAGTCAGTCTCCCCAGCACTGCCTAGAGTCCCATATTAAATCACATTCTGACGCACATTCAAGCACAGTGTTACACACAGAATAAGGCACGGCACACAGCACAAAAAAACCTCACAGACATGCTTTTTCTCTTTTTAAGCGAAAAAGAAACTAGACGGCAAGAGAAAGCTTACCTTCTAAACGTGAGAAAAAGAATAAAACAAAAGAACAAAAAAAGATGCATAAAGAAGTCATAACAGGGAAGTGAAAGTTGTCAACTATGCAAAAGCAAAATTAAATAAAATATCAGAGTTAAAAGGATTTTACCATATAGATTTAAAATACAGTCTATTCAAGAACTTCACATCAATGAGAAAATGTCTCTGTAAATAAATCCATAGTTAAAATAAGCTAACTTACTCTATATAATTAAATTAGCTTTCAGGGCAACAAGAGAGAGGGCTGGTGATTTCAGGTCCCAGCTTTTACATTACCTTATAGATCCCGGAGAACATACCGTTCTACTGAGCACCCAACGGAAGTCATACTACCAAATCCCTTCTTTAGTTGACTACCAGCCTTCTGGCTGGCCCTGGAGACATTGGGGTCACACATGGGAAAGCTAGATCTTGGGGACAGTGTGTTCCCCCCACTGCCTACATCTTGGGCTCCTACAAGGAAAGTATAAACCCAAGTATCTCTGTTCCCCTGGACCTGAAAGCTTGGTTCACAGTCATTAAACAGGGAGCAGCAGACCACAGCAGCAGCAACACAAAACCACTGCTAACGGGCTCTAGAAGGAATCTGCCAGCCTCTCTGGGGTCCTAAAAGAGATTCCAGACAAAGGGTGAAGGGATCCCTCAAACTACCTGACCAATGTGAAGATTAATATTTTAATTAAACCTTCCTTGGGGAAAATGGAATGATCAAGGGACACATCTAGAAATGCCAAGAGTTTCCTCTGTAGATTTCTCTGGATCAAAGATTGGTTAAAGAAAAGTTTTCCATAAAGTTCAGAATTACAGGCATATCTGTATCTTACTTAGTCAGCTGGGAAGAACCACCCATATACAAGGCAGAGCTCCCATCCACGGGAATATACTCTTCCACCAGTCCAACCAATGAGACTCCAGCCTGATGGAAAAGCTATAAATCTCAGCTTTAAACCAGTATCTACCCCACATGCCTATTTACTTGTTCCACCTTAGAACAAAGGAAATTAGCAAAGATAGCAAGTAACCCATGAAACAAAAACGAAGAAGAAATTACTTTTACAATATCTCAGTACTCTTATGCTACAAAAATTACAAGATAAAGTATGAGACAGGTGCCAATCAAAACCCCCAGCCGGGGAGAGTGGGGGATTTTGCTTATTTCTCCACTAAGAACACTTACCTTGCTAGCCCAGGCATCTTCATCCCAAGAGGTGAGTTGTAACACACGAATTATCTCATTAATTTCAGCACTCATTTTTTCTACAGTAAAATTGCGATTTTTTAAAGCTTCCTCTATGCCTTGGTTTTTTGAGTTTTTAGTTGTTACAAAAATCTTCATAGCTGTAAAAATAAAAGATCAGAAACTAAGCTTGGAATTTAATCTTGTTGTATAACAAAATTCACAAAAGATGTTCTACACTTTGGATGTTTTGGGCTTTTAAGGTCCTAAAATGAATATACAAAACAAACACTACAAGTTTGACAATAAAGTTCCAACATTAGCAACCTTTATTGTAAAAATAAAAAATAAAAAGAAAACTCAAGGTACAAAGACACCATCACAACATGATTAAGTAACTAATTTAACCTGCATATGCTGATGACCTGCAATCACAAAATATCTAATATCCTTCTAAATCAGTTATCATCCTGGCCCTCACCCTGGCTCCATTTACTACAAACCTAATGGGACAATATGAAAACTGTCAGTAATACTCTGAATGGCGTATCCTGCCGCCCCTGATCCCAGCAGAAGATCCCAAGATGCCAAGTTTATCATCCAAGATTTCCCTCAACATGTAGCTTGGATTTGCTAACCCCCAAACATAAAGAAGAAAAAAATAATGTCTGGGCATGGTGGCTCACGCCTGTAATCCCAACACTTTTGGCTCGATCTCAGCTCACAGCAACCTTCGCCTCCTGAGTTCGAGCAATTCTCCTGCCTCAACCTCCTGAGTAGCTGGGATTATAGGCGTCTGCCACCAATCCTGGCAAATTTTTGTTTTGTTTTGTTTTGTTTTTAGTAGAGACAGGGTTGGCCAGGCTGGTCTCGAACTCCTGACCTCAGGTGATCCACCCACCTCGGCCTTCCAAAGTGCTGGGATTACAGGAGTGAGCTACTGTGCCCAGCCTCCTCAACTCTTATACTCATATGTCCTTTTTTAGCTACTACTTGAAACACCAAAGCAGGTAGCTGGAAGTCACAATGACATGAGTCACCAGATTTTTATAATAAAGTTGCCTTCTGAGAAATAACTAATTAACCCACAACTTGACTAAGATAATTCATATAAACCATGAGATGTGTGACATATACTAGACACTCAATAAGTGCTACTCCCTTTTGCTAGTCTAGAGAGCAGCTACCATGTTTGCATTTCAGGGTGCTGCCCAATGGGAAAGTAGTCTCAGCTGGTGACTAAAGAACTGATCTACTCATGATGTAAAGAACAGTTAAATATCTTTTAGGAAAAACTGGATTAATACACACTAAAAAGGGCTCTGAGTTCATGTCTTTATCGTATGATGCTCTATAATATCCATTCCAGCTCCTAATTATTTTTCTATAACACAAAGGTGTGAAAATTGAATATCCTAGGCTAGAGTTTATAGAGGAGAGTCCACCTCCCAGGAAAGGGGCTTGTTAGAGCTTTAGGAGAACAGAATTAGGCCACAGGAAGGCAATTTCAAACAAAGAACAGGAGAAGGACAGCATTAGAGAAGAAGACTGGTTCTCAGCCAATCAGCTACAGCCATCATGTGATAACCAATCAATGAGGTCTCATTTTTACCTAGGCTGAAGGACATGCAGTGAAGCCGCAAAAGAAAATGAACCTCAGGCCAGGAGCCATGGCTCATGCATGTAATCCCAGCACTTTGGGAGGCTGAGGCAGGCAGATCACGAGGTCAAGAGATCAAGACCATCCTGGCCCACATGGTGAAACCCCATCTCTACTGAAAATACAAAAATTAGCTGGGCGTGGCAGCTACTCAGGAGGCTGAGGCAGGAGAATCACTTGAACCCAGGAGGTGTAGACTGCAGTGAGCTGAGATCGCACCACTGCACTCCAGCCTGGCAACAGAGTGAGACTTTGTCTAAAAAAAAAAAAGAAAAGAAAAGAAAGGAAAAAAAAAGAAAATGAACCTCAGAGTTTAGAACATGCTAACATTTTTTCCCCCTTATAAAATAAAGTACAGGCAGGAAGTACCTGAAATGAGAACTGGCAGCAACTCTTTCACGGTGTTCATTGAGTTCACCAACATCACTCGGTGCTCCTGGTGAGTCAGCTCCTGCTGTCTCTCGTCAATCATCTTGGCCATCTTAGTCATTCCTGGGGCACAAAGAAGAAATTGTGCAGGGTGAGTAGTGAAACAATCCAGGGTCTGGCTTTCTCAGTCTAAATCCATTATGAAATACTATGAAAGTTCAAACCGATTGCTCACTTATTTAAACAACAGATACCATCACTGAACTCTAATTTACGCAACATTACGCTTTTCAATGAAAGTAATGTATTAAATGTAAACACTAAATGTGATAAACATTTTCATATTTTGATATAAATACATTCACAAATATTAAACATCTAAATGAATAAATATATATTTATTAAAAAGAAATTCACAGGTAAGGGAAAAACATTTTGCCAGGCTTCTATGCATACAGGTTTCATGCCATGTCTCTGAACTCTGTGCTAAAAATCTCACATGGGCCTAGTACTGAATCTAGTGGCTGAAAAAAGTTCTAAGAATGACAATGATATGTTTTGTTTTCATCTTTCTATTTTTCTGTACTTTCCAATTTGCCCAAAATAAGCATGTACTAGTTTTATAATTAGAAACAAATAGAAATATTATAAAAATAATTATAGGGATGACAGTGTTGGAAAGCATCTGGTGTTTTGGAATCACTCTGCTAGCACTTTTTGTTTATGTTGGTTGTTTTTCAAAGGCGCTATGTGATTCTCTAAAGCTTTGATTTTCAAATTACTCCTAGGATTTCTCAAGTTGTCTCACAGACCATCAAGACCAAAGAGAAGCAGAGGTAGGGCTGCTCCTGCTTCACCTAAAGTAGCTCATTTTGTCGTTTTTTGTTTGGGGATTCTGTATAAGATTCCATTTGGGGAAATATAATTTTTGCCAGTATTATGAGAAATTTTAAGAGGACTACTCTAAAGCCACCAGAGAAACCTATTTCCAGGTGATCTTCAGTGATGGCTCAAATTCTTAACTGCCATTAAGTTTTACAGAACACCTACACTGGAACCTCATAAAAATGCTATTAATTAAAAATCAACATTTCACATAAAACAAATGAATTTTATAAAGTGGTAAAAATCAAGTTAAGCAAGTGAAACATCTAACATATCTTGTCATTGGTCTCATTCATACTTTAAAGACCCTCAAGTTCATGTTATATGTCTGTAACATCAAAAGCTGGTATCCGTTTATGTATTTTGAATATTTAATGCTCAGATGCCTGAATAATCATTTCAAAATAAGATTTAACCACAATAGCTCTTCTCTCCTTCTAGGTCTGATTATATTATGCAGCCTTGGGTTAGGGCATGAATCCATAATAGTAGGCAGGCTAATTAGCAAGCTAAGAGGTCATAAAGAACTACAGGCCAGCTGGCAGACAGTGAAGGAATGCTGTGTAATGTGGAATGGAGAGGTCAGGATGCAGGATGGCCTTCAGCATTACAGTAACAGAAAAGTATTTCCTACATTCTCCAGTAGCAGTATTTGCAATGTTTGGTTTAGTTCGTTTGACAAGGCCAGGATATATAGAAAGCAGATTCAGATACCAGAGATGACATCACCTCAAAGCACAGCATTAGCTCCATCAACAGAGCAGACACCTGAAAGCCCAATGCATCTTCACCTATCTTCTGCAAAAAGTAGGAAGAGGGTATACCCTTTCCTTTGGCTCCAACATGGACAATCCTTTAAAAATATTATAGAAATTGGATATAACTAACCTGGCCCAAGATTCTTTGTGTAAGTGACCAAATCTTCCATAGTCTCCACCACCTCTGCCACTGTAAGATATTCCAAAATTCCTTTGCAAACTCTAATAATTTTACGGACCTGAAAATATATTTCAGAGTATTCAATCACATGAGTGGACAACTAGCAAACACGGTAACACAGATGTGCAGCATTCAACATATTTTCATTCTAAACAATCATCAATCTTCCATTATTATCTTCAAGAGTAGGCTTTTTGTCTCAGATTGCCTACCTCAGCCTCATCGAAGGTAAGGAGCAGGTCTGATGTTCCAGAGAGGATGCCCCTTGACCCATCAATTAGATAATCTCGAGCAGGCACTGAGTAAGGGTCTGACTGAAGCATCTGAGCTGCCTGGACAAGCTTGGTGCAAGCATTCTCAACCCTATAGGGAAGAACACAGGTTAACACACTGGCAGAACCACACAGAAGAATACCATATGCAAATGCAAAGAGAGAATATGCACATAAATTCACAAGTTTTTTCCCTACATGAAAAATAGCCAAGACCAATTGATAATAGGACCTACGTTTTTAGATTTTAACAATGTAGGCAGGGCACAGTGGCTCATGCCTGTAACCCCAGCATTTTGAGAGACCCTGTTTCAAAAAGAAAATTACAAAATTACAGGTAAAAGCAGCACATTCATTCAGTGCACTGCCCTTATTCTTTATTTCCTAACAACAAAAAATGATGAGAAAACACCTGGGCTCTTTGACTTTAGGTTGCTCTATCTCTGTAATGCCTGTGTTTCCTTATTCCTCCCCACCCTATACACACTGCCATTAAAAGACAATGCACAAAGAACTGAAATCCTTCAGTTCTTTGCTGAAATGTTAGATCATTTTCAGATCTAACATCTGGAAATAAAATGCCAAAGCATGGTGTTAAGTGAAATTTAATAACTAAACAAAGCAAAGGAATAGGAAGAAACACGAAGAAAAAGTATGAGGCAGTGCATAAATTTCTCACTCATTCATCTAGCTAAATAAATTTGTTTGATAAATCCATTGGACCATTTGAAAATATATTGTTAAAAGAAAATAAAAACAAAAATTAAAAAATTAAAATGAAAATATATTGTTAATTAAAGGTCTCTATTATTAGTAACTAAGCCAGTTATTAATAGTTTAATATTAATATAAGTAACCAGGTCAGCCAAAGGTTGAGTGGTAGGAGGGGAGCTGGGGAGGGATTCATTTAAAAGAGGAACCCAAAATGCATACACCAAGTATTCTGTTTGCCTTCCTTGTACTAATAATATGTATTCATTCATTCATTCAATTATTCATCCCCACAAAGTTGAAAATAACCTAATAGATCATCTCCTCTAGTCTCATATTCAATATAGCCATTATGTTGTGACTGACTAACTTACAAAGATGAGTTAAAATTATCTTAATTTTAATTAGCTTAAAGTTAAATTGTAATTAGCTTAAAGTTAAAATGCTTAGCCAGAATTAAACATTCTCATTTGAAAACATAGAAAACGTCACCTGCAAATAAAAGCCTATCTCACCAGATTCTTTTGAGGATAAATGAAGTAATACAGAAACTCCACAAGTTTAAAGCAGTATTACATTGTTAACAAGTTGAATTAAACCAACTTATGAATTTCAACTACATAAAAAGCACTGGGCTGTGGACACTGTAGGTATGTATATAAAGATGTAAAAAGCACTATTCTAACTCTCAAGGAGCATACTTTACTAAGGCAAGACACAAACATTGGCAGAATAAGCCAATACATGGCTGGGCGTGGTGGCTCATGCCTGCAATCCTAGCACTTTGAGAGGCCAAGGCGGGCAGATCACTTGAGGTTGGGAGTTCGAGACCAGCCTGGCCAACATGGTGAAACCCCGTCTCTAGTAAAAATACAAAAATTAGCCTGGCATAGTGGTGGACATCTGTAATCCCAGCTACTCAGAGGCAGGAGAATCAGAGGTGGAGGTTGCAGTGAGCCGAGATCATGCCACTGCACTCCAGCCTGGGTGACAGAGTTAGACTCTGTCTCCGAAACAAACAAACAAACAACAACAACAACAAAAACATAAGGCAGTACATAATAAATATCAGTGAAGGGCAAGACCTGTTTGATGTGGCTTTTGATCGGGCTTAGAGGACTGGATATTTTGTTCTTTTTAATTTTAAAATTAAAATTTCAATTTGATTTTAAATATATAATATATATACATACATATTACACAAGCATATACACATATTTAAAACCAAAAGGGCATACAATGAGAAATCTCTTTCCCGTCACTATCTTCCATGCACTCATTCCATCCCACTTGCAACCAATACTGAGTTTCCTCCAATGTTGTATTGCCTCTGTATGTAAATGTCTTCACAAAACATTTCAGGCCTCAAAGAAACAAAAATATACATTTCCCCCTTTTTTACACAAATAGGATCATACTATGTACACTTGCTGCATTCTGCTTTTTACACTTAGGTGTTGTTCTATTAAAAGTACATAAAGAGGGCCGGGCGTGGTGGCTCACACGTGTAATCCCCGCACTTTGGGAGGCCAAGGCGGGTGGATTACTTTAGGTCAGGATTTCGAGATCAGCCTGGCCAACATGGTACAACCCTATCTCTACCAAAAGTACAAAAATTAGCTGGGCATGATGGCGGGGCCCTGTAATCCCAGCTACTGGGGAGGCTGAGGCAGAGAATCGCTTGAACCCAGGAGGCGGAGGTTGCAGTGAGCATGCCACTGCACTCCAGCCTGAGCAACAGAGCAAGACTCCAAAAAAAAAAAAAGAAAAAAGAAAAGAAGAAGAAAAAAAAAGAAAGAAAAGTACATAAAGAGCCTCCTCCTACTTTTATAAAGCTACATAATAGCCCAGTCTAATAGTTATTAGCCTGCTGTAATGAATCACCTTGAATACATGTAATTTTACCGTGTATGTCTGTAGGATACATTCTAGATATAAAATTGCTGAGTCAAAGGTATGCATATGTATAATTTTTAACAAATGTTGCCATGTTGCAATCTGCAGAAGTTATACTAAACAGTTCTTGCCTTCTCACCAATTCAAATTTTGGATCTTCACCAATAATAAACCAAAATTGGATCCAAACACAGTTTCTTTTCAATTGAGGTGAAATTCATGTAACATACAAATAACCATTTCAAAGTGTACAATTCAGTAGCATTTAGTGTATTCACAGTGTTGTGCAACCACTGCCTCTCTCTAGTGCCAAAACTCTTCATTATCTCAGTAAAACAGGCAATACTCATTAAGTAATAACTCCCTATTTTCTCCTTCTCCCGTCCCCTGATAACGGCTAATCTGCTTTCTGTCTCACTGGATTTGCCTATTGTGGAAACATCATACAAAAGAATTCATACACTATGTCTGGCTCCTTTCATTTAGCATGTTTTTGAGGTTCATCCAAGTTGTAGCCTGTATCAATACTTCATTCTTTTTTCATGGCTGAATAATCATATTCCATTGTATGGATATGCCAGTTTGTTTACCCATTAATCTACTTATGAACATTTGAGCTGTCTACACCTTTTAGCAATTATGAATAATGCTGCTGTAATGTTTTCATTTCTCTTAGTTATATACCTAGGAGAGGAATTGCTGGTTTATATAGTAATTCCATGTTTAACTTTTTTGAGAAACCACCAAACTATTTTCCAGCACTGTGCCATTTTACATAAGGGCTCCTAATTCTCCATATCCTCACCAACGCTTGTTATTTTATTTTTTTAAATAAAAGCCACCCTAGCAGGTGTGAAGTGGTATCTCGTTATGGCTTTGATTTGCAATTCCTTTTTTTTTTTAACTTTAGCAGTTTTATTTATTTTATTTTATGTATTTTTTTATTTTATTATTATACTTTAGGTTTTAGGGTACATGTGCACAATGTGCAGGTCTGTTACATATGTATCCATGTGCCATGTTGGTTTGCCGCACCCATTAACTCGTCATTTAGCATTAGGTGTATCTCCTAATGCTGTCCCTCCCCCCACCCCACAATAGTCCCCGGAGAGTGATGTTCTCCTTCCTGTGTCCGTGAGTTCTCATTGTTCAATTCCCACCTATGAGTGAGAACATGCGGTGTTTGGTTTTTTGTCCTTGCGATAGTTTACTGAGAATGATGGTTTCCAGTTTCATCCATGTCCCTACAAAGGACACGAACTCATCATTTTTTATGGCTGCATAGTATTCCATGGTGTATATGTGCCACATTTTCTTAATCCAGTCTATCGTTGTTGGACATTTGGGTTGGTTCCAACTCTTTGCTATTGTGAATAGTGCCACAATAAACATACGTGTGCATGTGTCTTTATAGCAGCATGATTTACAGTCCTTTGGGTATATACCCAGTAATGGGATGGCTGGGTCAAATGGTATTTCTAGTTCTAGATCCCTGAGGAATTGCCACACTGACTTCCACAATGGTTGAACTAGTTTACAGTCCCACCAACAGTGTAAAAGTGTTCCTATTTCTCCACATCCTCTCCAGCACCTGTTGTTTCCTGACTTTTTAATGATGGCCATTCTAACTGGTGTGAGATGGTAACTCATTGTGGTTTTGATTGGCATTTCTCTGATGGCCAGTGATGATGAGCATTTTTTCATGTGTTTTTTGGCTGCATAAATGTCTTCTTTTGAGAAGTGTCTGTTCATGTCCTTTGCCCACTTTTTGATGGGGTTGTTTGTTTTTTTCTCGTAAATTTGTTTGAGTTCATCGTAGATTCTGGATATTAGCCCTTTGTCAGATGAGTAGGTTGCAAAAATTTTCTCCCATTCTGTAGGTTGCCTGTTCACTCTGATGGTAGTTTCTTTTGCTGTGCAGAAGCTCTTTAGTTTAATTAGATCCCATTTGTCAATTTTGGCTTTTGTTGCCATTGCTTTTGGTGTTTTAGACATGAAGTCCTTGCCCACGCCTATGTCCTGAATGGTATTGCCTAGGTTTTCTTCTAGGGTTTTTATGGTTTTAGATCTAACATGTAAGTCTTTAATCCATCTTGAATTAATTTTTGTATAAGGTGTAAGGAAGGGATCCAGTTTCAGCTTTCAAATATGGCTTGCCAGTTTTCCCAGCACCATTTATTAAATAGGGAATCCTTTCCCCATTTCTTGTGTTTGTCAGGTTTGTCAAAGATCAGATAGTTGTAGATATGCAGCATTATTTCTCAGGGCTCTGTTCTGTTCCATTGATCTATGTCTCTGTTGTGGTACCAATACCATGTTGTTTTGGTTACTGTAGCCTTGTAGTATAATTTGAAGTCAGGTAGCGTGATGCCTCCAGCATTGTTCTTTTGGCTTAGGATTGACTTGGTGATGCAGGCTCTTTTTTGGTTCCATATGAACTTTAAAGTAGTTTTTTCCAATTCTGTGAAGAAAGTCCTTGGTAGCTTGATGGGGATGGCATTGAATCTATAAATTACCTTGGGCGGTATGGCCATTTTCATGATATTGATTCTTCCAACCCATGAGCATGGAATGTTCTTCCATTTGTTTGTAACCTCTTTTATTTCATTGAGCAGTGGTTTGTAGTTCTCCTTGAAGAGGTCCTTCACATCCCTTGTAAGTTGGATTCCTAGGTATTTTATTCTCTTTGTAGCAAATTTGCAATTCCTTAATGATCAATGATGGTGAACATCTTTTCATGTGCTTGTTGTCCATTTCTACATCTTTTATGGAGAAATGTCTATTCAATTAGGCCCATTTTTCAATTAGGTTGTCTTTTGGGGCTGAGTTGTAAGAGTTTCTTAGATAAGCTAGTTATTAAACTCTCATCAGAAATACAATTTGCAAATGTTTTTTTCCCAGTCTGTAGGTTATCTTTATTCAATATAGTGTTAATTTCCATTGAGGTTGAGGATTTTCATAGTTTTTAAGTTACAAAATAAAATAACACATGTAAAAGATTGTATAAATCTTAATTCAAACAAACACCATCTACCTAAAAGTCAATAATCATTTTATGCCAGGTGCAGTGGCTCACGCCTGTAATCCCAGCACTTTGGGAGGCCAAGGTGGGCGGACTGAGGTCAGGAGTTCGAAACCAGCCTGGCCAACATGGTGAAACCCCGTCTCTACTAAAAATACAAAAATTAGCTGGGCATGGTGGCAGGCACCTGTAATCCCAGCTACACAGGAGGCTGAGGGAGGAGAACCAGTAGAACCCAGGAGGCAGAGGTTACAGTGAGCCAAGATCATGCCACTGCACTCCAGCCTGGGCAATGGAGTGAGATTCAGTCTCAAAAAAAAAAAAAAATCATTTTATAAAATAGTACCAGGTACTTTAGAACCCCACCTTAACCAAATCCTCCTGCCTATTCTCCAGAGATAATTATTGCTCTGAATGTTGTTAATTATTTTCTTTATACTTTTACCACCTATATAGGTATACATACCTAAGCAACTTTTTGTTGAGTTCTGCCTATATTGGAACTTAAGCGGAATCATACTGTTATGCATGCTTCTGTGACTGTTCTTTTTGTTCAACATTATAATGTTCAGTCCATCATGTTAACAACTGTAGCTACTATATTGCATTCCCCTGTAAGAATATACCAAAATTGGCCAGGCATGGTGGCTCACGCCTGTAATCTCAGCACTTTGCGGGGCTGAGGCAGGCGTTCAAGACCTGCCTGACCAACATGGAGAAACCCTGTCTCTATTAAAAATACAAAATTAGCTGGGCGTGGTGGCACATGCCTGTAATTCCAGCTACTCGGGAGGCTGAGGCAGGAGAATTACTTGAACCCGGGAGGCGGAGGTTGCGGTGAGCTGAGATCGTGCCACTGCACTCCAGCCTGGGCAACACAGCAAGACTCCATCTCAAAAAAAAAAAAGAATATACCAAAATTGATTTGCCCATTCTACCTCTGCTGGATGTTAGAGGTGTTCTAGGTTCTTCTTTCTGTTATTAGTGTTACTGTGTCCGGAATTGGTGGGTTCTTGGTCTCACTGACTTCAAGAATGAAGCCGCGGACCCTCGCAGTGAGTGTTACAGCTCTTAGGGTGGCGCGTCTGGAGTTTGTTCCTTCTGATGTTCGGATGTTTTCGGAGTTTCTTCCTTCTGGTGGGTTCGTGGTCTCGCTGGCTCAGGAGTGAAGCTGCACACCTTCGCGGTGAGTATTACAGCTCTTAAGGCGGCGCATCTGGAGTTGTTTGTTCCTCCTGGTGGGCTCGTGGTCTCGCTGGCTTCAGGAGTGAAGCTGCAGACCTTCGCAGTGAGTGTTACAGTTCATAAATGCAGTGTAGACCCAAAGAGTGAGCAGTAGCAAGACTTATTGCAAAGAGCGAAAGAACAAAGCTTCCACAGTGTGGAAAGGGACCCCAGCGGGTTGCCACTGCTGGCTCGGACAGCCTGCTTTTATTCTTATCTGGCCCCCACCCACATCCTGCTGATTGGTAGAGCCTAGTGGTCTGTTTTGACAGGGCGCTGATTGGTGCGTTTACAATCCCTGAGCTAGACATAAAGGTTCTCCACGTCCCCATCAGATCAGTTAGATACAGAGTATGGACACAAAGGTTCTCTAAGGCCCCACCAGAGCAGCTAGATACAGTGTCAAACGGTACGTTCACAAACCTCCGAGCTAGACACAGGGTGCTGATTGGTGTGTTTACAAACCTTGAGCTAGATACAGAGTGCCGATTGGTGTATTTACAATCCTTGAGCTAGACATAAAGGTTTTCCAAGGCCCCACCAGAGTAGCTAGATACAGAGTGTCAACTGGTGCATTCACAGACCCTGAGCTAGACACAGGGTGCTGATTGGTGTATTTACAATCCCTGAGCTAGACATAAAGGTTCTCCACATCTCCACCAGAGCAGCTAGATACAGAGTGTCAACTGGTGCATTCACAAACCTCGAGCTAGGCACAGGGTGCTGATTGGTGTGTTTACAAGCCTTGAGCTAGATACAGAGTACCAATTGGTGTATTTACAATCCTTGAGCTAGACATAAAGGTTCTCCACATCTCCACCAGACTCAGGAGCCCAGCTGGCTTCACCCAGTGGATCCTGCACCAGGGCTGCAGGTGGAGCTGCCTGCCAGTCCCAGGCCATGTGCTCGCACTCCTCAGCCCTTGGGTGGTCGATGGGACTGGGTGCCATGGAGCAGGGGGTGGCGCTCGTCGGGGAGGCTCGGGCCGCACAGGAGCTCATGGAGGGGGTGGGAGGCTCAGGCATGGCGGGCTGCAGGTCCCGAGCCCTGCCCTGCGGGAAGGCAGCTAAGGTCCAGTGAGAAGAAATCGAGCGCAGCACCGGTGGGCTAGCACTGCTGGGGGACCCAGTACACCCTCCACAGCTGCTGGCCCCGGTGCTAAGTCCCTCACTGCCGGGGGCTGGCAGGGCCAGCCGGCTGCTCCGAGTACAGGGCCAGCCAAGTCCACGCCCACCCGGAACTCCAGCTGGCCCGCAGGCGCCGTGCGCAGCCCCGGTTCCCACTCACGCCTCTCCCTCCACACCTCCCTGCAAGCTGAGGGAGCCGGCTCCCGCCTTGGCCAGCCCAGAAAGGGACTCCCACAGTGCAGCGGTGGGCTGAAGGGCTCAAGTGCGGCCAAAGTGGGAGCTCAGGCAGAGGAGGCCCCGAGAGCGAGCGAGGGCTGTGAGGACTGCCAGCACGCTGTCACCTCTGATTAATATGAATGATGGTGCTGTGAAAATTTTTATTCTGGCTCCTGGTACACATGAACAGAGTTTAGATTATATATCTAGTAACAGAAATACTAAATTACAGAAAATAAATATATTCAACTTTACCAGGGAATGACAAACTGCTTTCCAAAATGATTTTATCAATTGAATACTTCTAACAGCAGTATACAAACTTGATCCTCAACGTCTGAACTTTTAATATGCCAATCTGGTCAATGTGAAATGATAAACTATTGTGAATTTAACTTGCATATTTTTTTTTTTAATTTTGAGACAGGGTCTCGGTCTGTTGCCCAGGCAGCAGGTGCAGTGGTATAATCATGGCTCACTGCAGCCTCGACCTCCCGGTCACCTCCCACCTCAGCCTCTCAAGTAGCTGGGACTATAGGCACACACCATCATGCCCAGCTAATTATGTTTATTTTTTGTAGAGATGGAGTGTTGCCATGTTGCACAGACTGGTCGTGCAAGTGATCCATATCAGACTCCTAAAGTCTGCAATTGATCCATATCAGAATAAAGTCGTGCAATTGATCCATATCAGACTGGGCTCAAGCAATTCATCCATATCAGACTCCTAAAGTGCTGGGGGCCAGGCACAGTGGCTCACACCTGTAAACCCAGCACTCTGGGAGGCCGAGGTAGGTGGATCACTTGAGGTCAGGAGTTGGAGACCAGCCTGGCCATCATGGTGAAACACTGTCTCTACTAAAAATACAAAAATTAGCCAGGCATGGTGGCAAGCGCCTGTAATCCCAGCTACTTGGGAGGCTGAGGCAGGAGAATTGCTTGAACCTGGGAGGCGGAGGTTGCATTGAGCCAAGATTGCGCCACTGCACTTCAGCCTGAGCGACAAAGTGAGACTCAGTCTGAAAAAAAACAAAAGTGCTGGGATTATAGATTTGAGCCACTGTGCCCAGCCCTGCATTTTTCTTTTATTAATAAAACTGAGGATTGTTTGTTTGTTTCACTGTTTACTGGCCCCATGAGTTTTGATAGGTAGTGTTTTTGTCATTCATTTCTAATTGTCACTGTGATTTATTTAACACTGAATTGTTTGGGAATTTTAAAATATACTTCTACACATAAAGGACTCTTCTACTTATCTTCTGATCGTTGATTTATCATTCAAATGAGTTGTGTAGAAAATGTGGTCTTAAGGCACTAAAATATATTTAGGCTAGCTTCATGGCTTAACATGATTCATTTTTATAAATTTTCTATGTGTTATTGAAAAGAATGAGTGATCCAAATTTTAGGAAAAATATTTTTCCTAAAAGTGTCTTTTGACACTTAAGAGTGTCTTTGTGGACAGGCACAGTGGCTCATGCCTGTAATCTCAGTACTTTGGAAACCCAAGGCAGGAGGATCACTTGAGCTCAGGAGTTCCAGACGAGCCTGGGTAACAGAGCGAGACCTCATCTCTACTAAAAATTTTAAAAAAAATATGCAGGCACGGTGGCTCACACCTGTAGTCCTAGCTACTCAGGAGGCTGAGGCAGGAGGATTGCTTGAGTGCAGGATATCAAGGCTGTAATGAGCTATGATCATGCCACTGCACTCCAGTGTGGGTGACAGAGCTGGACCCTGTCTCAAAAAAAAAAAGTGTCTTTTATATGCTAATAAGATGACTAGTGGCTGGGGGACCCTAGACAGCTTCAAAACGGGAGCTGGTTCCAGAAACATCAAGGCATGGTCAGAGAATTTCTGAGTTAGTGAACACATCCGGGTGCTGGGAGGTGGTGCACCCAGGCAGCATGACAGCTTCCTCATCATATCTTGCCCTATGCATTTCTTCCATTTGGCTGTTCCTGGGTTGTATCCTTTATAATAAACTGGTAACTATTTGAGTAAAGTATTTCCGTGAGTTATGTGAGCCATTCTAGCGAATTATCAAACCCGAAAGCGGGGAGTTGTAGGAACTTCCAACTTTGTAGTAAAGTCAGACAGAAGTATGGGTATACCAGGCACCCAATACTTGTGACTGGTATCTGAAGTGAGGATAGTTTTATGGGACTAAGCACTTAAACTTGTGGAGTCTGACACTAACTCTGGATAGTTAGTGTCAGAATTGAATTGCGTTGCCGAATACCAAGTTGGTGTCGGAAGAGTTGGAAGACTGGTTGTTGGTGTGGAAAAAAAAAGCCATACATGTGGTATCAGAAGCGTTGAGTAAAAGCATCCCATTATTATATACATCAACGCTTATCTACATTTACCAACAAACTGTCCAGAATCTTGGCTCATCATTCCCTCTTGTATTTCAGGCTTACATCTGGGATCAGCTGACTTGTCTGAAGTACATTCTTTAGGATTTCCTCCAGTAAAAGTCTGCTGGTGACAAAATGTATCAGTTTTTGTTTGATAATGTCTATTTTGTCTTCATTCTTCAAAGACTATAGTAGTACAGAATTCTAAGTTGACAGTTATTTTGTTAGCAAACTGAGGGCATTATTTCACTGACATGGCAATGGAAGCAGGAGAGAAGGAGGTATGATGATGAAAGCAGAGACTGGAGTAATGTGGGGCTACAAGCCGAGGAAAGCAGGCAGCCTCTAGAAGCTGGAAAAGGCGAAGAAACAGAGTCTTTTCTAGAGTTTCCAGAAAGAATGTGGCCCTGCTGACTCACTTTGGACTTCAGGCTTCCAGAACTGTAAGATAATAAATTTGTGTTGTTTTAAACCACAAAGTTTGTGGTGACTTGTCACAGCAATAAGAGGAAACTCTCATCCAATCAAAAATTATCAGGTATACAAAAAGGCATGAAAATATGCCAATAATGAAGAGAAAAGTCAATCATTCAAAACCAACCTAGGGCCTGGTGTCATGGCTCATGCCTGTAATCCCAACACTTTAGGAGGCTGAGGGTGAGAGGAGGACTGCTTGAGGCCAGGAGTTCAAGACCAGCTTGGGCAACACAGGGAGACCCTGTCTTCTTTTTTTTAGACAAAGTCTGGCTGTGTTGCCCAGGCTGGAGTGCAGTGGTGTGATCTCGGCTCAATGCAACCTCCACCTCCTGGGTTCAAAGGATTCTTGTGCCTTAGCCTCCCAGGTAGCCAGGATTACAAGTGTGTGCTACCACACCACAGCTGGCTAATTTTTATATTTTTAGTAGCGACGGGGGTTTATCATGATGGCCAGGCTGGTCTCAAACTCCTGGCCTCAAGTGATCCACCCGCCTCAGCCTCCCAAAGTGTTGGGATTATAGGTGTGAGCCACTGCACCCGGCCAAGGAAGACCTTGTCGCTACAAAAAATTTAAAACTTAGCCAGGAACAGTGGTAAGTGCCTGTGGTCCCAGCTACTCAGGAGGCTGAGGTGGGAGAATCACTTGAGCCCAAGAGGCCAAGGCTGCAGTGGGCCATTATTGCACCACCACATCCCATACTGTGTGACAGAATAAGACACTGTCTCAAAACAAAACCAACCTAGAAATGACAAAGATGACAGAATCAGTAGATAAGAACATTAAAATGGTTATAACTGTACTCCACATGTTCAAAAAACAAAAGTAAAGACTGAGCTGGGCACAGTGCCTAATACCGTGGTCTGGGAGGCTGAGGCAGAAGGATTGCTTGAGGCCAGGAGTTCAAGGCCAGCCTGGGCAATATAGCAAGACTCCATCTCCACAAAAAAAAAAAAAAAAAAAATCAGGCCAGGCGTGGTGGCTCACACCTGTAATCCTAGCACTTTGGGAGGCTGAGGCAAGAGGATCTCTTGAGCTCAGGAGTTCAAGACCAGCCTGGGCAGCATGGCAAAACCCCATTTTTACAAAAAATAAAAAATTAGCCATGTGTGGTGGTGCACGCCTATAGTCCCAGCTACTCAGGAGACTGAGGTGGCTGGATCACCTAAACCCAGGGATGTTGAGGATGTAGTGAGCCGTGATTGTGCCACTGCACTCCAGCCTGGGCAACAGAGTAAGACCCCATCTCAAAAAAAAAAATTAAAAATGTAATGGCATGGTGTCGCACGCCTGTAGCCCCAGCTACTCTTGAGGCTGAGGTGGGAGGATCACTTGGGCCCAGGAGGTTGAGGCTGCGGTGGGCCATGATTGCACTCCATCCTGGGTGACCCAGCAAGATCCTGTCTCAAAAAAAAAAAAAAGTAGATTGGTTACACTAGTTAGATAAATGGAAGATAGAGAAAAAGACCCAAATAGAACAACTAGATATGAAAGATATGTCTGAGATATAAAAATACACTGTGAATTACTAGCAGATTAGATATTGCAGGGAAAAAAATAGTGAAATTGAAGTCATAGTAATAAAGACTATTCAAAATAAAACAGGGTGAAAAAAGATTTTAAAAAACAAATGGCATCAGTGATCTGTGGGACAACTCCAAGCAACCTAATATATGTGTAATTAAAGTTTCCAAAGGAGAGATGGTAGTGGTAGGGTAATATTTAAAGAAATTGTTTCCAGGGAACTTGAACATTTATGAAATTATAGCCAACAAACAAAAGCATCACCAACTACAAATCTTGTGATATATCTATTCATGAAATCCAGTTACTGTATAAGTTTTTCAAATTTGGGAAAAAAATGACAGGAATGACCATTATGGAGAAAGGAAACTGAAAAAGAAAAGAAATGGAAAAGGTTTACAGGAATAAAATTGATTATCACTAATGGTTCCCTTGTGTGGTAAAATGATAGGTCCATAACAGAGACTGAACCACTTTTTTATACAATAAGACATCTGATCTGCACATTAAAATTTAATGGCATTCGTAAAAGCCAAACAAATCCCACTAAGACTAACCAGCAGTCAGGAACAGGAAGAAGTCTGTCTTGTGTATGGAAAATTGGATTTTATTTAAACATTCAAGCTCCCTAGCTTCTTAAAGTGATCTTGTATATTTTAATAGAAATCTGAATTTTTAAAAAGTATTTAAAGAATGAAAGTAGGGATAAGGTCAGTTTCCTAAATAATTGTATATCTTTACTATATATTAATAATATTTAATTAGATACTTTAAATCAATCAACTAGTACTTCTCTCTCCCTTTGAATCTTCAACCTAAATTGCTAGAAAAAAATCTTATGCCATATATCAAATGGACCAATGACAGCCTTATGGGATCTCGACATATGCTCACTCATGACCCTCTAATACATTCTTCCCAGAATTACCACCTACTCTAATTTGAGACAATTTAGGAGAAGACCTTGAGTATGAGTAATTATTTTGTAAGAAAAAAAGAGCACAAATTCCTCAGTTCCATGTGATTTCAATTATCACTCACCAAGATGATTAAATGTATGCCAAATAAGAGGAAAATACATTTAGAGATTATAAAAAGACTACCACAAGTCTTTTTACTTCTTTTTCTTTTTCTTTTTTTTTTTTTGAGACAAAGTCTCGCTCTGTTGCCCAGGCTGGAGTGCAGTGGCGCAATCTCAGCTCACAGCAACCTCCGTTTCCTAGGCTCAAGCAATCCTCCTGCCTCAGCCTCCCAAGTAGCTGGAACTACAGGAATGCGCCACTATGCCCAGCTAATTGTTTTTGTATTTTGCGTAGAGATGAGGTTTCATCATATTGCCCAGGCTGGTCTCCAACTCCTGACCTCAAGTAATCCACCCCCTTCGGTCTTCCAAAATGCTGGGATTACAGGTGTGAGCCACCACACCCTGCCTAGAAGTCCTTTTTAAGGGTTCTTTTAGACTATATCCAGAAAAAGTGAGTTACTAAATTTTTTTTCTAGACAGGGTCTCGCTCTGTTACCCAGGGTGGAGTGCAGTGGTACCATCACAGCTCACTATAGCCTCAACCTCCCAGACTCAAGTGATCCTCCCACCTCAGCCTATCAAGTAACTGAGACCACAGGCACATGCCATCATGCCCAGATAATTTTTTATTTTTTATATTTTTTGTAGAGACAGGGTCTCACTATGTTGCCCAGACTGGTCTTGAACTCCTGGGCTCAAGTGATCCTCCCACCTCAGCCTCTCAAGTAGCTGAGACTATAGATGCACATCACCATGCCCAGCTAATTTTTTGTTTTGTACAGACAAGGTCTCCCTATGTTGCCCAGACTGGTCTTGAACTCCTGGGCTCAAGTGAACCTCCTGCCTTGGCCTCACAAAGTGCCAGAATTATAGGCATGAACCACTGTGCCCAGCCTAGTCACTAATCTTAAATTCCTTTAAATTCTTTCATATATTTATTCATCTAATATATTGGGGAACTATTACATGCTATGATTCCTAAAAATGGGAATATTTTTTAAAAGTCCTTACCTAAGAGGAACCTTGGTAGGAGGAGACAAGTACAAATCAGTCTTTAGAAGTATGTCCAGCGGGCTGGACACAGTGGCTCACACCTGTAATCCCAACACTTTGGGAGGCCAAGGCGGGCAGATCACAAGGTCAGGAGTTCGAGACCAATCTGACCAACATGGTGAAAACCCATCTCTACTTAAAAAATACAAAAATTAGCCAAGCATGGTGGCACATGCCCGTAATCCCAGCTACTCAGGAAGCTGAAACAGGAAAATTGCTTGAACCCAGGAGGTGGAGGTTGCAATGAGCCGAGATGGCACCACTGCACTCCAGCCTGGGTGACAGGGCGAGACTCCGTCTCAAAAAAAAAAAACAAAAAAAGTATGGGTGCAAAAGCAGGAGGAGATTTTTTCTTTTCTTTTTCTTTTCTTTTTTTTTTTTCTTTCGAAATGGAGTCTTGCTCTGTCACCCAGGCTGGAGTGCAGTGGTGCGATCTCAGCCCACTGCAACCTCTGCCTCCCATACTCAAGTGATTCTCAAGCCTCAGCCTGCCAGTAGCTGGGATTATAGGCATGCACCACCACGCCCAACTAGTTTTTGTATTTTTAATAGAGATGGGGTTTCACCATGTTGGCCAGGCTGATCTCAAACCCCCAAACTCAGGTGATCCCTAAGTGCTGGGATTACAGGTGTGAGCCACAGTGCCTGGCCTGGAGGAGTCATTTTTACCTAAGAGGTTAGGAATGTTGCGATGGAGAAGGTAACAACTACACTGCTCCTGCCTTGAGAAGCTCAGCACTACTTACAAAGATGATTCTCTTTGCAGCATCTCTTTGAGCTCTTTTTCCAGCAGATCTCTCTCTTTCTCTCTCACGCATACGCACGTGCACACACACACATACACACCCTTTCTGTGAGAAATAACCTGCACTTGCAATAGGCCTAGTTGGACTAAGGAGGGCAGCCTACCTTCACAAAGTGCAGGTAGCTCACTCTAAAGCCACACAATCTCAATCTACTTCTGTAAAAAGCAGTCATCCTATGTCAGCTCACTGGTTTAGCCGTGGAAAGGAGAGCTTCAGACAAAATAATATAAAGGAAATAGTGTGATTAAGTCTATTTAGACATATGGTCCATAATTTAAAACTGGAAAGCACTTGAAAACATTCACGTTCAACTTTCACTCCCACCAAAAAAAGAAAGTTGGGGAGGAGTGGAAGTAACTCATATCACATTCAGTGTTTTAATAAAAACAAAAAAAATTAAAACTGATCTTAGACAGTATAGCCTTTTAGGTTATAAATACTGTCAAAAAGACGCATTGTTTGCCTAAGAGTGAAGTACTATGGAACAGAACACTTGAAAATTTGATTTCATGGAGGTCACAGTTCCTGAAGCACACCCAGGGAAACAGGTGTCTACATCCCACGATCCCTGTTTTAGAGAGAGAGCTTGTTGCAGAGCCCACAAACATATCTGATCAAACAAGGCTATGACGACACTTGGGAGACGGGAAGGAAACAGGTGGAGGGAAGGAAGTGAGAACATGAGAAGCTGGTCAGTGAGGTTTTCTCCACCTGGCCACTGCACCCAGCACCTCCCTCACTGTCATCTCCAACCAGTCTGGCCCGGGTATAATTATGTGGCAGGCAAAATCAATTGTCAGGGCTATTCTTCCTCTTTTCTTAGCCCTTGTTGAGATCTTCCCTTCCCTTCTCATCCTGTCAGGGTCTTTCACACATCAAGAAAGGCCTAGATCACACTTCCCAGTCTGAGAAGCCCATCATATTTAAAAACGAAGAAGTGCCAAAACAGGTTCATAAAAGTGGTGGTCTATTTAAGTGCTTAAATTTAATATTTTAATTGCAATGATCAACTTTTGTCTGGGCTGGAGTGCAGTAGCACAATCATGGCTCACCACAGCCTTGGGTGGAGGCTCAAGTGATCCTCCTACCTTAGCCTCCCGAGTAACTGGGACTACAGGTGCATGCCACCACGCCCAGCTAATTTTTTGTATTTTTAATAGAGATGGGGTTTTGCCATGTTGCCCAGGCTGGTCTTGAACTCCTGGGCTCAAGCAATCCGGCCACCACAGCCTACCAAAGTGCTGGGATTACAACGTGAGCCACCACACCTGGCCATGAACAACATCTTTTAAAACTTCTTTTTTTCCTGTGACTACACACATGGCCTTGTTTGAAGATAATATTAAAGTCCAGACCCTTCACAATATAAGGCCTGAGTGAGAAGGCAGGGGTTTGGGGTACAGGCAGGCCCTCAAGCTCTCTCTGCCTTCTCGCATATTAAGAGCCTACCTTCAGCCAAAGATCGAAGTGAAAATGACTGCTAAGGCCCCCCAAATTATCCCTTCATTAGATATTTAAGATTTAAATTGTTAACCTAAGGAATGAACTCCAATATAAAATTTCAGGCATCAGCAACTGAGAGTTCAGCCATTCTAGTATCCTTCAAATAGGAAGTACTGCCTCTATCAATTCACTGGAATTTGTATATACATATGATTTTTTTTTAATAATAAAAATAGAGCCAGGGATGGTGGCTCACACCTATAATCCCAGCACTTTGGGAGGCTGAGGTGGAAGGATTGCTTGAGCCCAGGAGTTTGAGAACAGTAGACTACATAGCGAGACCCCATCTCTACGAAAAGTTTTTAAAAATTAACCGTGCATGATGGCATGTGCCTGTAGCCCCAGCTATTCAGGAGGCTGAGGGGAGAATTGTTTGATCCCAGAAGTTTGAGGTTACAGTGAGCTATGATCATGCCACTGTACTCCATCCAGCCTGGGAGACAGAGCAAGACTCCATCTTGAAGAAAATTTTAAATAATAATAATTTAGAAAATAATATATGTGAAGATTTCAAAAGACTCAAGAGATAGGTGAAGAAAGTTTTCTTTTCCATGTTAATATGAAGCATTTGGCACAGATTTTACTTTAAAACAGTAGAGATGGACGCATTCTGTGGCATACCAGTAATAGCTAATATGTTTTGCTCCTGGAGTTGCCATCTTGAGAAAAGTCAAGGATCCTCAGCCATTAGTCACTTAGAGACCTGACTGAAGGCCACAAGCATAGTTACAGTTTTTAGGAGGGAGTCAGGAACACAGAGTACAATGACAAGCTTTAATCTAATTCAAGTAGCAAGTATGCAGCACCAACTCACACGGGTGTACACTGTGTGATAATACTGAAACATGCTGTTCCAACCCTGTACTCCTACATTTAAAGATCCCACAGACCTCATCCACAAAGTATTCCTTTCCCTGTCCCAACTCTCTTAAAGTACAACATAATGCAAAGTGGCCTTCTTGTTCTTATCAAGGCCAAACAGTGATAGTACAGGACACTGCATGAGTACACCCAAAACTAAAAATAAAACCACAAGGATGCAGCTTAAATATATACAATTTCCATTTGTCAATTATATCTCAATAAAGCTAAGGGGAAAAATGAATTTTAAAAAATAACCCACAATGAGTCATATTGAAAACATTCAAAACATTTCAAGGGAAACACCAAACCCTTTGCTAGAGGATGTATACTAGATAACAAAGCCTAAACACACACACACACCCGACATGAGCACACACACACACAAAACCCACAGGCTCACTAAATTCTCTTATTTCAGATTATTGAGATTAGGAGGGTATGCAGCCAGTTTTGACTTCAAATAAAACAGGACTCTGTCCAAGTCAAGAGATAACTGAAGGGGAAGCAGCATGTTGGGAATGAATGGGAGAGGAACAAACGTTACAGCTGCCCAAGCTATACGTTCCTCAAGTCTTGGTAAGTAGTTTATTTTAAAGATAGTGTATGAGTCACAATCTTTAAATTCTTTAAAACCTGAGTAACTAGTCCTGTTCTTTCTCCCCTCTTCCCTTACTGTCTTGTCAAATCTAGCGTCAGTACAGATTCTGAGTGTGCAGAGTTCAATCAAGAACTCTGCTACCTCCTGGTCCATCAGCTCCACAGTCCTTCCTCCATCTTATACTAGGGTTACAGCAGAAATAGACTGAGTATACAAGCAAGAGTGTCTTACAGATACTAGTAGTTTTCAAATGTATGTTGATTCTGTTGTGATGAATAAAATTTTTAAATTATCTTAAAATATTACTAAACTGGCCAGGCATGGTGGCTAACGCCTATAATCCCAGTATTCTGGGAGGACTGACTGAACCCAGGAGTTCTAGACCCACCTGGACAACATAGTGAGGTCCCATCTCTAAAAAAAAAAATTTTTTTTTCTTCTAATTAGCCAGGTATGGTAGCATGCATGCGTATAGTCCCAGGTACCTGGGAGGCTGAGATGAGAGGATCACCTGAGCCCAGGAGGCTGAGGCTGCAATGAGTTGTGATCACACCACTACATTCCAGCCTAGGTGACATAGCAAGATCCTGTCTCAAAAAATTATATAAAATAAAATAAAATATTACAAAATTCACTGTATCATTTGTTTGTTTGTTTGTTTGTTTGTTTGAAATAGAGTCTCACTTTGTCACTCAGACTAGGGTGCAGTGATGTGATCTCCACTCACTGCAATCTCTGCCTCCCAGGTTCAAGCCATTCTCCCACCTCAGCCTCCCAAGTAGCTGGGATTACAGGCACTCTTCACCATGCCTGGATAATTTCTGTATTTTTAGTAGAGACGGGTTTCCACCATGTTAGCCAGACTGGTCTCGAACTCCTGACCTCAAGTGATCTGCCCACCTTAGCCTCCCAAAGTGCTGGGATTACAGGTGTAAGCCATCACACCCGGCCTGTATCTTTTTCTTTTTATGCATTTCTTAATCAACAAATAATTTAAAATCTCACTATTATTATTTTGTTGTTGGTTTTTTTGGTTTTTTTTTTTTTTTTTTTTTTTTTTTTTTGAGACATAGTCTCGCTCTGTCACCCAGGCTGGAGTGCAATGACGCAATCTCAGCTCACTGCAACCTCCACCTCCCAGGCTCAAGAAATTCTCCTGCCTCAGTCACCCAAGTAGCTGGGCCTACAGGCGTGCACCATCATGCCCAGCTAATTTTTGTATTTTTGGTAGAGACGGGATTTCACCATGTTGGCCACACTGGTCTTGAACTCCTGGCCTCAAGTAATCCACCTGCCCTGGCCTCCCGAAGTGCTAGGATTAAAGGCATGAGCCACCACGCCCAGCCTAAAATCTCACTATTATTACTTAAAGGTCCTTATGCTGAAAAAAGTAGGCAATCACTGTTCTACAGTAGAACGTAATAAAAGAGTTACAGGCGTGGCAACCTAAACACAAAATGAAGTGATAGATACAATAAGAGGATATTTTCACTTATGAAGAAAACTGGCAAAAACTAGGATGTAGATTAAAAGAAGAAGAACACAATCTGGAGAAACAAGCCAACAGGAGGCTAACGTCTATCAACAGTCATTCTAAAAAAAGATAATTAGCAACAAATAATTAACAGAATTCAGAACCCAGGAGAATCACAAACTTGTAACCACCTAACAATATTGCTTTGAAATATACAGAGCTAACACTGACAATTACAAGAAAAATAGACAGGTCTACAATTAGTATAGGAGATTTTTAACATATATCAATCATAAACTGATAGTTGAAACAGACAAATTAGGCTATAAAAAATTGGACTAGTAATATTTATATACTGACCTAATTAGTATAAATAGAACTCTATACCCAAGCAAAAGAGAATATACTTTCTTTTCAAGCACACATAAAAACTCCCTAGAACTGAGCTGTATGTAACAAAAGAATTTCCATGAATTGATATTATACCAACCATGTCTTTGGGTACAATACAATTATATTAGAAATATAACAAAAGATATTAAAAAGAATTTTGAAAACTTTAAAAAATTATTTTAAAGAATTTTTAAATACTCTAATTTAAAAATTAAAGTGGTGCATGCCTGTAGTCCTAGCACTTTGGGAGGTGGAGGTGAGTGGATCACCTGAGGTCAGGAGTTCGAGACCAGTCTGACCAACATAGTGAAACCCCGTCTCTACTAAAAATATAAAAATTAGCCAGGCATGGTGGCAGGCACCTATAATCTCAGCCACTCGGGAGGCTGAGGCAGGAGAATCGCTTGAACCCAGGAGGCAGAGGTTGCAGTGGGCCGAGATCATGCCATTGCACTACAGCCCAGGTGACAAAGCAAGACTCTATCTCAAAAAAGGAAAAAGGAAAGAAAGATTGAACATAAAGACTGAAATATTTAAAATAAGGTATTCAAATAATAAACTTGAGAAAAGTAAATAATAAATATGAGAAAAGAATTTAATGAAATAGATCTTTGTGGGAAAAGCTGGTAAGACAGATAAATCACTAACAAGAGCGATAAGAAAAAAAGACAAAGGCAGAAATAAGCAATACTGAATAGGAGTGTGATGTTCCCCTTCCTGTGTCCATGAGTTCTCATTGTTCAATTCCCACCTATGAGGGAGAACATGCGGTGTTTGGTTTTTTGTCCTTGCGATAGTTTACTGAGAATGATGTTTTCCAGTTTCATCCATGTCCCTACAAAGGACACGAACTCATCATTTTTTATGGCTGCATAGTATTCCATGGTGTATATGTGCCACATTTTCTTAATCCAGTCTATCGTTGTTGGACATTTGGGTTGGTTCCAACTCTTTGCTATTGTGAATAGTGCCGCAATAAACATACGTGTGCATGTGTCTTTATAGCAGCATGATTTATAGTCCTTTGGGTATATACCCAGTAATGGGATGGCTGGGTCAAATGGTATTTCTAGTTCTAGATCCCTGAGGAATTGCCACACTGACTTCCACAATGGTTGAACTAGTTTACAGTCCCACCAACAGTGTAAAAGTGTTCCTATTTCTCCACATCCTCTCCAGCACCTGTTGTTTCCTGATTTTTTAATGATGGCCATTCTAACTGGTGTGAGATGGTATCTCACTGTGGTTTTGATTTGCATTTCTCTGATGGCCAGTGATGATGAGCATTTCTTCATGTGTTTTCTGGCTGCATAAATGTCTTCTTTTGAGAAGTGTCTGTTCATGTCCTCTGCCCACTTTTTGATGGGGTTGTTTGTTTTTTCCTTGTAAATTTGTTTGAGTTCATTGTAGATTCTGGGGTGGGGGGAGGGGGGAGGGACAGCATTAGGAGATACACCTAATGCTAAATGACGAGTTAATGGGTGCAGGAAATCAACATGGCACATGGATACATATGTAACAAACCTGCACATTGTGCACATGTACCCTAAAACCCTAAAGTATAATAAAAAAAAAAAATAATAAATAAAATAAAATAAAATAAAAATACTGAATAGGAAATGTGATATAACTAGATACAACAGAGATTTTTAAAAGAATAGATTATTATAAATTTTATGCTAATAAATTGGAAAGTTGGATAAAATTGGTAATTTCTTAGAAAAGTATCAGACCACCAAAGTTGACTCACAATGAATTTAGAGCCTTATTTAGATAATAAAACGAAACTGAATGAGTTTCTTTTTAGTCATATCTCTTCCTCCCAAAGACACCACCAGATACAGGGAGTTTCAGATGCGAGTTTTGTCAAACTTTCAAGAGCAGATAATCTTTATCTTACATAACCTGTTTCAAAAACTAGAAGAAGACCTTATTTTATGAAGCTAAAATAACTTTGATACCCAAACTAGACAAGAATATAAGAAGAAAATAAAATTACAGATAAAGGTCCCTCATGAGCAAAAATGCGAAATCCTTTTAAAATATTAGCAAATTAAATTCAGCACTATATATATATTTTTTTTCATCACAGCCAGGTAGGGTTTATCGTAGAAATGCAAGAATGGTTCATTATCAGCAAATCTATATTCATGTAGTAAACCATAGACTACCTCAACAGAGTAAAGGATAAAAACTGTGTCATCCACTCAACAGATACAGAAAGAAGGGGATTAAATAAAAACAAGTAATCATCGTCCAATTAAAAAAAAAAAGTCTTACTACAGAAGACTACAAATTAGATAAAAAATATCTCTGAGAAAAGCTTAAAAAGTAACTGACGGGCCGGGGCGCGGTGGCTCACGCTTGTAATCCCAGCACTTTGGGAGGCCGAGGCGGGCGGATCACGAGGTCAGGAGATCGAGACCACGGTGAAACCCCGTCTCTACTAAAAATACAAAAAAAATTAGCCCTGCGTGGTGGCGGGCGCCTGCAGTCCCAGCTACTCGGAGAGGCTGAGGCAGGAGAATGGCGTGAACCCGGGAAGCGGAGCTTGCAGTGAGCCGAGATTGCGCCACTGCACTCCACCTGGGCAACAGAGCAAGACTCCGTCTCAAAAAAAAAAAAAAAAGTAACTGACGGCCCAAGCACGGTGGCTCACGCCTGTAATTTCAGCACTTTGGTAGGCCAAGGTGAGCAGATCACCTGAGCTCAGGAGTTTGAGACCACCCTGGGCAAAATGGTGAAACCCCCTCTCTACCAAAATACAAGAAATCAGCTGGGAGTAGTGGCGCACACCTGTAGTCACAGCTACTTGCGGGGCCGAGGCATGAGAATCGCTTGAGCCCTAGATGGGGAGGTTGCGGTGGCCTGAGATCATGCTACTGCACTCCAGCTTGTGCTACAGAGTGAGACTCCGTCTCAAAAAAAAAAAAAAAAAACAAAAAAACTAACTTAAGAATTGAATCATTAATTTGGAGAAAACTATTAAGAAGCAAAAATTAAGAAGCTATAGAAGAAGAAAAAAAAGAAGCTATAGAAAGGAGCTAATATGTAATTGAAGTAGGAGTCAGTACTCAATTCCAGAGGCAAGGCATGGACACTGGACCACATAGAGGACTAGCTAAAGCAGGTCCAGGGTAAAAGCACCTCCCCATAAGACACGCCCACCAGGGTGATAGGTCAGCTTACCATTGCCATGGCAACACCCAGACGTTACTGCCTCTTTCCCTGGCAACCCAACAACCTAGAAGCTACCACTTGCATTCTAGAAATTTCTGCATAATCACCCCTTAATTAGAATATAATTAAAAGTGGGTATAAATATGAATGCAGACCTGCCTCTGAGCTGCTACTCTGGGCACCCTGCCTCTAGGGTAGTCCTGCTCCGCCAGCAGCAATGCCTCTGCGCTGCTGCTGCTGTACACTGCTGCTTCAATAAAAGTTGCTAACACCATCGGCTAGCTCTTGAATGCTTTCCTAGGAAAAGCCAAGAACCCTCTTGGGCTAAGCCTCAATTTTGGGGTTTGCCTGTCCTGCATCATAATCACCAAATGTTTCTTTTTGTTTGTTTTAGGTATTTTCACATATATCATTTCACTCATTTAAACCTCACAATAACTATTATGTTAGAAGAAAAGACTATTGTAAAGAAGAATGAGAAAGTACCTTAGCATACTGGAATCAAACAGTTCAGGGTTAGAATCCTACCTCTGCCATGTATGAACTGAGTAACTTTCAACGCCTTACTGAGCTTCTCTTCATCTGAAAAATGAAGTGGACTAAATAACACAACTTAAAATACCCAGCTCATAGAAGGTATTTAAGAAATTGAGCAGAGTTCAAGACCAGGCTGGCCAACATGGTGAAATCCCGTCTCTACTAAAAATACAAAAATTAGCTGGGCGTGTTGGTGCGTGCGTGTAGTCCCAGCTAATCGGGAGCCTGAGGCGGGAGAACTGCTTGAACCCAGGAGACAGAGGTTGCAGTGAGCCGAGATCACGCCACTACACCCCAGCCTGGATGACAGAGAGAGACTCCGTCTAAAACAAAAAACAAACAAACAAACAAAAAAACAGTAGTGATAGGCCAGGTGCGGTAGCTCATGCCTGTAATCCCAGCACTTTGGGAGGCCGAGGCAGATGGATCACTTGAGGCCAGGAGTTCGAGACCAGCCTGGCCAACATGGTGAAACCCGTCTCTACTAAAAATGCAAAAATTGACCAGGCGTGGTGGCGTATGCCTGTAGTCCCAGCTATTCGGGAGGCTGAGTCAGGAGACTCTCTTGAACCTGAGAGGTGGAGGTTGCAACGAGCTGAGATGGCGCCATTGCACTCCAGCCTGGGCAGCAGAGTGAGATTCCATCTCAAAAAAAAAAAACAAAAAAAAAACAAAAAAAAACAGTAGTACTAAATTATGTTTAATGTGGCAAGTCCAAAGGTGGACTATTCAAAGTTTGAGTGCTTGCTCTAGGTCAAAAATGCAGCAAGGCAGTGGGCAGAGGTCAATGATTACATCACAGAAACTTGGGCATCCACATTAAGAGACAAAAATCTTCTAATACTGTAGTAGTGGAAAGAACCACAAAACTCAGGACACACACACACACAAATCACACATTAGCCCCAGGCAAACAAACGGTATTAAGCGATATGATTAAATAATTGTTAAAAAAAGATATTCTGGGCACTTTCACCCACAAGTGTCTTTAAAAATACAAATTTCATCACAAATTATTTTGAGTGTTCAAGATCACAAGCAAAGAAAAAGCTACAAGGCCTGATGACCTAAAAATGTGACATCATTGCTTAGATCAAAAGAGATCTAAATTAAGTATAAAGCATATTTTAATCCTTCTCAAATTTCTTCTTTGTGCATGAATATAAATTATGGTAAATTTGTACAAGTATATACCATAACTGTTCTTAACTAATAAAGTTTAAGGGTTAAAATAAAGAATTCCCAAGAAATGTGAATAATGGCAATCATGTAGCAGCAGTACATCTTTTCACATGGTATTTTGGGAACATTCTTTTATTCAATAAGCCTAGACATTACAGTATGCTTCAAAAATAGTCCAAGCTGGTGAACCAGTCCAAGTTTTGACTTCAAGCAGACTGTCAGAGCAGCACTGAGGCAGAAAGTGACAACACTGTCCAGTTCGAAATGAAGCTGTCATTTGCCTGCCAACAGATATGTACACCATGCCCTTTTCAAGTTCATATCACAACACCACCTCAGAAGTGATGCCTTTTGATCCATTCAGTACTGAACATCCTTGGATCAGGTCCAAGAATTGCCTTCCTTATTCATTTCTGCTCCACTGTAGAAATGAGAATGAAATTCCACTGTGTACAGCAATGACAATTTTTCCAAGGCAAATAAAATAGTTTGCTATAAACATTTCTCACCTATAATAAAGAATCAATTTAAAGCAAATCTACACTGACAGAAAATAAATCTGGTCAGTTTGACATCCAGCTTATTCTCTGTTACAACACTAGCACCTACTATTCCTTCTGTATTTGGTTATGAATCTTCTGAAAGATGCTTTCATATTGTCATCCTACTGCTCAGCAACTACAAAGCTTCCCTCCTGCCCAATTCTAAATTCCTTTGTCTGGCTTTCAAGGACCTTCACTATTGCCCAACCTACCTACCTAAGCTTAGTTCCTACCACCCCCACCATGTGCCCCTCTCCCCACAGGCCCTCATGACTTGGTCATGCCATTCATTGCACCTAGAGTATTTTCCATCCTCCCTACATCTAACCATCCTCCCAAGCCCCACTTCCTACATAAACGCTCTTTCTACTATTCCTACTTACAATGAGAGAGCTCTCTCTCTGAATTCCTATCATAAAGTCAGTCTGTATTACAGCTCTTTAATTGGAAACTTCTTAAAACATTTCTTTTTTACAAAATTTCTCTGCAGTAGTGTTTCCACTTTTGCTCTGCCATCATGTATAGGAAAATAAAACTCAAGTTTATGGCATATCCCCATGGGTCTACTTGGGATTATGCACAATTCCCAGCCACAATAGCTGTAGTTCCACTAATTTCTCTCCCATTAAAGAAAACATAATAACAAGCATATTATACTTCAATGAAAGTTTTTTAAAAAAAACTTATAATGAGCAGGAATGAGAGGAATATTATTATACACGTGAACTTAAATATGCTCAATTAAGTTTTTTTTGTTTTTGTTTTTGTTTTTGTTTTTTGAGGTGGAGTCTCGCTCTGTCACCCAGGCTGGAGTGCAGTGGCGCAATCTCAGCTCACTGCAAACTCTGCCTCCTGGGTTCACACATTCTCCTGCCTTAGCCTCCCGAGTAGCTGGGACTACTGGCGCCCACCACCACACCTGGCTAATTTTTTGTATTTTTAGTAGAGACGGAGTTTCACCGTGGTATCGATCTCCTGACCTCACGATCTCCCCGCCTCGGCCTCCCAAAGTGCTGGGATTACAGGCATGAGCCACCACGCCTGGCCTCTCAATTCATTTTTTTTTTTTTTTAAAGCAAAGCATTAGTATCCTCTGGCACTTTATTACTGTTAATATATTATTTGCAATATATCTCACAAGTGACCATTCATTACACACTGGTAGGAACTACTATTCTATAAACAGCACTCAGCATGCTAGGCACATAGAAGGCAATCAGTAAATAATTAACCAAGGAGCATGTCTAGCCCATTAATCAATTATATATAAAACATTACTGCCACAGCAGTCTGATGATGATGATGACGAAGAAGAAAATGACAACTGACAGTGATACAAAATGTAAATATGGAGTACAGTAGCTGACTCCCCTGATGACAGTCTCAAAAGAAACAAATGATTTCTTTTTTTTTTTTTTTTTTGAGACAGAGTTTCGCTCTTGCCCAGGCTGGAATGCATGGCATGATCTCGGCTCGCTGCAACCTCCACCACCTGGGTTCAAGTGATTCTCCTACCTCAGCCTCCCAAGTAGCTGGGATTACAGGCATGTGCCACCACGCCCAGCTAATTTTGAATTTTTAGTAGAGATGGGGTTTCACCATGTTGGCCAGGCTGGTTTTGAACTCTTGACCTCAAATGATCCACCTGCCTCAGCCTCCCAAAGTGCTGGGATTACAGGCGTGAGCCACTGCACCCACCCACCCAAATGATTTCTTATAGGATTATAAGGTTAGTCTAACCAACATTTTAACAATACAACATAGCTGCTGCACTCCTGAAGTTTATGACAATCTGGGCAGTTTCTATGGCAATCACCATGCAACCCTACACCTCTTGTGAAACACTGTGGCTATTATTGCAATCTTGGGTAAAATTAGTAAATTGTGAGCTCTGTCTGCCAGTGCAGCCAGGGATCAAATAACTTTTGCTCCACCCAAGAGAAAGGCTGTGACCATGCAAATCTTGTTCTATATTAAAATGGCTCTCACTTTTACAGTAAGGAATTGCCTGAGCACTGGAAGTTCCTCATCGACAACTGTATCATTTTAAATGTATTAAACCCATTTTTCCATATGCCCTTAATTGCCAATCACACAAATAGCCTATGATAGGATCTTGAGGTCCCCAAATCCTAAAAGTAATATATCTTTCCCTGAAAAATCTTTAAATATATATCAGATAGCTTAGGTATAAATCTACCTACAGGCCAAGTATCTTCTGTTTTCTCTAGCCTTGACATCTTAACATTCTAGGAGTACAGACTGATCTAACAATAAATTTTTAAATATTTTAGCCTTTAGTGTTGCTTAAGCAGTCACTTGAGAAATCCTTGCAAAAGTAGACTACAGAGGAAGTTTCAGTCGGTCATGCCCCAGAAATTTCTAAACATCAACCAAGCAGCTCAAAAGAATGTCCTACTCAGTAGTTCCAAGGATGTCATTAATTGCTTCCATCTGTTTCCCCCCTCTCTGTCCCTGTCTTTTCCAAGTCAAGGCATCTACTATTTTCTGCTTCATTTTGCATTCTATAGAAAAACAAGAAAAGCAAACATAAAAATCCATCACGGTTTTTTTTATTTTGTTTTGTTTTACACAGGGTCTCACTCTGTCACCCAGGCTGGAGTGCAGTGGCATAATGACAGCTCACTGCAGCCTCGACCTCCTGGGCTTAAGCAATCCTCCCACCTCGGCCTCCCAAAGTGCTGGGATTACAAGTGTGAGCCATCATGCCTAGCCCTCCACCATGTTTTCAATTATAGAATATTTATTTGCCCCCAAATTTGTTGGACAACCACAGCCATATTGTTGTTTGTACTCAAGGCTATTTTCAAGTAACATTTCAGAATGTGGCATATTAAATTATATACTTTTAAAAAATTGCTCAGTAAAGTTTTCAGTTGGTCATAACATATGACTTTTCCCTGATTAACCTTGGAGACCAGAGTTTTTCCCCATGGCACAATAAAAGTTCAAATCTCTGAATGGTTTCATCCATTGACTATCCTTACCTAAATCAACAATTACATGATCAATGATTTTTTTTTTTTTTTTGAGATAGAGTTTCGCTCTTGTTGCCCAGGCTGGAGTGCAATGGCATGATCTCGGCTCACCACAACCTCCATTTCCCAGGTTCAAGCGATTCTCTCGCCTCAGCCTCCAGCGTAGCTGGGATTACAGGCATGCGCCACCACGCCTGGCTAATTTTGTATTTTTAGTAGAGATGGGGTTTCTCCATGTTGGTCAGGCTGGTCTCAAACTCCCGACCTCAGGTGATCTGCCCGCCTCGGCCTCCCAAAGTGCTGGGATTACAGGCGTGAGCCACCACGCCCAGTGATCATTGATTTTTTAATTCTGTCATGTCTTCCACATTTATTGGTTAGAATTCACCTTACAACTAGGGCTATTGGGCTACTCTAAAAATTTTGTACAGGAAAGGCAAGATAAATGCTTAATTTCCTTTAAATTACCAATTATTAGAGTAAGGGGTTGATGCCCTAGTTACCACACAGGGTGATGAATAAAGTTTTATTTTGTTTTAAAGTGACCAAATTTTTTGAAAATTTTATCACAACTAGGGTGTGCTCATTTTTAATTTTTCTAAGTCCCCAAGGAAGTCTGTGAGAGCACATAGCATATTTCAGAATATGTCTCTGGGGATGAGCAAAAATGAGTTTCCTGACAAAATCCACTTACCAATCAAATCATATTCATAGACTAGAATGTCAGGGTTGGAAGCAATTGTTTGTAGGGTCTTCTAGTCCAACTACCTACCTGATAGTAAAACCCCTACTCACTCATTCCCCATGCTCTGTATCTTCCAAGGGGTGAGGGGCAACCTGCTACAAGCTAGAGCTATGTTTTTAATGTAAGGTAAATGCAAGTTTAATTATAATATGCTTAGTTGACAGCATAAGATTCCTCTTAATATTACCAGGCTAAGGCCGGGGCATAGTGGCTCATGCCTATACTCCCAACACTTTGGGAGGCCAATGCAGGAGGATTGCTTGAGCCCAGGACTTCAAGACCAGCCTGGGCAACAGGGAGACCTTGCCTCTACAAATGACTTAAAAATTGTCCGGGCATCGTGGCACACACCTGTAGTCCCAGCTACTCGGGAGGCGAGGCAGGAGGATCACTTAAGCCTGGGCAATCGAAGCTGCAGTGAGCCATGATCACACCACTGCACTTCAACCTGGGTGACAGAGTGAGAGCCTGTCTCAAAAATATATATATATTACCAGGCTGATCGGATGGCATGTAAACAAAATAGGCTCATGTTGGTCAGAGCTGGAAGAAACCTTGAGATCACCAAGTCCAATGAAGGTAGGACAAAAAAGATACTCCCACAAAACAGGCTCTACAAAAAAAAACAGATGCTTCTAGCACCTTACTTCCTGACACATGAAGACATTTTACAGAATTAACAGAAACACAGTTGCATAAAGCACCCACTCGAGTTAGGTAGAAATAAGAAGACTTCAATATGGGTGAGAATTTTACATCTGTTCAATGAAAATAATAGAACATAAGGAGGATAAAAATAAAGGAACACTTTTAGCTTTATTTAAAGTTGTGATATATAACATACATAGAGAAAATAAACATATGTATAATATAATGAATAAATATAAAACAACCACCCATGTAACTCATCACTTAAATCAAAAATAGAACATTATTACCACTTTTAGATGCCCCTGTGTACCTCTCCCTGAGTATAAACCTCTTCCTCCTTCCCAGAGATAGGACTACCCTGGCTGTGGTGACCATTATTACTTACTCATCTTCATCTTTTTACCATATAAATAGGCATGTCTAAACAACATAGTTTATTTCTGCATGTTTTTGAACTTTTTTTTTTTCTTTTTTTTTTTGAGATAAGAGTCTCATTCTGTCACCCAGGCTGGAGTGCAGTGGCTTGATCTTGGCTCACTGCAACCTCCACCTCCCGGGTTCAAGTGATTCTCCTGCCTCAGCCTCCCAAGTAGCTGGGATTATAAGTGTGAGCCACCACGCCTGGCTAATTTTTATATTTTTAGTACAGATGGGGTTTCACCATGTTGGCCAGGCCAGTCTCGAACTCCTGACCTCAAGTGATCCACCTGCCTTGGCCTCCCAAAGTACTGGGATTACAGGTGTGAGTCACCACACCTGGCCATTTTTGAACTTTAACTAAGTGGAACCTACATATCTATCTATCTATCTATCTATCTATCTATCTATCTATCTATCCGTCTCTCTGTCTCTCTGACTGTCTTTCATTTCCCTCAATTATTTTTGAGATTCATTCATTTCTCTTTTTTTGTCTTTTTATTTATTTATTTATTTATTTATTTTTAGATACAGGGTTTCACTCTGTCACACAGGCTGGAGTGCAGTGGTGCAGTCACAGCTCACTGCAGCCTCAACTTCCCCAGCTCAGGTGATCCTCCCACTTCAGCCACCCAGGTGGCTGGGACTACCGGCTCACACCACCACATGCAGCTAATGTTTTGTAGAGATGAGTTTTCACCATATTGCCCAGGCTGGTCTCAAACTCCTAGGCTCAAGTGATCTTCCCTCCTCGGCCTCCCAAAGTGCCAGGATTACAGGTGTGAGCCACTGCACGTGGCCTCATTGTTTTTTTCAATTGAAATGAAACTCGTATAGCATAAAATTTACCATTTTTAAGTGAAAATTCCTCACTCCTTTTCATTACTGATTAATATTACAATTTCTGACTACACCATGATTATTTTATCCATTCTACTCTAGATAGGCCAGTGGGGTCATCATGAACAATGCTGATAGAAATGTTTTTTATATGGATGCTCGTGTGCCTGTGGACAAGTATCTTTAGGGAGCATACCTGAGAGTGGAACTGCTTATCTTCTACTTTACTGATGTCATGTTGTTTTCCAAAGTGGCTGCACCAATTTACATTCCCAAAAGCAGTGTAAGAATATTCCAGTTGCTCCACATCTTATCAACAACTAATATTACCAGGGTTCTTAATTTGGGGTGTATAATAGAATAATTTGCACTTCTCTGAAGACTGAGATAAAATATTTATTGGCCACTTAAATTTCCTCTTTTGAGGTGCCTATTCAAGTCCTTCATACACCTTTTTGAAAAGTCTTATGTTATTCTTATTGACTTCTATGAGTTCTACTTTTTTTGTCCTACACATTAGCTTTTACTTTTACTTACAACTTGACTGCAATATAGAACAAAACCACTAATCAAAGACAATATAAGAACCTAAGAAGTTTTAAGTATTCAAAAATTAGTATGTCTGCTTGTCTTATGCAGAATAGCCCAAAAAGCCTGGAAATTATTTTTAGGAGTACTAGGAGATATATAAATGTAACTTAAAATGTAACTGAAAATATGAAACAGTAATTTTTTTTTTTTGAGACAGAGTCCCGCTCTGTCACCCAGACTGGAGTGCAGTGGCATGATCTCCACTCACTGCAAGCTCCGCCTCCCGAGTTCACGCCATTCTCCTGCCTCAGCCTCCCAAATAGCTGAGACTACAGGCACCCGCCACCACGCCTGGCTAATTTTTTTTATATTTTTAGTAGAGACAGGGTTTCACCATGTTAGCCAGGATGGTCTCGATCTCCCAACCTCAGGTGATCCACTCGCCTCAGCCTCCCAAAGTGCTGGGATTACAGGCATGAGCCACCATGCCCGGCCGAAACAATAATTTTTTAAAGTTTATATCTACCATTATTCCCTTATCTCCAGCAAAGGTGCCTAGTATACAATGCAGATTCATGCATGCTATAGTCACAGTGGGTCTCTGAATACTTTTCATTTTGGAAAGAAAAACTCAAAAGTCATGGTCTTATTAAAAATTATTACATCAAAAATCGCCCAGGTACAGTGGCTCACACCTGTAATCCCAGCACTTTGGGAGGCCAAGGTGGGTGGATCACCTGAGGTCAGAAGTTCAAGACCAGCTTGGCCAACATGGTGAAACCCCATCTCTACTAAAAATACAAAAATTAGCCAGGGATGGTGGCACGCACCTATAATCCAAGCTATTCTGGAGGCTGAGACAGGCAAATCATTTGAACCCAAGAGGCAGAGGTTGCAGTGAGCAGACATCACACCATTGCACTCCAAACTGGGTGACGAGGGTGAAACTCCGTCTCAAAAAAAAAAAAAAAAAAATTATGTCAAAAATGCCTAATATCAAAGACTAAAATGAACAGTTTTTTTTAAAAAAAGTTAGAAGACAAAAAAGTTGAAATTTCAATTGTAAATAAAAGTTTTATACCAAAAAAAAGTTGTTACTGAAATCAGCTACTTTTTCTTCCTAACAAGAGTATTATTCTGCTTAGCAAAAGAAGAATTTTTAATTACTCACTTAATAAATGCTGGTGGCATATCTCTCTTCAAAATCTGATCCTCGGTGGTTTGAACAGTCTCTTTTCCAACCTACAAGAGGAAAAAAAATCATAATTCAAATATAAATTCTCAGACTTTAAAAAACTATTACTTAAGCATATTCGAAACATAAACATAATCTATCATTAAAGTTTCTAGATTTAAGGGAGATTTCTGGATTTAAAAAATTTTTTAGGATTACTCACATAATATGCCTTCACAATATACTAGAATAACATTATGGAATGCAAACAGAATGTTGTATTACTCCTTCTTTAGAATAACTAATTTGAAAGCATTACTGAGCATAATAGGAGAAATTCATCATTGAGAATATAAGTGTGTGTATTTAGCCAAAAAACTCTGCCACATCTCTAAAATGTTACATGAAGTACATGAATCAAGTTAGACAGACAAAAATATCTATATAGAAAAAAATGAAGTTATTGGAACTGGGAAAAATATCTGAAGCTATTATGATTCTGACACTAGAAACCAAACATGAAAATATGCAACTTCACTAGTAATCAAAAAAACTGAAATTAAAACGACATGATATTTTTCCTAATTACAGTGCAAGTTAAAAAGAAAGAATATATAATACTGAATGCAACAATGGAATGGGTAGTTTTACACCCTGCAGGTGGTGATATAAACTGACATATTCTCTTTGGAAAATCACTTGCTAGAATTTGTTAGGAGACATAAAAAAAGTCATACCTAGGAATTCCACTTACGAGAATATACCTTATAAGCAGTAATACCAAATGTAATAATAAAAACAATATTCACAAAAGTATTCACTATGATGACAGTATAAAAGCTAAAACACTTCATAAATAACTCCTTCAACAAACAGGAATAGTTAAGTAAATTAAGATATATTGTTAGGTTGAGTACTATGTGGACCATTAAAACAATGGTTATAAAAACAGCATTACAGGAAAATGTTTATGACATTATATTTCACTTAAAAGAAGAAATATAAATAACAAGTACATTATGAGTACAACACCGAAAAAAAAAAATCCACATGTATAAATAAAGCAACAACACTGAATGAATATTTTTAAAATATTCTAGTGGTTGTACTAATGCCTAGGAAATTGAATGAATTTGTATCTGCGTTTCCTATTTTCTAATTTCCTGAAATGTAAATTTTAAAGTAATTTTTATATTTTAAAAACACAAAAATGTTACTGTAAGTTGTTTTGTTATTTTTTGTTTGTGCTTTTGAAATACAGTCTCACTCTGTCACCCAGGATGAAGTGCAGAGACGCAGTCTTGGCTCACTGAAACCTTGGCCTCCCAGGTTCAAGTGATTCTCATGCCTCAGCGTCCCAAGTAGCTGGGACTACAGGTATGTGCCACCACACCCAGCTAATCTTTTTTTTTTTTTTTTGGATTTTTAGTAGAGATGGGGTTTCACCATGTTGGCCAGGCTGGTCTCGAACTCCTGACCTCAAGTGATCCACCCACCTTGGCCTCCCAAATTGCTGGGATTACAGGCATGAGCCACCACTCCTAGCCTAAGTTATTTAGTTGTAATTATTTCCTACCTAATAATCTCAGTACATAATTATCTGTCATTTTATATAGATCTTCCAAATAGTAATGGTCAGAAATTTTTTAAATTATCAAAATATTAAATGTCACACTACCAAATTATGTATGTATTATACCACTAATCATACACATATTCACTTTTTTCAAAATTATCTCTAGGCGGGTCTTGAATGTCAATTTTTCTTCCACTATATTCATGTATTATAAAGTATAAGAGCAAACTTTAATATAGTAAATGGTGAAATTCACCCATTTTAACAATATAAAGCAACCTAAGAGTACTAAATCGTATTTATAAACCATAATTTAATGTAGAAATCTGTGAAATTAAAAAAACCCAGAATGGAAAATATGTCAGTCCTACTTTTTAACCATTTAACTTTTGATTGAGTTTAAAGGAAAAAAAAAATGGAGTAAGAAAAATCCTGGCTGGCATAGTGGTGCACACTTATCATTCCCAGCACTTTTGGAGACCAAGGTGAGAGAATTACTTGAAACCAGGAGTTTGAGACCAGCCTGGGCAACATAGTGAGACCTTGTCTCTACACAAAATTAGTCGGGTGTGGTGGCTCACACCTGTGGTCCCAGCTGCTTGGGAGGCTGAGGTGAGAGGATCACTTAAGCCCAGGAGGTCAAGGCTGTGGTGAGCAGTGTTTTACACCACTGCACTCCAGCCTGGACAACAGGGCAAGACCCTGTCTCAAAAAATCTCTAAATGCACAGTAAATCAGCTAAAGAAAATAACACAATAAACTATTCTCAGGGAATATAAGTCATGCATAAATTATGAATACAAGTTTTTTTCTCTCAAGTTAATAGCTAGAAAAAGCAACACATATCTACCACTGTGTAATAGCCATGCTTCTGTAGACAATAGACTGTCTGTATCATAATAAAAGGCTTTTAAATCAGCAGCTGGTTCTCTAGAGTTTCTCAGCTCAAAACATGACAGAATATTTCCAGATGTATTGTTCACTATGTTTTCCAAACTGAAACTAACCATTCAAAAAGCTATGGCCATGATTTCATGAAGTAAAAGATGAAGTTCAGCTACAAAGTCACTGGTTCACATTCAGTATGAAGGGCCTAGAAAGATATTCACATGTAAGACACAGAGAGACTCCTTTTACATATGTGGGGGGAAGGAGGGACACAGACACAGAGAGCAAGGGTGGGAGGGAGAACTAGGTGAGTTCCTCTTATATCTCCTTTAGAAAATAGTAAGTTATTCAGTGTCATTAAACACTGTTTTTAGCACAACAACATGAGCCAGATACAGTTTAGGTAGTAGAGATGGAGTAGAGAATAAAAAAAAGTTTCCTGCCTTCATGGAACTTATAGTCTAGTAGGGAGAGACAGCGAGTCAAGTAAATAAACAAGTATGATTCCAGATAATGGTAAGAATGATGCTATAATAAAGAGTATGGGCTGGAAACAAAGGAGGCTACTTTGGAAAGAGTAGACAAAGAAGCAACACTGGAGCTGAGACTTTGAAACTAAGAAGGAGCCACTCATGAAAGAGCTAGGCAAGAACAATCTAGGGGGAGCAGCCAGAAAAAGGCCCTAACACAGGAAAAGATTGGGTGTATTTTAGGAACTGGAAAGAGGCCAGAGTGGCTGAAGCTCAGGGAGGGAGGGAAGTATGGTGTGGTGATGAGGTTGGGTAAGAAGGCAAGGGCCAGATCATAAAAAGCCTTTTAGGCCAGCTTGAAATATTTGGAATCGTTTATCAGTACAATAGGAGGCAGAAGTTCTAAACAAGAGATTAATCTGACTTTTTCTTTTTTTTTTTTTAAGAGACATGATCTGGCCCCATATCCCAGACTTGAGTGCAGTGGCGCATTCATAGCTCAAGTGATTCGGGGCTCAAGTGATCCTCCATCTAGAGCAGCTAGGACTCCAGGCATGAGACACCACACCTAGCTAATTTTTTTTTTTTTATTTTGTAGAGATGGGGTCTCATTGTTTCCCAGGCTGGTCTCAAACTCCCACGCTCAAGCGATCCTCCTGCCTTGGCCTCCCTAACTGCTGGGATTACAGTCATGAGCCACCAGGCCTGGCCTGATTTTCTTTTTAAAAGGTCATTTTGCCTATTTTTAGGTGGTGAGGGGAAAGTAGGGTAACCAGTATCACTCTCCTAGATGATTGCAGGGAGGCTACTGCAGTCAGCCGGGAGAGTGATAGTAGTGACTTAAGGTTTCACTACTTAAGTAGTGAAAATAGAAATGGAGAAAAGAATAGAATTGTGTTACCTTTTTACGGAAGAAATATTATTAGGACTTGCTCTTGGACTAGGTGGGGTGGGGTGGGGGATGAAGACTAGACAGGTAAAGAAATAAAACCACGTGGCCGGGCATGGTGGCTCATGCCTATAAATCCCAGCACTTTGGGAGGCCGAGGAGAGCAGATCACCTGAGGTCAGGAGTTCGCGACAAGCCTGGCCAACATGGCGAAACCCTGTCTCCACCAAAAATACAAAAATTAGCTGGGCGTGGTGGCGGATGCCTATAATCCCAGCTACTCTGGAGACTGAGGCCAAAGAATCGCTTGAACCTGGGAGGCGGAGGTTGCAGTGAGCCAAGATCACACCACTGTACTCCAGCCTGGGCAACAAGAGCAAAACACCGTCTCAAAAAAAGGAAAAAATTTTTAAAAAATCACTTCTAAATCAATGAAATAAAAAGCCTTCAAAGGTAGCAATGCTAGAAGGCTGATATATGCCAAACAGTTATCATCCAAAGATAAAGCAATCATGGCTACACCAGGCAAAAACATTAAAACAGTTTTACAAATAGCAAATATTCTGACCCCAGTAGAGGTAATTACTAAAAACTGAATGGCATGTAATTAATCAATGCCTCTTTGTAAGAGTAGGAGTAGGTAAGGAAAGATAAATGGATAAAAATATATTCAAGGGCATTTATTTAAATGCTATTTTTGAATACTTAAGTGATAAACACTAAATGTGATTTTGTTATTCTAAGCTGCATTCATACTTGAAGCAATAGTATCCATGATTGCTCAATATACTCTGGCTAGAATTAGATTAGGGACAATGAATGGCACTGTTTTTAAGGTACAACACATAAAACATGACTATGTAGAATGAATGCCATTTTTTCTTGGGGAATTGATTTTTGGCAATGCTGTCCAAATAATTTTCTGTTATGATGGAAATATTCTATTTAATCTGTGCCGCCCGATACAGTACCCATTAGCCACCTGTGAGTATTGACCACTTGAAATGTTCCCAGCATAGGCCGGGTGCAATGGCTCATGCCCGTAATCCCAGCACTTTGGGAGGCTGAGGCGGGTGGATCACCTGACATCAGGAATTTGAGACCACCCTGGCCAACATGGCGAAACCCCGTCTCTACTAAAAATACAAAAATTAGCCGGGGGTGTGGCAAGCACCTGTAATCCCAGCTACTCGGGAGGCTGAGGCAGGAGAATTGCTTGAACCTGGGAGGCGGAGGTTGCAGTGAGCCGAGATCCCACCATTGCACTCCAGCCTAGGTGACAGAGCGAGACTCCGTCTCAAAAAAAAAAAAGAAAAAGAAAAAGAAACAAAGAAATGTGGCCAGTATAACTGAAGAACTGAATTTTTACCTTTATTTCATTTTAATTGCCACCTGCGGCTAGTGGCTACCATAGCAGGCAGCACAGATCCATGAGACCTTCACTGTCTCCTAAAACTGGTCTTGTTGCTCCAGACTCTTCCAATTCATTCTTCACACAGCTACTAGATTAACCTTCATTTATTCCTTTGCTATGTGGTCTTTTAGAAAAAAGGAGCCAGGCCTGGAAAGGAGAAGCTGCCCAGTAGAGAAGAATCAGACAGCCCAACCAAAGAGAAGAGCACAGGCAAAGAAGGTTCAGTCAGATATGCGAGTACACAGAGACCAGGACTAGAAAGACAGGATGGTATGGCTTCAGCAGAGGAAATGAGGCTAGAAAGGAAAGCTCAGTTAGTTCAGGACTTTGTATGCTAAGTGAAGGCAGAGAGGATTATGTTACCTTGACCTGCCCATTTATTCAAAGATTGTCATCCTCTGTTCTAGATCTTTACAATTCAGTGTTCTGTCACCAAAGTAACAAGTCGAGAACTTCCAAAGAACCAGTTTCTAAAGATCTACAGAAGCAGAAATGTATGTCCTGTTTGAGAACAACTGGCAAAGCCTGTCTAGGAGAACCAAAGACAAATCTTTTATTTTTAAGCCATTAACCCATTGATGACAGAAAATGCATTTTCCTGTACTCTCCTGTCACCATCAAAACAGAAAATTTCCATAGCACCCATCTTTTCCAAATAAAAATAGAGTAGAACAGCCAGGCACGGTGGGTCACGCCTGTAATCCCAGCACTTTGGGAGGCCGAAGTGGGTGGATCACAAGGTCAGGAAATTGAGACCATCCTGGCTAACACGGTGAAACCCCGTCTCGAATAAAAATACAAAAAATTAGCCGGGCGTGGCGGCGGGCACCTGTAGTCCCAGCTACTCGGGAGGCTGAGGCAGGACAATGGCGCAAACCCGGGAGGCAGAGCTTGCAGTGAGCCGAGATCGGGCCACTGCACTCCAGCCTGGGCGAAAGGGCGAGACTCCGTCTCAAGAAAAAAGAAAAAAAAAAAGAACAAACAAGAAAGGAATTAATTCACAAAATGTCTTTTGTTAACTAACAGGAATCTTCATAGCTGGTGGGAAAATGTTATTCTTCAAGGTCAACTTAGTATGGGGAAATATGATTCCCAATGTAGACTACAACTTTGCAAACAGGTGAGTAAGAATCAACAAATGCTTCTTTTTTACTTTTTTTTTTAAGATGGGGTCTTGCTATATTGTCCAGGCTGGACTCAAACTGCTGGGGTCGAGGAATCCTCCCACCTCAGCCTCCCAAGTAGCTAGGAATACGGGTGCATGCCACCACATCTGTCTGATGCCTGATTTTTTTAATGCCTTAAAATAAATCTTATTCCTTCTGAAAAAAGCCCTGTGGATTAAAGGGTTAAAAAAAAAAAACAAACAAAAAACAAAAAACAGAGCGCTGGGCACTGTGGCTCACGCCTGTAATCCAGCACTTTGGGAGGCTGAGGCGGGCAGATCACCTGAGATCAGAAGTTTGAGACCAGGCTGGCCAACACGGTGAAACTCCGTCTCTACTAAATATACAAAAATTGGCTGGGCGTGATGGTGGGCACTTGTAATCCCAGCTACTCAGGAGGCTGAGACAGGAGAATCACTTGAACCTGGGAGGCGGAGGTTGCAGTGAGCCGAGATCGTGCCATGGCACTCCAGCCTGGGCGACAACAGCAAAACTCCGTCTAAAAAAAATCAAAAAACAAAAACAGAGAAAAGAACAAACAGATCTTAGTTATAGTCTAATTAGGTTTCTCTGGGTCAGTATTTAAAAAAACCCTTTTGGAGTAATCTAACTTTATAATAAATATAGTCACGTCTCTTGGTATCTACGGAGAACTGGTTCCATGAACCCTTCAAATACCAAAACCCACAGATGCTTGTCTCTTATATAAAACAGCATAGTATTTGAATATAGCTTACACACATCCTCCCACATACTTTAAATTATCTCTGGATTATTTATAATACCTAATATAATATAAATGCTATGTAAATAGTTGTTATACTGTATTGTTTAGGGAATAAAGACAAGGGAAAAAATCTGCACATGTTCAACACAGATGCAACTATCCTTGTTTTCTGAATATTTTCAATCCACCGTTGGCTAAATGCACAAGTGTGGAACCCACAGATACAGAGAGCCAATTGTACGTGTTATCCCTTCCTAACTTTATTCCATTGCTGAGAGAAACTCAGACTTGTTAGTTCTATTCACTGACAAAATTATTTCTCTTCTATTTTCTTCTTCAGAGAATAGCCTTTAACTCTTGGGGCTCAATTCCATTCAATTCAATAAACAAGCAGTAAGTGCCAACTATGTGTCCACTAGGTGGTGGGAAGAGAATGAGATACGAAATAAAACATCTTTAGATATAAACTGAAATAATGGTAGTGAATGAATAAGATGCCTGGGGGTATTTTTAGGGGGCTTGGCAGGAAGCTCTGTTTCTTTTGAAGAGCTCTTACTTTGTTCAGTAGTTAATTTAAATATCCTTTGTTCAATACGTGACTTTAGTTCAAAATTCTATGTGAGAGGCCTTTTGTCTTCTGCTGTTATTATTACTCCTTTCATCACAATCTACTCGATTTGGTGTAGTAATGTAGAGAGATTTGGTTTCTTTCCAGCAAAAAAAGAAAAAAGAAAAGAAAAAGGTTGGCTGGTTCAAGTCACTACCTAGACTAAAAAATACGTTAATGTAGATGTCTCCCTTAGCTAGACTAAGTACAAGAAAACAGAAAGACAAAACAAAGCTGAGAAGACTTGTGTTACTGATTTGTACAATGTAAGTCATAACTAAAGAGCATTACATTAAAAAAGTGGTAGGAAGATGTTCTTAATGTATTCAGACAATAGGTTGTGACCAACTGATTGTGACCAGACTTAAGAATGTGTACCCATTTGCCTGTACTTACTGTGGCTCAAATCAATGTCTTATGGCGTAACAGCCTGATCAATCCATTATACTGAACAACCATTCTGATTGCAGCTGTGTCCAGTACCAGGCCTCATACAAGGATAATAATAATGTATGTGATCCATCATCAGCAATGCTTTTGATTGTTTTTCTGGGGTGGTGATGGACTTGTGATCCATCCACCCCTCACTGATATCCTTTGTACATCATTCACAGATGGCCAGCCAGAGTTCAGTGTTTAAGAGGCCACATCCAGAAAAACTAAAACTCTCTAATCTACTCTGATTTCCAACTTATTCATTTAATCAAGCACTTAATGAGTACTTCCCATGTGGGAGGCACTGTGTCTGTCACTGTGTGATGGGGATACAAAAGTGAGACTCAGTCCTTGTTGTTCATAGACAAATGCTTAAACAAATAATGCAATGCAGTGGAATGCATGCTCTAGTAGAGTTACATCCAAGTTTCCGCTCTGCATAGGTGAGGTACAGGAAGTTTCGCAGAGGAAGAGAAACTCTAGGAAGGCAGAATAAGAGTTCTCCAGAAGTAATGGGATTCAAGGTAAAAAGGAGGGCTTTCTAGTTAACAGAGCAAGATATGAGAAATCATGGCCAGTTCAGGAAACATAGCTGGAAAACGGGGTACTGGGTAGAGAGGAAGTGTGGAGAGGACAGGAAATTGGAAAAGCAGAAAGGGGCCACATCATGGAGGGCCTTGTACGCAATGCAATAGACTTATCCTCTAAGCAATGGGGAATTATTTAATTATTCTAAGTAAAAGACATTGTTAGGTCTGCATTTCAAACAGAAAAATTCAGTACCAAGAAGGGATCAGAGCGAAGAGAACTAGGAAGACAAGTTCATTTGTGAATTCATTTATTCAATCAACAAATATTACTTACATAACATGCAATGTACCAAGCATTACAGACAGTAATGAAGAAAACACACATGGCCCCAGATCTCATGGAGCTTACAGTCTTAGTGAAAGATAAACTACAGATTAACTGTAGCAGAAGCAGCAGCAGTGTGAATGGAGATGAGAGGGCAGGTGTAAAAAAGGCAGCTACATGACACTCCATGTGGAGGGTGAGAGAGAAATCTAGGATGGCTCCCAGCCCCTGGCTCAAGTGACTGGGTCAATTGGTAACATAGGAAGAAAACCAGGTCTGAGAGGGAAAGTAATTAGCACTGGGATATTCAGAGGGAGTTGTCCAATAAGCAACTGAAAAGATGGTTCCTCAGTTCACTTACCTGGACTAGAGAAATTGATTCACAAGTTAACAGGCAAATCAGACGTTCTAAAAGCCATGGATAATGAATGAAATCACGACCCAGTGCCACCAACAGATAAGCAGCTGGTGGAAGAACAAGCTGGTGAAAAGAGCTGGAAAGAAAATGTCAGAGATAGGGGCAGGGGGATCAATAGAACTGTGTCATAAAAGCCAGAAGAATTTCAGGGACAGTCAATAGTGTCAACTGCCACAGAGAGGTTAATGGTGTCGTTAAGATATTCACAGACTTGTGCAACCATCACAATTGATTTGTGAACATTTTCATCACTCCAGAAAGAGACCTAGTAACTACTAGCAGTCAACACCACCCCCATTTAGCCCTAACCCTTCCTCACCACCACCTAATCTTAGGTAAACACTAACCTACTTTTTCTCTACAGATTTACTTATTCTAAATATCTGATATAAATAGAATCACATAAGATGTGCTCTTTAGTGACTAGCTTCTTTCGTGTGTGCTATGTATCAGTACTTCATTTCTTTTTATTGCCAAATCATATTTCATTGTATGGTTACACCACATTTTGTCTGTCCATTCATCAGTTGATGGGCACCTGAGTTGTTTTCATTTTTGGGCGATTATGAATAATGCTGCTATAAACATTAGTGTACAAGGTTTTGTATGAACATGTTTTCATTTCTCTTGGTTATAAACCTAGGTATTCAATTGCTGGGTCATATGGTATCTCTGTGTTTAACCATTTGAGGAAATGCTAGACTATTTTCCAAAGAGGCTAAACCATTTAACATTCGCAGCAGCTATATGAGAGGGTTCCAGCTTCTCAACATCCCTGGCAACACTTATTATCTTTTTAATTACAGTCCTCCTAGTGAAGCGGTATCTCATTGTGGTTTTGACCTGATGGCTAATGATGCTGAGCATCTTTTTATGTGTTTATTGACCATTTATATATCTACTTTTGAGAAACGTCTATTCAGATCCCTTGCCAATTTTTTTTTTTTTTTTTTTTTTTTTAAGACCGAGCTTTACTCTGTTACCCAGGCTGGAGTGCAGTGGTGCAATCTGGGCTCACTGCAACCTCCACCTCCCAGGTTCAAGCGATTCTCCTGCTTCAGCCTCCCAAGTAGCTGGGACCACAGGCATGAGCCACCACACCTCGCTAATTTTCATATTTTTTTGGTAGAGACGGGGTTTCATCATGTTGGCCAGGCTGGTCTCGAACTCATGACCTCAGGTAATCTGCCTGCTTCGGCCTCCCAAAGTGCTGGGATTATATGCATGAGCCACTGTGCCTGGCCCCTTGCCAATATTTTGAATTATTTATCTTTTGCAAATATTTTTCCCAGTCTGTGGGTTGTCTTTCCCTTTCTTGATAGCGTCCTTTGCAGCACAAGCTTTTAATTTTGATAAAGGCCAATTTAAGACTAAAATATAGCTTGTCTTTTTTTTTTTCTGAAACAGAGTCTCTGTTGCCCAGACTAGAGTGCAGTGGCATATCACCGCTCACTACAGCCTCTCCCTCTTCAGGCTCAGGTGATCCTCCCACCTCAGCCCCCTGAGTAGCTGGAAGTACAGGTGTATACAACCACACCCGACTTTTTTTTTTTTTTTTTTGAGATGGAGTTTCGCTCTTGTTGCCCAGGTTGGAGTGCAATGGCGTGATCTCGGTTCACTGCAACCTCTGCCTCCCAGGTTCAAGTGATTCTCCTGCCTCAGCCTCCCAAGTAGCTGGGATTACAGGCACGCACCACCACGCCTGGCTAATTTTGTATTTTTAGTAGAGACTGGGTTTCTCCACGTTGGTCAGGCTGGTCTGGAACTCCTGACCACAGGTGATCCGCCCACCTCGGCCTCCCAAAGTGCTGGGATTACAGGCATGAGCCACCGTGCCAGGCCACACCTGGCTAATTTTTAGTATTTTTTGTAGAGACAGGGTTTCACCATGGTGGCCTGGCTGATCTCAAACTTCTAGGCTCAAGTAATCTGCCCGCAGGGCCTCCCAAAGTGCTAGGATTGCAGCCCAGCTTGTCTTCTTTTGTTGCTTGTGATTTTGGTTGCTTGTGCTTTTTCCCTGTTGTTTTGTTTTGTCTTTTGCTACTTGTGCTTTTGGTGTAACACCTAAGAAGGCTTCATCCAACCTGAGGTCATGAAGATTTACTCACATGTTTTATTCTAAGAATTTTATAGTTTTAACTCTTATATTTAGGTCTGTGATCCATTTGGAGTCAATTTTTGTGTATGGTATAAGAAAAGGTTGTCATTTTTTTTAAACTGGAGAAAACCAAGCATACTGATAGGCTACAGGAAAAGAGGCAGGAAATAGATTTCTTCTGAAGTCAGATCCCTGAAGAGACAGGGTAAGAATCTGGAGAGAGATACAGAGACTAACCTTTACCAGGAGGAAGGCCACTCTTACCCTAGACAAGGGGGGTGGTGGGGGAAGCAAGTGGAGGTGGAGACCTAACTGTAACTGTGGGGTAATGGGCTATATCTTCTTAGGAGTTTACAAGGCACATTAGCATAATCGAGGATCTATGATAACCTTCAGTCAGGAAATGTGTTCAGTTTTCTTTAATCCACCATTTTCCAAATTCATTTGACCAAGAATTCCTTATTTCTTAGCACCTATTAATATATGATGGAATTAGGATTTCTAGGACATATGTAGGAAACAGTGATCTAGGCCAAGAGCTGCAAATTAGTGGACTTTGTGTAGAATTTGGGGCAAGGATGGTTTTTGTTTGGTCCACACAGTATTTTCAACCCATTTATGCCAGAGGTTGCAAATTTCTTGTGTGAAAAATCAGACCTTGGCGATGATCTTGAGCAGGAGGATATAAATAACTCCCACAAGCTTAGCATTCCAATAATGAAACACAATGCATAAATGAGTTAAAAATCAAGAAATTTCACAAAGATCCAAATTTCTGACATCTCTTAAATAAATCTTAGAAGGTCTGGCAGCAATTTGGATCCGCATTCCATCAAGGAAAAACATTACTGGAACCCAAATGTCCCAAACAGGGCATTTGCACCATGTCCACACTCATAATCTTAATCCCAATTCATTTTACTCAATTTATGTCACCACTTGATTCCTGTAACTGAGTTTATCATTTCTATACTAAGCAACCCTCTCAGAGGGAAAAGTTCCTGAAGCCATTCTCAGAAACTCCTTATGCATAAACTCCTCTCCTAATGTTTTCTTTAATAAATGTGCTCTTCTTGTGAGAGCTATGAGAAAGATTGAGAAGCATTTATGTCAGGAGTGACAAAAAATGCCAGTGTATGGGCCAAGTGCAACACACAGACTATTTTATTTGACCTGTACAGTATTTTTTAACATGAGAAATTTCACATTAAAAAGAAACAGACTTCTGGGACTTTCTTGACAATTAGGAAGATTTGGTAACATTAGCCCCTGTTTCCACGTGACAACAGTAAGTTGAAGATGGTAGTAACTTCTTCAGTTAGGGCCGGCATTTTCCAGTTAACCACAGTTGCCATCACTCCCCAGTGCTTATTACTGGCCTGATTCGCTCATTGCCTATTTGGCTCCTAAGGCATCAGAATTTGTACCACCTGATTAAACAAACAACCTTAATTAGCACAGTGCATTAGGTGAACATCTCAATATCATGAGTGTTAAGTGAAATTTTACTGAAGCCTCAGCTATTTCACTAATAAGGAAACATCCCACTCTCTCCCAAACATATATCCACACTGAAAAAATAACTGGAAGCAAACATACCACGGGAAGTAGAATTTCAGGTGATTTTTATTTTCTTCTTAATCCTTTTCTATACTTTTTCCAGTTTTTTTTTTTAAATCAACTATGTATTGCCTTCATAATCAGAAAAGAACAGATTAAATTCTAAAATGCATCAACAATATTCTTCATAAACTATAAAGTCATGAGAAACCTCTAGGGCCTAAAGGTCAAAATTTTAACCAATTGCCCAAAATATTAATTTAAATGTGCATCAATGAGAACACAATCACATAGGCTACGCAGCAAGATGAACCATGTCAGTGGCAAGTTCTGATGTCAAGCAAGCTTATCTGATGCCACATAGTTTCCTTAGAACCAGTGTTAAGCTTCCTTGGCAGCAGCTGTTTATTCTAACCCAATATGAGACTCAGTCTGTCAGTTAAGGCTACATAAATGTTAGCAGAGCAGCCTTGCTCACCAGATCCCCATTTATGAAGATACCATGACTAAGCTTCCAATGTGCAAACACTTCATCCTCCCCCTCAACTCAAGATCATCCTCCCCCTCAACTCAAGATTCTTCTGGCCAGGCGCGGTGGCTCACGCCTGTAATCCCAGCACTTTGGGAGGCTGAGGCAGGGGGATCACGAGGTCAGGAGATCAAGACCATCCTGGCTAACACAGTGAAACCCCATCTCTACTAAAAATACAAAAAATTAACCGGGAGTGATGGCGGGCGCCTGTAGTCCCAGCTACTCCGGAGGCTGAGGCAGGAGAATGGCATGAACCCAGGAGGCGGAGCTTGCAGTGAGCCGAGATCACGCCACTGCACTCCAGCCTGGGTGATAGAGCGAGACCCCATCTCAAAAAAAAAAAAAAAAAAACATTCTTCTGTATGGAGGCACGCCTGTTATCCCAGCACTTTGGGAGGCCGAAGTGGGTGGATCACTTGAGGCCAAGAGTTTGAGACCAGCCTAGCCAACATGGTGAAACCCCATCTCTACTCAAAATACAAAAATCAGCTGGGCGTGGTGGCACATGGCTGTAGTCCCAACTGCTCCAGAGGCCTCCCAAAATGCTGGGATTATAGGCATGAGCCACTGTGCCCAGCCTAAAGTTTCCATTTTGGTTGCAAACATACATAAGCAAATGCTACATAACAGAACTCAAAGGTCCCACATCTCCCATCTTTTAGTCCTGACTAGTGACAGGAAATCAAGCAACAATTATGGGAAAATAAAACGAACACTTTTTACTAATAATCTCCTCTAGTTTTTCCAGTGTTCTTCGTTATTAAAAAGATTACTTGCCAGGTGTGGTAGCTCACGCCCGTAATCCCAGCACTTTGGGAGGCCGAGGTGAGTGGATCACCTGAGGTCAGGAGTTCGAGACCAGCCTGGCCAACGTGGTAAAACCCCGTCTCTACTAAAAATACAAAAACTAGTTGGGCATGGTGGCGGATGCTTGTAATCCCAGCTACTTGGGAGGCTGAGGCAGGAGAATTGCTTGAACCTGGGAGGCAGAGGTTGCAGTGAGCCGAGATCGTGCCATTGCACTCCAGCCTGGGTGACAAGAGCGAAACTCTGTCTCAAAAAAAAAAAAAAAACAGATTACTTAAGGCTGTGGAGCAGTGGCTCACACCTATAATTCCAGCATTTTGGGAAGCCAAGGCTGGAAGATCACTTGAAGCCAGGAGTTTGAGACCAGCCTGGGCAACATAGCAAGACCCTGTCTCTACAAAAAGTAAAAAAAATAAAAAATTAACTGGGTGTGGTGGCTCTTGTCTGTAGTCCTAGCTACTTGGGAGGGTGACGCAGGAGAATCACTTGAGCCGAGGAGATCGAGGCGTTGTAAGCTATGATTGCACCACTGCACTCCGGCCTGGGCAACAGGGGGAGATCCTGTCTTAAAAAACAAAAACAAACAAAAAAAACCTCAGTCTTATTCCCACTAGTTATAATTAAGTAACCTTTACATATTCATAAATACTGATGAAGAGGAAAACATCATTGGATGATCTGAATATAATCTCTAGTAGATGCTTCAAGTACAATGCAAATCCTTTTGCAAATTTGTGACTAAGGGTCTGTGACTGTTTTTTTCCCTCATAGCCATGACACATGGTGACTGGCACATAGCATATGCTCAGAAATTAAGTGCCAACTGAAGTAAAATGATGAAGATTTAAGATGAAATGAAAATTTAATTTCATCATTTTCATATCTGTGCACACATGCTCTTTAGCTCCTCAATTCTTTCAAATTCCTATATAATTCACTCAGGAAAACATTCTTTTATCTTCATTCTTTCTTCAACACATCCATAAACTTTATTTATTTTTTTTCTTTTTTGAGACAGTCTCGCTCTGTCGCCCAGGCTGGAGTGCGGTGGCTGCAACCTCCGCCCCCCGGGTTCAAGCGATTCTTTTGCCTCAGTCTCCTGAGTAGCTGGGACTACAGGCGCCCGCCAACCACACCTGTCTAATTTTTTTTTTTTTTTTTTTTGAGGCAGAGTCTCGCTGTCGCCCAGGCTGGAGTGCAGTGGCGGGATCTCGGCTCACTGCAGGCTCCGCCCCCCGGGGTTCACGCCATTCTCCTGCCTCAGCCTCCGGAGTAGCTGGGACTACAGGCGCCCGCCATCTCGCCCGGCTAATTTTTTGTATTTTTAGTAGAGGCGGGGTTTCACTCTGTTAGCCAGGATGGTCTCGATCTCCTGACCTCATGATCCGCCCGTCTCGGCCTCCCAAAGTGCTGGGATTACAGGCGTGAGCCGCCGCGCCCGGCCGACACCTGTCTAATTTTTGTATTTTTAGTAGAGGCGGTGTTTCACCATGTTGGCCAGGCTAGTCTTGAACTCCTGACCTCAAATGATTCACCTACCTCGGCCTCCCAAAGTGCTGGGATTACAGGCATGACATCTATAAACTTTAATACTCTATGACTGTATGAGGGTGACTAGCTGGGCTCCCACATGTCATTAATGGTAAAAAAAATGGGTAAATATATTTAAAAAGTAAAGCTAAATATTGCCAACAGAAATTAGGTCAACACTACCACCTGTCCTATCTCTCCATATGTAATTATTTTTTAAAAGGAAAAATGTGTGAATACCTAGTCCATGAAAGTATCCCAGAGCCCCACCAGAATCAAAACAGTCCCCATCTTCTCCCTCACTGCCCTCTAACCGAATGTGCTTCTCTCATTCCACAGAATTTAAAATGCATTCTTATTTTTTCTTTTTCTGCTTATAGCTAGAACTGCAAATGCATTTTTTTCCTTAATAGTTTCAGTTCACAAATGTGCAGAATTTCAGTTACATTATAGCTTTTGCAGATAAGCCTGGGCACGTAACCATGTAACATTGTCTCCATGGAAAAGTAACTCCAAACAACCAACTTGTAAACGAATTTTTGAAATGCAACCCATTTTTATGTTAGGAAAATGAGGTCGTACTCCTCATCTTGGAAGGTAATGGAATAGTGGAAAAAGAACTGGGGCTTTGGAATGCAGCAATCTGAATCTCACCTCACGCTGCTATTACCAGATCTGTGTCCTCTGGCAAGTAACTTAAACTCTTTGAGCCTCAGTCTCCTTATCAGTAAAATGGAAAAAGTAACATCTCGCTCAGAGCTAAATGATGTAATACATACGTAAATCACCTAGAATAGGGCCTGGTAGATAACAAGGGCTAAATAAACATTAGTGCCTTTTTCCTTCTCTCTGCCGTTGCAATATTCATTTGTGATTTCAGTTTTCTTCAAAAAGAAAATTATTTTTCATTGAGTACATGCTGTAAGTCAGGAGCTCTTTATGACCTCATTAAATCTTTACAACTCCCCCATGCGGTAGGTTCCATTTACTATCCCATGCCACAGATGAGGAACTGAGTCACAGAGAAGTTTGTCAATTTGCCTAATATTGATGCAGAAGCTAGAAAGAAATTATTTAGGCAGTTAGTGAGGGTAAAAGAGTTCTCGGCAAGGTTTCCCCTTTAATAAAAAGCAGCCCCCAAATCATTTCTTTTCTAACAAAGACCACCCTGAAAAATCGAGCTGCAGACATAGAAAAGCATACTAGAAGCTTGCATGGGTGAATGCCAGCAGCTATGCCAATAGGAAAAGGCTACCTGGGGGCCAGGCATGTTCAACATGGAGGCTCCATCTTCCCTTTTCTTTTTCAACCAGGGGTACAATAAAGGAACAGGCAACATGATGCAGGCCAGGTAGAGAACCATCTGCATAATAAAAGATTAGGGTGGGACGGCCAGCTTCTTTGCATGCCATGTAAATGGTACACCTAGTCCGACCAATCTTTTGGGCCCTATGTAAATCAGACACTGCCTCCTCAAGCTCATTTATAAAACTCCCTGCATTTCATCATGGAACTGGCAACCCATTTTTCTCCAGCATCCCTCTCTGGGCTGAGAGCTCTTCTCTTTCTTTTGCCTATTAAACTTCCACTCTTAACCTCACTCTGGTGTGTTCACATCCTTGATTTCCAGCAATGAACCTCAGGTATTACCCGAGATAAGTGACATTGCTTCAATTATCACTCAAATAGTGATGATGACCTCAGCACACCTATAATCTAATCCTAAACCACTATACTGCACCCTTCCTTCCTTCCTTCCTTCCTTCCTTCCTTCCTTCCTTCCTCCCTCTCTCTCTCCCTCCCTTCTTTCTTTCTTTCCCCTTCCCCTCCCCGTCCCTTCCTTTTTTTTTTTTTGACAGGGTTTTGCTCTGTCACCCAGGCTGGACTACAGTGGGGTGATCTCAGCTCACTGCAACCTTGACCTTCCGAGCTCAATCAACCCTCCCACTTCAGCCTCCCGAATAGCTGGAACTATAGACGCACACCACCACCCTCAGCTAATTTTTGTATTTTCAGTAGAGGTGGGGTTTCATCATGTTGCCTAGGCTGGTCTCAAACTCCTGGCCTCAAGCAATCCTCCCACCTCGGCCTCCCAAAGTGCTAAGATTACAGGCGTGAGGCACCACACCCAGCCATACTTTGTCTTTTTAAAATAAGAAGAGTGGGGCCGGGCACCGTGGCTACGCCTGTATTCCCAGCATTTTGGGACGCTGAGGTGGGCGGATCACCTGAGGTCAGGAGTTTGAACCAGCCAGGCCAACATGGTGAAACCCCGTCTCTACTAAAAATACAAAAAATTAGCCAGGCGTGGTGGTGCACACCTATAATCCCAGCTACTTGGGAGGCTGCGACAAGAGAATCGCTTGAACCCAGGAGGCAGAGGTTGCAGTGAGCTGAGATCGTGCCATGCCTGGGTAACAGAGCAAGACTTTGTCTCAAAAAATAAATAAAATAAGAGAGTGGGATTCAATGATGTCTAATATTTTTGGCTGTTATATTGTGTGATTCTATAACTCTACAGCACTATCAGATGGCAAGAAGGACAAGAAAAACTTCAAGTACACAATGGGCACATATAAACCATCAAGATGCAGTCTAGGCCGGGCGCGGTGGCTCACGCCTGTAATCCCAGCACTTTGGGAGGCTGAGGCGGGCGGACGGATCACGAGGTCAGGAGATCGAGACCATCCTGGCTAACACGGTGAAACCCCGTCTCTACTAAAAATACAAAAAATTAGCCGGGCGAGGTGGCGGGCGCCTGTAGTCCCAGCTACGCGGGAGGCTGAGGCAGGAGAATGGCGTGAACCCCGGGGGGCGGAGCCTGCAGTGAGCCGAGATCCCGCCACTGCACTCCAGCCTGGGTGAAAGAGCGAGACTCCTTCTCAAAAAAAAAAAAAAAAAAAAGATGCAGTCTAAGCAACTGATGTCCCACTGTCCTGGTTCCTCCCAGAACCTGGAAGGTTTCCACAGCCAGGATCAGTTAAGCTTAACTAGGGCTTCAGCTCCTTAACTGTTATTTGCTTAGGCATGATCAACTGAGTCAGCCCGGACTTAAGTAACTTTTAAAATTGAACCGGTACTGACCAACAATGTAGACCCCCTCCATTTTTTTTAAATTATAGGTGTGATGAAAACTTGAAATGATAACACAATGGCAAAAGTCTTTTTTTTTTTTTGAGACGGAGTGTCACAGTGCTCGTCTCCTGGAGTGCAATGGCGCAATCTCAGCTCACTGCAACCTCGGAGTTCAAGCGATTCTCCTTCCTCAGCCTTCCGAGTACCTGGTACTACAGGCGCCTGCCACCACGCCCGGCTAATTTTTGTATTTTTAGTAGAGACAGGTTTTCACCACGTTGGCCAGGCTGGTCTCGAACTCCTGACCTCAGGTGATCCTCCCACCTTGGCCTCCCAAAATGCTGGGATTACAGGCGTGAGCCACTGCGCCCAGCCGGCAAAAATCTGTAAATGCATTTACTAACGTTTACCATCCTGCTTGCTAATTGGAGATTATTCAGTCACTTTTACAATATAGTAATTGAATTTGGCTCCAGGCCATAATAAACATTCTGACCCATTAAATTAAGCCTACAAGCAAAATCACTCTATTCCTTTGCTCAAGCTACAAACACATCTCTCACAGGCAGCCACAGGCAGAATATTACAAGTTTTATAATATTCATGTGTCAAATGGCAAGACCTCCAATTAAAATGCTCATAGAAAAGAGTAACCTTTATGATATCTATACTTCCAAAGTTATACCTTTAGGCTTTTTTTTCGTAATGTTTTTATCTTTCCTTTTCAACTACTGCAAACACAATTTAGTGTGACTACATATGAGCTAGGCATGGACTCAGTTCTAAAGTTGCTGAAAAGTAAAAGAAGAGAACAGCTGCAGCACTTCCAGAGTATGCTGGCTGAGATGTATTGATAGAAAATAAGCTGTAAACCAGCTCCAGCAATACTATTTGTGTTTGTGCCTTTTGCAGATTGTATTTCATCACTGCTCTTCATAGAACATTAATAGATTAGACACAGCCTTTGGTCTAAAACAAGAAAAAGACTTTTATAGAAATGTTAACTTCATTTCCTTTTGTTTCACTTGCTTACCAATATAAAACATCAATACTGCAGTGTAGATATTGAACAGTTGCCACAGACAACCAAATTCATTAGTAAATTAGGCTATACCATCTCAGATAACTTATTCCCAGTTAGGCAAAAGGAATAATCAGAATTAGTCAGAATTGAGAGAATTACAGTATACTAGAGAGTTCATTGGTTTATCCAGCTCGTTACTGTTTTAAGTACAGTCATGCATTGCTTAATGACAGGGATATGTTCTGAGAAATGTGCTTTTAGACAATTTGGCATTGTGTGAACATCATAGAGTATACTTACACAAACCTAGACGGTATAGCCTACTACATGCCGAGGCTTTATGGCATAGCCACTGCTCCTAGGCTACAAACCTGTATAGCATGTTACTGTTCTGAATACTGTAGGCAACTGTAACACAATTTTAAGTATTGGTGTACCTAAACATAGAAAAAGTATAGTGAAAATATATTATTATCTTATGGTACCATCATCACATATGCAGCCTTTTGTTGAAACCTCATTATGCATAACTGCATTAAAGACAGTGCCGGCAAAGCACCTACACACTAAGCTACAATCCTTTTATCTTCATTCCTCAATAAATATCAAGTTCACTTCTAACGATTTATTAAAGAACAACACAAGTCTACATTTGGTTCATAAATGAAAACCATCTGAAACTAAGAGTTTAGGTGGAAGATATGTAACAGCAGAGAGTCCCTGGAGATCTAGAGACAATGTGGGCCAGGCATGGTGGCTCACATCTGTAATCCCAGTACTTTGGGAGGCTGAGGCAGGTGGATCACCTGGGGTCAGGAGTTTAAGACCAGCCTGGCCAACAGGGCGAAACCCCGTCTTTACTAAAAATACAAAAAAAATTAGCCAGGTGTGGTGGCACACACCTGTAGTCCCAGCTACTAGGGAGGCTGAGGCAGGAGAATTGCTTGAACCTGGAAGGCGGAGGTTGCAGTGAGCCAAGATCGTGTCATTGCACCCTAGCCTGGGCAACAAGAACAAAACGTCGTCTCAAAAAAAAAAAAAAAAAAAAAAAAAAAAAGACGTTATGGACACTGAAGTTTTATTTATTAATTTATTTTTATTGTATTTTATTTTTTCTTGAGACGGAGTCTCGCTCTGTCGCCCAACCTGGAGTGCAATGGCGTAATCTTGGCTCACTGCAACTGCTGCCTCCTGGATTCAAGCAATTCTCCTGCCTTAGCCTCCGGAGTAGCTGGAACTACAGGTGCGTGCCACCATGCCTGGCTAATTTTTGTATTTTTAGTAGAGATGGGGTTTCACCATGTTGACCAGGCTGGTCTTGAACTGACCTCAGGTGATCCACCCACCTCAGCCTCCCAAAGTGCTGGGATTACAGGTGTGAGCCACCGTGCCTGGCCTGAAGTTTTAATTTTGAATAACTTCTGTGTCTCAAAATATTCATCTTCTGTTTTTTTCCCAAATATTTTTAAATGTAAACACTATTCTTAGCTCCTCGACAGTTAAAAACACAGGCTATAGTTTGCTGACTTCTGCTCTCCATAGAGAAATAATAAAATCAGAAAGGGGCTAGGGATGTGATAGCCCTGAAGAGCTAGAATAAGGAATTTAAATTAATCTGGAAGACAATGGGGACAAGGCATAGGTTTCTGAGCAAGAACCTTTTGAGATCAGAGCTATACTTAAGAAAGATTTACTTGGCAGTAATGGAAAGGAAGGAGAGATTAGAAGATAACAATCAGCCTAATCCAGACTGGTTGCTTTGAGAAACGAAAAGAAGAAAAAAAGATATGAAAGGAAAGATCAACCGAACATTCGTTGGAAAAAAAAAAGAGGAATGGTTTATCTGGCAAGAACAAGTAAAAGTTTCAATTTCTAGAAAGAAGGAGAAAAAAGAAGATTTTTGCATTCTCATTCTCTAGTGCCATCATTATAGTATATAACTTCAGCCTACTAATTGAGGAATTTGCCTTTTTATGGAAGCTTTAGAACAGCCCAAGGTGGAGCTTCCAGTTCAGAGACAGAGTCTTCTGGTATATGTCAGTTGAAATGTGGCAATCATGTTTTGGTTTTACAGATGTAATAGGTATGGTAGTTTCAGAGATGGCTTATTTATTTATGGCCCTTTTTACTCCAGACACTTCCCAAATTAGGAAAGAGTATTCATATGGCTTACATAGATACATCACTGCCTTCAGAAGTTTTAAGTCATTCTTCTATGACTCAGAATTTTTATCTATCCTTTCTTGTTCTGACAGGGAAAAAAAACTGCAGTGCTGAAAATGCAACCAATTCAACATTAAAGTATGTAACTACTCTCATTCTATGGACTCAAATTTGGAAGCTGGGTAGGGGGGGTCAGAGAAAGGAGGGGCAGAAACAGACACAAACACAATTAGTTCCAATTCATGATAACAACCATAGTCAAATATTTTAGGAACACAGCAAAGGGAGAGATTTATTTCAACTCAGCAGCCTGGGAAGAGCTTCATGAAGAGAATGACATCTGCACTGGGCCCATTCTAACGAGAGAGGAAGGGCAACTCCAGGCAGTGGAAGAGTACAAACAATAACAACAAGGCCGGGCGCAGTGGCTCACGCCTGTAATCCCAGCACTTTGGGAGGCCGAGGCGGGCGGATCACGAGGTCAGGAGATCGAGACCACGGTGAAACCCCGTCTCTACTAAAAATACAAAAAATTAGCCGGGCGTGGTGGCGGGAGCCTGTAGTCCCAGCTACTCGGAGAGGCTGAGGCAGGAGAATGGCATGAACCCGGGAGGCGGAGCTTGCAGTGAGCCGAGATCGCGCCACTGCACTCCAGCCTGGGCGACAGAGCGAGACTCCGTCTCAAAAAAAAAAAAAACAGTAACAACAAAAAGATGAGGGGGAAATACGGAACTTATTTCTCTTATTTCCAAAGTGGCACATGTTCATTGTTATGGTAAAAGCACAATGGTAAGAAAACGTTTTTCATTAAAACAATTCTTTAACCTGAAATCCTACCATTCAATCCTGCCACCGAGAGTATGCACTCTTCCACACATATATCATAAACAGATTACCCTACTGTTTTATCTCTCTCTCTTTTTTTGGGGGGGGACAAGGTCTTGCTCTGTTGCCCAGGTCAGAATGCAGTGGGGCGATCACGGTTCACTGCAGCCTCAATCTCCAGGGCTCAAGTGACCCTTCTGCCTCAGCCTCCTGAGTCGCTGGGACTACAGGTGTGCACCACCATGCCCACTTAATTTTTATATTTTTTGTAGAGACAGGGTTTCGCCATGTTGCCCAGGCTGCTCTCAAACTCCTGAGCTCAAGTGATCCACCCACCTCGGTCTCCCAAGGTGTTGGGATTATAGGCATGAGCCATCAAGTGATTGACCCTGTTTTTTCTTAATGTCTTACCAGCATAGATATCTGTCCCTCCCAGCTTGGAATACATATCAGAGTCATTAAAAAACATTGGCATTCCTGAATTCAAGCCCTTTCCTTATGCGCCATCCTTTGAGCTCTCATTTCAACTAGATTGTTTGTGTTTTCTTACAGCATCTCTCTAGGTGGATCCATGCTACCAGCGATTGTATTTAGTTTTTCTTTTTCCAAGTGAGATCAAAAAGGTTAAGGCATGACTTCTTTCATATTCAACTTCAATAAAATCATTGATGAGATCTTTTAGATTTAATAAGAATTCTAGGTTTTCTGCCCTGCGTCTCAAAGTAAGCTCATTTGCATAATTAAAATATTTGCACTCCGACACCACCAATTACTGGCTCTGGACAAGTTACTCAAATTCTCTCAGCCTTAGTTTCCTTACCTGTAAAATAGAGATAATAACCATAGTGCTCCCCTGAAAATAAATTAGTAATTTTTCTTTTTTTTTTTTGAGACAGAGTTTCATTCTTGTTGCCCAGGTTGGAGTGCAATGTCATGATCTCGGCTCACTGCAACCTCCACCTCCTGGGTTCAAGCGATTCTCCAGCCTCAGCCTCCTGAGTAGCTGCGATTACAGGCGTCCGCCACCATGCCCGGCTAATTTTTGTATTTTTAGTAGAGACAGGGTTTCACCATTTTGGCCAGGCTGGTCTCGAACTCCTGACCTCAGGTGATCTGACCATCTCAACCTCCTAAAGTGCTGGGATTACAGGCGTGAGCCACCACGCCGGGCCAATTAGTTATTTTTAAAACATTTACTTTACTGATTCATTTTCAAAATCGAGAACACTATGAATCCAAATATAAATTAAGTAATAATGAGTCTATCTCTAGAATTGATCTTTTTTTTTCTTCCTCTCCCTCTTGTATTCTACACATGCTGCAGATGTATCTTTTCTCTATCTGAACTCCTACCACTGCCTGAAGGCAGCTCTTACTCCTCTTGCTTGAATGGATGGCTCTCCAACCCCAGTATCTCACCAGCGCTCCAATCTATCTTCCTCACTGCTACCAGGATTATTTTACCAAAATTTTATACATCAGCTTAAACACCTCTGTTTTGGGAGGGGAACATCACACACCGGGGCCTGTAGGGGGATGGGGGACAAGGGGAGGGAGAGCATTAGGACAAATACCTAATGTATGTGGGGCTTAAAACCTAGATGATGAGTTGATAGGTGCAGCAAACTACCATGGCACATGTATACCTATGTAACAAACCAGCACGTTCTGCACATGTATCCCAGAACTTAAAGTAAAATAAAGTAAAAATAATAATAATAAAAGATTTCTGTTTTCTAACATCCAACTCTTAGTATGTTCCTCTTCTAGGAATTATCCTGTAAATATACTTGCACATACATAAAATGACATATTTGTGTCATTCTTTACCATATTGTCTGAAACAGCAACAGATCACAAATAACCAAAGATCCTTCCATAAGAGTCTAGTTTAATAAATTATCTACAACCATCAAGGGACTATTATTTAACTGTCAAAAGAAGAGAAAGTTCTGTAGACACAAACAAGAAATGTTCCCCAAAACATGCAAAGGATGAAAAAAAAAATCAAGAAACAGGACAAGACAGCATAACAGGTCTTCATTTGTATGAAAGGGGACTAGTTACTGCCAGATTGTGCACAAACTATCTCTAGAAGCATATCCAAGACATTGGGTTTCTTAAGTGCATCAGTTTCCTATGAGGAGGGAAACTGGGTGGCTGGAGTTCAAGGGGGAAAGGGAGACTTTTCACTGTATACCTTTACCTTTTAAATTTTGAACCAGGTGAATCCTATACCTATTCAAAAACTGAAGTTAGTTTTGTTTTTTTTTTAACTGATTTATGTCATCTGAGTCCCTTCACAAGGGACACAATCCACCTTAACAGTCTCATTACTAAAGCTTCCCCATTCCCTAACTGCACATTCACATCCTTGTATCTTTGTATTCACTCTGCACAGAAGGTATTCCCATTTTCTCTGGCTGGCAAACTTCCTCATGCTTCAAACACTGCCTCTCTAAAGTGGAATGAACTTCCCTTCCTGCCTTACTGCCATATTATGCAAAAGGGCCTTTGGCCTGCTTTCATTCCATGTTTGTCCTTGGCATCAGAGGCTAAGTTCACAGTCCTAGCCCAAGTCCATCAGAAGCTTACATTCCAGCTGGGCATGTGGCTTACATCTGTAATCCTAGCACTTGGGAGGCCAAGGCGGGTAGATCACATGAGCCCAGGAGTTCAAGACCAGCCTGAGCAACATGGTAAAACCCCATTCTATAAATATATGTATATATACACACACACACACACACACACACACACACACATACAAAAATTAGCCAGACATGGTGGCATGCACCTGTAGTAGTCCCAGCTACTTGGGAGGCTGAGGTGGGAGGATGGCTTGAGCCTGGGAGGCTGAAGTTGTAGTGAGCTGAGATCATGCCACTGCACTCCAGCCTGGGCAACAAAACCAGACCCTGTCTCAAAAAAAAGAAAAAGAAAAAGAAAAAGCAGCAGCAGCTTACACCCTTCAGAGACAGAGTTCAGGCCTCTTAAAGTATTAAACGTATGATGAAATAGCAGCATTATAGCAGCATTATTCACAATAGCCAAAAGGTGAAAGCAATCCAAATGTCCATCAGTGGATGAATGGGTAAACAAATGTGGTATGCACATACAATGGAATATAATTCAGCCTTAAAAAGGAAGGAAATTCTGACACATGCTACAACTTGGATGAACCTTGAAGACATTATTCTAAGCGAAATAAGCCAATCACAAAAGGACAAATACTATATGATTTCCATTATATAGAGCATATCACATACTGTATGTTATACAGTATTTACAAACACTGTATGATTCCACTTACATAGAGTAGTCAAATTCACAGAGACAGAAAGAATGGTGGTTGCTGGGCTAGGAGGAATGAGAAATGGGGAGTTTAGTTGGGGAAAATAAAAAGGTTCTGGAGGTATGTGATGGTAATGGTTGCACAACAATGTGAATGTACTTAATGCCACAGATCTATACACTTAAAAATGGTAAAAATTATAAAACTAACATTATGTACATTTTACCAAAATTAAAAAAGAGTGACAGACTCCTGCAGTCTCAAAACAATAAGATTATCCTGACATTTTACCAGATTTTTTTTTTCTTTTTGAGACAGAGTCTTGCTCTGTTGCCCAAGCTAGAGGGCAGTGGCACAATATCCAGCTCAAGCAATCCTCCCACCTCAGTCTCCCAAGTAGCTGGGACTAACGGGCGTACACCACCATGCCTAGTTAATTTTTGTACTTTTTGTAGAAAAGGAGTTTCGTCATGTTGCCCAGGCTGGTCTCGGACTTCTACGCTCAAGCAATCTGCCTGCCTCAGCCTCCTAAAGTGCTAGGATTACAGGCATGAGCCACCTTACCCAGCCTTCACCAGATTCTAAAGGTGCCTTGCTATTCTCACTCTGGTATTAAGCTCTTATAGTTTATAGTTTCTATACTCCAAGAAAAACAAGAACAACAAGAAATGACAATGTTAAGTATAATAAAAGAACAAGAGACTATCAAAACTGAAGCAGATTTTGAAAAAGATTCAAAGGGAATTATAGAAGGGAAAAAGACTGTCATTTAGGCCGGATGTGGTGGCTCATGCCTGTAATCCCAAGACTTTGGGAGGCCCAGGCAGGAGGATCCCTTGAGCTCAAGAGTTCAAGACCAGCCTGGGAAACACAGGGAGACCCCATTATTTACAAAAGCAAATAAATAAAAAGAAAAAAGGCTGAGCATACTGGCTCATGCCTATAATCCCAACACATTGGGAGGCTAAGGTGGGCAGGTCACTTGAGGTCAGGAGTTCAAGATCAGCCTGACCAACATGGTAAAACCCTGTCTCTACTAAAACTACAAAAATTAGCCTGATGTGGTGGTGGATGACTGTAATCCCAGATACTTGGGAGGCTGAGGCAGGAGAATCGCTTGAACCTGGGAGGCGGAGGTTGCAGTGAGCCAAGGTCACACCACTGCCTTCCAGCCTGGGCAACAGAGTGAGACTCCCTCTCAAAAAAAAAAAAAAAAAAAAAAAAAAAAAAGAAAAAGAAAGAAAAAAAGGAAAAGACTGTCATTTAAATTAAAAATTCAGTGAAGGGATTAAATGGCATATTAGAAACTACTACACAAGAATTAGCAAACTTGAAGAACTGAATTAATTACCAAGTGGGAAATATAAACATTTTTTTTTGGAGACAGAGTTTCCCTCTGTCACCCAGGCTGGAGTGCAGTGGCACTGCAACCTCCACCTCCCACGTTCCAGCGATTCTCCCGCCTCAGCCTCCCGAGTAGCTGGGATTACAGGCGCAAGCCACCACGCCCAGCTAATTTTTCGTGTTTTTAGTAGAGATGGGGTTTCACCATGTTGGCCAGGCTGGTCTCAAACTCCTGACCTCAAGTGATCTACCCGCCTCGGCCCCCCAAAGTGCTAGGATTACAGGTGTGAGCCACAGGGCCTGGCCAAAAATTGTTTTAATATCCTTTTATTACTCAGGAGAATAGTAAAGATGCTAATTAATTTAAGACTTTGAAATTAAATATCCATGGCAAAAAACTTCTTGAAAAACTAGAAATACTGAGTTTAACCTCTAAACTAGTAGTTAAGGTCTCCTAATCTCACTTTTCAACTCTATTACTCCTATATTTGGTAGGAATCTGAAAGCGATTCTATCCCTTTTTTCAGGCAAGAGATATTAAGTTAGTCTAGTATCTGGAATAGAATGTACTCATTAAATATTTGATAAACTGCTGGCATGGTGACACACCTGTAATCCCAGCACTCTGGGAGGCTGAGGTGGGAGAATCGCTTGAGCCCAGGAGTTCAAGACCAGCTTGGGCAACATGGCAGAAACCCCATCTCTACAAAAAATACAAAAATTAGCCAGGTATGGTAGTGCACGTATGTAGTCCCAACTACTCAGGAGACTAAGCAGGCTTGAGCCTGGGAGGTGGAGGTTGCAGTGGGCTGAGACCACACCACTGTACTTCAGCCTGAACAACAGAGTGAGACCCTGTCTCAAAACTAAATTGGCTGTTCCAGAATATGATGAATTGCATTTCACAAATGCATAATATTTCTCAACTCTACCTGGAAAGCTGGTTCTATCTTATTATTTCAGTGAATGGCCTGGGTGCCTCTTTGGGATTTTTGTTTTGCTTTTTTTCTTTTTTTTTTTTTTAAAGAAAATAGGACACTGGCCGGGCATGGTGGCTCATGCCTGTAATCCCAGCACTTTGGGAGGCTGAGGCAGGTGGATTGCTTAAGTCCAGAAGTTCAAGACCAGCCTGGGCAACATGGCAAAACCCCATCGCTGCTAAAAATACAAAAAAATTAGCCAGGCATGGCTGTGCATGCTTGTAGTCCTAGCTACTGGGGAGGCTGATGTAGGAGAATCACCTGAACTCAGGAGGTTGAGGCTGCAGTGAGCCGAGATCGAGCCATTGCACTCCAGCCTGGGTGACAGAATGAGACCCTGTCTCCAAAAAAAGAAAAGAAAAGAGAAAAGAAAAGACAATGAATGCTTCAGTTAAAACCCTAAATCCTAAACCCTAATTCTTGCTTCAAATTGGAAAATATATATATACTTTTTCCCTCACTATTGCTTCCAACAAAATAACTGTAAATTAAAAATTTAGATGTCTATCTTTAATCATGGGAAACTGGCAATCAAAGGTTCAAGCACCTAAAACTGTGAGTGATATTTTCCCCACAGTTGGTAAAACTGTATATTCCACAACATATGGAATTCTACTGAAAGCTTTCATTGGCATTTTGCCTTGTTGAATAAAAGTTAGAAGCTATGCTTAGACTTTTTTTTTTTAAGTCAACACTGCCTTTTCATTAGACTAACATTTAAAATATGACTTAAAATCATGGGAAAATACAGTAATGATAAAATCTAACACTCATAAAGCTCTTAGCTCTGTGTCAGGAATAGTTATAAACATTTTAATGAACTAATTTAACCCACACAACAACATTATGAGCCAGGTACTATCTTTAGCTTTGTTTTACATAGGAGGATCATGAGAAATGGAGATTAAATAACTTCCCCAATGTTACCTATCTCGAAGGTGTCAACAGTGGGATTTAAAAATAAGGAGTTTAATGCTTAACCATTATACTACTGTACTGCTTCCCAAAATTTTTATCATGTGCTGATTATCATATGCTGATTTATCTAGTATCTATATCTAAAGTGTGACTTTGGTATTTGCTAACTCATACTACCGCATTTTGCCAAAGATGGCTATTCTGCTCATTTGCAAAAGGTCAAAACTAATAGACAATTCTACATCCATGTTTATTTTTTTATTTACACTTACATATTCTGTATAATCCTGTGCTGGGCTGTGCAGGATTATCCCCATCTGCACCCCAGGACTCTGTGCCTAGACTTTTTTCACTCAGAGAACACAAATTAGATGGTCCTCTTGCATGCAGTGCCCTGTGTCAAGCAATTATTTACAGCTACTTTCCTAATTGGCAGTTAAATTTCACCAAGATTCAACCACAGCCTGATATATATTTCTCCAAAGAAGCTTAAAACAGTTTTTGATCGGAGCAAAAATGGCCTTCCTATTTGTTTATTCAACAAATACTTTACTCCACAAGGCAAGATCCTACTATATGCCAAGCACCATGATGGATACTAAAAATTCAGAGACAAACACAGCAGAGCCAATATTTGCCCCTGAGGCTCTGGTGGGGAGAGATGTTAAACAGTGAATAATCACACAAATAATTAATTACAATTGTGATAAGCATAATAAGGAAAAAATATAGAAAGTACATGATAGAAGGGCTTAACCTAGCTTAGAGGTAGTCAGGGAAAGTGTCCCTGAAAAATGGACATTTACTATGAAAACTGAGGATTAGCAGAAATTATCCAAGTAAAGAAGTACAGAAGAGTACATCAGGCAGAAGGAAGGCCAACAGGAAGCACTGTGCTTTGGAGGAAACAAAAACCCAGTGAGTTTGGGCAGCCACAAGCAGAAAGCAGCTGAGGCCAATGCTCAAAGGTCTCTTCCTAACTAGGTAGCCCACCACCTCCTCACTCCTCTCATACCATACCAGTCTCGATCTGCTGCTGGCCCACTGTATGTGTGTCACTCTTCCCCCACGTCACTACCACTTCACATCTTCTCCATGACTCCAAAGAATAAAAACCACTGTATTTGTAGTAGTTAACACACAACTCTTTAAGAAGAATAATATAAATTCTGCAACAATTATATTGGTGGAGAGAATGTGAATAAATCTTTTTTATCAGATTATTGACTTCTCTGTGTTTTAGGCAACTTGAGGCCAGAGACCATATCTTATATATCTCAACACCGAGCAATGTGCATAGCTGGAGTTTGACAAGTAATTTTACTATTTGGGGAGAATTGCAGAATGAGAAATTTAAGTGTTGCTGATCTACATTTTTTCTTATATAAGATTTACTAGCCTATTCATATATCCTTATCTATTTTAATTGCAAGAATAAAAACATGTTATCCACCTGGTAGATAAAAGATGAGCCAGTTCTCCAGGGATGGAGAGAGGACAAAGAGAACGCTGGAAACACAAGGAAGCTATATAACAAAGGTCCCTCAACTCTCAACTCTAACAACTGTGCCATTTCTTTCTTCACAGAAAGCTTACTCATGGGAATAACTTAAGCTTATTTCAAAAGAAGGAATGACTTTGACTTGGATGGTGGCCAGCTGTGGTAAGAAGTGCAGTGAAATTCAGCCACTTTCCCCTTAAAAGTCACTCAACTGGAAATTTTATCAGTGGGAAATTCTCTAAGGGCCAAAGACTCTATTTTCTGCAGCTTAACAACATTTGTAAAACATTTTGAGTTCTAAGATTCACCACCTCTCTCCTCTATACACACACCCCACACTTAGGCCAATCCAGTGTGCTAACTTCTGATAGAAGTGACATGGAATTTTTTGGAATCTAAAAGTTCAAAATATGTACCCAACACAATATAATATCATTTATAAATCTTTGTTTCTCTTTGAGACTGTATAAATATTTGGTACATAGCAACATTTGAGGGCAGGAAAAGAGAAACATCATGCCTTCCAGTGGAGGCAAGAGATAATCAGCTATCCTTATTATCATGAAATAACCTAAAATGACTAGCTGGTATATTAAATATCAGAACATAACACACTTAATTGAAGAACTACCATGAGCAGGGGACTACGGTAAACACAGAACCAATAATATGAAGAATAAAACCCAGTCCTTGCCCTCCAGAAACCAACAGTCTAAAGGGAGACACCCTAGGAGAGTAAGGAGGGGAGGGGGAAGAAAATTTGATATGAAATCCATCATCCAAGGACTGATTATCCAGTATATGACGACACAAATTCTACAGATTTACCAAGGGACTTCAAAGAAGGCAGTGAGTTCCCCATTTCCTATGTCCAATTATACAAGTTCCCTTTTACCTAACACTCTATCCCATTCTACCTCTTTGCATACATGCAGTGCACATACTTAACGTAATCAATGGTTTTTTGACCCTATGTCTTTTTTTTTTTTTTTTTTGAGACAGTTTCACACTTGTTGCCCACGCTGGAGTGCAATGGCGCAGCTCACTGCAACCTCTGCCTCCTGGGTTCAAACGATTCTCCTGCCTCAGCCTCCCAAGTAGCTGGGATTACAGGCAACTGTCACCATGCCCAGCTAATTTTTTGAATTTTTAGTAGAGACGTGGTTTCGCCATGTTGGCCAGGCTGGTGTCAAACTCCTGACCTCAGGTGATCCACCTGCCTCAGCATCCTAGAGTGCTGGGATTACAGGCGTGAGCCACCGTGCCCAGCCCCCATGTCTTAATAAGTATGTTGAGACCAGAAGTTCGTTCAGGATGAGGTTCATTATCTTGAAGTTATTTCATTTCATATTTTCTGAAACAGCAGTTTCCTATCTAGAGCACAGCTCCCCAAATGGCAGAGAAAGTCTTGGGGTATTTTAAGACAGTGGGTTTCCTCACCTTGCTTTGAAAATTCATGAGCAGGAAAGTGAACTAGAGATGGGTTTTGTTTTTGTTTTTGTTTTTTTTTAACGGTGAAAAGGATAAAAGCTGGTGCATCTATATATAGTTAAATTTGTATTTATACCCAGAGAAACATAACTTGGTTTGGAGTAACAAGAAAAAATGATGTAAATCAAGTTCAAGTAGACAGAAATGAAAAAGGCTGAGAAATACTGAGAGAAGATTGCAAATAAAGATAGATTTTCTAAATTTTCAACAATAAAAATGCATTATTTTGTAACAAGAAAAAATATTCTTTCAGACTATATGAAGACACAGCATGATAAAAGTGATTACTAATAGTATACTGTTCAATAGTATTATTATTATTATTTTTTTTTTTTTTTTTTTTTTTGAGACGGAGTCTTGCTCTGTGCCCCAGGCTGGAGTGCAGTGGCGCGATCTCGGCTCACTGCAAGCTCCGCCTCCCGGGTTCACGCCATTCTCCTGCCTCAGCCTCTCCGAGTAGCTGGGACTACAGGCGCCCGCCAACACACCCGGCTAATTTTTTGTATTTTTAGTAGAGACGGGGTTTCACTGTGTTAGCCAGGATGGTCTCGATCTCCTGACCTCGTGATCCGCCCGCCTCGGCCTCCCAAAGTGCTGGGATTACAGGCTTGAGCCACCGCGCCCGGCCAATAGTATTATTTTTAGTGAGATATGAAAATTAAAATACTTTATGATAAAAATACAAAAGAACAAAATTCCCTACTTACATATTCTCAACTTCCTTCCCTAATAAATCTTTTTGTAACTTGTTAAGAAGAAAAAGGTAGGCTGGTGCAGTGGCTCACAGCCTGTAATCCCAACACTTTGGGAATCCGAGGCGGATGGATCACTTGAAGTCAGGAGTTTGAGACCAGCCTGGCCAACATGGTAAAACTCTGTCTCTACTAAAAATACAAAAAATTAGCCGGGTGTGTGGCGCATGCTTGTAATTTCGGCTACTTGGGAGGCTGAAGAGGGAGGATCACTTGAACCCAGGAGGCAGAGGTTGCAGTGAGCTGAGATCTCACCACTGCACTCCAGCCTGGGCAACAGAGCAAGACTCCATCTCAAAAAAGTAAAGAAAAAAAAAAAAAGAAAAAGGTGGCTGGGGGCGGTAGTTCACGCCTGTAATCCCAACACTTTGGGAGGCCGAGGGGTGGTTCATTTGAGGTCAGGAGTTCAAGACCAGCCTGGCCAATAGGTGAAACCCCGTCTCTACTAAAAATACAAAAATTAGCCAGGTGTGGTGACGCATGCCTGTAGTCCCAGCTACTTGGGAGGCTGAAACAGGAGAATTGCTTGAATCCGTGAGGCGGAGGTTGCAGTGAGTCAAGATCATGCCATAGCCTGGGCAACAGAGTGAGACTCTGTCTCAAAATAATAATAATAATAATAATAAAAAATAAGGTAAGACAGCTTTCCTTTCCATAACAATTCCCAACAGAAACAGAATTAAAGCTGGGCACAGTGGCTCACACCTGTAATCCCAGCACTTTGGGAGGCTGAGGCAGGCGGATCACGAGATCAGGAGATCGAGACCATCCTGGCTAACATGGTGAAACCCTGTCTCTACTAAAAATACAAAAAAATTAGCCGGGCGTGGTGGCGGGCGCCTGTAGTCCCAGCTACTCGGGAGGCTGAGGCAGGAGAATGGCATGAACCCGGGAGGTGGAGCTTGCAGTGAGCCGAGATCGCGCCACTGCACTCCAGGCTGGGCAATAGAGCGAGACTCTGTCTCAAAAAAAAATAAAAATAAAAAACAGAATTAAATACTAAAATGGCTGGGGGAAAAAAAAAAGCAGCAGCCACCTAGACAATTTGAAAATTATGTTACCTGAACTTATATGGCCCACTATATTCAAACAATACTGCAAGACTTCTACAGATCCAGGGTACAAGGAAAAGAAAGACACACGAAAGCTTTCAATGGGAGGTCCTTCCTCCAATATATCAAATTTCTTCTCTATCTTTCAGTCTTATTACAGACTTGAATTTTCCCCCCCAAAAGTTAACTCTTAAGGATTTACATTATTTAGCACTGAAAGTTGTTGAAACTTAAAAATGCCAAGGCAGAAGTTTGTTTTTTATTCTAGTCCGATCTATATAGAAAAGTTTAAGGGCTGACCTGCCGGAGAGCAACAAGAACTGACTGAATGGACCTTCCTCATCAAGAATTCTGACCAAACAGCATATTCTAGAAAGAAACCTCTACAAAGAAAGCAGCTAATCTCTGATATTTGCTCATTAAAGACCGCTACTTCTTTTGATACTGCCCTAATGCTGGTTTATTATGTAAAAATACACCCCGCTGTCAGAACCATGACCTAAAGGTTTAATGAAAAGGCTGGGCCCAAATCAGCCAGAAAGCAAAAAAGCAGCAGATCAACTTTGTGATATCTTTGTCTCTTGCCATATGGTTCAGGGAAATAAAGATCCTTTAATGAGGAATTCTGACTCATAGTATGAGACTACATTGTAACCAGCAGGGCTCCAAATAATATATCAACATCTGGTCTAAATCGTTAAATTTTAAAAAGGCACTCCCAAGAAGAGAATGCAAAATCCCAACGCCACTTTCAGATAGAAGGCAACATACTCTCACGTTATGAATTTAGTAAGTGATCTGCATAGCTGAAATGACTCTGAAACAGAAAAACCACAACCCAAAATAGCCTGAACACTTTTGTTATGTCAAACAATGGGCAGTTAGCCATTCATTCCTCTCTCTTAGTATATATTTCACTTGTTTCAGTCAAAGCCCATTATAAATTCCGTGAGATGGCTCAAATTTGGCTATACCAGATATTTGAAAGCTGGGGATGGGAAATATTCGTTGTACAATAATTCCTAATACTATATGTTATAAATAAAAATAAATGCTATGCATATGTTCACTTAATTTAAAAATTTAGGCCAGGCACGGTGGCTCATGCCTATAATCCCAGCACTTTGGGAAGCCAAGGTGGGTAGATCACCTGAGGTCAGGAGTTCGAGACCAGACTGGCCAACATGGTGAAACCCCATCTTTACTAAAAATACAAAAAATTAGCCGGCCGTGATGGTGGGTGCCTGTAATCCCAGCTACTTGGGAGGCTGAGGCAGGAGCATCACTTGAACCCAGGAGGCAGAGGTTGCAGCGAGCGGAGATTGTGCCACTGCACTCCAGCCTGGGCAACAAGAGTGAAACTCTGTCTCAAAAAAAAAAAAAAATTTAGGCTGAGCGCAGTGGCTCATGCCTGTAATCCCAGCAGTTTGGGAGGCCAAGGCAGGTGGATCACTTGAGCCCAGGAGTTCAAGAACGGCCTGGGCAACATGGCAAAACCCCATTTGGATATTTGTTTAAATACTACTAAAAATACAAAAATAGTTGGGCGTGATGGTGTAAGCCTGTAGTCCCAACTACTCGGGAGGCTGCGGTGGGAGGATCAATGCCCAGGTCGACACTACAGTGAGCCCAGATTGTGCCACTGCACTCCAGCCTGGGCAGCAGAGCGAGACCCTGTCTCAAAATAAATAAATACATAAAAATAAAAATGACTATATATAAAACATAAACACTTCATAACTATATAAATGATGAGTAATTAAATAAGTATGGGTTAAATATCCCTTATCTGAAATGCTTCAGATCAGAAGTATCTCATATTTCAGATTTTTTTGGATTTGGGAATTTTTGCATATATATCATGAGCTATATTGGAGATAGGACCAAAGGTTAAACACAAAATTCATTTATGTTTCGTATACACCTTATACACATAGCATGAAGGTAATTTTACATAATAGTTGTAATAATTTGTGCATGAAACAAAGTTTTGACTTCTACCCATCACATGAGGTCAGACGTGGAATTTTCCACGAGTGGCGTCATGTCAATACTCAAAAAGTCAGATTTTGGAGCATTTCAGATTTCAGATTTTCAGATTAGAGATACTCAACCTGTGTATGAAATAACCAGGCTAGTTTGTTTTTAAACAAATATCTAAGAAATAGTAAAATTCAAATGAGTCCTATAAAAGTAATTTGTCCTACTGTTGTCCTTACTCCAGGACTGTAACAGGAGGACCCAATCTAAGCTACTGTTGCTGATACCAGAGGACTTTTGCCCTCTTACTTTGTCCATTTAGAGTTATACCAGCTCTATTTATAAAACAGCTTTAGAAAAGCCCAATTTTCCACTGTGTGGATGTAAACAAACATTTAAGTTGTGGTTCCATTAAAATTTAAACATAGCTGTAGCCCTGCATATCCTTGAGTTCCACATCTATGGATTCAACCAACTGGAGATCAAAAATATACAAATAAAAATAGGCCGGGCGCAGTGGCTCACACCTGTAATCCCAGCACTTTGGGAGGCCGAGGCGAGCAGATCACCTGAGGTCAGGAGTTCAAGAGCAGCCTGGCTAACAAGGTAAAACCCCGTCTCTACTAAAAATACAAAAATTAGCCAGGCATTATGGTGGGTGCCTATAATCCCAGCTACTCAGGAGGCTGAGGTGGGAGAATCTCTTGAACCTGGGAGGCAGAGGTTGCAGTGAGCCGACATTGTGCAATTGCACTCCAGCCTGGGTAAAAGAGTGAGGCTCTGTCTCAAAAAAATAAATAAAAATAAAAATAAAAAACAATACAACAATAAAAATAAAAATAAAAAAACAGCATAACTATTTATAACATTTACATTATATTAGGTATTACAGTATAAGTAATCTAGAGATGACAAAGTATACAGGAGGATGTGCATAGGTTATATGCAAATACCACAGCACTTTATATAAGTAACTTGAGTATCTGCAGATTTTGGTATCCGAGGGGGGGTCCTGCAACCAATACCCCATGGATACCAACGGATAACTGCCCATCTCCAAAAATCTTCTGTTCTCTCAGTCACATGAGTAAATGTTAAAAATGATTGGAACAAAATATATATGTCTCTGGCTGGGTGCAGTGGCTCACATCTGTAATCCCAGCACTTTGGGAGGCCAAGGCGGGTGGATCACATGAGGTCAGGAGTTTGAGACCAGCCTGGCCAACATGGTGAAACCCCATCTCTACTAAAAATACAAAAAATTAGCCAGGCGTGGTGGCACATGACTGTAATCCCAGCTACTCAGGAGGCTGAGACAGGAAAATCACTTGAACCTGGGAGGCAGAGGTTGCAGTGAGCCAAGATCGCACCACTGCACTCCAGCCTGGGCAACAGAGCGAGACTGCATCTCAAAAAAGAAAAAAAAGAAAAAAATATATATCTATCTAGAGATATAGATATCTGTCTCATTCTTACATCTCTTTTGATGTAGGAACAGCTTTACAAATGAAACTTCATGATCCCCCAAGGAATCTACAAAGTTATTTTAAATATGATTTCATTCTAATAGGCTTCAAGCTAAGCAGTCACATATACCACAAAAACTCTTCATCTGTTTTGCAGGCATACTTTTGTGCTGATCTGTATCTACTCTAATTTCTCAAAAAAGAAATGCTGTGGGTCAGGCGCAGTGGCTCACGTCTGTAACCACAGCACTTTGGGAGGCTGAGGAGGGTGGATGGCCTGAGGTCAGGAAATCAAGACCACCCTGGCCAACATGGTGAAACCTAGTGTCCACTAAAAATACAAAAATTAGCCAGGCATGATGGCACATGCCTGTAATCCCAGCTACTCGGGAGGCTAAAGCAAGAGAATCGCTTGAACCCAGAAGGCGGAGGTTGCGGTGAGCCGAGATCGCACCACTGCACTCCAGCCTGGGCAACAGAGTGAGACTCCATCTCAAAAAAAAAAAAAGAAAAGAAAAGAAAAGAAACGCTGTGAAATTGGATGTGGCTATGAAACAAGCTTACCTTCACATCATTCTTCCCATATAGGCCATTCATGCAGGCTATGCTAAAGCCAGGCTCTAAACAGATACTGTTGCCAGGCCCAGGACAAATGGAACCTCTATGACTAACAGCATTCCTGTTGCTTCTGATTCTAGATGGGAAACCTCCACTGATATTTAACAACTTTGCTCTAAGTAGATGTGGAATGGTGGTGTGAAAAAAAGCAGAGGATCTGGAACAACAGACCACAGTTCAAGTCCAGGTTAACTAGCTGTGCCACTGTGGGCAGGTTACTTAATTTATCTGAACTACAGTATCCTCCCTCATCTGTAAAACGGAGACCACCACTATACCTACCCATAGATTGCTATGAGATTATAAATATGAAAGTATTTTATGAGCTATAAATGATCACATAAATATTCTTTTTATTTACTCTGTTTTTTCCTTAGCATAGGAATTATATATTAATTTTCAAAAATTGGAAAATATAGAAAAATATTAAGAAGAAAAAAATCACCCACCCAAACATTGTTACTTATTTAACTGAAATAAAGTCTAATATCAACCAAATTTTAAAGCAAAAATATTTTCAGATGTTAATACTGATAATTACAAATGACAAAATTAACTGCTGCTCTCCTTTTAAGATCAGAGTAGGCTGGACACAGTGGCTCATGCCTATAATCCCAGCACTTTGGGAGGCTGAGGCAGGAGTATTATTTGAGGCCAGGAGTTCAAGACCAGCCTTGGAAATATAGTGAAACCCTATCTCTACAAAAAAAATTTTTTAATTAGCCAGGCGTGGAGATGCACCCCTATAGTCCCAGCTACTAAGGAGGCTGAGGTGGGAGGATCTGTTGAGCCCAGGAGTTCAAGGCTGCAGTAAGCTATGATCACACCACTACACTCCAGCCTGGGTGACAGAGGAAGACCCCATCTCTAAATAAAAACAAAACAAGAGCAGAGCAGTCTTTCCTATTTATCAGTGTAAAGTGAAGATAATACTGCTATTTGTCCCAGAGCTGGTCCCAAGAGCATATGATATACGGGTGAGTCCCATAAAAGTCAAGGCCACAAAAAACTCCCAAAATAAATATTTCATGAGTCCAAGGAATACTTACAACACATGCTCTCAGATGCACTGGAGAAAGCAAAGTATCTGAAGCCCCATTAACAAAACTGGCATGACTGTAATGTCACATCACAGACTGACACATTTCTATGGGCCACTTTAATGAAAAAAAGAAAAATGTATAGACCATGCTACAAAGTAGACAAAGACTTGTGACTTTTTCACACTGCCTGCTGAATCCAAGCCTTCTTAGAATTTCTTGTGCACCTCCCCTATTTTTCCTTTCCCACCCTTCCCTTGACTACCTCTTCTTCCTTGTTTCATTATTGAATTGGACTCGCTCTCTGTGTTTAAAACTGCCTTAAATAGAGTTTTAAGTGGTACATGCCTGTAATCCCTGCCACCTGGGAGGCCGAGGCAGGAGAATCACTTGAACCCGGGAGGCAGAAGTTGCAGCGAGCTGAGGTCACACCACTGCACTCCAGCTTTGGCTACAGAGTGAGACTCTATCTCAAAATAAATAAATAAATAAATAAATAAATAAATACTCCCAACCTACCCCCTCCCTAATTGTGGAGTAAAAGTGATGACCCAGTTGCTATATATATATATATCAGTGACCAGACTACTTTGCTTAGCAAATATACATGAAATTACAAATCCTAATGAGTCCTGCCCCCCCAAAAAAGTAAGTAATGCCTTCCTTTCTTTTTTTTTTTTTTTTTTTTGAGACAGAGTCTCCCTCTGTCGCCAGGCTGGAGTGCAGTGGCATGATCTCGGCTCAGTGCAACCTCTGCCTCCCAGGTTCAAGCGATTCTCCTGCCTCAGCCTCCCGAGTAGCTGGGACTACAGGCGCGTGCCACCATGCCCAGTTAATTTTTGTATTTTTAGTAGAGATGGGGTTTCACCATGTTGGCCAGGATGGTCTCCATCTCTTGACCTCGTGATCAGCCCGCCTCGGCCTCCCAAAGTGTTGGGATTATAGGCGTGAGCCACCACACCTGGCCAAGTAATGCCTTTCTTACCACATCTCTAAATATTCAAATCCCATCTGTCTTTAAGACCCACCTCAATGTTATATCCTCCATGAAGCCTTCCCTGATTCTCCAGTCAAAAGTAATCTCATCTTCCTCTGACCTTCCATCATACTCTGTTTCCTCAGTGCCACTTAAGACTTCCAATTCAGCCAGGCGTGGTGGCTCACGCCTGTAATCCCAGCACTTTGGGAGGCCAAGATGGACAGATAACCTGAGGTCAGGAGTTCGAGACTAGCCTGACCAACACGGAGAAACCCCGTCTCTACCAAAAATACAAAATTAGCCAGGCGTGGTGGCACATGCCTGTAATCCCAGCTACTAGGGAGGCTGAGGCAGGAGAATCACTTGAACCTGGGAGGCAGAGGTTGCGGTGAGCCAAGATCGCGCCACTGCACTCCAGCCTGGGCAGTAACAGCGAAACTCCATCTCATAAAAAAAAAAAAAAGACTTCCAATTCAGTATCATACTGATTGTGCCAGGCATCACACTTATTGCTTTGGCATTTGAAGGGGTCTCAATAAATACCTGCTTGATAAGTGAATGACTATGTACAACAATTGAGAATTTCATCTTCATCTAGTAAATTTTAATTATGGAAATATCTGAAAGTCATTTAGGCTCAAGAACAGTAAATGAAGTCGTTGAGCTCAAGAATGCCTACTTCAGTCAAAATGTACATTTTCTTGACCAAAATAAGACTAATTGGCATACGTATGTAAATAACCTGAAAGAAATTCCCAAAGAAAAGCACTGGAATAAGGACATAACCTCCCAAAGTAACTCCCAAGAAATACTCACCCAGATTATATAAATTCCAGAAGATTTGTTCTAAAATCAGTTTCATTATTTTACAGTAATACCATGTTTCTTTTCTAGCAAATTCAGAGTTCAATTATCCAGTTCTATTATTTCTTCTTCTAATATATTTCTGATTAATTCCTTCTCCATTTTCCCTGCCACTCCCAAGTCCAGGCCTTCATTTTCTTCATAACCAACCAATTTTAAAAGCTTCCCAATTTGTCTCCCTTCCCATAGTTCCTTCAACAATATTTATTGAGTGATCCCATGTGCCAATTTTGAGGGCAGGAACTGAGGACCATATAAAGAAATATCAGACCAGGCACAGTAGCTCACAACTGTAATCCAGCACTTTGAGAGGCCAAGGCCGGAGGATTGCTTCAACCCAGGGATTCGAGACCAGCCTGGGCAACATAACAAGACCCTGTCTCTATTTAAAACCAAAACAAAATATTTTAAAAAGAGAGAAATATCAGACAAGGCCTGACCCCCAGGAACAATCTTGAAGCATGTACAGAATCCACATATTTAACGGTCACAATTGGAACCGAGAATTTGAAGCAATGGGTAGGTCCTCTGGCCTCCCCAAAACACACTATACTATTCTCACACGCCATTCTCACGCAGTCTTTCTCACATACTATTCTCATCCTCCTCCCCCTCCTGCTCTCTTTGTTCATCCTATTGGATAAGGCCTATGTTACACTGCCCGTATGTCACACACCAACTTCATCTCCAATTTCTCTCCAACTTGTCTCCTGAGCTGCAATCAAGATAATCTACTTGCTGTAACCTGGAAGTGACTTACTCACAAGTGCCTTTGTTCATGATTAACTATTTATCAGCACAATCCTCCCTACTTTGTCTCTGCTAACCCATAGCTACCACCAATCTCAAGTCCCCTCTTTTGTATGTGTTGGAAAGTATATAACTTAACTACATATCATTGTTTTCATCTTATAACCTTATTTCTTTTGTATTTGTCTCACAGTATATATTACAGTGTTGCCTAACTAAGGGCGTATATCACAATCACCTATGGAGCTTCTTAAAAAATACAAAGGCCTGGCCGGGCACGGTGGCACACGCTTGTAATCTCAGCACTTTGGGAGGCTGAGGTGGGCAAATCACAAGGTCAAGAGATGGAGATCATCCTGGCCAACATGGTGAAACCCCGTCTCTACTAAAAATACAAAAATTAGCTGGGCACGGTGGTGCGAACCTGTAGTCCTAGCTACTCAGGAGGCTGAGGCAGGAGAATCGCTTGAACCTGGGAGGAGGACGTTGCAGTGAGCCCAGATCAGGTCACTGCACTCCAACCTCGTGACAGAGGAAAACTCCGTCTCAAAAACAAACAAACAAACAAAGGCCTTCAGCTACTTGGGAGGCTGAGGTGGGAGGATTTTTCTCAGCCCAGGACATGGAGGCTGCAGTGAGCTATGATCACGCCACTGCACTCCAGCGCCTGCGTGACAGAGAGAGACCCAGTCTCAAAAAAAAAAAAAAAAAAAAAGCAAAATACAAAGGCCTTGACCCGTGGGAGCTGGACATCTTTATTTCTAAAAAGCCCCACTGATGATTTTCATGTACACTCTAAGCTGAGAAGCACTGATTTATTGCAATGTTTTCCATATAACAGACATTCAATGCCTATTAATTCACGGCATGGAAGCCCATAAATAACTTTTCTCTAAATAGCCTAACCAGATATCAACCCCTAGACTACACTAGCTCTGTTCCAAGTGCAACATGTGGTTTTAAGATTTCATTTCCTGAAGTACTACATGGAGAGACACTATTACCTTGTCCCTTTACATTGTTTCCTATTTGTTGAAAAATGGAGGCCTGGAATGCAGCCATGTTAGACAACACTACATAAGAATGTACTCTGGAGTGTTCTGTTCAAATTAGTTATAAAAAGAAGAACAATGTACAAGTAGACATTGTGAATGAATACAGCATTCTTACTGAATGAATAGATTCTTACTAAAGCTATAGAGAAGAAAGATCAGGAATTTGGTCGGTGGTGTCACCCTGTCTTCCTAGCTACCAGTCTCCTAAATTGCTTGAGACAGTCCAGGGACCCCTGAAGACTGAGGAAGACTTTCAGCTGCTAAAGAGCCTCTAAGTGCACTCAAGTGCTCAAATCAGATAAGTAACCCAAGCCCCACCCAGACAGATCCACAGTTGCCTCCCAACTGCCCTGACACACACTATTTACACAGCTCAGTGGGGGAGCAGTATGAACTTTTTCCAAAGTTGTTCCTCACAGGCAGGACCAGTCTGAGTCACCCAGCCAGGGTGGGAAAGAAAAGTGTGACATTAGCCAGGAAAGTGTTGGGAGACTGGTCTCAGCACCTCTTTTTTCCCATTTCAGACGTGGGCTCCACCTCCTCCAGGAATCACCTCGGTTATGAGTCACAGCTGTGGGTTACAGGGGTCTGCAGAGCCACCAGGAAAGTTGTGGATGGGGAGGGGATGCCCCAGCCTTTTCTCCGGCAGGGGCGGCAGATCCCAGATTTCACAGGCCTCTCCCAACAGCTCCATCTTGCTTCCTGCCAGGAGGAGGGGCCAAGGAGGGCCCCCGAGTCCAGAAAGGCCACAGTGGGAGGAGGCCGTTTGACAGCAGGTAAAGCTAGGTGGAAATGTCCACAGGAGGGAATGAAAGGAAGGGCAGCAGGGCTGAGCGGAAGGAAAAACCGGGCTTGTGGTCACGAATGACTGCATAAAGGTGTGAGAGTGCCAGAGGAGTGAGCATAAGTAAAATGCCCAGGAGGGAGGAGGGGGCGACAGAGAGTGAGGTAAGTGAATAAAAGGGCGGAATACAGGGAGCTCTGGGGAGCGAGGGTGGGCGAGGCGGGTCTCAGGGTGAGGGGCAGAAGTATTAGAAAGGAGGACAACGTGGCTCAAATAAGGATCCCTAGAAGAGAAGGCAAGGGATCCGTGGGAAGGCCCGCTCTCCCTCCCCCACACATCCAGATCGAGGAGGCCTAAAAAGGTGCTGAGAGCGAGGAAGTCAACGTGGGGGCGAAGCCTGCGAGGGGCAGGGACCCTCGGACATCCCGGCAACTCTCATTTATTGGGTGCCTGCTGTGGGCCACACGCCGCGCGAGGCACTCCACAAATAATACCTCACCAGATCTTCACGACAAGCCCGCAAGGCAGCCTTTTTCCTGACTGCTCCCATTTTATAGATGAGGACACTGAGGCCCGGAGAGGCTCAAGACTCGCTCAAGGTCACAGGGCGGAGAAGAGGCCATTCCAACCCTTGGCGCCTGGCTCCGGAACCCACGCGGAAAGCCACGGCCAGCAAACCGGCCACAGGCAGCCGCGACGCGGGCCGGGGCCCCGGGGACACCTCCCGCGCCCGCTCCCGCGCCAGGCCCTGCGCGCTCACCCGGACGAGGTTGCTGACGGCCGCCTGCACGGCGGCCACGGGCGCGGTGAGGTCAGGAATGGCTTTGCCGTCCACCTCGCCCTCCTCGTGCATTATCACCAGGTGGGAGATCTGCTGTGCCACCGGCTCCAGGATGCTCTCGATCGTGCGCGTATGAAACACTGGCATCGCGGCGGCGAGCGGGGCGGCGAACCGCGGGCGACAGAGAAGTAGGATCCACGGGGCCGGGAACCGGCGAAGAGACAGACTCTGTGCAGCGACTACGGAGTCGGGGCTTCCCTCGGCGTAACCAGCCTCACGGGCTCCCCGCCCCCTCTGGTCGCCGCGCCCAATGGCAGCGCCGCTCAGACCTGGGCCGCCACTCCTACTGGTCCCTTTTCGAGATGCTCCGCCCCAGCCACCCCGCCGCCAAACCCCGCCCCTCCCCCATTCCCAAGGGAGGGGCCCGGGATTGGGGCTGAGCCGCCGGGATTGCTACCGGATTCCCGAGCCCTAACGCCGGGCGCTCCTTATAAGGGCATGGTGGGAACGGAGCGGGCGGCTGGAGCCGGCTGGCCCCGCCCCTGGGCCGCCTCCCGCCTCGGATCTGGGGAGCTCCGCCCCTCTGCAGAATCACCTCAGAGGGGCGGGGTCTCCTCACCTCAGGCGGCGCTAGAGTTTGATAAGACCAGGAGGTCTCCCACGTCCCCTCCTCAACTTTTCCCTTCACACGAAACCCTCAGAATACTCCTTCCATTCCCTCCCAGCAATGCATGAGAAGGTTTTTAGTAAAAGATTCAAACAGCAGAGGTGCACTGAGAAACAGCAGCGTCCCATTCACGTAAACGCAGACTCCGCCCCCTGCCCTCCTCAGAGACATTCTGTTTAACAGCTGGGTGTGTAGCTTTCTAGACTTGTCTACAGATTCACTTCTACATATATCTTTTCTAAGTAAATGAGATTAATAAACATTTTCCTGGAACTAGGTATGATTGCCCTTGATTAAAATGCCCTTATCTTCCACTGTTGGTAAAGGTCTACCTCATTCTTCTTAATGACTGCATGATATTCCTTTGCACGAAATAAAACTATTTACAGAACCAATTTCCTACTCATGGACTTGGGTTGGGTTCTGGTTTTCACTATTAAAAAACAATTCTGCATGAATTGTACTTGCCCCTGTGCTGTGCATCTGTGTATTTATCTAGGGCAAATGCCTACCAGGAAAGAGAAAAATGCAAAAGTATGTGCATTTTATATTTCGATAGGTAAGACCAAATTATCCAGTTCCCTCACGCTTTGTATAAGACATCTTCCAGGCCGGGCGCGAAGGCTCACGCCTGTAATCTCAGCACTTTGGGAGGCTGAGGCAGGCGGATCACGAGGTCAGGAGATCAAGGCCATCCTGGCTAACACGGTGAAACCCGGTCTCTACTAAAAATACAAAAAAATTAGCCGGGCGTGGTGGCGGGCGCCTGTAGTCCCAGCTACTCGGAGAGGCTGAGGCAGGAGAATGGCGTGAACCCGGGAGGCGGAGCTTGCAGTGAGCCGAGATGGCGCCACTGCACTCCAGCCTGGGCAACAGAGTGAGACTCTGTCTCAAAAAAAAAAAAAAAAAAGACATCTTCCAAACGTCTTACTTACTTCAAATTCGCTTTTGCCCAAGCTTTCCCATTCTGAGGCAAAACACTTTCAGTAATGCCTCCAAGCAAAAGATCCTCACATCAAATGAAAATTTTTGTCTAGTGCTACCACAACCACCAGAGCTGTTTTCTCTGCCCATTACTTTGTGTTAATAATATAAATATTTGGGTGATGGGGCCAGGCACGGTGGCTCACGCCTGTAATCCCAGCACTTTGGGAGGCTGAGGCAGGCAGATCACCTGAGGTCAGGAGTTCCAGACCAGCCTGGCCAACCTGGTGAAACCCTGTCTCAACTAAAAATACAAAAATTAGCCAGGCGTGGTGGCAGGCACCTGTAATCCCAGCTAATCGGGAGGCTGAGGCAGGAGACTTGCTTGAACCTGGGAGGTGGAGGTTGCAGTGAGCTGATATTGTGCCACTGCACTCTAGCCTGAGCAACAGAGTGAGACTCCCTCTCCAAAAAAAAAAAAACTTGAGTGATGGAACTACATGATTTTTTAATTTTAAAAATTATTTTATTTTATTTATTTTTATTTATTATTTATTTTTTGAGATAGGGTCTCACTCCAGTTGCCCAGGCTGGAGTGCAGTGGTGTGATTTCGGCTCACTGCAGCCTTGACCTCCCCAGGCTCAGGTGATTCTCCCACCTCAGCATCCCAAGTACCTGGGACCACAGGTGCATGCCACCATGCCCGACTAATTTTTGTATTTTTGGTAGAGACAAGGTTTCGCCATGTTGTCCAGGCTGATTTCAAACTCCTGGACTCAAGAAATCCACCTGCCTTGGCCTCCCAAAGTATATATGGCCTCCCAAAAAGTATATGATTTTTTTAAACCCTTACCCTGTCCCCACTTTGCTGATTGTATATTTATGTGCAGTTTAACTTGTTCTTCTGAACTATGTATTTCCTACAGATTGGCAGGAAGACTAAGAGGCTTGATCATGTAATCATCTTTAATGCCTGACTGGCCATATTAACCTCCCAAAAAGAGTATCACATTGCAAATCCAGCCCATGTGCTCCCCCACATCCATAATCATACCCACTTCCGTCCCCCTCATTTCCACATTCACTGGCTCCCTCTAAAATCTTTCTTGGTGCCTGTTAGCATGTGTTAACACCAATACCCTCCACAATCTGGGTCCAGACCAACCTTACTGCCTTCAGCTTCCCCACCTAGACCCACAGACAGGCAGGTTAAACAGTGCAAACAGCATAAATTCAGAGCCATCCAGAGCTCAAGCCAGAACCCCAGCTTTACAACTTGATGGAGATATAACTTTGGCAAGTGGTTTTTCTTCTCTCTGCTGGAAATTCTTTCTTTATAAAAGTGGGATAATAGCACCGTCATAGAGCTGATGTAAGGATTGGTGAATGAATTTGTAAAGCACCTAGGAGACCGTCAGTAAAAGAAACCATTATCATTATTAGAGTAGTCACAAACCGACATATTCACAGTCTCCAGAAATTCCTGGTAGAGTTTCACTTTTGAGCTTTTCTCCACATTTCTTTCCCACCTAGAAAGCTATCTGTGCTTGTCTCTTTTTTTTTTTGAGACGTTGTCTCGCTCTGTCGCCCAGGCTGGAGTGCAGTGGCGCGATCTCGGCTCACTGCAAGCTCCGCCTCCCGGGTTCACGCTATTCTCCTGCCTCAGCCTCTCCGAGTAGCTGGGACTACAAGTGCCCGCCACCACGCCCGGCTAATTTTTTATATTTTTAGTAGAGACGGGGTTTCACCATGTTAGCCAGGATGGTCTCGATCTCCTGACCTCATGATCCGCCCGCCTCGGCCTCCCAAAGTGCTGGGATTACAGGTGTGAGCCACCGTGCCCGGCCGTCTAACTCTTACTTATTGCGGTAGACAGAATTCTAAGATGTCCCCTGGGATTTCTCACTCCGAATATACACACTCTCCATAATCCCCATGCTGTGACTATAACGGATTTTATTTTCATAATCAGATTACATTATATAGCACAGTTGGTCTTAAAATAGGGAGATTATCCAAGTGGGCTTGACCTAATCACATGAGCTCTTTTAAAGCAGAGAGTTTTCTCTGGCCAGTTACAACAAATAAACTCAAAAGCACAAGAGGATTTGATGAGCTGTTGCTAGATTAAAGATGTGGGAGGCCATGGGTCAAGGAATGTGGGCAGCCCTAGGAGCTGAGAGTGGCCCCTGACAGCCAGCAAGGAAACGGGGAACTTGGTCGCACAGTTACAAGGAACTGAACTCTACCAACAAGAAGAATGATCTTGGAAACAGATTTTTCCTCCAGCTGAGAGCTCCAGTGGACACCTTGTTTTCAGTCCAGTAGACGCCTTTATTTCAGCTTTGCGACACTGAGCAGAGAACCCAGTCACACCATGCAGGAATTCCGACCTACGCAGTTGTGAGATAATAAATGAGTGTTGTGGCCAGACGCGGTGGCTCACGCCTGTAATCCCAGCACTTTGGGAGGCTAAGGCGGGCGAATCATGAGGTCAAAAGATCGAGACCATCCTGGCCAGTGTAGTGAAACCCCATCTCTACTAAAAATACAAAAATTAGCTGGGCATGGTGGTGTGTGCCTGTAATCCCAGCTACTGGGGAGGCTGAGGCAGGAGAATCGCTTGAACCCGGGAGGCAGAGGTTGCAGTGAGCCGAGATCATGCCACTGTACTCCAGCCTGGCGACAGAGAAAGACTCTGTCTCAAAAAATAATAATAATAAGGCCGGGCACAGTGGCTCACGCCTGTAATCCCAGCACTTTGGGAGGCCGAGGCAGGTGGATCACGAGATCAGGAGATCGAGACCATCTTGGCTAACACGGTGAAACCCCATCTCTACTAAAAATACCAAAAATTAGCTGGATGTGGTTGTGGGCGCCTGTAGTCCCAGCTACTCGGGAGGCTGAGGAAGGAGAATGGCGTGAACCAGAAGGCGGAGCTTGCAGTGAGCAGAGATAGCGCCACTGCACTCCAGCCTGGGCGACAGAGCGAGACTCTGTCTCAAAAATAATAATAATAATAAAATAAATAAAAATAAATGAGTGTTGTTTTAAGCCTCTAGGTTTGTGGTGATTTGTTCATAACAATAGATCACTAATATACCTACCTTCGAGGTCCACTTTCAGTTCTTTCTTTATGATTTCCCACAACAAGGCCCTGGCATGAGCTGTTTGTACTAACCTTTTTAATTGTCCTATTCTGACATGATCATTTTACATTTCTCTCCTATGACACAGGCTGCTAGATGTCCTCCAATATATATGTTCTGCTCTTCCTCCATAGTAATAGAACCCTAGATGTATGTGGGCACTTAGCCACATGGTTCTCATTTGACACTTGAAAAATTACAAATCTGGTTTCTAATGTCTAAAGTGGGGATAATAAAGTTTTCAGTCTCACTAAACATAGCACAGATTATTAAGGACTGAAATGTTACCATAGAAAGAAAGAGGTCAGTTCATTGCATGGGCTAGACTAAGGAATCATCATGAAACTAAGTTGCAAATATGTGGCAAAGAGGGTGTGATGCTCAAATTCCAAGCAGGAGGAGATCCCCATGGGCCTAAGGGTAAAAAAGAGTCTATGGGACAGTGGAACTAAATCTGCCCTCAAATGAAGAATAATGTTTGGTTAGGCAGGCAAGAGGGCAGACATTTCAGAATGAACAAGGCAGGAGGTGGGCAAATGTTCCAGATCAGTGATTAGTCAGACTGAAGTGAATGTTCATGCAACTCAAAGATAAGGAAGAAAAGGGAAATTGCTACAGGATTATAAGCTACAGAGGTAAAGGACTGTGTGACATTTACTCTTGATTGTGGCTAGCTCGAAATTACTCTTTACCATGTAATTAGTTTGGAGACCACTAATGATAGGGAACGTTGTAAGATATGTAAAAGAAAATTCGTATTTCTTTTTTTCTTTTTTTGAGACAAGGTCTAGCTCTGTCACCCAGGCTGGAGTAAACAGTGGTGTGACCACAGCTCATTGCAGCCTCGACCTCCTGGGCTTAAGCAATCCTCCCACCTCAGCCTCCCTAGTAGCTGGGACTACAGGTGTGTGCTGCCATCACACCCAGCTAATTTTTTTTTTTAATAGAGACAAGGGTCCCCTATGTTGTCCAGGCTGGTCTCAAACTCCTGGGCTCAAGCAATCCTTCCATCCCAGCCTCCCAAAGTGTTGGGATTATAGGTGTGAGCCACCAAATTTAGCATTTCTAAATTAGAAATCATTGGGGAAGAATTTTTGATGGTAGCAACTCTATTACACACGGCTTCATGACATGGGTAACTTTCTATTGTTTTAGTCTGTAGCAATTCTCTGAGGTAGGTAGAAAACAAGAAGTACAGCTCTTTCATATACAGACTGGGAAATTGAGACATAGTAGCCACTGTCAGTTGTAAGTACGATTTGTGAATTTTTTTTTCTTTGAAATGGCGTCTTGCTCTGTCACCCAGGCTGGAATGCAATGACATGATCTCGGCTCACTGCAACCTCTGCCTCCCGGGTTCAAGCGATTCTCATGACTCACCTCTTGAGAAGCTGGGATTACAGGCACCCGCCATCATGCCTGGCTAATTTTTGTATTTTTGTAGAGACAGGGTTTCACCATGTTGGCCAGGCTGGTCTTGAACTCCTGACCTCAGGTGATCTGCCCACCTCAGCCTCCCAAAGTGCTGGGATTACAGGCGTGAGCCACTGGGCCCAGTCCAATTTGTGAAAATTTTAATCCAGGATAGAGCTGGTTATAAAACCTAAGACTTCTATATTTAGTTGGGATGCTCAGTGTCTCTCTAGGTTTTGGGGCTCTCCTTTTGCCTCATTTTTGGACTGCTGAGTATCAGATATATGGCTAGATTTACTTACATCTTTCCATACACTTCAATACACTTTGTGCCCGCATGAGTGAACCTGTAACATACACACACACACGCAGACACACACACACACACACACACACACACACACACACACTGCATTCTCCAGCTCATCACAGATGAACCTTCTCTATCTAGACCACTATGGCAGCCTCTTGCCCACGTGAACCACACAGCCGCTTCGTTAGTAGCTCTTCCCTCCTCTCTCCAAATGCTGACGTGTACACCACACCCCACCCTCCACCTCCACCCAAAACCACAACCATTTCCCCCATCACTTTGAATTGTGGTTCTTCTCTTTTCTGGACCAATTTTTTAAAATTCAACATGGATTTAAGTAATTTTCAACTTCATACATTTTCCAATTTTTTTAATTGTACACTTTTTTATTATATTTTAATCTGTGTTGTGTGAGAAAGCTACAAACAAGACTATTAATGTTATGTAAAATTCCAGCTCCTAGAGATGACTACTACTAGCATTTTAATGTATTCTCTTTCAGCTTTTTTCCTGTTCATCTGTATTTTGTGTGTGTTCAACTTTTTTCCCCATGTGATTTTTATTGAGATCATTTACATACCATAAAATTCACCCCTTAGAAGTATAGTGTTCAATTTTTATTCTTGCTATTTTCACCTAAATGTACCAAGAGCATATCCTGTAATTGCAGCTACTTGGGAGGTTGAGGCAGGAGGATTGCATGGTAGTCAGGGTTCTCCAGAGAAACAGAACCAATTGGAGATTACATCTCTCCTATTGAATTGTGCGTGTGTGTGTGTATGTGTGTGTGTGTGTGTGTGTAAAATAAGGAATTGGCGTACACAATTATGGAGGCAAGCAAGCCCTAGACCTGAAAGGTGAGTTGGCAAGGTGGAAACCCAGGAGAACAGAGATTTAGTTCCAGTCTGAAGGCCAGCAGTGTCAAGAATAAAGGAAAGCTGGTGTTACAGTTCAAGCCTGAAGACGGAGAAAAAACCCAATTCAAACATACACAATCAGGCAGGAAAGAATTATCTTACCTGGAGGAAGTTCACTCTTTTCCTTATATTCAGGCTTTTTAAATTATTCAGTGAGGCCCACCCACACTAAGGAGTGAGGACCATCTTATTGACTCAGTCTATCAACCTAATCATTAGTCTTATTCGAGAACACCCTCACAGAAACATCCAGAATAATGTTTGACCAAATAAGTGGGCACCCCATAACCCAGTTAACACAAAATTAACTAGCACGCTGAGCAAATAAATCCCCCTATGGTTAAGGTCAGTTTGGCTTAGGTTTTCCTTCACTTGCTGGCCAAAGAGACATAATTGATTATGTTGATAAAATTATGTATGATATTTAAGATAATACAATTATATATTATGTATGACAAAATAGAAATCAATATTTCCTGTTTTAGAAAAAAATGATAAAAACATATTGATTAAATTATTTGAAAATAATAAACTCATCACATTTTAACATAACATTTTTTTTGAGATGGAGTTTCGCTTGTGGCCCAGGCTGGAGTGCAGTGGTGCAATCTCCGCTCACGGAAACCTCCACCTCCCGGGTTCAAGTGATTCTCCTGCCTCAGCCTCCCAAGTAGCTGGGATTACAGGCATGCACCACCACGCCCGGCTAATTTTGTACTTTTAGTAGAGACGGGGTTTCACCTTGTTGGTCAGGCTGGTCTCAACTCCTGACCTCAGGTGATCCGCCCGCCTCAGCCTCCCAAAGTGCTGGGATTACAGGCGTGAGCCACCGCGCCCGGCCAATATAACATATTTTTATAAAAATAATGTGAACCCGGCTGGGCGCGGTGGCTCACGCCTGTAATCCCAGCACTTTGGGAGGCTGAGGCGGGCGGATCACCTGAGGTCAGGAGTTTGAGACCAGCCTGACCAACACAGAGGAAACCCCGTCTCTACTGAAAGTACAAAATTAGCCGGGGTTAGTGGTGCATGCCTGTAATCCCAGCTACTTGGGAGGCTGAGGCAGGAGAATCACTTGAACCCAGGAGGCAGAGGTTGTGGTGAGCCGAGATTGAGCCATTGCACTCCAGCCTGGGCAACAAGAGCAAAACTCCATCTCAAAAAAGAAAGAAAGAAAAAAGAAGATAATGTGAACCCTGTAAAACTGTCTCAGAGACCCTGAGTGTGGCCTAGACCACGCTCTGAAAGCCACAGTTACATGCTGATGAGTTCCTTGACCTTATCATGCTTATCATTTTTAGCAATCATCTCTTATTTTGACTTCGCAGAATGACACCCATTTTGTGTAGTGACAAAATTCTTCTTCTTAAAAAGAATCTATTTGAGATGGTTCAGATGAGGCTGACTACAACCCTTTTCCAACTCAGCAGTAAGCATATGACCCATGATTGGCCACTTTTTTCTGGAATTCTTATGCTGGGCTATTAGCAAATTCTCTCTCAGGAGCACATGCTCTTGCTCTTGCTCTCTGCCTCCAACCACCCAGCAGAGTTGTGAATCTTGGGCCAACGATGGCTTTCTTGCCCATTAAATAGAGAGAGAACTTTCTCAGAAATGGGAAGACCCAATCCTTACAGATATAATTTGAGTCACTGGAGCATGCCATGACTGAAAAATCTCTCCTTCCTCTCCTCAGTTGTGTGAGCCAGTTTGCTCAAGTTGGGTTTCTGTCACTGGCAACTGAATGAGCTCTGATTAATACACTTCACTAACATTTGCACACCATTTGTAACCTTCAAAACCTTAAGAGTAACACGTGGCCAGGCACAGTGGCTCACACCTGTAATCCCTCCGCTTTGGGAGGCCAAGCCAGGTGGATCACCTCAGGTCAGGAGTTCAAGACCAGCCTGGCCAACATGATGAAACCCTGTCTCTACTAAAAAATATAAAAATTAGCCGGGCGTGGTGGCAAGCACCTGTAGTCCCAGCTACTCGGGAGGCTGAGGCAGGGACAATCACTGGAATCCGGAGGCTGAGGTTGCAGTGAGCCGAGATCGCGCCACTGCACTCCAGCCTAGGCAACAGAACAAGTCCCTGTGACAATTAAAAAACCACAACAGGCCAGGTGCAGTGGTTCACACCTATAATCCCACACTTTGGGAGGCCAAGACGGGCAGATCACCTGAGGTCAAGAGTTCAAGACCAACCTGGCCAACATGGTGAAACCCCGTCTCTACAAAAATTAGCCAGGCATGATGGCGGGTGCCTGTAATCCCAGCTACTCGGGAGGCTGAGGCAGGAGAATCGCTTGAACCCAGTAGGCGGAGGTTGTAGTTAGCTGAGATTGCGCCACTGCACTCCAGCCTAGGTGACAGGGCGAGACTGTGTCTCAAAAAAAAACAAAAACAACAACAAATTTTAGGCCTTGCCCAGAATAGTCTTATTTAAAGTGTCTTTGGTGAGGACAAAAAATCTGTATTATCAATAAAGTTCCTTCATGAACCTGAAGAAATCAATCCAAGATCTGGCATTTGATAAACACTAACTTAGGAAGTTACTAACTCCATCTACAAGAACAATTCTTGATATTGTGTGGATTCCTATGCCTCTATTTAAAAAAGTCCCTTGTAATTCCAGGTACTTCACAGGCTGAGGCACAAGAATTGCTTGACCCTGGGAGACGGAGGTTTCAGTGAGCTGAGATCTTACCACTGCACTCCAGCCTGGGCAACAGAGCAAGACTCTTTCTAGAAAAAAAAAAAAAAAATCCTTGGCTGGCACAGGAATTCCAAGATTTTCCGAAATTTACTTGAGAGAAATACTGAAGTTTGTAAATTTAGTAAAACGTTCCCACAAGGCATAGTACCTGCTTTCAGCCTATATTATTTAGGAGTTTCTCACTATCGTCTTCAACTTTCTATCTTGTCCACAGCTTTGCCAACCAAACCGTTAATTGTATGTATCTCATAGTCTGACTCTAGACTCTACAGAGCATCTAGCAACTCAGCATTTTGCCAACCATAACAGACATCATTCAAATGTGCTAATAACTACTAATGAGAGCATCAAGTTGAATATCACTACCTTGATCACTAAAGAAAAACCTAGGCCAGGTGTGGTGGTTCACACCTGTAATCCCAGCAGTTTGGGAGGCCAAGGCGGGCAGATTACTTGAGCTCAGGAGTTTGAGACCAGCCTGGGCAAAATAGCAAAACCCCATTTATACTAAAAATACAAAAATTAGCTGAGTGTGGTGGCTCACGCCTATAGTCCCAGCTACTTGGGAGGCTGAGGTGGGAGGGTCACCTGAGGTTGGGAGGCGGAGGTTGCAGTAAGCCAAGATCCTACTACTATACTCCAGCCTGGGGGACAAAGGGGACCCAAAAAAAAAAAAAAAGGAAGAAAGAAAGAGAGAAAAGAAAAGAAAAACCTAGGAAATCCAGACATAATTTTCTTTTCTTTTCTCTCTCTCTTTCTTTTTTTTTTTTAGAGACAGGGTCTCACTCTGTTCCCAGGCTGGAGTGCAGTGGCGTGATCACAGTTCAGTGCAACCTCCAACTCCTGGGCTCAAGCAATCCTCCTGTCTCAGCTTCCTGAGCAGCTAGGACTACAGGTATATGCCACCATACTTGGCTAATTTTTTTTTTTTTTTGAGACGGAGTTTTGCTCTTGTTGCCCAGGCTGGAGTGCAATGGCACTATCTCAGCTCACCACAACCTCTGCCTCCAGGGTTCAAGTGATTCTCCTGCCTCAGCCTCCCAAGTAGCTGGGATTACAGGCATGTGCCACCAAGCCTGGCTAATTTTGTGTTTTTAATAGAGACGGGGTTTCTCCATGTTGGTCAGGCTGGTGTAGAACTCCCGACCTCAGGTGATCTGCCCTCCTCAGCCTCCCAAAGTGCTGAGATTACAGGCGTGAGCCACTGTGCCCGGCACTTGGCTAATTTTTTTAAAAATTTTTGTAGAGACAGAGTCTTGCTATGCTGCCCAGGCTGGTCTTGAACACTTGACCTCAAGAGACCCTCCTGCCTGAGGCTTCCAAAGCATTGGAATTACAGGTGTGAGCCATTGTGCCCAGCAGAACTTTCTTTTTTCTTTTTTTTTTTTAGGCAACTCCGGTTGCCTAGGCCAGAGTGCAGTGACGTGATTATAATTCACTGTAGACTCCACCTCCGCTGGTGAATTTTTGTATTTCACCTCCCAGTAGCTGGAACCACAGGTGTATGCCACCATACCTGGCTAATTTTTGTATTTTTGGTACAGACAGGGTTTCACCATGTTGCCCAGACTGGTCTTAAACTCCTTGGCTCAAGCAATCTGCCCGCCTTTGCTTTCCAAAGTGCTGGGATTATAGGCATGAGCCACTGTACCCAGCAGAACTTTCTAATTAATTGATCTTTGTCAGATTTTAGTTGATCAGTTTTGTGATTGGGCGGCTTTTGAAAGAAAATCAAGACCTCTTTCTAGGAAATGTTTGGAAATAGTGTTTCCAAATATGGACATTATATATGAAGATTATAAAGATTTTGTTTTGCATTCCTTCAATATAAAATGTTATTTTATATTGTATATAAGATAGGTACATTTCACTAGATTATGTACCTATCTTATTTTTATTTATTTATTTTTTTAGACAGAGTCTTGCTCTGTTGGCCAAGCTGGAGAGTGCAGTGGCATGACCTTGGCTCACTGCAACCTCCATCTCCCAGGCTCAAGCAATTCTCCTGCCTCAGCCTCCCGAGTAGCTGGGATTACAGGCATGTGCCACCACGCCCGACTTAATTTTTGTATTTTTAGTAGAGACAGGGTTTCACCAAGTTGGCCAGGCTGGCCTCAAACTCCTGACCTCAGGTAATCCTCCCGCCTTGGCTTCCCAAAGTGCTGGGATTACAGGCATTAGCCACCGCACCCAGCCTTTTTTTTGGAGGCTGAGTCTCGCTCTGTCACACAGGCTGGAGCGTAGTGGTGTGCATTCTTGGCTCACTGCAACCTCCGCCTTTCAGTCTCAAGCCAATTATCTTGCCTCAGCCTCCCAAGTAGCTGGGATTACAGGAGTGCGCCACCATGCCCAGCTAATTTTTGCATTTTTTTTTTTTTTTTAGTAGATACGAGGTTTCACTTTGTTAGCCAGGCTGGTCTCGAACTCCTGATTTCAGGTGATCCGCCCACCTCAGCCTCCCAAAGTGCTGGGATTACAGGCGTGAGCCACTGTGCCCAGCCGATATGTACCTATCTTATTAAATTTATCTGGGCCAGGCATGGTGGCTCATGCCTGTAATCCCAGCACTTTGAGAGGCTGAGGTGGGAGGATCGCTTGAGCTCAGGAGTTTGAGACTAACCTCAGTAGCATAGGAAGACCCTGTCTCTATAAAAATAAAAATAAAAAATTAGCCAGCTGTGGTGGTGCACACCTGTGGTCTCAGATACTTGGGAGGCTGAGGCAGGAGGATCACCTGAGCCCAGGAGGGTGAGGCTGCAGTGAGCCATTATTGTGCCACCGCACTCCAGCCTGAGTGACAGAGTGAGACTCTGTCTCAAAAAATAACAATAAAATAAGTTTATTTGTTGGTATTCATAGTTTACTGATAACTGAAATTGATTTTTTTCCATTCCCCTTTCCAGGAAGTTATTTCTGATTTAAAGAAAGCTATTTTAAAATTTGCCATAAGATAAATTATCTTATTAATTATAAATAAAGTTTTATTTTTGGTAGAGTATCTTAAGTTTTCTTGTTATACAATTATATAATCTGAAAAATCACATTTACTTTGCCACTTGATTTCCAATATTTTTTCCATATGTTTTGTTTTCTTATTGCATTAATCACAACCTTTAATGTAAAATACAGTGATGATTATAGTCATCTCCTTTTTTACTGATACTTTTAGTATATCACCACTTAAAATAATTTTATTCTTCGTAAAGATTACATTTTAGTCAAAATACATATGGGCTACCTAAATGATTGCAAAGATGGCATATATCCATTAAGAATGTTTTTAGCTGCAGGCCAGGTGTGGTGGCTCATGCCTGTAATCCCAGCACTTTGAGAGGCCAAGGCGGGCGGATTGCTTGAGGTCAGGAGTTCAAGACCAGCCTGGCCAACATGGCAAAAACCTGTCTCTACTAAAAATATAAAAATTATTGGCCAGGCGTGGTGGCTCAATAGGCCGGGCATGGTGGCTCACGCCTGTAATTTCAGCACTTTGAGAGTCCAAGGCGGGCAGATCACCTGAGGTCAGGAGTTCGAGACCAGCCTGACTAATATGATGAAACCCCGTCTCTACTAAAAATACAAAAATTAGCCGGGTGTGGTGGCATGCACCTGTAACCCCAGCTACTCGGGAGGCTAAGACAGGAGAATCCCTTGAACCCAGGAGGCGGAAGTTGCAGTAAGCCAAAATTGCACCATTGCACTCCAGCCTGGATGACAGAGCAAAACTCTGTCTCAAAAAAAAAAAAAAAGAAAGAAAGAAAATAATAAAAGAAATCATTGAATAATAACATTTTGGCTGGGCATGGTGGCTCATGCCTGTAATCCCAGAACTTTGGGGGGCCGAGGCGGGTGGATCATGAGGTCAAGAGTTCAAGACCAGCCTGGCCAAGATGGTGAAACCCCATCTCTACTAAAAATACAAACATTAGCCAGGCGTGATGGCAGGTGCCTGTAATCCCAGCTACTCCGGAGGCTTAGGCAGGGAATTGCTTGAACCCAGGAGGCAGAGGTTGCAGTGAGCCGAGATTGCGCCACTGTACTCCAGCCTGGGCCACAGAGCGAGACTCCGTCTCAAAAAAAAAAAAAAAAAAAAGAAACGAAAAAAATTAGCTGGATGTGACGGTGCGCACCTGTAGTTCCAGCTAGTCAGAGGCCGAGGCAGGAAAATCACTAGAACCCAGGAGGTGGAGGTTACAGTGAGCTGAGATCGCACCATTGCACTCCAGCCTGGGTGACAGAGCAAGACTCTGTCTAAAAAAAAAGAGAAAGAATGTTTTTAGCTGCAAATAGCAGATAATCTAACTAAAACTGGCATAATCAAATAGGAATTTGACTTCCAATCTTGACCAAGACAGAGTAACAGAAACTAGATTTACTCTCTTGTCTAAAAACTTTAAAAAAGGCAAATACACCAACAAACATTGGTTAACAGGCAGTGTACGATGTTGATCCCTGAGGAGAGGGAAACTAGTGAAGCAAGCATTCAATTTGGCCTGACTTACCGTCAGCTCAGAGAAGAGGAACCCAGAGTCCACAGTCTTCCTGAGCTGATGAGGTGTTGCTGAAAGTACTAAGCATTCAATGAGAGTATAATTCACAGTAAAGAGTACCAGAAGGAGGGACTGCTGCATGTGAAGAGAGCTCTGAAGATTTTCAGAGGATCACACTGGGTTTTCAACTGACCACTCTTTAGAATATGCATGTGAGAAAACTACCCAAGGCTGGGAAAAGAACCATCTGAAAGAAGCAGGTGGAATAACTCACAGAGATCAGATGGCAGTGGAAATAGTTCATGTTCTCTAAAGCCAGAATGGAAAAAAACTTTTAATACATGGGGGATCAAGCAGCATATTTGTACCAGTGATAGTTCTCTGGAGAAGCAGAACAAATAGGAGATGATAGATAGATAGATAGATAGATAGATAGATGATTATATCGGTATATATCTGTACACATATATAGAGAGAAGTTTCTTATGAGAATTGGCTTACATAATTATAAAAGCCAAGAAGGTAAGAGTAACAGCAGGCTTCTCATGGGAAACGATGAAACCAAGAAGTCAGTGGAGTGATATCTTTACAAGTACAGGCATGCATCACTTAACGATGGGGACATGTTTTGAAAAATACTTTGTAAGGCAATTTCTTCATTGTGCAAACATTATAAAGTGTACTTACACAAATCTGGATGGTATACTACATATCTAGGCTTTATGGTATGGCTATTGCTCCTAGGCTACAAACCTGTATAGCATGTTACTGTACTGAATACTGCAGGCAAGTATAAGACAATGATAAATATTTGTGTATCTAAGCATATCTAAACAGAGAAAAGGTACAGTGAAAATATTGTATTGTAATCTTATGGGACCACCGTTGTATATGAGGTTTGTCATTGACTGAAATGTTGTCTTGCAGTGCATGACTGTACTCAAAAAAAAAAAACAAAACAAAAAAACAAAACAAAGCTGTTAACCTAGAATTCCGTGAACATTTTACCTTCCAAAAATGAAGGTATCAACACCTGTGAAAACGAAGGGGAGAAAAATGAAGGCAAAGAAAACTTTTTCAGATGCAGAAAGCTGAAAAGCTTTGTAACTAATGTGCATGCATTATAAGTAATGTTAAAGGAAATCTTTCAGACAGAAGGAAAATGATATCTACACAAAGGAATGAACTGCATTGTAAATGGGAAATATGCATGAAAGTATAAACAAATAAAGATTTATTGTCCTCACACAGGAGAAAGGTTGGAGATTGACAATGGGTGACTTTAATTCAACTGATTGGTCTTCAAGGATTCTAGCTGTTTTTAATCTTCATTCTGCCAAATTGGGCTTTTCATTGGCATGTGTGTTGCTTCAAAGAGGTCTTATCTTAAAACTGTTCTATTCATGGGCCAGTGAGGTATAGGTATAACTATAATATTTGCATAAATATTACTGAGCAAAGGGGTCTAGAAAGCAAGTTCAAATGCTGTGGAAAGAAAAAGCAAGACAATGTTATCATGAAATTTGGGGCTAAAGAAAAAATACTCACAAACTTAAACAAATTATAGTTATTAGCCCAACAAACTGAGGCATAGAAAAGGCCAAAGGTAAACAATTCTAGATTGATGTCTTGCAAGGCCGAAGCAAGAGGATCATCTGAGGCCAGCAGTTCAAGAACAGCCTGGATAACATAGTGAGACCCCATCGGTACAAAACAACTTAAAAATTAGCCCGGTGTGGTGGTGCATGCCTGTGTTCCTAGCTACTAGGGAGGCTAAGGAAGTAGGACAGACATCCTCTCGTACTTCATATGACTTTGTAGGGCTCCTAAATACAGGAACCTCTTTTCTCTAACCACCTCCCCTGCAACATTATCAAAGTGGAATGAATATGACCCAGGATTAGCCAATCATAGTATCCTACCTCCTTGGTAACAGTCAACCATTCAAGAATAGACATGTAACCCTAGAAGAGCCTGTCAGAATCCTTCCCTGAAATTAATATACAGGTATTAAGAAAGAACAATTCTCTATTGGAGTTACTAACCTTCAAAGATGTGAAATTGGAACTGTTGGAGCCATTTTCGCCAGAAGTCTGGAGTAAGAAAAAAATGAGACCGAACCACTGTGAGAAGCAGGGCACAAAGATTGGGAGAGAGGGTTAGATTTGAACAATTGTTTGATCTCCTGAGTCCAATTATACTCAAAGTCAGAGACTGCCCTGAACCACCCAAATATAGAAACCAATAAATTCCCTTTGGCTTTAATTAGGTTAAGTTAGGATTCCCCCATCTGCAGTCTAAAGAGCTCTGGTTAATGCATGTTGCTACTTCCCAGTCTTAGCTATGTCCCTCGCCTGAGTATCTAGAACTGGGCATGGTGGCAGGTACCTGTAGTCCCAGCTACTTGGGAGGCTGAGGTGGGAGGATTGCTTGAGCCCAGGAGTTTGAAACAGGCCTGGGCAATATAGTGAGAACCTATCTCTAAAAATAAATAAATAATAAATAAAAATTAGGAGGAGGAGGAAAAGGAAAAAAAATTTTAAATTAAATTTAATTTTTAGAAAGAAGAAGAAAAAGAAAACCCAGAGTATACTAGATGGTTTGTACCAGCTTAGGAAGAAGATAAAGGCATTAAAATCACCCAAGAAAGAGGGCTATTGCTTCCTTTTACCCATCACCACAACACACCCCCTCTGGCATCAGGTACACATCTAGTATTTGTATTTGGGAACTCATTTTGAGGATAACACAGTACTGTAATTTGGGATATTATGATAAATACGTTACAAAATTTTCTAATTTTCTAGATAACAGTGGACTTTTGATGTGTATCCAAATCTTCACTTCTTAGTAGAGAGGAACTTCTTGTAACTTCTAAATAACAGTTTTTATTCTGCTTTTAAAATCTCAATGTCCAGTGTCTTATCAAAAACAATCCATTGCACATACATGGTCTCATTTAATCCTAAAAACAATTATGTCTTTCATTAATCTCCATTTTCCAAAAGGAAACCGTATTTCAGAGAAATTAGGAAATTTGCCCAAGGTTGTTACCCTAAGTGTTAGACACAGAAATTAAAACCAGCTCATTCCAACTCGTAATCACATCTTTCCACTGCTTTCAGAGATGCTGCTAGAAATCTAGTTTGCTAAGGTTTTAGTAAATGATAATATACAGAGCATTTAAACAAACTTGCTTCTACTTTTTTTTTTTTTTTTTTTTTTGAGACGGAGTCTCGCTCTGTCGCCCAGGCCGGAGTGCAGTGGCACAATCTCGGCTCACTGCGAGCTCCAGCTCCCAGGTTCAAGCCATTCTTCTGCCTCAGCCTCCCGAATAGCTGGGACTACAGGTGCCTGCCACCAGGCCCGGCTAATTTTTTTGTATTTTTAGTAGAGACGGGGTTTCACCATGTTAGCCAGGATGATCTCAATCTCCTGACCTCATGATCCACCCACCTCGGCCTCCCAAAGTGCTGGGATTACAGGCGTGAGCCACCGCACCCAGCCTACTTTCTATTACTTAAGAATGAATGGGCTGGGTGAGGTGGCTCACGCCTGTATAATCCCAGCACTTTCAGAGGCTGAGGCAGGTGGATCACGAGGTCAGGAGTTCAAGACCAGCCTGGCCAACAAGGGGAAACCCCCGTCTCTACTAAAAATACAAAAATTAGCTGGGCGTGGTGGCGGGTGCCTGTAATCCCACAGGAGACTGAGGCAGGAAAATCGCTTAAACCAGAGGCAGAGGTTGCAGTGAGCCAAGATCATGCCACTGCACTCCAGCCTGAGTGACAGAGCAAGACTCCATCTCAAAAAAAAAAAAAAAAAAGGTCTGCAAACAACTTGGTCAAAATAGTTGAATATACAGAAATGTTTGCCAACATATATTGCTTAAGTTTCTGACACATTGAAGGGGGAAGAAGCCTTTTTTTCCCTCTTCCGCTTCATTGGTGCCGAGCTTTCCCTTGGTGCCCAGTGAGGGATGGAGGTCAGCATGTCCAGGATGAAGCAAATAAATGAATACACATTTCTCACTGTGGTGAGAAAGGAGGTACAAATATGGAAACTGGGAAGCCTAGAAAACAAATACAGGTGTGTGTGTGTGTGTGTGCGCACACATGCTAGCTCTGTCCACTGAGATGGCCTAGAAGCAATGACATTCTGATAACAACAAACATATTAAGATCTTGGTTTCTAAATACCATTATCTGCTAAAACGAACCAGGGCTCCTTAAAGAAATGCCTGACTCAGCCGGGCACGGTGGCTCATGCCTGTAATCCTAGCACTTTGGGAGGCTGAGGCAGGCGGATCACCTGAGGTTGGGAGTTCGAGACCAGCCTGACCAACATGAAGAAATCCCGTCTCTACTAAAAATACAAAAAAATTAGCCGGGCATGGTGGCGCATTCCTGTAATCTCAGCTACTCGGGAGGCTGAGGCAGGAGAATCGCTTGAACCTGGGAGGCGGAGGTTGCAGTGAGCCGAGATCGCGCCATTGCACTCCAGCCTGGGCAGCAAGAGCAAAACTCGGTCTCAAAAAAAAAAAAAAAAAAGAAAACAAAAAAAAAAAAGGCTGACTCCAGGGCTGAAGTAGGGAGAATACAAGGATGGGCTTGGAACATTTTATGACATCAGAAAGTAAAGGAATGCTCAAGGAATGAAGGGCACACGTCTGTGAGACAGTAACCAGCTTAAAGGGACTCCCACTGGCCAAGTCTGGGACAATTTCAATATCAATATAAATAATGATAATAACAGATTGTAACTCTGTGAATAAAAAAGGATTCTTGAGTCCATACTGATATCAATAATTAATAGGAGAGAAAGGAAACTCTATCCCACCTAATAAATCTAGAAGGAATAAGACAGAAAATTCCCATTTGGTAATCATCAGAGTAATAATATTCAGGTTAGAATCATTAATCAATGCTAAAACTGGTGAACGTTTGATAAGAAACAAGATTTATATGATTGCATTCAAAGATTCTTGCCACAAAATAATTACCAATTACTTTAAAATGGAGAACCTGGCAAACACCATCTTATCTAAATGATAAACGTTAACATCACCATTAATGGAACAAGTCTACATCATGTGCCTTCTGGTATGCTGCACTGAGACTAGCACAGCATTATTCCTGTGATATTCCTGCCAAATGCATAAATTATAAACATTAAACAATCCCCACCTGCCAAATTGAAGGAAATTCTCAAAAGTAACTGGCCTGGGCTCTTCAAAACTATCAAGGTCATGAAAGAGAACTCAGAAAATGAGAAACGGCTGGGCACAGTGGCTCACACCTGTAATCACAGCACTTTGGGAGGCTGAGATGGGTGAATCACCTGAGGTCAGGGGTTCGAGACCAGCCTGACCAACATGGTGAAACCCCGTCCCTACTAAAAATACAAAATTAGCCGGGCGTGGTGGTGCATGCCTGTAATCCCAGCTACTTAGGAAGCTGAGGTAGGAGAATCGCTTTAACTCGGGAGGTGGAGGTTGCGATGAGCCGAGATCGCCCCACTGCACTCCAGCCTGGGCAACAAGAGCGAAACTCCGTCTCAAAAGAAAAAGGGCAGGGCGCAGTGGCTCACGTCTGTAACCCCAGCACTTTGGGAGGCCGAGGCGGGCGGATCACGAGGCCAGGAGATCGAGACCATCCTGGCTAACACGGTGAAACCCCGTCTCTACTGAAAATACAAAAAATCAGCTGGGCGTGGTGGCGGGCGCAGGTAGTCCCGGCTACTCGGGAGGCTGAGGCAAGAAAATGGCGTGAACCCGGGAGGCGGAGCTTGCAGTGAGCCGAGATCACGCCACTGCACTCCAGTCTGGGTGACAGAGCGGGACTCCTCTCAAAAAAAAAAAAAAAAGGAAGAAAGAAAGAAAATGAGAAACAGTTCCAGACTGAGGAAGACTAAAGAGATGTGACAACTAAATGCAACGCGTGATCCTAGACTGGATCCCGGACCTGTAAGGGACTCTTTTCGGACAATGGGTGAGATTTAAATTGGGTCTGTAGATTAGGTGGTATTATTAGATCAATGTTAATTTATCAATCTTAATTGTTGTACTGTATCCTTGCACTCAAGAAATGCAAATTGAAACATTAAAAGGTAATGGGGCATCATGTCTACAATTTATTCTCCAATGATTCAGAAAAAATAGTAAGTGGAGGATCTAGGTGAAGGGCATATAGAAGGTCTGTGTTCTATTTTGCAACTTTTTTTGTAAGTTTGAAATTATTTCCAAATAAAAAGTTTTGAGGATAAAAAATTGTGACAATTTCTTCGTTGAAGAGCCCTGAGAATAGCAAAGCCCACAAACACCTGTGGATTAGATTTAGAGAAAACAAAACAAAAATATACATTTCAGTTATTTATAGCTGCATAACAAACCACTCCAAAATTCAGTGGCTTAAAACAGCACCATTGTATTGTCTCTCATGATTCTCTGGATTGATTGGGCTCAGCTGGGCAGTTCTGTTCCGGGTGATGCCAGATGGGGCTGCAGTCATTTGGGGGAACATACATGATGGCACACTCCCACATCTGGTGTCTTGGTGAGGATGACTGGAAAGCTGGGCTGCTGGGATGGCTGGGCCTTTCTCCATGCAGTCTCGGGGCCTCTTCCATTTTGCATTGCTTCTCCAAGTCACTTCTCCACATGATCTCTCCAGTAGGATAGCCAGACATTTTTTTTTTTTTAGATGGAGTCTCACTTTTTTCGCCCAGGCTAGAGTGCAATGGCGCGATCTCAGCTCACTGCAACCTCCACCTCCCGGGTTCAAGTGATTCTTCTGCCTCAGCCTACTGAGTAGCTGGAATTACAGGCATCTGCCACCACATCCGGCTAATTTTTTTTGTATTCTTAGTAGAGATGGGGTTTCACCATGTTGGCCAGGCTGGTCTTGAACTCCTGACCTCCTGATCCTCCTGCCTCAGCCTCCCAAAGTGCTGGGATTACAGGCGTGAGCCACTATGCCCGGCAGCCAGACTTCTTACATGGCAGTTCAGGACTGTTTTCAAAAGTACAAAAGCAAAATTGTCAGGTAGTCTTAAAGCTTGGGTCCAGAAATGGTACTGTGTCACTTTCAGTGTATTTTATTGGTTAAAACAAAACAAAAGCATACAAAAATGTTCAAACATACAAAAAGTGCATAAGCCTTTTGTATTTATCTAGCTCCAAATTTTGTGTAATATCTTAAATCTCATTACGATTCTTAGTAATTTTTAAAAATGAGTTACAGGATCAATCCAGTCTATATGGGAGAGGATTACATAAAGACATAAACAACAGGAAGTATATCAGGTACTAGGGCCATTTTCAAAGATTAGCTACCATACCATCGTAGCTAATTTGCTTGTCTCCTTGCCAGAAATATGTTATATTCCAAAATCATGTTAAATACGTAGTCTTTAAAAGCCAAACATGGATCAAAGCAAAATAAAGATTTTTTTAGAGGCATGCTATAGATTCTTGCTCAAATTATCTCTTCTACCCTCTATCCGACCAGCATGTAACTTTGTGGTTGCTTCTTGTGGTTTTCAAAAATCTGCTTTCTCTTCTCATTATAACCTTGTCATTTCTGAGCAGCAAACTACCTACCTTGATTTATGAAGTTTTCTTGTTTACATGTGTATTATTTCTTTAGATTTCAAAGACTGGTTGAAATAATCAAATGTATTTTAATCATGTTCTTTCACTATCATGAGTTGAAATTTTAACAGCTTTATTGAGATATAATTTATATACTATAAAATGTATACATTTAAAGTATAAGGTTCAGTGATTTTTAGTATGTTTACAGAGTGTTGCAACCATCACCACACTCAATTTGGGAATTTTTTTTTTTTTTTTTGAGACAGGGTCTCACTCTGTTACACAGACTGGAGTGCAGTGGTGCAAGCATGGCTCACTGCAACCTCTGCATCCTGGGCTCAAGCAATCCTCCTACCTCAGCCTCCTGAGTAGCTGGGACTACAGGACTGCATCACCACACCACAGTAATTTTTTGTATTTTTTCTAGAGTCGGGGTTTCACCATGTTGTCCAGGCTGGTCTTGAAAGCCTGGGTTCAAGCAATCTGCCCACCTCAGCCTCCCAAAGTGCTGGGATTACAGGGATGAGTCATCATGCCCAGCCAATTTTGGAATATTTTTATCACCCTGAAAGAAACCTCCTACTCATTTGCAGTCCTCCTACTCATTTGCACCATCCCTACCCCTTGTCCTAGGTACCACTAATCTACTTTCTGTGACAATAGATTTGCATACTCTGGACATTTCATATAAATGGAATCATACACTATGTGGTCCTTTGTGACCAGCTTCTTTCACTTAGCACAAAGTTTTCAAGGTTATTAATGTTGTAGCATGCATCAGTACTTCATTCCTTTTTATGGCCAAATAATATTCCATATCTGACTATATTGCATTTTGCTGATTCATCACCAGTTAATGGGGCATTTGGATGGTTTCTACTTTTTGGCTATTATGAAAAATGTTACTATGAAAATTCATGTTTTTTGTTTGTTTGTTTTTTGAGACAGACTCTCACTGTGGCCCAGGCTGGAGTGCATGGCTCAATCTCAGCTCACTGCAACCTCCACCTCCCGGGTTCAAGCAATTCTTGTGCCTCAGCCTCCTGAGTAACTGGGATTACAGTCATGCGCCACCACACCCAGCTAATTTTTGTATTTTTAGTAGAGATGTGGTTTCACCACGTTGGCCAGGATGGTCTCAATCTCCTGACCTCGTGATCAGCCCACCTCGCCCTCCCTAAGTGCTGGGATTATAGGCATGAGCCACCACACCCGGCCATTCATGTACACGTTTTTGTATGGACATGTGTTTTCATTCCTCTTGGGTATGTACCTAGGTCCATGAATTGATTTTTTTTTTTTGAGACGGAATTTCACTCTTGTTGCCCAGGCTGGAGTGCAATGGCGCGATCTCAGCTCACTGCAACCTCCACCTCCTGGGTTCAAGAGATTCTCCTGCCTCAGCTTCCTGGGTAGCTGGGATTACGGGCATGCGTCACCACGCCCTGCTAATTTTGTGTTTTTAGTAGAGATGGGAGTCCTCCATATTGGACAGGCTAGTCTCGAACTCCCAACCTCAGGTGATCTGTCTGCCTAGGCCTCCCAAAGTGCTGAGATTACAAGCGTGAGCCACTGCGACCAGCCGAATTGATATTTTTATGAGAAAGTCAATGATTATTTTCCAATCATTAAACTTTTATCTTTCTGATATATGGAGAACAGTAAGTGATAGTTAATGTGGGGCGAGGAAAGTGGAGAAGTTAATAGGAACTTTCACTCAAGGTATAAAGGAATTTAAGAGCTTAGATGGTGAAGTGAAACTGCATGGTTTAAAATCCTGATTCTACTTTGGGAGGCCGAGGTGGGTGGATCACAAGGTCAGGAGCTCAAGACCAGCCTGGCCAATATGGTGAAACCCCATCCCTACTAAAAATACAAAAATTTGCCAGTGTAGTGGCACACACCTGCAGTCCCAGCTACTTGGGAGGCAGAGACAGGAGAATCGCTTGAACCCGGGAGGCAGAGGTTGCAGTGAGCCGAGATCGCACCACTGCACTACAGCCTGGGTGACAGAGTGAGACTCTGTCTCAAACAAAACAAAACAAAACAAATCCTGATTCTACCTCTTACAAGATGTTTGCCTTAGGCAATTTCTTTAACTCGCTGAGCTTCAGTTTCTTTGTCTATAAAATGGAGAAAAATATAACTACCTCATAAGATTGTTGTGAGGATTGAATCAGTAGCACTAAACCCAGTGACCAGCACATTGTAATGTTCACTAATAGTTAGTAATTACTGGCCAGCCGCAGTGGCTCATGCCTGTAATCCCAACACTGAGAGGCTGAGGTGGGAGAACTGCTTGAGTCCAAGAGGTCAAGGCTGCCGTGAGACATGATTGCACCACTGCACTTCAGCATGGGCAACAGAGCAAGACCTTGTCTCAAAAAAAAAAGTAATTATTATTAATAATTTGCACACTGCTGCATTTTTATAATGAGCATGCATTGCTTTTGTAATTTAAAAAATAATTTTAAGATGTATGAAATCAACCTTAATTCTGTGTTTACTAATGTAAATGCATTCTTGCATTATCAAATCATGCTTTAAGCTGGAAAATAGTGCTTTGACCCTGTTTCCTTGCTGTCTGTGTTTTAGATTTACTGAGGAAATGGAGACTGCTTACTTAAAGCCTGTATCATGTTTTAGTTATTCTTTTCCATTTTACAAATCAGAAGGGAGAATTTCCTGGGCAAAAAATAGTTCATGAAGTAGTGGTGCCATTTTTCACAAAAATTGATCCTGAGATGAATATTAATTGTGTAGTCTACAAATTGTTAATTTTATTTTTCCATTGGTAGTTTGGACCTTTGAAGTGAAGAAATTCTAACCGAACTCCTCTCTGACCCTTAAGCCTTTTTGTTTTCATGCAAAAGAAATCTGTTAATAATATAGCATCTTGCCAAAGATTCTGTCTCATTTCTCTATAGCTGATTTGAGTATTCCATTTTAATTCACTGCCTGTGGAATTAGTAATTACATGATTTCTCTAGTGACTCCAATCTTAAATAATGATATCCTTCTAATAAGGCTTGTTCTATTTATAGGGCTTAAAGAGAAATTAGATTGTTAAGAAGAAACAGCAGAAATACTAGAAATAACTATTAAAATATACTCAAATCTATTTTCTGGCCTGTTTTCTCATGCTTTATTTATATTTCTGGCCAAAAGAACAGGAGTACAAGTGATGAGCATGTGAGGCCCTTGCCCTGGCTCCTCCCACCCATGCTTGGCCCCAGCAGCGGCCACTCACCAGGAGCGCCAAATGGGGTACCAGGGCCATTTTCCATTCCTAGGGAGACCTGCAGCCTTTCAACCAATCAACTTGTAAGTACCTACAAGGTAATAAGTACTATGTTCCAGATTATCTTTGTGTGTTATATGTGTGTGTTGTTATATGTGTTATATGTGTGTGTGCTTTGTTGAGATATAGTTTATATGCCCTACAATTCACCCATTTAAAGTATACAGTTTAATGATTTTTAGTATATTCACAGAGTTGTGCAACCAACATCACAATTTTGAAATATTTTCACTACCCAGCAACAGAAATTTCATACCCATTAGCAATAATTCCCCTTTTCTTCCCAGCCCCTACAACCACTAATCTATTTTCTGTGTCTTTGAATTTACCTATTCTGGACATTTCATATACAAGGCATTATATGCTAAGTGGCTTTTTGTGCCAGACTTCTTTCACTTAGCATGAAGTTTTCAAGGATTGTCCATGTTGTAGCATGTAATCAGTACTTCATCCGTCTTAAGACTGAATAAAGGCTGGGTGTAGTGGCTCACGCCTGTAATCCCAGCACTTTGGGAGGCCAAGGTGGGCAGATCATGAGGTCAGGAGTTCGAGACCAGCCTAACCAACATGGTGAAACCCCATCTCTACTAAAAATACAAAAATTAGCCGGGCATGGTGGCACGTGCCTGTAATCCCAGCTACTCAGGAGGCTCAGGCAGGAGAATCACTTGAACCCAGGAGGCAGAGGCTGCAATGAGCCAAGATCACACCATTGCACCTAGGCAACAGAGTGAGACTCCATCTCAAAAAAAAAAAAGACTGAATAATATTCCATTGTATGGATGGATCACATTTTGTTTATCTATTCATCAGTTGATGGGCATTTAGTTGGATGTTTCCATTTTTTGGCTATTGTTAATAATGCTGGTATGAACATTTGTGTGAAAATTTTTGTGTGGACATGTTTTCATTTCCTTTGAGTATATATGTAGGAGTAGAATTGTTGAGTTACATGGTAACTCTACATTTAACCTTTTGAAGAACTGTCAGACTGTTTTCAAAAATGGCTGCACCATTTTACATCAGGGCTACTTATAAGATTTTACTTGGTCTGGGGTTAATTGATGTTCCATTTGGCTACGGACTTGGGAACAGGCTTTTGTTGTTCAGGTAAGAAACTTCTGTCAAAGTCAAAATTTCTCTCTATATCACGATCCAAATTTAGCAATCTAAAAGAGTATGTGTTTTTCCACAGTTTAAAAAAATAAGACTATTAGTATTCTGTCTAGAAAGAAAAAGAGTAATTCTGCTTATCAAGTTTCCAGATTTCTTTAGCCTCTTATGGAACACTTGCCTCTTCTCACCCTAAGTGACTGTGTAGGGGTAGATGGAGTTAGGCACAGTGGTATAAATGAAAGGAGACTGCAATATGTCCTCCCGTCATAGACCTATGCAGTCCCTGGCTGCCTGCCATAACACAATACCGAAGACTGGGTGGCTTAAGCAATAGGAACTTATTTATCATGCTTCTAGAGGTGGGGAAGTCCACCATCAAGGTGTTGGCTAATTCGGTTCCCTGGTGAGGGCTCTCTTCCTTGCCTCTTACAGACGTCCACCTTCTCAATGTATCCTCACATGTTGTGGGCTGGAGGGAGCGATTGCCAAGGAGCAAGCTCTGTTCTCTCTTCCTCTTCTTCTAAGGACACTCATCTCATCATGGGAGCCCTATATTCATGATCTCATCTAAACCTAATTACCACCGAAAAGCCTCACCTCCAACCAAATACCATCACAATGGGGGTTAGGGCTTTGACATATCAATTTTGAGGAAACAAACATTTAGTCCATAATCCCTCCATGTTGCAACAAAGTTTTCCATTTCACTTGAAACAGCATCCCTGTTCACAGCAGTTAGAAGTGCAGATGGGCTAATAAATGTCTTATTTTAGTCACTCACACCTAAGCATAAATTAGTTTTCTTTCTTTTTTTTTTTTTCTTTTTTAGAGATGGAGTTTCACTCTTGTTGCCCAGGCTAGAGTGCAACGGCGTGATCTTGATTCACTGCAACCTCCGCCTCCCAGGTTCAAGTGATTCTCATGCTTCAGCCTCTCAAGTGGCTGGGATTACAGGCACCTGCCACCACGACCAGCTAATTTTTTGTATTTTTAGTAAAGATGGGGTTTCACCATGTTGGCCAGGCTGGTCTTGAACTCTTGACCTCAGGTGATCCACCCATCTCAGCCTCCCAAAGTGCTGGGATTACTGGCGTGAGCCACCGCACCTGGCCTCTGAGCATAAATTAATACAAGCTTTCCTCTTCCTCTTAATCTCTGTTTAAGTACAATCAGCACAAACTAAGGGGTTCTGATAGTAGAGAAGGTACTGAAAAAGGATAGGAAAGGAGTAATTTTAGGGTCAATCTAGAATGTGCTACATGCATTACTTTGATTAGGTTATTTACTCCTCATAACAACTACATGAGCTAAGCACTATTATTTTTACTCAGAAAGAAAGGAAAAGGCTCAAAAAGTAACTTACTGAAGGCCATTTAGCAGATTGTATGTGTAGTGCTGGGATTTTACCCTAAATTTACTTGATTCTAGAGAATCAGAGCATCCTCCTTCTATCCTGAGTTGAGAGCTGACTCGGGCTGGGAAGGAGGTGGAGAGGGTAGGGGTGTATGCAAAAGCCAAACTTTGTCGTCTCTACACATTTTTTTTCATGTCCCTGGTTGTCACAACCACTTGCTGGCAGCACCCCCGCCCCTCAGTGGTTTGGCTGTGCAGAAGTGCTAATAAATCCCTAAATGCTTTCCAGCTTAGTGGAGCTACTGTACTCCCCTAAGTGAGGACGGCGGCAACAGTTGCTAACTGGGCCACACACACTCCGGCAAAACTTCCTTATTTGGAAAAGTCTTTTCCATCCTATTTGGGCAGAGAGAATACAATCTCACATTTAAGATAAACAAAATGCCTTGACCTACATCAGAAGGGGCACTCAAAAACACTAAAACACAGCCAAACACCAAAAAGATCCAGTATATTCCTAGCTACTTCCCTTCAAGTGGAAGGTGGGTGGGGGCAGAGGAATGCTCAGAGAGTTAAAAGAACATTCACGAATTCCTTTTGCTTTAACCCCAGAAGCTGTTCTAGTTAGCAATAAGCTTTGAATCTCAGTTATATGGAATTTAGCACACTTTTTACTAGAGTTAAGAAAATATACATTTTTAGATTGTTCATATCGTTGAAGTTGGAAGAGGCCTGAGTGGCAGGACAGTATACTTCCTCAGGTATGATTTAGCGTTGCTTTTAATACCCTGAGGAGAGGTTACATTTGAAAATGCAAGACCAAGTAGGTATTTGCAGGGTGGGCCAGTGGGGTTGACCTGAGTGTCCACTCCTGTCACTCTTGGAAACTGTGCCCAGCAGCAGCTTGTTAGAAAGATGAAAAGAGAAAACTTAAGTCTCAACTCTCCCCTTGCAGGGTGAACTTGGGCAAATGACTAAACTCTCTGGGCCTCAGCGTGCTGGTGTCTGAAGAGGAGTTGACTAAATGACCTCCAAGGGCCTTCCCCGTATTGAGGCATTCTTTTTATTTTTGAAACGGAGTCTCACCCAGGCCGGAGTGTAGTGGTGCAATCTCGGCTTACTCCCACCTCTGCCTCCTGGGTTCAAGCGATTCTCCTGCCTCAGAGTAGCTGGGATTCAGGCGTGCACCACCATACCTGGCTAATTTTTGTATTTTTTTTTTTTTTTTAGTAGAGATGGGGTTTCACCATGTTGCCCAGGCTGGTCTCGAACCCTGAGCTCAGGCAACCCGCCTGCCTCGGCCTCCCAAAATGCTGGGATTACAGGTATGAGTCACCATGCCTGGCCGCTTCCCAGTATGGGCATTCTATTTTGTGATTTCCATGATTGTGGAAAGGGCTTGTCTAGGCTTGGGTGGGCAATAGAACACATGGGTTTCCAGTGCCCTCTAGACTCACCCTGACTTCCCTCTTGTTCGTTTTGCTCCCTCAGCCCTTCCAGAGCTCAGCCCTTCCTGGGTCCTGGAGCGAACCCCTAAAAGCCCCATTGGTATGCAAAGCATAAGAAGCCTAATACCCTCCATACCTGAAGTCTGCTGTCACCACCTGGCCCCGGGTGATAATGATGAATTAAATCAGATAAAATAACTCTTATTGATACTAGCTAACACATAACCCCATTCCCCACAAAAATACCTTAAGAATAATTTGAATATATGTGCTTCCCCGTGAAAGGTCCTAAAATCTGCATTCTTCATTTCTTTTTTCTTTTTTTATTTGAGATGGGGTCTCCCTCTGTCGCCCAGGCTGGAGTGTAGTGGCGCAATCTCGGCTCACTGCAACGTATGCCTCCTGGGTTCAAATGATTCTCCCACCTCAGCCTCCTGAGTACCACCACAGCCCAGCGAATTTTGGTATTTTTAGTAGAGATGAGATTTCACCATATTGGTCAGGCTGGTCTCGAACTCCCGACCTCAGGTGATCCACCCGCCTTGGCCTCCCAAAGTGCTGGGATTACAGGCATGAGCTACTGCGCCCGGCCTGCATTCTTCATTTCCGTGGGAAGGAGAGTGTTGATTGAATGGGCTTCCTGTGCCCCTCAAATTGCGTGAAGGTTAGGCTGCTTTCTCTGATCAGGGGGACTTGGAGAAGTTGTGTTATCTTGGCAGGAATATTGCAAAATCAAGATGGATATTTTGTTTTCCTCTGCATTAATCTGCAGCTAATGCCAGTGAACATTATCTGTGTTTAATTACATTGGCTAACCAACTGACACAACTTCCCCTGGGAAGAAGCTTATCCGACTCTGACTCATGCTTTACAGCATGTTGGATTTGAGGAAATGGATAATATACGCCCCGCTGGCTTTGGAATTTTAAACAGAAACCCACATGCCACCGAGTCTCCCGCTTACTCCCAAATATGGGAGAATCTGTGCCCCAGCAAGGGTGCAGGAGGCATGCTCAGTGTGACAAAAGGCAAAACCTGCGGTGTGTGTGGGGACGGCCAGAGCCAGCAGCCACTTAAAGGAGAAGGAACAACTGCAGGGAAGGGAAGGGAGGCCAACATCCCAAGGCCCTTTTCTAGAGTTAGCTTGATTATGTCATGGTAGTGAATGTCTTATTGAAAGTAAAACGTATCCCCAGCATCAGGGGCCAAAGAGGGGCTGACCTTTAGAGGTGTTTAGAGCAGTACTCACAGGCACAGCACTTCTGAATTGGACGAGATGATACAAGCCTTGTGCTGGGCTAGCTGGCTCACCCTGAACCAGGAGAGAAACCTCCTGGTAGCCAGGGTGCCCCAGGATTCTCTAAGAAATAGAGCTGTCCCAGGGCACAGCGATTGAGGTCATTTTTCTTGTGTCTGAGCCAGGAGGGAGGGGGCAGTATTCCACCTCCCCCTCCTGCTATGGCTGAGCCCCTCCACCCCCGCAAACTCTCTTCCCTTCTGTTTGGTCCTTGTGCTTCTTCTCCTTAAAAAACCTTTATTGGGGCTGGGCACAGTGGCTCATGTCTGTAATCCCAGGACTTTGGGAGGCTGAGGCAGGTGGACCATCTGAGGTCAGGAGTTCGAGACCAGCCTGGCCAACATGGTGAAACCCCGTCTCTACTAAAAAAAATTAGCCGGGCATGGTGGTGCGGTTGCCTATAATCCCAGCTACTCGGGAGGGTGGGGCAGGAGAATTGCTTGAACCCGGGAGGCGGAGGTTGCAGTGAGCCAAGATTGTGCCACTGCACTCCAGCCTGGGCCACAGAACGAGACTCCGTCTCAAAAAAAAAAAAAAAAAAAGTGCTGGGCTCAGTGGCTCATGCCTGTAATCCCAGCACTTTAGAAGTCCGAGGTGGCGGATCACCTGAGTTCGGGAGTTCAAGACCAGCCTGACCAACATGGAGAAACCCCATCCCTACTAAAAATACAAAATTAGCAAGGCATGATGGCGCATGGCTGTAATCCCAGCTACTTGGGAGGCAAGGGACTTGGGACTCACTTGAACCCTAGAGGTGGAGGTTGCATTGAGCCGAGATTGCTCCATTGCACTCCAGCCTGGGCAACAAGAACAAAACTCCATCTCAAAAAGAAAAGAAAAACAACCCAATGATGTAAAAATATAATAATAATCATTCCCATTTAAAGCATTTTCTTTGCATCAGACACCATGCTAAGGCACTTAATGTGCATCATTTTGGCCAGGGGCCATGGCTTATGTCTATAATCCCAAAGCTTTGGGAGGCCAAGGCAAGAGGATGGCTTTAGGCTAGGAGGTTGAGACCAGCCTGGGCAACATAGTGAGACCCCAACCCTACGAAAAGCAGAAAAAATTAGCCAGGCGTAGTGGCACATGTCTATAGTCCCAGCTACTGAAGAGGATGAAGCAGGAGGATTGCTTGAACCCAGGAATTCAAGACTGCAGTGAGCTACGACAAGGGCACACCACTCAAGCCTGGGTGACAGAGCCAGACCCTGACTCTTAAAAAAAAATGCATAATTTAATTCAAACTTCTCAATATCCCTGTGAAGTAAGTATATTATCATCCTCATTTACAGGTAAGAACATTAAAATTCATACAGGTGAAGTAAGTTGCCCAAGACCACACAGCTAGTACATGCAAAGCTGAGATTTAAACCCAGGTGGTAGGCTGGGCGCAGTGGCTCACGCCTGTAATCCCAGCACTTTGGGAGGCCAAGGCGGGCAGATCACTCGAGGTCAGGAGTTTAAGACCAACCTGGCCAACATGGTGAAACCCTGTCTCTACTAAAAATACAAAAGAACTAGCCAGGCATGGTGGTGGGCGCCTGTAATCTCCGCTACTCGGGAGGCTGAGGTGGGAGAATTGCTTGAATCCAGGAGGTTGGAGGTTGCAGTGAGCTGAAATCATGCCACTGTACTCCAGCCTGGGTAACAGAGCAAGATTGCATCTCAATAAAAAATAAAAATAAAAATAAAAAATAAACCCAGGTGGTTGCTCTCCAAAGGTTGTGTGGTTCAGCTACATGTGCTGCCTTGAGAGGTACAAGAAATAGAAAAATATCAACTGCAACCCACCACTTAAAGATAATCATTGTTATCATGCTTCCTGACCTCTCTTTATACACATATGACTGGTTTTATCCTGATTTCAGTAGAATAAAATCTAGGGTTGGTTAAACTTCCGGAAAGAGAGTGAATGAATTGTCCAGTGCAATTTATCCGATTTCTCTTCTCCTTTAAAAGCTCTAGCTCAAGGAATCTGCACTTGGGACTGAGTCCACTCTCCTGGTCTCCAAGACGATCAGGTGTCTTGCTGGGTGCATCATCCCAAGCACACAGTAAGCACTCAATAAATTCTCTCCAATTGCATTGTCAGGGACAGGTTCTTCTGTCAGGGAGCATAGCTTCTGCTCCCACGAGCATATTTAAGAGTTGTAAGGCTGGACACGATGGCTCACACTTATAATCCCAGTACTCTGGGAGGCTGAGGTGGGCGGATCACCTGAGGTTGGGAATTCGAGACCAGCCTGGCCAACATGGTGAAACCCCATCTCTACTAAAAATACAAAAATTGGCTGGGCACAGTGGCTCACACCTGTAATCCCATCACTTTGGGAGGCTGAAGCGGGCGGATCGCCTGAGATCGGGAATTCCAGACCAGCCTGACCAACATGGAGAAACTCTGTCTCTACTAAAAATACAAAATTAGCAGGACATGGTGGCGCATGCCTGTAATCCCAGCTACTTGGGAGATTGAGACAGCAGAATCACTTGAACCTGGGAGGCGGAGGTTGCGGTGGGCCAAGATCGCGCCATTGCACTCCAGCCTGGGTGACAAGAGTGAAACGCCATCTCAAAAAACAAAACAAAACAAAACAAACAAACAAACAAAAAACAAAAATTAGCCAGGTGTGGTGGCACACGCCTGTAATCCCAGCTACTTGGGAGGCTGAGGCATGAGAATCACTTGAACCTGGGAGGTGGAGGTTGCAGTGAGCCCAGATGGTGCCACTGCACTCCAGCCTGGTCAACAAAGTGAGACTCTGTGTCAAAAAAAAAAAAAAAAGGCTGGGCGCAGTGGCTCATGCCTGTAATCCCATCACTTTGGGAGGTCGAGGCGGGCAGATCACGAGGTCAGGAGATCAAGACCATCCTGGTTAACACGGTGAAACTCCGTCTCTACTAAAAATACAAAAAATTAGCCGGGCGTGGTGGCGGGCACCTGTACTCCCAGCTACTCAGGAGGCTGAGGCAGGAGAATGGGTGAACCTGGGAGGCGGAGCTTGCAGTGAGCCGAGATTGCGCCACTGCACTCTGGCCTGGGTGAAAGAGAGACACTCCGTCTCAAAAAAAAAAAAAAAAAAAGAGTTGTGGGTTCTTTCGCCCCTCCAGATAGTGCTGGTGCTGGAGCCAAGTAAAGAACCACTTGCCCCAGTGAGCCTAGAAGACACAGGCATGCCATCACTCAGAGAGCAAAACTGATCCTACTACTGTGGTCCCATTTAAAGCCCTTGGTGCATTTATAATCCTGTCTTTCTCATGGCTGCTGATAAGGAGGGAAGCTTTGGGGACAAAGATGGACACAGGCCAGGTTGTATATGTGTATTCTGGGAGTGGGGGGAGCGAAGTTACTGTAGCAAAACCTGGATTCAATGGCACTTCTGGACCTCACAGGAGCACCTGTCATCTGGGCCAGCCCAGCTTCAGGGGGATGGAGAACCACCCGTAGCTAATGGAGGGGCTGACTTTAAAGGGCAGTGGCATTTCCCTGCCTGGTCATGAAACCTTAGCTGAGCAAGCAGAGCGAATGCTTGTCACATCCAGGCAGGCCATGACAGAAGCTAGTTAGGGACTCAGGGAAACCCATCTCTCCTTCTCACTTGCCACTAATCAGCACTTCCCTGCCACACACACACAACCACATACTTTCTCTGGAAAAAAAAAAATATATCACAAAGTGGTAAATTTTGTTATGTATATTTTACTACAATTTGTAAAAACCAGGCTCAAGGTAGGCTGCAGTGGCTCACGCCTGTAATCACAGCACCTGAGGAGGCCGAGGTGGGCAGATCATGAGGTCAGGAGTTTGAGACCAGCCTGGTCAATGTGGTGAAACCCCGTCTGTACTAAAAATACAAAAAAATTAGCCAGACATGATGGCACATGCCTATAGTCCCAGCTACTCAGGAGGCTGAGGCAGGAGAATCACTTGAACCCAGGAGGCAGAAGTTGCAGTGAGCTGAGATCATGCCACGGCACTCCAGCCTGGGCGACAGAGCAAGACTCTCTCAAAAAAAAAAAAAAGAAAAAAAAACTCAAAAAACCAGGTTCAATACCAAACCAGGTTCAACGTTCTATTCTCTTACCTTGTCCCTACATCTATGTATTCCCCAGTTGTTTTTCCAAACACTGTAATACACATTTTTGTATTTGATCCCCTCAACTTGTGGTATAATGAGTAGTTATTGTTAGTTACCAGAACCAGGGACTACTAATTTTTTCTTTTAATTAACTTTTTGTTGGTATAACATATATACAGAAAAGTGCACAAACCATATACAAATTACATAAATATCTATAAATTTGCAAAAGGCAAAACACTCCCGAGTGACTAATACCTAAAGGAAGGAACAGAACATCATGAGCACCCCAAAAGCCCCCTCTTGACCCCTTCTAGTCACTAATCTCCCAAGGGTAATTCTTATCCGTAGGTGAACAGCATAGATTAATTGTACCTATTTTTGAACTTGACATAAATGGAACCATCAGTATATGCTCTTCTGTGTCTGATATCTTCCACGTAATATTATGGTTGTGATAGTCATCCATGTGGCTGTGCTTAGTGATACATTATTTATTCCCATTGCTGTGTAGCACTCCACCGTATGAATTCACCATGATTTATTTATCCATTCTACTGTTGGTGGACATTTGAATTGTTTCTGATCTTAGCTTTTACAAATAGTGCCACTATGAACATTCTTTTTTTTTTTTTTGAGACAGAGTCTCGCTCTGTCGCCCAGGCTGGAGTGCAGTGGTGCGATCTCGGCTCACTGCAAGCTCTGCCTCCCGGGTTCACACCATTCTCTCTCCTCAGCCTCCTGAGTAGCTGGGACTACAGGCGCCTGCCACCAAGCCTGGCTAATTTTTTGTATTTTTAATAGAGACAGAGTTTCACCGTATTACCCAGGATGGTCTCGATCTCCTGACCTCGTGATCCACCCCCCTCAGCCTCCCAAAGTGCTGGGATTACAGGCGTGAGCCACCGCACCCAGCCGAACATTCCTATAGATGTTTTTATGTATATGAACATGCATTTTTTTAGAAACGTAATTGCTTATCACACTTTTTGCATATGTTCCACTTTGATAGTTGTTGCCAAATGGTTTTCTAAACTGGCAATTTACATTCTCACTAGCCACATGTGGAAGTTCCAGTTGCTCTATGTCCTCACCAATACTCAGTGTTGTCTGTCTTTTTTATTTTAGCCATTCTGGTGAATGTACAAGGATATCTTATTGTATTTTCATTTGCATTTTCTTGCCAATTAATGAATTGGTGTCTTTTTGTATGTTTATTAGCCATCTGGATATTTTGAGATGTTTTAAAGGGTGTTGTTTCTCCTGGTTATAAAAATAATACATGCTGAGGCGGACGAATCACTTGGGGTCAGGAGTTTGAGGCGAGCCTGGCCCACATGGTGAAACCCCATCTCTACTAAAAAATACAAAAGTTAGCCAGGTGTGGTGGCGTGCACCTGTAATCCCAGCTACCCAGGAGGCTGAGGCAGGAGAATGACTGGAACCCAGGAGGTGGAGGTTGCAGGGAGCCCAGATAGTGCCACTGCACTCCAGCCTGGGTGACAGAGTGAGATTCTGTCTCAAACAAACAAACAAACAAACAAAACCATGCTAATTGAAGAAGGTTTGGCAAATACATAGTGCCTTTGTACTATGTCAGTTTAGCTAAACTGACACTATGTTTTTCAGAATTTCTTTCTCTGTATGGTTCTGGGCTAGGGTTGGCCACAGAAAATTTGCACAAGATTGGAGGGCAGAGGTGAAGCAAACATGCTTATGCCCAGAAGGTCAGTGTAGAGGCAGGCGCCGTTCTAACTTATGGTATCTCAGATCTGCTAGCTCACCCTGTGGCCATGGGATAGACTTGAGCCTACATCTCCTTCAGCTCCCATGACAGCTCTTCCTTCAGCATTTTCAGTCCCTGAGTCAGGTCTGTGTTCAGCTTTATGACAAAGGTTCAGCAACTCCTGCAGGTCGCCCACATAATTGAAGTAGGAGGTTTTAGAGGCAGCGAGACATTGATACAGGTTCCAATTCATCCTGTGGGTGCCCCCTGGTTCTTTTGGACTCCCACTGGTCCTTACTCTCCCATACTTCATGTCCACCTGTTCTTTCTGACTTCAGTCCCAGCACCAGAAACGGAAGCAACAGTTGTATACAAACTGCTTAACCAGTTCCCACATTGCATAACATCAAAACCCCACAAGAAACATCTTACTCTATGCCATGCCTGGTAGTTCTGCTTCTCTAATTAAGCCTTGACCAATAACAGGCATTAAGAAGTAAACCATGGCCAAGCACAGTGACTCACAGCTGGAATCCCAGCACTTTGGAAGACCAAGGCGGGTGGATCACTTGAGGTCAGGAGTTTGAGACCAGCCTGACCAACATGGTGAAACCCCATCTCTACTAAAAATACAAAAATCAGCCGGGTGTGGTGGTACGTACCTGTAGTCCCAGCTACTCAAGAGGCTGAGGCAGGAGAATGGCTTGAACCCAGGAGGCAGAGGCTGCAGTGAGCTGAGATCACACCACTGCACTCCCGTCTGGGGTGACAGAGCCAGAATCCATCTCAAAAAAAAGGAAACCAGGCCAGGCACAGTGGCTCACATCTGTAATCCCAGCACTCTGGGAGGCCGAGGAGGGAGGATCACCTGAGCCTATGAGTTCAAGACCAGCCTGGGCAATATAGCAAGACCCTATCTCTACAAAAAGTTAAAAAATTAGCCAGGCATAGTGGCATATGCCTATAGTCTCAGCCACTTGGAAGGCTGAGGTGGAAGGATCACTTGAGCCCAGGAGGTCAAGGCTGCAGTGAGCTGTGATCACGCCGCTGCACTCCAGCCTGGACAACAGAGCAAGAGCCTGTCCCCCACTCCAAAAAAAGTAAACCAAACTCACCTGTAATTCTACACCCAGAGAGGACCACTATCGACATCTTAGTGTGATTCTTCCTGCCTGCGATATTTTAAGTGAAGAGAATGAGCCTGAGACAGGTTAGATGACTGCTCGGCTTTCAACTAGCTGGCGGCAGAGCTGTGCCTTCAGAAGTCTGGTTTCATCCTTGCTTAACTAGCATCACTTCCACTGTGCCTCAGAATCCCTAAGTGACCCTTTACTCCTCTGACCTTCCTGGGAGGCCTTCTTGCTCTGAGCACAAGCTCTGGGGCATGCGAAAGCAGCCATTATCCGCATCTTCCCGAGCTCTGCAGCCACCTGCTTTGACAGCTTCCCCATTTTGTTCTAACCAAACTGCAGGAGTTTCACCTTCCTGTTCCTCTTCAGGAAACAAACAAAAAACTATCTCTTTTTTTTTTTTTTTTTTTTTTTGAGACAGAGTCTCACTCTGTTGCCTAGGCTGAAGGTGCAGTGGCGCGATGGCTCAGTGCAACCTCTGTGCCCCACCCCGGGTTCAAGCTAGTCTCCTCCCTCAGCCTCCTGAGTAGGATTACAGGCGCCCACTGCCATGCTCAGCTAATTTTTGTATTTTTAGTAGAGATGGGGTTTCACCATGTTGGTCAGGCTGGTCTCAAACTCCTGACCTCAGGTGATCCACCCACCTTGGCCTCCCAAAGTGCTGGGATTACAGGTATGAGCCACCGCGCCCAGCCACAAAGAAAAAGATCTTTACAAGATCTTTTAGGTGGGCGCAGTGGCTCACATCTGTAATCCCAGCATTTTGGGAGGCCGAGACAGGCAAATTGCTTGAGCCCAGGAGTTCAAGACCAGCCTAGGCAACATACTGAGACCCCATCTCTACAAAACATACAAAAAAAAATCAGCCAGCGTGTGTGTGTGCCTGTAGTCCCAGCTACTTGGGAGGCTGAGGCAGGAGGATCACCTGAGCCCTGGAGGTTGAGGCTGCAGTGAGCCGTGATGGTGCTACTGCACTCGAGCCTGGCCAATAGAGTAAGAGTGAGATCTTGTCTCAAAAAAAAAAAAGAAATTAAAAAAAAACACAAAACTCTGGCCAGGCATGGTGGCTCACGCCTGTAATCCCAGCACTTTGGGAGGCTGAGGTGAGCAGATCACGAGGTCAGGAGTTCGAGACCAGCCTGGCCAACATGGAGAAACCTCGTCTCTACTAAAAATACAAAAATTAGCCAGGCATGGTGGTGCACCTGTAGTCCCAGCTACTGGGGAGGCTGAGGCAGGAGAATCACTTGAACCCAGTAGGTGGAGGTTGCAGTGAGCCAAGATCACACCACTGTACTCCAGCCTGGGAGACAGAGCAAGACTCCATCTCAGAAAAAAAAAAAAAAAAAATATATATATATATATATATATATATATTTTAAAAGTCATGCCATGTCATCCACATATCCACATCTGGAGCACTAATGGAGAAGTGGTGGCCACCAGGGGGCCAGAGAGAGCCCAAAGCCCTCCCCTCCCTACCAAACACAGGTGTCAGTTAGAGACATGGTCCTATAAGTAAGCATTACTATCTCAAGGTTTCTCTTAACATATAAGTACTCCTGAGAGGGGGAACACAAGAAATCCCGAATTCTTCAGAATGAACAATTCAGAAGATGCAGTGATAAGTGATACGGTGTCATCAAAGCTTTGGTAGACAACAGTGAGTAGGGGTTGGCTGGGGAAGAGAAGGCAAAAACAAACTTTGCCTACCTTGCCCATTGGCTGGGAGCCTCTTGGACTCTGGGTTTTACAATAACAAGAGTTAACAGGGCTTTTCTGCCAAACCTGTGTCCTGGGCCTGGGCTCAGCTCCTCATTTAGAGGTGGAGGAACTAGGAGGGCAGATTTGCTTTCCTGAGAACAGAACCAGAGAGAAGCAATAGGTGATGGAGTGTAATTTAGAAACCAGTGATGGTGAGAAACAGCTGGTGGCTCACTCCCAGCATGTCAGTCCTGCCTGGCTGGTTTCTTGAAGAGGAACAAGAATGCTGTATTTAAGGTTTCTTGCTTTTTTTCCCCCCCTTTCCAATGGCTGCAGATACTGGCGGCCTCTTTCCTGGTCTGCTCCTGTCACTGCCCTCTGAGTGGAAGGGACGGTTGCCCCACAGGTTGGCTGAAGAGCTGGAGCCTCAGGCTGGCAGGGAGGCCACAGCCCAAAGCACAGGGGCACCCAGGGGTAACATTATCCTGCCAAAGCCAAACAAGGAACTGAGTGTTTAGAATAACTTTAAGAAAGTTGTGGGCGTTTTCTTTGTCAGGGAAACCAGAAACCACAGTGAGATAATGGATAGCTATATTCAGGTCACAGATTATCAGCTGCCACTGCTGCTTCCTGTTCAAATTTGATGAAACTTCTTTCTAGTCACTGGAGCCTCCTGGATTCTGTGGGCATGACAGCATTTAGTGATGTGGGGCTCAGAGTTCCACCTAAGGACCTGACATAACCCGGGGGCAGAAACCGTTCTTTTGGGATGAGGCTTCAGGGGCCAGCTCCTGGTAGAGGAGATGGTAGGTAAGGGGCCAACAGTGAGAATACATTTTCCCGAACTTTTAGGGTGCTTCAGGCTCTTGGGCTAAGAGATTTTTGTGCATTATCTCATTTGACTTTCAAACCACCCTATGAGAGAGGTACTATTAGGATCCCTTATTTATTTATTAATTAATTTATTTATTTATTTATTTAATTTTAGAGATGGACTTGCTCTGTTGCCCAGACTGGGGTCCAACAAGGCAATCAGGGCTCACTGCAGCCTCGACCTCCTGGGCTTAAGGGATCCTCCTACCCCAGCCTCCTGAGTAGCTAGGACTATAGGCTCATGCCACCACACCTGGCTAATTTAAATTTATTTTTTTATTTATTTATTTATTTTTTATTTTTGTTTTAAAATAAAAAAAAAAATAGAAAAGAAATCTGCACCTGGGGCGGCTCCACCCGGGCCCACGCCCTAGGCTTCATGGCTCACCGCAGCGGCCCTCCTACTCGTCGCGGCGTAGCGTCTGCGGGGCTCCGGGGAATGGGGAGGACCCCCACTCCACACGCGCACCGCCCTCGCCGCTCCCGTCCACTCTCGACTGCCCGCGACGGCCGGGTATGGGCCCGACGCTCCAGCCCCATCCATTTTCAGGGCTAGTTGATTCAGCAGGTGAGTTGTTACACACTCCTTAGCGGATTCCGACTTCCATGGCCACCGTCCTGCTTTAAAAATGTTTTATTTTGTGGAGACAGGCCTCACTTTGTTGCCCAGGCTGGTCTCAAACTCCTGGCTTCGAGCAATCCTCCCGCCTTGGCCTCCCAAACTGCTGAGATTACAGGTGTGAGCCACCTAGCCCGGCCTGTGCTCCTCATTTTATGGGTGAGGAAAGGGGCTCAGAAATGTTGTCAGTTGTCCAAGGGTCACAGGGGCAGAACTGGAAACCAAAATCAAAATCAGGATTTTTTTTTTTACTTTCTTTCCCTCTCTTTCTTTCTTCCTTTCTTTCTTTTCTTTCTTTCTCCTCTTCCTCCTCCTCCTTTCTCTCTCACATAGTACTTTATTGAACTATAACTTACATATACCTACTATGTATATTATATTAGGCCATGTCCACATAATCGTCCACATAATATGTGGTACACACTTATACCATATACGTCCATGTAGCCACCACCCAGATCAAAATGAGACTATTTCCATCACACTCCAGAGTTCCTTCATGCCCCTTTCCAGCAAATACTCACTCCCCCTAGCCTCCAATGTAACCAATATTCTGACCTCTATTCTCATAGATTAATTTTACCTATTCTCAAACTTCGTATAAATAGAATCATATTCTTGTCCAGGAGTGGTGGCTCACGGCTGTAATCCTAACACTTTGGGAAGCCGAGGCAGGCAGATTGCCTGAGGTCAGGAGTTCGAGACCAGCCTGGCCAACACTGGGAAACCCCATCTCTACCAAAATACAAAAAATTAGCTGGGCATGGCACACACCTGTAGTGCCAGCTACTCAGGAGGCTAAGGCATGAGAATCACTTGAACCCAGGAGACAGAGGTTGCAGTGAGCTGAGATTGCACCACTGCACTCCAGCCTGGGCAACAGAGCTAGACTCTGTCTCCCAAAAAAAAGAAAAAGAAAAAATAGAATCATATTCTTGTATGTGGATTCTTCTGTTCCGTATAGTATGCCTGTGGATTTTCCCACATTGCTGTACCAGCAGTATGTTCCTTTTTTATGCTGAATTGTATTCCATTTTATGACTCTACCACCCAATTTATTTATCCATCCTCCTGTTGAATACTTAGATTTTTCTTTCCAGCTTTAGGCTATTTTGAATAACACTGCCATGAACATTCTTATTAGGGGGAAATATGTTTAACTTTATTAAGTACACCAAACAATTTTCCAAAGAGATTGGGCCATTTTATATTCCCAACAGCCCTGTACAAGAGTTCTAGTTGTTCTACATCCTTGTTAACACATGGAATTGTCAGTCTTTTCATTTTAGCCATTAGAGTGAGGGTGAGAAATCAGGTCTTTCTTATTCCAAAGCCTATGCAGCACCATAAAACATTCAATCTGGCTGGGCATGGTGGCTCATGCCCGTAATCCCAGCACTTTGTGAGGCCAAGGGGAGGGTGGATCACCTGAGGTCAGGAGTTCGAGACCAGCCTGGCCAACATGGTGAAGCCCTGTCTCTACTAAAAATACCAAAAAAGAAAAAAAAAAAAGCCAGTCATGGTGGCACACACCTGTAATCCCTACTGAGGCAGAAGAATCGCTTGAACCTGGGAGGTGAGGTTGCAGTAAGCCAAGATCGCACCACTGCACTCCAGCCTGGGCAACAGAGCGAGACTCTGTCTCAAATAAATAAATAAGTCTGGACGTAGTGGCTCATGCCTGTAATCCCAACACTTTGGGAGGCTGAGGTGGGTCGATCACCTGAGGTCAGGAGTGACCAGCCCGGCCAACATGGTGATACCTTGTCTCTACTAAAAATACAAAAATTAATCGGGCGTGGTGGCAGGCACCTGTAATCCCAGCTACTCAGGAGGCTGAGATAGGAGGAATGCTTGAACCCAGGAGGCGAAGGTTGCAGTGAGCCGAGATCGAGCCACGGCACTGCAGCCTGGGCGACAGAACAAGACTCTGTCTCAATAAGTAAATAAATAAAATAAAATAAAATAAAATAATAAAGAAATCACTCAATCTGAGCTCCTGCGACATCCATGACTCCCTGTCCTGAGGAATAAGAGGGCTAAGTGCCACTTAATCCTGGCAGCAAGGATGGGAAGCAGCTCCCCAGCATGGCAGGATGCCGTGGAAATCCACCTCCTTCATCATTTCTGAAGGGTACCCACCAACTTCAAGGTTGGGTGTGTACATGGCATTTTCTGAGAAAGACTCTCAGAAAATGCTCTCTTGTGGCCTTGGATACAAGGGTGCGCCAAGTGTGTGGCCAGTGTGGTCACAGCCTAGTGGCGTAAGCCCTCTTCTTCTTTCCTAACAGCTTTGAAGTGGTTCAAGCCAGAACATCAGAAGGATCTCGAGGACGGGGCCTGGCCCAGCACTGTGGTTGGAAGCATAAAAACCCTCAGGTTACATTCCAGCTTGGCCTCTTCTCCTGACATGACCTTAGGGAAGTCATTTAACCTGTGACTCAGTTTTCTCAACTCTTAAATGGGGCAACAATGCCTGCACTCCATTCCATACAAGGTCTCTCAAAGGCTCCTTACTGTTTCTAGAGTGTCTGTTTCTCAGCTCATCTTCCCCCCATGTCCACTGTGCTTCTGCCTCATTGACCAACTGAATGTTCATGAAAAGGACGTCCTCTTTCATTCCTCTGTATTGTTATAAAAGGTACTTTATGCAAGATGGTCTCTTTTTTCTGCAATGCCCTTTCTCACCCAGTCCAACTGGCAAACTCCTCCTCATTCCTCAAGACTCAGCTTAAGCAGCACCTCCTCTGCGAAGCCTTCCCTGGTCATCCCTGGACCCTCCTGGCAGATGGATGACCCCACAGTATTTGGTTTTATACATCCTCACAAACTACATTATTTTCTTGTGAGTCTTCCCACCAGACTATGAGCTTAAGAAGAAGCACCATCTCAGGCACATAGCAGATGCTCAATGAACATTTGTTGAAGCATGAGTGAATCTTAAAAAAAAAATGGAAATGGTCAAAAAGGAAAATTAAACCATCATTATTGTCTCTGATAATTAAAGAAATATATACATATTGTAGGGCCGGGCGTGGTAGCTCACACTTGTAATCCCAGCATTTTGGGAGGCCAAGGTGGGTGGATCACTTGAGGTTAGGAATTCGAGACCAGCCTGGTTAATATGGTGAAACACTATTTCTGCTAAAAACACAAAAATTAGCTGGGCGTGACGTGGCGTGCCTGTAGTACCAGCTACTTGGGAGGCTGAGGCAGCTGAATTGCTTGAACACAGGAGGTGGAGGTTGCAGTGAGCCAAGCCAAGATCCTGCCACTGTACTCCAGCCTGGGCAATGGAGTGAAATTCCATCTCAAAAAAAAAGTGTGTGTGTGTGTATATATACACATATATATGTATGTGTGTGTGTGTATATATGTGTGTGTATATATACACATATATGTATATGTGTGTGTGTATATATGTGTGTGTGTATATATTTTTTATATATACACATATATATTTTGTTTATTATATATGTTGTGTGTTATATACACATTTTTTTTTTTTTTTTTTTTTTTTTTTTTTTTTTTTTTTTTTTTTTTTTTTTTTTTTTTTTTTTTTTTTTTTTTTTTTTTTTTTTTTTTTTTTTTTTTTTTATATATTATATATGTGTGTGTATATACACACACACACACACACACACATTTTTCCCCAAAATATAAATATATATACATTTTTCCCATAACCGGGGTTATACTGTTCTGAATCTATTTTTTTATTATATCATAAACATCTTTTCAAAAATAAATTGAGGTCTGGCATGGTGGATTATTCCTATAATCCTAGTACTTTGGGAGGCCAAGGCAGGAAGACTGCTTGAGATCAGGTATTCTAGACTAGCTTGGGCAACATAGCAAGACCCCGTCTCTACAAAAATAAAAAAATTAGCTGGGCATGGTGGTGCATGCCTATAATTCTAACTACTTGGGAGGCTGAGAAAGGAGGATTGCTTGAGCCCAAGAATTCAAGGCTGCAGTGAGCTCTGATTGCACCACTGCACTCCATCCTGGGTGACAGAGCAAGACCCTGTCTCAAAATAAAATAAAATATGACCACCCTGGGCAACATAACAAAGCCCCATCTTTACTAAAAATACAAAAATTAGCAGCATGTGGTGGCATGTGCCTGTAGTACCAGCTACTTGGGGGACTGAGGCAGGAACACTGCTTGAACCTGGGAGGTAGAGGCTGCAGTGAGCCGAGATGGTGCCACTGCACTCCAGCCTGGACAACAGAGCAAGACCCTGTCTCAAAAATAAAAATAAAATAAAAAGTTGAAAGAACAGGTCCAAAACATGGTAAATAGGTTGGAGTGAAAAACTTAAGGACTGAATTTTCTTCTCAATTCACCATTCTGAGAACCCTAAAAAAAAAATCCCTTATTTATTTATTAATTCATTCACTCATTTATTCTTTTTAATTACAGAGGTTATGCCTGTGTACTGTGACAAATTCAAATACCACAGAAATGTATAAATAAAAAAGTAGATGTCTCTCATATATGCATATGCGTGTGTGTATATATTTTATATATACACGTATATATATACACGTATATATATATATACGTGTATATATATATATACTTTTTTGCTTTTTGAGATGGAGTCTCACCCTGTTGCCCAGGCTGGAGTTCAATGGTGCGATCTCGGCTCACTGCAACCTCTGCCTCCCAGGTTCAAGCGATTCTCCTGCCTCAGCCTCCCGAGTAGCTGGGATTACAGGCGCCCACCACCACACCTGGTTAATTTTTTTTTGTATCTTTAGTAGAGATGGGGTTTCACCATGTTGGCCAGGCTGGTCTTGAACACCTGACCTTGTGATCCTCCCACCTTAGCCTCCCAAAGTGCTGGGATTACAAGCGTGAGCCACCGCGCCTGGCCATATACATACTTTTAAAAAAGAAAAATAATACTGTACTATATATGTTCTATAACTTTCTTTTTTTATTTAATAGCTCATGGACATCTTTCTTTCTTTTTTAGAGTTGGAGTCTCACTCTGTCACCCAGGCTGGAGTGCAGTGGCATTGTCATAGCTCACTGCATCCTCGAACTCTTGGGTTCAAATAATCCTGCCACCTCAGCCTTCTGAGTGTCTAGGACAACAGGCATGCACCACCACACCTGGCTAATTTTTTTATTTTTTATTTTTTGTAGAGACGGAGTCTCACTATATTGCTCAGACTGGTCTCAAGCTCCTGGGCTCAAGTAATCCTCCTATTTCAGCCTCCCAAAGGGCTGGAATTACAGGCATGAGCCACCATGCCCGGCCCTCATGGGTATCTTTCTATATCTGCAAATATGTATCAATTATAATTATATATCAAATATATATCAAAAGAACAATATACATTGTTCTTTTTATGGTTGCCTAGTATTTCACTGAATAATGTACTATAATTTAGATGTCATCTAACCCTGTGCTAATACAATATATCCATTAAATATTTATTGAGCACTAATAGGAGAAATCAAATGACAGTATGGGGCTTGCAATAACCGGTTTACCCCAGGATGCTATGGGAACCCAGAGGAGACACAGACTGGGGGGCCTATGTTTGGCAGCATCTGCAGCACTGCAGACAGAACTCGGAAGCATGGCTGGAAAGACCAGCTGCCCAGCCCAGTGCTCTGCCTCCCACCAGGACTTGCATTTCATTGGCCAGGACAAGGCAGGATCCAGGACCCCCAGAGGGAGCATCCAGGAACGCAAGCTGAACAGAGCAAGCACAGTTTGCTTTACAAGAACAAACTAGTTTTTCAGAAACAGGAAATTTCTCTCATACTTTAGGTCCTAAAATAGAAGAAATATGCTGGGATGCACAGGGATCTGGGGAATTTGGTTGACATCATAAAGTAAATTTGATGTGCATTTCGAATCTGATCATCTTAATATGAGTTGTTACACTCTTCTCAAAAAAGGCTTTCATCGAAAATCAAGGAGTGTTCACACAGTGATAAAATGGAACAAAGAAAACACCTCTAAATATTGCTGGTCCCAAAGGTGCAGGTCCCTTTGTTCACAGTTGGGGAAACTAAATCCGCAGCCTACAGGGCTGAGCTTGGCCTGACCTAGCCTTCCTCTTCAGTCTGGCTTCCCAGATTCTCTCCCCGCACACTGGTCCCGATACTCCTCAGCCTCAGCACACTCTGTCCCACCTCAGGGCCTCCACACAGACCTACCCTTTGTCTGGAAGGCTCTTTCCCCCTCAGTCTTCCCCCCAGGCCCCCAGTCTTCCTGGTCTAGACCACACACGACTAATTTTATTTTGTATTTAGTAGAGACGGGGTTTCACCGTGTTGGTCATGCTGGTCTCAAACTCCTGACCTCAAATGATCCACCTGCCTCCCAAAGTGTTGGGATTACAGGCGTGAGCCACCACGCTGGGCCCATTACTTTTGTAATTAAGAAATACTAGGCTGGGGCTGGGCGCAGTGGCTCACGCCTGTAATCCCAGCCCTTTGGGAGGCCGAGGCGGGTGGATTACCTGAGGTCAGGAGTTCAAGACCAGCCTGGCCAACATGGCGAAACCCTGTCTCTACTAAAAATACAAAAATTAGTCAGGCTTGGTGGCATGCGCCTGTAGTCCCAGCTACTCGGGAGACTGAGGCAGGAGAATTGCTTGAACTCTGGAAGCGGATGCTGCAGTGAGCCTAGATGGCACCACTGCACTCCAGCCTGGGAGACAGAGTGAGACTCCATCTCGAAAAGAAAAAAAAGAAATACTAGGCTGGGTGCAGTGGCTTATACCAGTAATCCCAGCACTTTAGGAGGCTGAGGCAGGTGGATCACATGAGCCCAAGAATTCGAGATCAGCCTGGGTAACATGGTGAAACCTGTCTCTACAAAAAATACAAAATATTAGCCAGGCATGGTGGTGCGCACCTGTAGTCTCAGCTGCCCAGAATGCTAAAATGGAAGGATCACCTGAGCCTGGGAGGTCGAGGCTGCAGTGAGCCATGATTATGCCATTGTACTTCAGCCTGGGTGACAGAGTGAGACCCTGTCTTAAAATGAATAAATAAATAAAAGGTAGAGTGGTTCACTTCTATAATCCCAGCTATTCGAGAGGCTGAGGCATGAGAATCACTTGAACCCGGGAGGCAGAGGTTGCAGTGAGCTGAGATCGTGCCACTGCACTCCACCAGCCTGGGCGACACAGCAAGACTGTCTCAACAACAACAAAAAAAAAAAAAAAAAAAAAAGAGAGAGAGAGAAATACTAAAGACTGAAAAGAAAGGAAGAATAAGTAAGAATAAATACAAATACTGTTGGACCACTGTACATCGGAATACATGCACATAACAGGCAGACATGTAAACATGTTCATAGCTCTCTGACCAACAATAAGAGCATACACACTTTCCCCTGAACATGCCCACTTTTCCTTTGACTTGTGGATCTTGCCGAAGGAGAAGAAAGTTGCTTGTCTCCAAGAAATTTGCTCAAACCTGACCTCGGGAGAAGGTGAGCCTAGGACCCAGTGGGTGTCAGAATCTTTGCAAGACATCCAGAGAAGTCTCTTCTGAGCATGACACTCTATTCTTTCAGGCAAGCCCAAATGAGTTTTTTCTTTTTTTTTTTTTTTGAGATTAAGTCTCACTCGATGGCCCAGGCTGGAGTGCAGTTGTGGGATCTTGGCTCACTGCAACCTCCGCCTTCTGGGTTCAGGCGATTCTCCTGCCTCAGCCTCCCGAGTAGCTGGGATTATAGGCACCTGCCACCACGCCCGGCTAATTTTTGTATTTTTAGTAGAGACGGGGTTTCGCCATGTTGGCCAGGCTGGTCTTGAACCCCTGACCTCAAGTGATCCGCCTGCCTCGGCCTCCCAAAGTGCTGGGATTACAGGTGTGAGCCACTGTGCCAGGACAGTTTTTTTTCTAATTAAAAAAATTTACACAGTTTTATAGTGAATATTCAAACAATACAGAAAAGCACAAAGAAGAGAATCAATCACCTATAGTTCTATATCCTAGTAATAATATGATCTAGAGATAATAGTACTTTGGTATAAGTTCTTTCAAACTTTAAAATTCACACACATATAAACACATATGTACACACACATCTATGCTAATATATAAGATGCCTGACTGATGTATTTGCCTATTTTCATTTATTTTATACACTTTTCAGCTGGAGCTTTTCCTTTTTCTTTCTTTTTTTTTTTGAGACGGAGTCTTGCTCTGTTGCCAGGCTGGAGTGCAGTGGCGTGATCTCGGCTCACTGCACTCCCGCCTGGGTTCAAGTGATTCCCCTGCCTCAGCCTCCTGAGTAGCTGGGACTACAGGCTGGCTAATTTTTTGTATTTTAATAGAGATGGGGTTTCATCATGTTGGCCAGTATGGTCTTGATCTCCTAACCTCCTGATCTGCCCTCCTTGCCCTCCCAAAGTGCTGGGATTACAGGCATGAGCCACCACGCCTGGCCCTTTTTTTTTCTTTTTCTTTTGGAATAAGTTTAAGTTTACAGAAAAGTTGCAGAGATGGTAGAGAGAGTTATTGTATACCTTTCACTCAGCTTGCCTTAATATTAACACATGACATACTGTAGCACATTTGTCAAAACTAAGAAATTAACGGTGTTACAGTACTATTAACTAAACTACAGACATTATTCAGATTCTACCAGTTTTCCACTTATGTCCTGTTTATTTTTTCTTTTCTTTTTTTTTTTGGAGACGGAGTCTCATTCTGTCTCCCAGGCTGGAGTGCAGCGGCATGATCTCGGCTCACTGCAACCTCCGCCTCCCAGGTTCAAGCAATTCTCCTGCCTCAGCCTCCCAGGTAGCTGGGATTACAGGCACCCACCAACATGCCTGGCTAACTTTTTGTATTTTTAGTAGAGACGGGTTTTCGCCATGTTGTCCAGGCTGGTCTCAAACTTCTGACCTCAGGTAATCCACCTGCCTTGGCCTCCCAAAGTGCTGGGATTATAGGTGTAAGCCACTGCACCTGGTCTATGTCCTGTTTCTGTTCCAGGATACCACACATTGTGTTTAGACACATACTTTTGTTTTGTTTTGTTTTTTGAGACAGAGTCTCACTCTGTCACCCAGGCTGGAGCGCAGTGGCGTGATCTTGGCTCACTGCAACCTCCGCCTCCCAGGTTCAAGCAGCAATTCTCTGCCTCAGCCTCCCGAGTAGCTGATTTCAGGCGCCTGCCACCATGCCCCACTAATTTTTTTGTATTTTTCGTAGAGACGGGGTTTCACCAATTTGGCCAGGCTGGTCTTGAACTCCTGACCTCAGACAATCCGCCCAACTTGGCCTCCCAAAGTGCTGGGATTACAGGCATGAACCACCGCACCCGGCCTAGACACATACGTTTTTACAAATTTCAACTGTTTCTTTGTTTCTTTTCTTTCCCCACTACAGGCATCAGAGTGCCTTCCTACATTTTTCCATCTCCTTGCCTTCGGGCCAAATGTTTGCTCTCCCTGCATGTTTCTCCATATACTGCTTTTGGGACCCATCAGTGTCAAGTCTCGCTAAAGACTCCTTTGATCAAATGAATCCTGCTCCCGGTCCCCTCTCCGGGTAGGGTCATTCTAGTCAGGAGGTTTGACCATCATGGGACACTTCCCTCAGGACTGGACAGGATCCACTGTGTTCTGCTTCCTTTCAGTGTGGGTCTGTCCTGTACTTGCCACTGTAATTCCAGCCCCACAACGCCCGGACCTGTCCTCTGGGAGCCTAAGCCTTTACTTGTTATCTCATCCACATAATTTCCTGTGCCACCTTGAAATTCCCCTAAGTTGCCTGAAGCATCTTTGTGGGCCTTACTTTGAAATGGCTACCCAAGTTTTATATAGCCACCAAATATTCCAGTCATTAAGGGGACTCTACTGATGTCCTTATATTGACCATCTGTGTGAAACTTTTCAAGGGCAATTTTCCTTCCCTCCAGTAGAGAGAGCTGGAGAAATCTCTTCAGCTCAGGTATACCATTTTTCATCTCTGGTAAAGAGGTATCCTCTTTTATTTTTTCCCCCATTCATGCCCTATCTATTCATCCTTCTCCTTATCCCATAAGAGACTCACTATAATGTGTTTAATGCATGTCCTTGGGTATATAGACATTACTGAAAGATATACAGTGTTCTTTTATGGGTAGGTGTGACTTTAGCCTACATAAATGGTGTTACAATCTAGATCTTATTGTGTTTCTTTTTTATGTGACACCTGTTTTTAAGCTTGTTGTGGGGGTCTAAGTACCTTTAGTTCACTGTGGCTGACTGCTGCACAGTACAGCAAAGTATGCGTTTATACATTTTGCTTCCCCATTTCTCTAGTGATGGCCCCCTAAGTTGCCTCCACGTATAATCCTCTGATGAATGTGCTTGTTTATGTTCCTCTGGAGACATGAGATTGCTGGCTCATTGGCTATATGCATATTTAAATCCATGGAATTTTGTCCAGAATTGGTGGGTTTTTGGTCTCACTGACTTCAAGAATGAAGCCGCAGACCCTCGCGGTGAGTGTTACAGTTCTTAAAGGCAGCATGTCCAGAGTTTGTTCCTTCTGATGTTTGGAGTTTCTTCCTTCTGGTGGGTTCGTGGTCTTGCTGGCTCAGGAGTGAAGGTGCAGACCTTCGCCGTGAGTGTCACAGCTCATAAAAACAGTGCAGACCCAAAGAGTGAGCAGCAACAAGATTTATTGCAAACAGCAAAACAACAAAGCTTCCAAAGCGTGCAAGGGAACCAACCGGTTGCCACTGCTGGTGTGGGCAGCCTGATTTTATTCCCTTATCTGGCCCCAACCACATCCTGCTGATTGGTCCATTTTACAAAGAACTGATTGGTCTGTTTTACAGAGAGCTGATTGGTCCGTTTTGACAGGGTGCTGATTGGTGCATTTATAATCCCTGAGCTAGACACAAAAGTTCTCCAAGTCCCCACTAGATTAGCTAGACACAGAGCGCTGATTGGTGCATTTACAAACCTTGAGCTAGACACAGGGTGCTGATTGGTGTATTTATAATCCCTTAGCTAGACATAAAGGTTCTCCAAGTCCCCACTAGATTAGCTAGACACAGAGCAGTGATTGGTGCATTTACAAACCTTGAGCTAGACACAGGGTGCTGATTGGTGTGTTTACAAACCTTGAGCTAGACACAGGGTGCTGATTGGTGTATTTACAATCCCTTAGCTAGACATAAAGGTTCTCCAAGTCCCTACCAGATTAGCTAGATACAGAGTGCTGATTGGTGTATTTACAAACCTTGAGCTAGACACAGAGTGCTGATTGGTGTATCTACAATCCCTTAGCTAGACATAAAGGTTCTCCAAGTCCCCGCTAGACTCAGGAGCCCACCTGGCTTCATCTAGTGGATCCTGCACCAGCATGGCAGGCAGAGCTGCCTGCCAGTCCCTCGCCGTGGGACTGCACCTCTCAGCCCTTGGGCGGTTGATGGGACCAGACCCGCAGAACAGGGGGCGGCGTTTGTAGGGGAGGTCTGGCTGCCCAGGAGCCCACCAGCGGTGGGGTAAGGCTCAGGCATGGCAGGCTGCAGGTCCCAAGCCCTGCCCCGCAGGGAGACAGCTAAGGCCTGGCGAGAATTCGAGCGCAGCGCCCACGGGCCAGCACTGCTAGGGGACCTGGCGCACCCTCTGCAGCTGCTGGCCCGGGTGTTAGGCCCCTCACTGCCAGGGGCCGGTGGCGCCGGCCGGCCGCTCAGAGTGCGGGGCCGCTGAGCCCACGCCCACCCAGAACTCGCGCTGGCCTGCTAGCACTGCACCCAGCCCCGGTTCCCTCCTGCGCCTCTCCCTCCACACCTCGCTGCAAGCAGAGGGAGCCAGCTCTGACCTCAGCCAGCCCAGAGAGGGGCTCCCATAGTGCAGCAGCGGGCTGAAGGGCTCCTCAAGCACAGCCAGAGTGGGCGCCAAGGCCGAGGAGGCACTGAGAGCAAGCGAGGGCTGCCAGCATGCTGTCACCTCTCAAAATAGAGTCAGATGGCTTCCAGAATAGCTCTACAAGTTTATAATCCCACCAACAATTGTCCCCTTTTCCCCACATCGTTTCCAACACTTGGAAGGCATTATCTGACTTGCCTAACTTTTGTCAATTGAGGTGACACCAAGTGATATCATGTTTTAATTTGCATTGCTCAGGGTACTCCTAAGATTGAGCTTTCTTTTTTTGAGACAGGGTCTCACTCTGTCACGCAGGCTGGAGTGCAGCCTTCACCTCCCAGGCTCAAGCAAGCCTCCCACCTCAGACTTCTGATTAGCTGAGACCACATGTGCACATCACCATGCCTGGCTTTTTTTTTTGTAGACACGGGGTCTTGTTGTGTTGTTGAGGCTGGTCTGGATGTCCTGGGCTCAAGCAATCCTGCCTCAGCCTCCCAAAATGCTGGGATTACGGGTGTGAGCCACTGTGCCCAGCCAAGATTGGGAATCTCTTCACACACTTGCCAGCCATTCTAATTTCCCTTCTGTGATTCCTGACTTTATTCTTTGCTCACTTTTCCATTGGATTTCTGGCCTTTTTCTTGTTGATCCCCAGGAGTTTCTTGAGCATTCCAGATATTAATCTTGTGTAGCTTTAGACATTGCAAATCTCTTCTTCTATATGGAAGAAGTCTGCTTGGAGAGGGTTTGAGCTCACTATCAGGAAATTAATATAATTCATTTGCTGAGATCCACGCTCTCCTGCTAAATCTCTTGAGTCCCAATCACCCTCCCTAATCTAAGAAAAATTAAGCTATTCCCCATTTTTCTAACCCATTTATGGAAAGTAGTGTTTGGGGCTAGGTGTGGTGGCTCACACCTGTAATCCCAGCACTTTGGGAGGCTGAGGCAGGGAGATATCCTGAGGTCAGGAATTCGAGACCAGCCTGGCCAACATGGTGAAACCCCATCTCTATTAAAAGTACAAAAATTAGCCAGGCATGGTGGCACACACCTGTAATCCCAGCTACTTTGGCAGGCTGAGGCAGGAGAATTGCTTGAACCTGGGAGATGGAGGTTGCAGTGGGCTGAGATTGGGCCACTGCACTCCAGCCTGGGTGACAGAATGAGACTCAGTCTAAAAAATAAAATAAAATAAAAGTAGTTAGTTTGGGTTTATATGTCTAAGCTGTCCTCCAAAATATCCATCTTGATTGCTGTATTACTCAGGATAGTGATAGTTTGTGGGAGGAGGGAGGGTTGTGATCTGAACAGTGCACACAGAAGTTTTTCTGGGGAGGCTGGAAAATTTTTTTATTTTTTTCTTCTTTGAGATAGGGTCTCACTCCAGTTGCCCAAGCTGGAGTGCAGTGGCACAATCTTGGCTGACCACGGCCTCAACCTCCCGAGCTCAGATGATTTTCCTACCTCAGCCTCCTGAGTAGCTGGAACTACAGGTGCACGCCACCACGCCTGGCTAGTTTTTTATATTTTTAGTAGAGATGGGGTTTCGCCAATTTGCCCAGGCTGGTCTCAAACTCCTGGACTCAGGTGATCCACCTGCCTCGGCTTCCCAAAGTGCTGGGATTAGAGCCATGAGCCACCACGCCTGGCCTTATTTCTTAATCTGGGTGGTTTTACCTTATAATAATAAATTAAGCTATACATTTCATTTGTATGGTTTTCTTTTCCATGCCATGTTTTACAATAAAAGATTAAAATATATGTCCCTCAGTTACCTTTCATTTTCCACTGCTCTTCAGTTTGCAAGACTAAAATTCATTTTTCTCTTTGAGACAGAGTCTCGCTGTGTCGCCAAGGCTGGAGTGCAGTGGTGCGTCTCAGCTCACTGCAACCTCTGACTCCCAGGTTCAAGTGATTCTCCTGCCTCAGCCTCCCAAGTACCTGGGATTACAGGCGTGCACCACCACACCCGCCTAATTTTTGTATTTTTAGTAAAGATGGGGTTTCACCATAATGGTCAGGCTGGTCTTGAACTCCTGACCTCGTGATCCACCCAACTCAGCCTCCCAAAGTGCTAGGATTACAGGTGTGAGCCACCGTGCCGGGTCCTAAAATTCGTTTTTCAAAACAATCTAGTTTCTCCCTGAGTCAAAGCAAACCTGATTCCCAGACATAGACTGCTCTGAAAATGGGCTTTTTCAATTACTACAAATCGGATATTCTTCTTTATTGTCCACCGATAAAATGACCACCCTCTGGTGGCTGAATCCACAGCCATGGCAAGGGTCTGTGCAGTCAACCTGTCAGGCCAATGCTGGGCCTGAGAGTGGAGGAGGGTAGGACTCAGGAACCTCTGAATCTGCTTCATGAGCCTAAGGGCTTAGCTTGGCCAGGGTTCCCTATTAATAGGCTCTGGGTCATGTATAAAACAAGAGAAAGATGACAGAATCTGGGAAGGTTGCTACCACTAGCGACCTAAGGACTCAAAACTTCACACACAAATATGAAGAACCATATATAAAGAAGTGGCTATGGCTGGGAGTGGTGGCTCACGCCTATAATCCCAGCACTTTAGGAGGCTGAGGTGGGTAGATCACTTGAGCCCAGGAGTTCAGGACCAGCCTGGGCAACATGGCGAAACCCCACCTCTGCTAAAAGTAGCAAATATTAGCCAGGCGTGGTGGCACACACCTGTAATCCCAGCTACTCGGGAGGCTGAGGTGGGAGGATCACCTGTGCCCAGGAGGCGGAGGTTGAAGTGAGCCGAGATGGTGCCATGGCACTCCAGCCTGGGTGACAGAGGAAGACCCTGTCTCAAAAAAGAATTAAAAAACAAAGTGGTCATATATAAAGAAGCTGCTTTTTCCAGTTTAAAGTTTCCATTTGCAATACATTGGATGAGAATGGGTGAAGGGGCGCCAGCAAGCTGCGGTGGCATAAACTGCTTGACTCACGGTGACTAAAACCTCTGTTTGTTTGAGGTGAGCCTTTGCCAGACCCAAAAGACTCTATTTTCCCAATCACCTGATACCAGCTTTGGTCAAGGCACTAGCCATGGCAGCTGCACTAAGCCACAGGCTCCCATAAGCTATTTTTATCTCAAATACTCACTAGGACCCACTGGGTAACCAGTATGCTCAGGGAAAGGTTTGGGGCCCTGAATCCTACCTTCCACCACAGAGGGATAAAGACCATGAGGACAGTGAAGAAGCATTTTTATTAAATGGTTGATTGAGGCTCCCGCATGCCCTCAGAACAAGGTTTTTCAGTAAAAGCAGGTCAGAGAACTTGACTTTGGCCAGGAGGTCTTAGCAAGAAATCCTCTTCCCTCTTTCGAATCTGAGAGTTCATGACCCCAACCAGCTGCCCGGAAGAGGATTGCTGCCCTGCTCAGAGAGGCCAGGCCCTTTATGGTCGCCACGTGCAGCCGGGAGGGAGAAGAGAAAAAATGGGGTCATGAATTCCCACCCAGCAATCGGACATTTCCCTCCCTGGGCTCAGCAGTCTTGTCCTCAGACCTGGACTTGCCCCCTTCCTCAGCAGCACTTTCAGAACAATCCCTTAGCCCACAGCGTGGCATGAACAACCGTGCGGTAAACAGAGCTTGTCGTCTTTGAGTCCCCTCGAGCCCAACGTCTTCGTGCTGCCCACCAGGCCACCCCACGCAGTGTCTCCTACTGCAGCCAGAGTTCGGGGCACCGCCCCATCCCGGGTCGCCTTTCACCGCCAGCCCAGCAGGGGCCGCCAGAGCGATGCAGATGAAGCCAGAACCGCGCCCGGGCCGCGGAAGGAAGGCTCCCACGGGCCGCACTCGGTTCTTGACGCTTGGTCCAAGTGCCCAGTGGGGACAGGCGCTCTCAGGCTCCAGTTTGGAGCTCTCCTTACCCTTCTCAGAGGTGAAGACTGAGCCAGACTCCTTCCGTTTTATTTTTAATTTATTTTTATTTTGTATTTTTTGTAGAGACAAAGTCTCACTTTTTTGCCCAGGCTGGTCTCGAACTCCTGGGCTCAAGCAATCTTCCCGCGTCGGCCTCCCAAAGTGCTGGGATTACAGGCGTGAGCCACCGCACCTGGCCCCGTTTTATTATTTTAAAAAATGTTGGCCGGGCGCAGTGGCTCACGCCTGAAATCCCAGCACTTTGGGAGGCCAAGGCGGGCGGATCACGAGGTCAGGAGATCAAGACCATCCTGGCTAACACGGTGAAACCTCGTATCTACTAAAAAACACAAAAAATTAGCCGGGCGTGGTGGCGAGCACCTGTGTAGTTCCAGCTACTCGGGAGGCTGAGGCAGGAGAATGGTGTGAACCCGGGAGGCGGAGCTTGCAGTGGGCCGAGATCTAGCCACTGCACTCCAGCCTGGGCAACAGAGCAAGACTCTGTCTCAAAAAAAAAAAAAAGTTTATTACTTCCCTTTCAAAGCTCTAGATAGAGATAGATACAGATTTTTAATGCCAAAACAAAGTTACTGAAAGTGTGGTATATCTCAAATGTGTATACTTAGCAAGTCAAAGCTGTGACCCCCACACCCAAATAAATAAATAAATGAGTAAAAGGCGGCCAGGCATGGTGGCTCACGCCTATAATCCCAGCACTTGGAGAGGCTGAGGCAGGAGGATCACTTGAGCTCGGGAGTTCGAGACCAACCTGGGCAACAAAATGAGACACCATCTCTGCAAAAAATACAAAAATTAGCTGGGCATGGTGGCGCATGCCTGTAGTCTCAGCTACTTGGGAGGCTGAGGTGGGAGGATCACTTCAGCCCAGTAGGTCCAGGCTGCAGTGAGTGGTGATGGCCCACTGCACTCCAGCCTGGGTGACAAAGCCAGGCCCTATTTCAAAAAAAAAAAAAAAAAAAAAAAAAAAACCCAAAGCTGTATTTTGTATTTTTTGTAGAGAGAAAGTCTCACTTTGTTGCCCAGGCTGGTCTCGAACTCCTGGGCTCAAGAGATCTTCCCATGTCAGCCTCCCAAATTGCTGGGATTACAGGCATGAGCCACCGCGTCTGGCCCCGTTTTATTATTTTATTATTATTTTTATTATTATTTATTATTTTAAAAAATGTTGGCCGGGCGCGGTGGCACAAACACACACACACACACACACACACACACACAGAGAAAGAGAGAGTGAGTTGATGAAAAGAGTCAAACTGTGTAAAATATTTGAAGAGATTTATTCTGAGCCAAATATGGGTGACCATAGCTTGTGATACAGCCCTCAGGAGACCCTGAGAACGTGTGCCCAAGGTGGTTGGGGCACAGCTTGGTTTTATACATTTTAGGGAGGCATGAGACATCAGTCAACACATTTAACATGTACATTAGTTAGATCCAGAAAGGGGGGCAACTCAAAATGGGGAATGGGGTACAGAGGGCTTCAAGGTTATAGGTAGATTAAAAAATGTTCTGGGCTGGGTACAGTGGCTCATGCCTGTAATTCCAGCACTTCGGGAGGCTGAGGTGGGCAGATCACCTGAGGTCAGGAGTTTGAGACCAGCCTGACCAACATGGCAAAACCCTGTCTCTACTAAAAAATACAAAAATTAGCCAGGAGTAGTGGCAGGCACCTGTAATCCTAGCTACTCGGGAGGCCGAGGCAGGAGAATCATTTGAAGTTGGGAGGCGGAGGTTGCAGTGAGCCAAGATTGCACCACTGCATTCCAGCCTGCACTCAAGACTCCATCTCAAACAAACAAACAAAATTCTCATTGGCAATGGTTAAAAGAGTTATCACTAGAATTAAATATCTAGGTTTTGATAAGAGGTTATGGAGACCAAAGTTTTATCATGCAAATGAAGCCTCCAGGTAGCAGGCTTCAGGAGAGAATAGATTGTAAAGGTTATTTATCAGACTTAAGGTCTATGTTGATGTTAATGCTGGTCAGCTTTTCCTGAATTCCAAAAGGCAGGAGGGCATTATGAGGCAGGTCCAACCCCCACGTCCCCCACTCATGGCCTGAAACAGTTGTTCAGGTTAACTTTGGAGTGCCCTGGTCAAGAGGAGGGAGTCTATTCAGATGGTGGGGGGAGCCTTAGATTTTTATTTTTGGTTTACAACAAACACACACACAGAGTCCCATACACACATATGTGTATATATACATATATAATGCAACATAACAGAGCAATTCACAAGCCATATGAAGATAATGAGTTTACAGCACACCATAGGGCTGGTAATGGAAGCAAGTTTAGGATGCATGTCTTCACCTGATCCTGCACAGTGAGGCTGAATGTAGCTCTGACAGGTGTGTGACCCCGCACATTTAAGGTCTGTATCTGAGGCCCTACATAATCTGAGGCCTTAGCCAAATGCCCCCCCGGTCTACTGCCTACTCTCCACCTCCATCCTCATGGTCCAGGCCACCAAGAAATATTATACTCAATGAAAAGTGGAGAAGAAGCCAGGGAGTCCAAAGTTACTGGGCCTCTTCCTCCAGTTCCCAACCTGCCACCGCAGTGGAGAAAGACCCTCAGCTGGCTTGGGGAACACAGTTGGAAAGCAAGGAGGCAGCTTCTCTGTTCCTGGGCTGCTCTCTGTATCAGCCTCCACCCCAAAAGTCTCCACCTTGGTCCATTATCCCCTCTCCTTGGGCCCCAGAGCCTTTTCCTGTGTTTGTGTTGTTTTTGTCAGAGCAGGAAGTCTTCCTGGAAATCCACCAGAAATCCAACATCCTCCTCCTTCCCCAGGGGACCCTGGCCTTAGGCGTGCACCCCACCCCACCTCAGCTCTGGCTGAGGCACAAGGCCAGAATCACAGGAATCCATCTTCCCAGGAACCCTGCCCTGCCCTCAGGCTCTGCGTCAGCCCCGTCCCGCCTCCCCACACTGCAACACTAAGAGCAGCAACTCCCTGCAGTAGAAAACAGCAATAAGGGAGAAAAAGCTCGTCATTTCTAAAGGAAATGTGAAAAACACAGAAGTGTACACAGAAGCAAACCACCACAACCTGGAGGTCCACTATACCGCTCTTTCTGGTGTCCCTTTCCCACCAGCAGCTGACGGCTGAACCATGACTCCCCAACCACATCTGCACACATGCACAGGCTCTCCAGCTTCCCCCCCTTGTTTGACTGTCAGAATCCTCACCTCATCTAGTTGGTGTGGGAGAGGATAAGGCTAAAGTGAGAATGACCGACTGTGTTCACTCTCCTGTGTTATAGACTAACAGCTCAGGGTATCCTTGGAGTCCATGAGATACCTGTCTTGCTAGATGCTCCTGGAAGAGGGAGTTCTGAGATCATCTATGTTGGGAACACCATCTACACGGCCCCATCCCGTATCCACCAGGTGGAAGTCCAAAAAGTGCTAAAAACTAACTTTTAAAAAATAACAGGCTGGGTGCTGTGGCTTATGCCTGTAATCCCAGTACTTTGGGAGGCCGATGTGGATGGATCACTTGAGGTCAGAAGTTTGAGACCAGCCTGGCCAACATGGTGAAACGTCATGTCTACTAAAAATACAAAAATTAGCCGAGTGTGGTGATGTGTGCCTATAATCCCAGTTACTAGGGGGGCTGAGATGGGAGAATCACTTGAACCCAGGAGATGAAGGTTGCAGTAAGCCGAGATCACGCCACTGCACTCCAGCCTGGGCAACAGAGCAAGACTCCGTCTCAAAAAAACAAAACAAAACTTAGGGGTAAAACCTGACCTAAATTGATGTTGTGGCTTTTCAGATTTTTTACTTAGCCTACTTAGTATGAAGATGCATATGTTTTGCTGCAGAAGTATGTGCTTGATTACAGGGCCTGCCAGCTCTTCTGGGTGCAATGGAATAAATAGTGGAATAAATAGCATATTCACCATTTACCTTATTAAAACCTGAAATATTCTGAAATCCAAATACATCTGGTTGCAAGGGTTTTGGGTACTGGATTGTGAGCTGAATAAGTTCATTGTATGGACGTTTAACCTGTTCAAAGCATATTAAGCCTTGTTGTAGACAAGAAACTAACCTCACATAACATTCTCCAAATTTATTTGGCTACAAACCCCTTTGTTCCACTTGCTACCTATTAATATATCACAAAATTGCCATGTGGACGCTTGGGAAACATGGAATGTTTCGAAGACTTTAACTCTCTAATAGTGAGTTTTCAGATGTAGAAAAAGGGTAGATCTTCCAGAGCGCTCTTAGATCCCAGGCCCTAAGACTGGGCAAGGTGAGAAGCTGGTATAGGGATGACTGAGGCAAGCCTTTGATGGTTTACATGGGCCCGGGACAGGGCCATGACCTGCTGGAAAACCTAATTAAGACACACACATATGTCAAGCCAGAGAAGCAAATCAGTAAGCCAAACAAAAATTAGGAGGAAAACAGTTAAAAGTTGAGCTAAAGATCAGAAACTAGAAGATTTTCAGGACTTAAAGCGCTCAGGGCTCTACGTTCTCAACAACAATGAATCTCTGAGACTAAGCCAACTTTCGCCTCACCCTGTGAGTTTTTATAAGCTTCCTGGAAAGATCTGCACCCATTCTGTAGTTTGCAGGTAGAAAGACAAGCGAGAGCTCCTGGTTAGCCTGTTAAATCCCTGAAGAGGCAGCTGGGACCCACCTAACGTCCTCTCTTGACGCAGGCGAAGGTATTATATTCAGGTACGATATTGAGGGACTTGTGAGAAGAGCAGATTCAGGCAACAAGCATTTGAATCCATTCTTTGGGTGTCCGGTTTCTCTGCTGCTGATGTTACAATTCTTTGAAATCATGCATTGACCAAACGTGTTGGGCTTGGGTCCCGTGTCTCAGCATGATCAGAGCTGGGTGCCCTGGCCTGGCAGAATATGCTGGTGAGGAGTTGGACATCTTGGCTGGTACCCCTTAACAGTCCCGGACCTGAGAGGTGGCAGGAAACCCTTCAGAGTTAGTTCTGGGTAACTCTAGGGTAATTCATTAGCAGTTTCCTCTGAGCTCTTAAGGCTGGTGCTTGGAAGCAGCAGGAACACGTCAGGAAAGGATGTGCTGTGTCCATCCCAGGCTTTGCTGGAGCTGACTCCTGTCTCTTGCTGCTATAAGTACAATATTTACAAGGCCTTTAAAAAATGTCTCTTCCTGCCTGAGCATGGCAGCTCACACCTGTAATCCCAGCACTCCTTTCGGGAGGCCAAGGTAGGTAGATCACTTGAGCCTAGGAGTTTGAGACCAGCCTGGGCAACATAGTGAGACCCTGTTGTCTCTATTAAAAATATAAAAATTAGCCAGGTATGGTGGCACACACCTGTGGTCCTAGCTACTCAAGAGGCTGACATGGGAGGATTGCTCCAGCCCAGGAGGTCGAGGCTGCAGTGAGCTATGATTGCAGCACTGCACTCCAGCCTGGGCAACAAACAGGCAAGACCCCATCTCAAAAAAAAAAAAGAAAAAAGAAAAAACTCCCTTCCAAAATTCTCACACTTACCCCTTGACTACCTCTTTGTGCCTGCCCTCTACAACTTATTCTCTAGGATTTCTCAGCTGTGATATTGTTGATATTTTGAGCATCCTACATTGTAGGATGTTAATTACCTATGAGATGCCAGTAGCATCTTCCCAGTTGTGACAACCAAAAATGTTTCCAGACACTTTCAAATGTCTCCTGAGGGCAAAATCACCAACCTCATTGACAACAACCACTGCTCTATCTGAATGGGGAGGTCGCATGGCAGACAGTGCGTGTCTGGGTGAGATCCCCACTCTCCCTGGGCTAGCTGTGCCCCTAGACATTTATATTATTCCATTTGTGACCCTGTAAGATTTTCTACTAAATTTAACCTCTTTGAGCCTCAGTTTCCTGACTTACTTACAAAACATTAAATAGAAAAAAATGATAGTAGGCCAGGCACGGTGGCTCACACCTGTAATCCTAGCACTTTGGGAGGCCGAGGCAGGTGGATTTACCTGAGGTCGGGAGTTCAAGACTAGCCTGGCCAACATGGCGAAATCCTGTCTCTACTAAATAAACAAAACATTAGCTGGGTAAAGTGGCACACACCTATAATCCCAGCTGCTCTGGAGGCTGAGACAGGAGAATCGCTTGAACCCGGGAGGCAGAGGTTGTGGTGAGCCGAGATAACGCCACTGCGCTCCAGCCTGGGCTACAGAGTGAGACTTGTCTAAACAACAACAACAACAAAAAAACAAAAACAAAAAAAAAAAAGAAAAGAAAAAAATGATGGTAAAAATCTCAGGCACTTTTTGGAAGTATTAAATGAGCTAATGCATAAAAAGATTACAGTGCTTGGCAAAACAGAGCATTCCAATACGGGTAGATTATTAACCCCTGTCCCCCAGGGCTCCACACCTGTTCAAGGTGACCACTAACTGACCTTACATTAGCTTATAAAATACTCCATGATCTGACCTTACCTCTGTGGCTTCATTCTTCCACACAGCCTCTCCAAACTCAATACTCCAGACATGTTGACTGCTTGCAGTTCCAAGGAAGCAGTCAAGTTTTATACGGCTCCTGCAGTCTTTGCGTATGTTGTGCTGCTCCCTGTGCCTGGAGCTCTCTTCCCCTCCGACTAACTCCTAGTCTCAGCTTGGATATCACTGGGTCCAGAAAGGTCTTGTCTCCCCAGGTCTGGGCAGAGGAGCCTCTTTTGCAATTCCCTGGTGTCTGCACTTCTCATCATCATGCTTCTGACACTGCGTGGTCATTGCCTTGCTGTCTGTCTGAATTGCTCTCCCAACTGGGATCGCTGTGAGGCAAGGGATGCTGTTTTGTGGATGCTGAGTCTCCAGAATCCAGCACAGCTCCTGACATCATCCTATAGAGATTCTGTAATTCTTGTCCAGTTAATGACTAACTGTATGAAGTGCTTAGCACTAATATGGAAAAGGACTGTCTTTTTATCTTCCTTCCCAGGTAACCGTGTTTTATTCTTTCCATTGAGTAGGTAGTACTTGCAAATGGAACACAATTTAAAAGTGATCAAAGGATATGTGGAAAAGAGTAGTATCAATTTTCCTTCCTGGAAGTCACTACATTTCTGATTCTCCCGAAACCTTCCAGAGAGAGTCCAACTGTGCATTTTATTTTTATTTTTATTTATTTATTTGAGATGGAGTCTCACTGTCACCCAGGCTGGAGTGCAGTGGCACGATCTCAGCTTGCTGCAAACTCTGCCTCGAGTTCAAGTGATTCTCGTGTCTCAGCCTCCTGAGTAGCTGGGATTACAGGTGCGCGCCACCACGCCCAGATAATTTTTGTGTTTTTAGTAGAGACGGGGTTTTGCCATGTTGACCAGGCTGGTCTCTAACTCCTGGCTTCAAGGGATCCATCGCCTAGGCCTCCCAGAATGCTGGGATTACAGGCGTGAGCCACCACACCTAGCCCCAACTGTGCATTTTAAATGGCGCTTTTGTGATCTAGCGACTGGGCTGTCCTAAGCATTACCCCACTGTCAGATCTCCAGTCTGGGCAATCAGCAAAAGTCCTCCCTATTGCCCAAATCCCACCTTCGCTAGTCAAAATTAATAATAATAATAATTCACTGGGGCAGGAAATAAACTTTCAACTCTCCCTAAAGGGCAGCAGGGTAGGAAGTGGCAGGCAACAGGGGTGAAGGCAAGGGGGAAGTCTTGTAGATCCCAGCATGCCCACCATCAAGTGTCCTAGACTGTCTACACATACACACACACACACACACACACACACGCACAGAGAGAGTGTGTGTGTAAAAGCAGAAGCTGTAGGAAGAAGATGCTCTAGGGGGACACCGCACCCCGACTTTCTTTTTTTTGAGAGGGAGTCTCACTCTGTCGCCCAGGCTGGAGTGGTGCAATGGCACAATCTCGGCTCATTGCAACCTCCACCTCCTGGTTCAAGCAATTCTCCTGCCTCAGCCTCCTGAGTAGCTGGGATTACAGGCGCCCGCCACCACACCCAGCAAGTTTTTGTATTTTTAGTAGAGACGGGGTTTTACCATGTTGGCCAGGCAAAACTCCCCTGCAAAGCTCCCCTTCCCCCATCACCACCTTGAGAAATCAAAGGGGAGCGTCAGGCCCAGCTTCGGGCTTCCTGCTCCCTCCCCAATGAGGGGAAGAGAACTTCAATGCTGAGTCATTTCCCATCCGGTTGGGCTTTACCTGGGAGTTTGAGTCTGGGAGTTTGAGTCACCATGCAGGTGTCAGGGAGGGAGAGGTGTTGCCCAGCATAACACATCTGCCTGTTCAGGAAGGAAGTTAGCCAGTGGGGGTAAGGCACTGAGGGTTCCAGGGACCACTCCATGTCTGACCCTGCGGCTAAGAACCCCTACTGCTCTGTGAGGGGTTTTACAGTCCTAGGCCAAAACCAAGGCCTTAGGGGTGAAAATCAAGAGCCCAGGGCTCCTTTGCTTGTCTAACACCTCTTCCCTTTGCTCTGCTTTCTCCCCTCCAACCCGCAGGCACCCAGCCATCCTGGGGTGCATCTCCCAGCATCTCAGCTGGCGAAAACACAACCCTCCTGACAGGGCTTAGGTAAAGGCCCCACAGCTCCGGACACAATAAACAACGTCATTTCCCTTCTCCCCTCTGAGTTGGGAAGAAAATCCCAGACCTGAGGAGCACCAATGAGAGTCTGATCCCAAGGCAGCTTCAGGGGCTGCCCAAACCTTTTAGCCACACCAGGGGCTTCCTGGAGCTGACCAGCCCAACCCCAGGAGGCTGGACTCTAGATGGGGGATCCCCACCCGACTTTCTTTCTTTTTTTTGAGACAGAGTCTCTCTCTGTCACCCAGGCTGGAGTGGTGCAATGGCACAATCTCGGCTCACTGCAACCTCCACCTCCTAGTTCAAGCGATTCTCCTGCCTCAGCCTCCCAGGTAGCTGGGACTACAGGTACCCACCACCACACCAAGCAAATTTTTGTATTTTTAGTAGAGATGGGGTTTCATCATGTTGGCCAGGCTGATCTCAAACTCCTGAGCTCAAGTGATCTACCCACCTTGGCCACCCAAAGTGCTGGGATTACGGGTGTGGGCGAAAGATTACCTAGGTGCCGAGGCAAGAGACTGAAGGCACAAACTGTTTCAGTATAATAAAGAAAATAGTTAGAATAAGAATAGCCATAATACAAATTAGATATAGAGATGATCATGGAAAATTATCAATCATTATTATAAACATTATTAATCATCAGCTTTTAATATTATTCTTTGTTGCATTACTAATATCACCTAGGAATAACCGGTGGGTATAGGGTCAGGTGCTGAAGGGACATTGTGAGAAGTGACCTAGAAGGCAAGAGGTGAACCTTCTGTCACGCCCGCATAAGGGCCACTTGAGGGCTCGTTGGTCAAGTGGTAACGCCAGTGTCTGGGAAGGCACCCGTTACTTAGCAGACTGCGAAAGGGAGTCTCCTTTCCTTGGAGGAGTCAGGGAACACTCTGCTCCACCAGCTTCTTGTGGAAGGCTGGATATTATCCAGGCCTGCCCACAGTCATCTGGAGGCCTAAACCCCTTCCTGTGGTGCTGTGCTTCAATGGTCACGCTCCTTGTCCACTTTCATGCTCCTCCCGTACTCCTGGTTCCTCTTTGAAGTTCCTAGTAGATAGCAGTAGAAGAAATAGTGAAGATCTTAAAGTCTTTGATCTTTCTTATAAGTGCAGAGAAGAAAATGCTGACGTATACTGCCTTCTCTCTCTGCTTCGGCTACCTAAAAGGGAAGGGCCCCCTATCCTGTAATCACGTGACTTGCTTCACCTTGTCAATCACTTAGAAGATTCACCCTCCTTACCCTGCCCCCTTGTCTTGTATGCAATAAATATTAGCGAGCCCAGCCATTCGGGGCCGCTGCTGGTCTCCACATCTTGATGATAGTGGTCCCCCGGGCCCAGCTGCTTTCTCTTTATCTCTTTGTCTTGTGTCTTTATTACAATTTTTCATCTCCACACATGGGGAGAACACCCGCTAAGCCCTGTAGGGCTGGACCCTACATACAGGCATGAGCCACCTGGCCTTGTAGCTTTATTTTTAATTGACAAAAAATAAATGTATATATTTATGGGGTACAATGTCATATTTCAATAATGCATATGTTGTGGAATGATTATATCAGCCTAATTAGCATACTATCACCTCACCTCAAATATTTATTATTTCTTTATGGCGATAACATTTAAAATCCTCTGTTTTAGCGATTTTGAAATATACAATACCTTCTTATGAACTCTAGTCACTGTGCTGTGCAGTAGAACACAAGAGCTTTTCTTCCTATCTAACTGTAACTTTGACCTATTGACTGCCTCCGCTTCACCCTTCCACCCCTGCTGCTTGACTTTCATGGTCCCTCCAGCCACTGTTTCCATTCTCATTAGTTAAACCATGCTAACTGTGGAAGGCTAAATAATATCCTCCCGAAGATGTCCACATCCTAATCCCTGGGGCCAACGATTCTGCTTCTTTACATGGCAAAGATGACTTTGCAGATGTGATTAAGGATTTTTTTTTTTTTTTTTTTTTTTTGAGACAGAGTCTCTGTCACCCAGGCTGGAGTGCAGTGGCATGATCTTGGCTGACTGCAATCTCCACCTCCCAGGTTCAAGCGATTCTCCTGCCTCAGCCTCCCGAGTAGTTGGGATTACAGGTGTGCACCACCACACCCAGCTAATTTTTTTTGTATTTTTAGTAGAGACGGGGTTTCACCTTGCTGTCCAGGCTGGTTTCAAACTCTTGACCTCACGCCCGCCTTGGCCTCCCAAAGTGCTGGGATTACAGGCTTAAGCCACCAGACCTGGCCTAAGTTAAGGATCTTGAGATGGGAAGATTATCCTGATGGACCCAATGCAATCCTCAGGGTCCTTCTGAGAGGGAAACAGAAGGACCAGAGTGGGTGAAGAGGATGTCATGACGGAAGCAGAGGTCAGAGTGATGTGGGATCATGAGCCAAGAAATGCAGGCAGCCTCTAGACTAGAAAAGCAGGGAAATGGATTCTTCCCTGGAGCCTTCCGAAGGAACCCAGCCCTGCTGACCCATTTTACGTTTCTGACCCAGAGAATTGTGAAATAATACATATGTTATTTTAAGCCGTTAAGTTTGTTACAGTAGCAGCAGGAAATTAATACATTAACCTCTTTCTACAGTGAGCTTCACACCACCCAAGCCACCCTGCCTACTCTCCCACCTGAGGCCCCTTCCACCTTCCCAATCAATCTCCCCTGGATTTCCCACATGGAAACCATAACTAGCCTTGCCCTCAGGCATCCACCAAATTGTTTCCTTGGCATTCCTTCGCCTTCTCCTGTTTCCTGACCCTTCCCAGATCTGCATCTCCCTTTAACCTGATAGGTTTTTTTGTTTTTTGTATTTTGTTTTGAGACAGAGTCTTGCTCTGCTGCCCAGGCTGGAGTGCAGTGGCACGATTTCAGCACACTACAACCTCCACTTCCCACATTCAAGTGACTCTCGTGCCTCAACCTCCGGAGTAGCTTGGACCACAGATGTGCACCACCATGCCCAGCCTAACCTGATAGGTTTTTTGTTTCATTTTGTTTTTTAAGAGCTCAGGCTGGAGTGGTCATAGCTCACTGCAACCTTGACCTCCTGGCCTCAAGCAATCCTCCTACCTTAGCCTCCCAAGTAGCTGGGACTACTGGCGTGCACCACCGTGCTCAGCTAATTTTTAAAACAATTTTATTTTGTAGAAATGGGGGTCTCATTCTGTTGCCCAGGCTGGTCTCGACCTCCTGGGCTCAAGTGATCCTCCCACCTCAGCTTCTCAAAGCCATGGGATTAAGGCATGAGCCCCACGTCCCACCAAACCTGATAGTCTTTAACTCTACCTATTAAAATAATCCTGTATGAGACATTTAAAAAACATCGAGGTCCCAGCCCAGACCAATTAAGTCAGACTCTATGGAGGTGGAGCTCAGGTTATCACATAATTTTATAAAGCTCCTCAGGTGATTCTAATGTGCATCCAGCATTGAGAACACCTGCCAACGTGTTGCTCCGCAGTAATCATGCTTTAGTGTGCACAAGAATCACCTGGAGAACTCTGAATGTAGATGCCAGGGCCCCACGCCCAGAGAGTCTGGGTCAATACCTCTGATGGGGGCTCAAGATCCTGCTTTTCTAACAAGCTCTCCAGAGGTTCAGATGCAGGTAAAATTTGGAATGTTAAGAAACACTTTCATTGCCCTTCTGTCTGCTCCCTTCCCAGGAGACTCAGCTAATTACATGAGTTCCTTAGATCAATGATCCTCAATCTTCGATGAATATCAGAATCATCTAGGGAGCTTACTGAAAATACAGTTGCCCAGACACCAGTCCAGTTTGTTTAACCAGATCCTACATAACCAGCTGTCCCAGGTGTTAGGATGCATCCTGAAGTTTGAGAATCAACACCTAGAACAGTGGTCCTCAAACCTGAGCAGGCAACGTAATCCCCTGGGGAGCTTGTTAAAAACACAGATTGCTAGGCCCCACCTCTAGAATTTCTGATTCAGTCTATCTGGGGTGGGGCCTGAGAATTTGCAACTCCTAACAAGTGCCAGGTAATACAGAATTGTTGCTTTGGGGACCCTAATTGCTTTAGAGTGATGTTCTAGGCCGGGTGCGGTGGCTCACACCTGTAATCCCAGCACTTTGGGAGGCCAAGGTGGGCAGATCACTTGAGGTCAGGAGTTCGAGACCAGCCTGGCCAACATGGCGAAACCCCGTCTGTACTAAAAATACAAAAATTTAGCTGGGCATGGTGGTGCACACCTGTAATCCCAGCTACTTGGGTGGCTAAGGCAGAAGAATTGCTTGAACTAGGAGGCAGAGGTTGCAGTGAACCAAGATTGTGCCACTGCACTCCAGCCTGGGTGACACAGCAAGACTCTGTCTCAAAAACACAAAGATTGATTTTCTAAGCAAAGCGTTTATCCCACTCTGTCTCCAGTTCGTCATTTCTCCTCATTCCCTCAGCCAGCACAGAATTCAGTCGAGGAGACAGAAAAGGCAGAGGGAAGCACTCAAAGAGGTCTTGACTTGAAGGGACTTTCAGAGAAGGACTTCTGGTGAGCTCACCACTAGGGAAACTGGCAAAATTCTAGTAACGCTCTACAGCCAAAGATGGTGGCCAAATTCCAGTGGGAAATAGAAGTAACCTGATCAATAGCTGTTAACTTCACAGATATGTCCAGTTCCAATGGGACTCAAGAGCTTAGAGCTTCCTGGCAGAATCTCTCAGCCTGTGGTGGTGAGGAGTGTGTAGGTATAGTGAGAAGTCAGAGAAAGTTTGAGGCTAGGGGGCCAGGCACGGTGGCTTATGCCTGTAATCCCAGCACTTTGGGAGGCCAAGGCGGGCAGATCACGAGGTCAGGAGTTTGAGACCAGCCTGGCCAATATGGTGAAACCCCGTCTCTACTAAAAATACAAAAATTAGCTGGGCATGGTGGCGTGCGCCTGTAGTCCCAGCTACTTGGGAAGCTGAGGAAGAAGAATTGCTTGAACCCGGAAGGCGGAGGTTGCAGTGAGCCGAGATCATGCCACTGCACTCTAGCCTGGGTGACACAGCAAGACTCCGTCTCAAAAAAGAAAAAAGAAAAGAAAAAGAAAAGGGGCTGACACTTGTTACATTAGTTCATTCATTCATTCATTTAGAAATAAGGTCTCACTATGTTGCCCAGGCTGGTCTTGAACTCTTGGCCTCTAGCAATCCTCACCCCAAGCCTCCCAAGTAGGTGGGATTACAGGCATGCACCACCATGGCTGGCTTCACCAAGACAATTAAATGGAAAAGCCAAGCTGGAGCTACAGAGTCCTCCCTCCAATGGCATTAACCCCAGCTTGTACAGTGCTCTGGAGAGAGAGCTAAAAACACAGTAGGGTGAGGATGGGAAGAACCAGATGAGGGAGAAAGTCATTTTCTTCCCTTTATATGAAAAGGGAATGAGAAATGAAGGGCAACTGGAGAACCACCAAAAAGAGGGAAGCAGAGACTGGGCTAGGAAGCCCACCAGCTGGAGTCCTTACAAAATCTGCTCCATCTCCACAACCTCGTGCCAGAACTTGGTGATGTGCTAAGGGCATGTGATCTGTTGAAACGCCAGAAGTCACATTTTTAGGAAGTCAGAAGGCAGATGGCTAGATCCAGCATCTGCTGATTTCCTTATACGTGCCACCAACCTATCCACTAACTCACTGCCAGTGCATCACATGACCAGCAGGTTCGGGAGAAATTCCAGGTGTTAGAACCACAGTCACGGGGCTGAACAGGCCTGGGGTATTTAGGAAACAAGCATCAGCCTGTGCAGGCTTGGGTATCAGCACTGCGTGGTGATTATGGTGATAGGGAAGTTCTCCAGTTGAGTGGGCAGAGTCAGGGAGGTCATTAGCAGGACCAGCTGCCCTGAGGTACTGATCCCCAAGGTTCTACAGGTGGTAACTCTAGCTTGGTCAGCTACCTACTACAAATCACTTACAGCCTCAGTTTCTCACCTGTAAAATTATGCTGTTGCCTTATCTACACGAAGGCAGGAGACTAAACCAAGTGATACCTCCTTTTCTTCCCGCCCCCAGCCAGGCACCAAGTCTATTCTATCCCCACCAATCTCCCATATCTGTATCCTCTGCTCACAACCCGCTGCCATAGCCCTGGCTCAGACACTCTTCAGCTCCTACCTCGCTGATTGCAATAGTCTCCAAACTGGTTTTCCCTGCTGGTAGTCTCACCCAGGCCCAAGAATCTTCCTTTGATCAATTTTTCACACTGCTCCAAAATCTTTAACAATTCCACATCACAAGAAACTTCAAAGTCCTTCATGTGGCAGGCAGAGTCCTCTAGGCCCATAGGTTCCAGCTCTTGCCAATCCCTCCAGTCAAATCACTTCAATGCCAGCCCCTACCCCAGCGGCTGGAACCACCTGCAGTCCCTCCGGTGCCTTGGGCTTCCTCCCTCCTCTTCACGTTTGCATGTGCTGTTTCCTCTGCTCAGAGAAGCATTTCTTCCTCCTGTATTTGCCCTTCAAGATTCTCCCCAAGGTCACCTCCTCCACCTTGCTGTCTTAGCCCTCCCTGCCCATCTTGTAAATTTTCCTCACCCTGTACTCTATTCATTTGCAATGTGTCTCTTCCCCAACTTCACCCTTATCTCACTGGGGTTGAGACTGGGGCTCTCATCTTTATACCCAATACACAGCACAATGCCAGGCCCATGGCCGACTTCCAATAAGTGTTTTCATATTAATGAGTGAAGGATGAATCAGTGAATAAATGAAACTTTTGGGTTCTCTTCTAGCCCCAATCCTCACCAACCTGTGCTAAGAATGCCCTTCTTAGGCCAGCCATGGTGGCTCATGCCTATAATCTCAGCACACTGGAAGGCCAAGGCAGGAGGATCACTTGAGCCCAGGAGTTTGAGACCAGCCAACCTGGGCAACGTGGTAAGACCCTGTCTCTACAAAAGAATTAAAAAAAAAAAATTAGCCAGGTGTGGTGGCACATACCTGTGGTTCCAGTTACTTGGAAGGCTGAGGCAGGAGGATCATTTAAACCCAGGAGGTCAAGGCTGCAGTGAACTAGGATCATGCCACTGCACTCCAGCCTGGGCAACAGAGCAAGACCCTGCTTCAAAAAAGAAAAAAAGAGTGCTCTTCTTTTAGTGGTTCTTTGGTCCTTTTTTTTTTTTTTTTTTTGCTGAGACTGAGTTTTGCTCTTGTCACCCAGGCTGTAGTGCAGTGGCGCCAAACTGGGAAGCTATTGTAGGGTAGACTGGGCTCAACTAATGGTGATGGTGGGGAGGGACAGAAATGGATGACTTCAAGAGATACCAGTCAATCCCCAGGATTTGGTGACTGAAGGGATGAAGGAAACCAGGAGAGAAGCATCAGGATGGCCCCCAGGTTTCTGGATTTCATAATTGAATGGATGTGGTGCCATCATCTGAGACAGAAAGTGATGGGAGATGTCTCCACACTGGGGCATGAAGACTGGGCCAGTTTGGGGCATGTTGATTTTGAGGTCCCCTGTGAGTGACAACCAAAAGGGGTGTCAAGTAGACAACAGAAAATAAGAATCTGGAGTGCAGAAGAGAGGTCTGGCTAGAGATCAGCTTTGTAAGTCATCTGTTTATTGGTGGTCATTTAAGCCTGGGTGCTAACAAGATCCTAAGGGAGAAAGCTTAGGGTGGGAATAGGAAGTTTAAGATCAGGCTTTGGGAAACCTAACATTTAAGACCAAGTAAGAGGTTGAGATTACAAAGGAAACCCAAGAAGCCAGAGATGTTAACAATGGCTGTGGAATGCTATGAAAGTATTTTACATTTGTAGCTACTTTTACAATTGAATAAAAATGTTTAGTTTAAAAAGCCAAACTTTTTATGGCTTCTAGAACTTAGTTCACTTTCTGGATTTTGAAAAATAGTGCCTGAGGGCAAGAGGTGATAGTCAAAATGTTTAACTAGCAAGATACCCCAGTAGGACACTTTCACCTGAGCCAGCTGGAGGAGGGAGGGTCTCAGAGGCCTTTGCTGTGCCACAGGCATTAACCCTGTGGTTGCTGGATCATGAAGAAGTGGAGAGAGGCTGATGGCAGGGGCCATGCAGAGAGGATCTCAGGACAGCATTTGTTTAGTCATTGAGCAGAACCAGTGCCTGCTGCTGAGAATCAGTCCTACTGCAGGGTCCTCACCAGCTGGATCCCACCAGATCCTTCCCCACCATCTCCACCTGCTCATTGCCCCCCAGAGTTCTCCACCACAGTGGACTATTCCTCATTTCCTTAGAACACCTCACCTTTTCATGCCTCCATGAACTTCCCTACGCCTACAATGCCTTTCTTCTAGTTTGGCAAATTTCTGTGTAAATTTGAATGTCCAGGTAAAATATCACCTCTTCTGTAAAGTCGTCATTGACTTCCCCAGGCAGACTCAGTTGCTTCTTCATTATTTTTCCATGCACTGTATGCAGACTTAGTATAGCACTTTGCAAAGTGGTGAGCTCCGTGAGGACTAGGACTGCCTCATTTGTATCTAAAATAATGTCCTGTGTATGGATACTTTTAAAAAATGACAAAGGGCCGGGCGCAGTGGCTCATGCCTGTAATCCCAGTACTTTGGGAGGCCGAAGCAGGTGGATCATGAGGTCAGGAATTTAAGATCAGCCTGGTCAAGATGGTGAAACCTCGTCTCTACTAAAAATAGAAAAAAATTAGTGGGGCATTGTGGCAGGCGCCTGTAATCCCAGCTACTGGGGAGGCTGAGGCAGAGAATTGCTTGAACCTGGGAGGCAGAGATTGCAGTGAGCCGAGATCGCGCCACTGCACTCCAGCCTGGGCGACAGAGCGAGATTCCATTTCAAAAAAAAAGAAAAAAGAAAGAAAGAAATGACAAAGGTTGTTGAATGAATCTCAACGTGACTGCAACCTCAAAAAGAGACCTAGAACATCTTTTTTTTTTTTTTTTTTTTTTTTTTTTTTTGAGATGGGGCCTCTTTGTGTTGCCCAGGCTGGTCTGGAACTCCTGAACTCAAGGGATCCTCCCGCTTTGGCCTTCCAAAGTCCTGGAATTTACAGATGTGAGCCACTGCACCTCACCTAGACCATCTTTTCCCTCAATTTGTTATTAAAACTCAGCAACCTCACTGACACATGCTATGACATGGATAAAACTTGAAAACATCATGTTAAGTGAAAGAGGCCAGTCACAAAGAACCAGATATTATAGGATTCTATTGATACGAAATGCCCAGAATTGCAAACCCACAGAGAGGAAAGTAAATTAGTGATTGCCTAGGGCTGAGGGGGTTGGGGAGAAAAACGGAGTGATTGTTAGTGGATACAGGATTTCTTTGTGAGGTGATGAATTGTTCTAAAATTGATTGTAATGTCTCGCAATTCTGTGAATCTACTAAAAACCATTGCATTGTACACTTTAAATGGTGCCAGACGTGGTGGTATGAGCCTATAATTCTAGCTACTCAGGAGGCTGAGGTGGGAGGATCACTCTGGCCTAGGAGTTTGAGATCAGCCTGGGTGACAGAGCAAGACCCTGTCTCTAGAAAAAGAGAAAGAATAAATGGGTAAGTTGTATGATATATGAATTATATCTCAATAGAACTGATTTTTTTTCCTTTAGAGACAGGGTCTTGCTCTGTCACCCAGGCTGGAGTGCAGTAGTGCAATCATAGCTCACTGCAGCCTCGAGCTCCTAGGCTCAAGCAATCCTCCTGTCTAGGCCTCCCACAGTATTAGGATTACAGGTGTGAGCCATTGCACCTGGCCCAGAATTGATTTTTAAAAAACACCTCAGCAACTCCTCTTACTTCATCTAATTCAAAGGGAGGGCTTAAATGTTTCCTTCTGGGAAGGAAGGTGGACCCAATGGGAGTGAGTATGGAGGGGTATATGCAGGGGTGCTGCTGTGGCCGGCTTGGGAAAGATAGGGCATACGTGGAAAGCAGGCTGAGTCCTGTTAATATAATGGGCTGAGAATACTTCAGAAAGAGGGGTTCTGGTGAAAACGGAAACCACTTCAATGAAACCAGATTGCAGCAGAAAGGCTGAGGTTACCGTGAGAACAGTGAAGTTTTACTTTGAAACCAGTGGCTGAGTGTGGTCTCCTCACCTGGCCTGGGAATCTTCTAGGAGGAAAGAATTGTTATTTAGGAGAGGATTAAAATTCTGATAGACAAGGCTGGGCGCGGTGGCTCACACCTGTAATCCCAGCACTTTGGGAGGCCGAGGTGGGCGAACCACGAGGTCAGGAGTTTGAGACCAGCCTGGCCAACATGGTGAAACCCCCGTCTCTACTAAAAATACAAAAGTTAGCCAGGTGTGGTGGTGCATGCCTGTAATCCCAGCTACTCAGGAGGCTGAGGCAGGAGAATCACTTGAACCTGGGAAGCAGAGGTTGCAGTGAGCCGAGATTGGCCACTACACTCCAGCCTGGGTGACAGAGCAAGACTGTGTAGGGAAAAAAAAAATTCTGGGCCAGGTGGGTGGCTTACATCTGTAATCCCAGCACTTTGGGAGGCCAAAGCGGGTGGATCACAAGGTCAAGAGACCGAGACCATCTTGGCCAACATGGTGAAACCCCGTCTGTACTAAAAATACAAAAATTAGCCAGGCGTGGTGGTGTGTGCCTGTAATCTCAGCTACTCAGGAGGCTGAGGCAGGAGGATCACTTGAACCCGGGAGGTGGAGGTTGCAGTGAGCCAGGATTACACCACTGTACTCCAGCCTGGCAAGAGAGTGAGACTCCATCTCAAAAAAAAAAAAAAAAAAAAATTCTGATAGACGTTGCCTAGAAACCCAGGAACCATAAAGTAGAAAGCTTGAAAGGGGGGCTGCTCTCCTTTTCCCCTAGTTGGACCCTCCTGAGAGGTGATAAATCCGAGCGCCACGCATGAGGACTCTGGAGATGGCTGCCTGGGTTCGAACCCTGACTCTTTGCATTTGGAGCTGCATTGCCTCGTGCAAGTCACTCAATCTGTCTGTGCCTCCATTTTCTCTACTGTTAAATGGGACTAATGATACTACCTTCCTCATAGGATTGTTGGGAGGATTAACTCAGACAACACATGAGTAATTTAGCACAGTGTTGGTCTGGCATGATGGCTCATGCTTGTAATCCCAGCACTTGGGAGGCTGAGGCGGATGGATCACTTGAGGTTAGGAGTTTGAGACCAACCTGGCCAACATGGTGAAACCCCATCTCTATTGTAAGTACAAAAAATTAGCCAGGTGTAGTGGCGGGCGCCTGTAATCTCAGCTACTCAAGAGGCTGAGGCAGGAGAACTGCTTGAACCGGGAGGCAGAGGTTGCACAGTGAGGTGAGATTGAGCCACTACACTCCAAACTGGGGGACAGAGCAAGACTCCATCTCAAAAAAAAAAAAAAAAAAAAAGCCAGGCACGGTGGCTCACACCTGTAATCCCAACATTTTGGGAGGCCAAGGCAGGCGGATCACGAGGTCAGGAAATCGAGACCATCCTGGCCAACATGGTGAAACCCCATCTCTACTAAAAAAAAAATAGAAAAAGTAGCCGGGCGTGGTGGTGGGCACCTGTAATCCCAGCTACTCAGGAGGCTGAGGCAGGAGAATCGCTTGAACCTGGGAGGCAGAGGTTGCAGTGAGCTGAGATCACACCACTGCACTCCAGCCTGGGCGACAGAGCGATAATCCATCTCAAAAAAAAAAAAAAAAAAGAAAAGAAAAAGCACAGTGCTTGATCATGGAGGCACTAGTAGGAGGCAGTCTCTGGAGTGACAATCCGGAGCTGTGAAACTGGTTGCTGGAGAAGCGGCTGATGCCTGCTAGCCTGGGGTGAGATCTAATATTAGGCAAAGAGACAGCAGCTGTCTGGGGGTCGGGGTGTTGGCTGGGAAATGGCCTGAAGACTGTTAACAGCCTCATTGCTTAACCCTGCCAGTAGGGCTCATACTTCCTGTTTTCAGTGTCTCTGAGCCCTGCTGCTGGAGCTGCTCAAGTTTGAACAAGATCTTTCTTGGCCCCTGAGGGGAAGGCAGAAACTGCGCAGCCACTCGGCTTGGGCAGCTTCCTAGCAAGTTTCCACTCCCACAAAATAGTGCAGTTCTGAGGTGGGAGAGGGGAGAGGGTTCCCACTGATCTGATGCTACAAGAATTTACTTAGCTTTGTAATAATAACCACTATTTTTATGTTTTATTAGGTGCCAGTATTATGCTAAGGGACTTATGAACTCATGAATCCTTTCTGTTGTTGTTGTTGAGATGAAGTCTTGTTCTGTTGCCCAGGCTAGAGTGCAGTGGTGTGATCTTGGCTCACTGCAAATTCCACCTCCCAGGTTCAAGCAATTCTCGTGCCTCAGTCTCCCAAGTAGCTAGGATTACAGACATATGCCACCACGCCTGGCTAATTTTTGTATTTTTTTTTTTTTTTAAGTAGAGACAGGGTTTCACCTTGTTGGTCAGGCTGGTCTCGAATTCCTGACCTCAGGTGATCCACCCACCTTGGCCTCCAAAACCCTGGGATTACAGGCTGAGCCACTGCGTCCAGCCTTCATGAATCCTTATAACAATCCAGGGAGGTATATTGTATCATCTCTTTTGAACAGATGAGGAAACTGAGGTGCAGAGAGGCTAATAATCTTTCTCAAGTCACACAGCTGGTGTTAGATTCTAGTTCAGGCCACCAGACTCCAAAATCCATGCTCTAAACCACTGCATCAACCTGTGTAAAACAGCACCCTAGATGATGGGCATCAAAAGCCAAATACTAATCCCAGTACTTTGGGAGACCAAGGAAGGCAGATCACCTGAGGTCGGCAGTTCGAGACCAGCCTGGCCAACATGGTGAAACCCCATCTCTACCAAAAATACAAAAATGAGCCGGGTAGTGGTAGTGCATGCTTGTAATCCCAGCTACTTGGGAGGCTGAGGCAGGAGAATCGCTTGAACCTGGGAGGCAGAAGCTGCAGTGAGCTAAGATTGAGCCACTGCACTCCAGCCTGGGCGACAGAGTGAGACCCTGCCTCAAAAAAAAACAAAAAGCCAAATACTTGGAGTTCTTGCCCTCTAGGGAAGCACGGTCCAGAAAGCCTTCAACCAGGAAATCCAGGAGACCTTGTGCCACCAAACCCCACTCAGAAAACTGGCTGTTCATGCAGAGAACTCATGCTGACCATATCTTGAATTTTTCTGGGCACTTCATATATTCTGACCAATTGTCCCCAAAGGCTGTCAATCAGTGGTGCATGTCAGTAACACCGAGGGAGCTTTTCTAAAACCACGAGACCTGGAGCCAGTCCTGACCTGAATCACAATCTCTACAGGTGGAGTGTAGGTGTGCATATTTTAAAAGGTCCTCAGATGACTCGATTAAGAAACACTGCCCCAACCCATTAACACAGCTTGGAAATTCTAATTTTTGATACCCAATTATCTCCCAACCTGCCTTCTACACCCCAGCTTTTCAGAACTTGATGTTTTGTTTAAAATATGTAGTCACCTCCATTAGGACATCATCCAGCTTTGAGATTCTGGGCCCCCTAATCATAGGCATAGCAATGGCTGGTCACAAGCTCTGTTAACACACTGAGAAAATTCCAGCATCAGTCCCACACACAGATGATGGGAAATTATGTTTTCTGTTTCCTGAATGCCACAGACTCAAGCTGGCATTCTGGATAAGCAATTTTCTTTCTTTCTTTTTTTATTTTTTTGAGGCGAAGTCTTCCCTCTGTCGCCCAGGCTGGAGTGCAGTGGCACGATCTCGGCTCAATGCAACCTCTGCCTCCCGGGTTCAAATGATTCTGCTGCCTCAGCCTCCCGAGTAGCTGGGATTACAGGCGCCCACCCCCACACCCAGCTAATTTTTTTGTATTTTTAGTAGAGATGGGGTTTCACTACGTTGGTCAGCCTGGTCTCAAACTCCTGACCTCAGGTGATCCACACACCTCGGCTTCCCAAAGTGCTGGATTACAGGCGTGAGCCACCGAGCCCGGCCAGCAATTTTCACTTACAGGTCTTCTTCTTTTTTTTTTTTTTTTTTTTGAGACAGGGTCTTGCTCTGTCACCTAGGCTGGAGTGCAGTGGCACAATCAGCTGACTGTAAACTTGAACTCCTTGGCTTATGATCCTCCTGCCTCAGCCTCCCAAGTAGCTAGGACTACAGACATGTGCTACCACACCTGGCTAATTTTTTTATTTTTTGCAGAAACAGGATCTCACTAAGTTTCCCAGGCTGGTCTCAAATTCCTGGGCTCAAGCGATTCTCCCATCTCAGCCTCTCAAAATGTTGGGATTACAGGCATGAGCCACTGCACCTGGCCACAGGTGTTCTTCTTGGTTGAGGTCAGCTCAAGGATTGTTGGGGGCAGAGTGAAGAGAATGTTGTGGAGTTAACCCTAAAGACCACCACCATGTACAGCTGTACAAGATGTGCACTGCACAAAGGCATCAGGCTAAGGAGGCAATTGGGAGCTGACACTAAGCCTGTACACTACTTACACAGCCATGGGATTGTGGTTTGGGGAAACTTTGTATACATTAAGTGCTGTGGTGGCCCTGCCCTACAGCTCTCCTAACCTCTACCTCCCAAAGCTTCATTAAGTCCAGAGATGCAGTCCCATAAGAAACTCCGGGGTGCAGTCCACCTTTGTTATTTTCTCCTTTTTATGTACTCCAACTCCTTCCCATACAAGCACCAGGGAGATGTGTCATCAGAAAAATCACATTTTATTGATCACTTTTATTTAAAATTACAAAAATATAAATAAAAATAGTGAAATATAAATATTCAGTGTACAGGAGTGGTCCTCACCCCACCCAGTGAGGATTGGATGAACTAGGCTAAAAGGAAGGGATAACTGGCCAAGAAAGGGACATCTATGCGAAAGTGAAACTGAGACAGTGCTGGTCACAGGTCATGCTGCAGAATAATACATTCCCAGGCACTATCATGCGGGGGACCCAAGAGGCCCCAGGAGTGACCTATAATCTCTCCAGAAAGACCACTCTGTGTGGCATCACAGTCCACACAGTTTAAGGAAATATCTAGACTTACAATCAGATACCAGCTCTTACTCACACTTACACTCATAGCCCACACAAAAGTGTGCAAACATACACACACATATATCATTTCCTGATACATTCATGGAATGTCAGAGCCCTGCCCTGAAATCATTAATGTCTCTGCTCCCCAAACCACTGCTCCCACATTGGCTAAGCTCCCTCAAGAGACCTCAGCTGTTACACTTCCTAATTGGGAAATTACTCATTTCTCAACCATGGGCCTCATAAATGCCCACCGTCGGGGGAGCTGGCTCTCCCTTCACCCATGCACAGGAGATGCCCTGCCCTTTTTAACTCCTGCAGGCTTCAGTCCAGAAAAAGACAAGTTGCTGGTCAGGAACATCTTGAGTCAGGACCACCCCTCCATCCTGGCCAGAGGGGTCTGGGCAGCCAGCACCCAGGCCTATGCCTGAGGGTAAAGCTATTGTCGTTTGCCCTGGTGGGTGGCACAGGCAAATCCATCTATGCAGAGCCTATCTTCCCAGTCTCTTCTTACAGCTGATGGAGACGACTCTACTGCAAAAATGACAGCCAGCAAGAAAGCGGGTGGTGCCCGTTTCCTCCCTGGGGACCCTCAGAGGGCTAGGCCATTCTCTTCCTTGGTGTGACTTCGGATCCAGGGCAAGAAGTGTGAGACTCTCGTGTAGACGCCTGGCTTGTCCTTCAGGGCACATCCACGGCCCCAGCTCACAATTCCAGTCAAAGTCATGCGGCCTCGGATGGAACAGACGAGGGGTCCCCCTGAGTCTCCCTGTGAAGCCAAAGACACAAAAGATGAGCCCTAGAGAAGTGAGGAGGGGGTTTCTGATCCCACCACCCAACCATAACTGAGAGAGGGAAGAGTTTCCCAGTCAAAGTCCTTAGCGACTTCCCATCTTCTTTCTTTTTTGTGGGGGGCGGACAGAATCTCGCTCTGTCGCCCAGGCTGGCGTGCAATGACATGATCTCAGCTCACTGCAAATTTGCCTCCTATGCTCATGCGATTCCCATGTCTCAGCCTCCTGAGTAGCTGGGATTACAGGCGTGCACCACCACACCTGGCTAATTTTTTTGTATTTTTAGTAGAGACAGGGTTTCACCATGTTGGCCAGGCTGGTCTCAAACTCCTGGCCTCAAGTGATCCACCTACCTCCGCCTCCCGAAGTGCTGGGATTACAGGCATGAGCCACTGTGCCCGGCACAGCCCCATTTTCTACCACATCAAGTTTAAAATCCCCTGCTTGGCTTTAAAAGCCCTGTCGTCTGCCGCTATTCCATCCACACTCCCAGACCCTAGTTCTACTCCCCACCCGGAATATGCCAGCCTCCTTCTCAGTTTTGTATCTTTCAACTGAAACACCCTCCTTTCTTCCCTCTGCCTCTTCAAATGCCTATCAAGTCACATTTCCTTTAAAGCCTCCCCACCCCCCGGACCCTCAGGTTGACACTCACCTCCCTCTCCTGAACACCTGATCATTTATAGTTCACAACGCACCCTGGGCACTGAGTTACATCGTCTTTTACTGTTTCCTCTTTCTAGGATCTCGTGCCCTGAGTCTGAAGTGACTAGCGCAGAGCTGGGATTTTTTTGGTAATGTTTGGTAAACACATAAGGATTGGTTTAAACCCTCAAAGACCTGAGCTCCTGATTCTGGTTACTTAGGGCTTTGGCTAGAGAGAGACACCCCAAAGCTGGCTGGGACAAGCCCAGGAGCTCTGGGGAGATATGGAAGAGGTGGAGAGAGATGCTTGGAACCCTCACCTGGCAGGAATCTGTTTTCCACTGTGGGTCGGCAGCACACAGCATTTTGGTGGTGACTTCAGAGCCGTAGTAGTGGGGCTGCTGACACTCCTTGTGGGAAATCAGCTTCACAACAGTCATTTTCAGCTGCTCCGGATAGAGATAGTCGGCTAGGTGGAGAAAACAGGGAGGCATTTGCATCAAGATTTATCTGTCCACTGGGAGTCTGCCGGGGGGGATCCATAAAGTGTCTCTACCAGGGAAGGCCCTTATTCTCTTCCAGGCAAATCTGAGCCTTTTCTCCACCTATAGCCCCTACCATCTATTTACCTTCGCAGCCCATCACTCCCTAAACAACACTCCTCATCCATCCCTGGGCCCATCTGCCACCTCCTCAGTGCTCCCACCTCTAACTCTGCAGTCTTCCCTTGATCATGCTGGGCTCACTTTCAGGTCAAAACACTCCTCAGGACCTTCTAAGTCAGTCCCAATTGTCACTTACTAGAATTCTCTTTTCCAAAGCCAGTGATCTCACAGCTTGTGCCAAAATGGGGATCGTTATACATCGAGGGCAGGCAGATGGTCTGTATAGTCCGGGATGGCTGCGCACATCTGCCCTCCTTGGAACGGATCTTCAGCAAGGCTGGGGGAGGACAGAGGGTCAGAAGAGAAAGATCACTACTGGTTAGGCGGTCCCCATCTATCCCCTCCAAGTGCCGAGGAAGTAGCTACATCTATCCCTAGGTCAGTCATCCAGGGAGGTCTGCTGGTCACTTATCATCTGGAAACCTCCCCTGCCCCATGCCCCAAGGGCTTTGTTCCAGATATTGAAAAAGGCTTGGATGGCCAGAGCCACTGTATACAGCTGTATAGGTCGTTTCTGCAAAAACTCCCAGCTGAGGTAGTTAGGCTGGAATCCAACCCAAGGCTCCATTCTCCAAGTTCTATATCCTAGCACAGACAGAGGCTGCATCCCACAAAGGAAGTTGTGTCTTTTTCTAATTCATATAAACAGGGCATTTCCAGCCCAAGCCATATACCCACAGGGCTGCTTCCACTCGCAAGAGGCTACTTGTTGGGAAAATTCAGGGTCTCTCCAGAGGAGCACCGGGCCCCTCAGACTTCATGGAACTCATCCCTGCCACTCCCTTTGTCATGTATATCGAGGCTTCAAGGTCCCCCGCCCCACTGGGCAGCTTCAACCTCAGCTCTGGTCTCTCCCTGGGTCCCACTCTCCCCAAGCCATTATGGCCATGGCAGTAGCGGGGTTTCCCCTCACCAATGTCGTTGTGGTGAGCAAGTGTGTCAGCGCTGTAGTCCTCGTGTAGGATGAGGTTTTCCACCTCAAACTTCATCTCCCCTTGTGTGTTGGAGTTAAGCCTTGAGCGACCCAGGTAGATGATGTAGTCCTCCTTCTTTGGGTAATCACTGTGGGAGAAGAAACCCATCAAACAGCTTAGTCCCATGAAATCTGCCACTTCTTCCTTCCCTCCCTAGAGGCCTCAAAGCATGACTTGTCCCCAAGGCCATGGGCTGCATGGAGAGGGGCAGATGAGGGAGAAATGAGGTGGAACCCTTTGCTGGGAAGGAGAAAGGGATGTGCTTGGGTGGGGCAGAAGAGTCAAAGAGGAGAAACCCAGGGCCGTACATGAAGCAGTGTGTGGCGCTGACCACCCAGCAAGGGCTGATGAGGCTGCCTCCACACACGTAGGTGACAGAGCCCCCCCGGTGCCTCCTGTAGATGGCCGCAAACCAGGGCTGGTTCTCGATGGTGGTGAATTCTCCCCCAATAATCTTAAAGCGGGGCCTGAGAGTCTTTTGGCCACACTGAAACTGTAATTCTTCTGGAGGAGAGGAGGGCTTTTTTCCTGGAGGACAAACAGAGGGATGTCTTAGGGAGGCAGGTAGGAGAAAGCATCCCTCTCGGGCGCCCCCCACCTCCTCAGTCCTCCTGTGACAGAATAAGGGGACATGCGAGTTTGTCCCCTTCCACCCCACTGTCATCAGCAGGTCAGTGATGCTCACCATCTGTGCAGTCATGTACCATGCACTCTTGGACAAGCGGCTTTAGGCCAACCTGCACATAGCACCAGGGTCGCCTCCGGTTGTCTGGGTTCCTGGCAACACAGAAAGATAGGGGATGTCATTCCAACCCAGAGGGCCTTCCCTGCCTCCTCCCCTCAGGGAAGACTCAACCAGAGGTCGCGCTTCTCTCGTGCTATGGCCAGCCCTCTGGGAGAAGGGGATGGTAACAAGTTTTCTGGGAAGCTGTAGGGAGGGCTCTTTGTCCTTGTTGCCCCCACCTCACCTGCAGTAATTGTGTTTCCCCAGGCCCAGCTGAAGAGCATCAGATCTGTGGGCATGGTAGGTTTGCTGAAGGACAGTGGCAGAGTTCCAGGCCAGGCAGGGCCGGCCCATGGTGTCAGTGCTGGCCTTTCCTCGGTAAAAGTGACCATTCCCCTCATAGCAGGTTTTTGACTTATCTACAAGGGGACAGGAGGATGAGAGAATATGACAAAGAGAAGAACATTCCAACTAGCTTTTTTTTTTTTTTGAGATGGAGTCTTGCTCTGTCACCCAGTTGGAGTGCAGTGGTGTGATCTCAGCTCACTGCAACCTCTGCCTCCCCGGTTCAAGCGATTCTTCTGCCTCAGCCTCCCAAGTAGCTGGGACTACAGGCATCCACCACCATGCCGGGCTGATTTTTGTATTTTTAGTAGAGGCCGGGTTACACCATGTTGTCTAAGCTGGTCTTGAACTCCTGACCTCAAATGATCCACTCACCTTGACCTCCCAAAATGCTGGGATTACAAGCGTGAGTCACCATGCCCGGCTGCCAATGGACATTTTAAAGATGATGTGGTTTCAGACCTGCCAGAAGACTGGACAGGGTTTCCTTCGAACCCCACCTCACATTTGTGTGGCCACTGTTTCATGAGCATGTGTGTGCTTATGCTTGTCACATAGGGATGAAGATGTCACCCACCCTACCTCCAGCTCCTAACTCCTGCCTGCTCTTGCCTCCCACCCATCCCTCCCTGTCCCCAAATTTCTGGTGCCCCCTCCCTCCCAGTTGCAGTGGAGATCCCCATACCTATTTCACAGTGCTGCCCTCCGAATTTCTTTGGGCAGTTGCACCAGTGAATGTTGGAGAAGTACTTGTTGGACACACATGTTCCTCCATTTAGACAGTCACAGTTCGCTGGAGAGAACAAAGGTGGGGTAAGCAAGGGGGAGTGGAAGTGGTAAGGGCTGGGGCAGCCCTGAAGCAGAGGGCAGGGAGGGGATGTCCCCTGAAGCCTTCCCAAAATGTCTGTGTAGCCAACTGTTGTAGGGGTGGATACTCACATGGAACTTGATGAAGTTCATTGCTGCCCTGAAAGAGATTCGGGAGGAGGCTTCATCAAAGGTCCCATGCTCCAGGGACTCCAGGGTGAGGGTAAACTGGCCCCAATCCCAAAACCCACTCTTCCTTCCCTCTCCCTCTCGCCTCACCCTGTTCGTATCTAGTTCTCAAATGGAAGACCATGGGTTTCCAGCCAGGAGAAATGGATTGACCCAAGCAAGCTTCATCTACCAGATGCCCACAGGCTGGGGCAGTCCCGGCGGCCTCTTCCTCCCTTGCCGGCCAGTGCCAACCCCCGTGATTCTCAAGCCTCCGCTGCCACCCTGTCCCATTTCCTGGGGAGAGCCTGGCCCTGCTGTGGATGGAATCCGGAGGACCCCCGCTCCCTGAGCAGCCCCTCCTCTCCCCTGGTGCTGATCAGAGGTCCTTGGGCAGCATCAGTCAAAGCAAGAGCGCACTCACTTTGGAGTCACTCACGATCAGGACGCAGAGAAGCAGGCGCGCCAGCAGGGCTCTCATGGTGGCAAGGTCGGGGCGCTAGACGGCGGCTCTGCAAGGGAAGGAGAAGTCAGGGCAAGAGGCGGAGGAGCGGGAAGGCAGGCCAGGCGGGCGACTGCAGAGCAGGGGAGGTGCCCGCAGTGACCAGGCTCCCCAGCTGTCTCTCTCCTCTCTGGGCTCCGGACTCCCGGGCAGCCTGGACCGGCACCCGCGGGGGACGCCCGGGACGGGGCGCCGTGACTCCGTGCAGCCGCCGGGGAGCCCGGGGAGGGGGAGGCAGACGCTCGGGAGCTGGGGCCGCCGCGCATCCGGCCCGGGGATCTCGGGACCGCGGCACTCACCGGTGGCTGCGGCAGGAGGGCTCGAGCCGGCGCTGCGGGGACAGGTGGACCCTGGGCCGGGCTCCGGGGCTGCGGTCTCCGCGCTGTGGGGCAACCCGCGGCGCCTGCTCTATATCAACGCCCGCCCCGGCGCCGCCCCGCCCTCTCCCGCCCGGCTCCCTCCCCTGCCTTGCAGCGCTCAGCGACCCGGACCCCGCGTGCTTCCGCAACGCTCACAAAGATTTGGGGGCAACGCGATCTCCAGCGGAGGGGACCCAACAGCGTCTGGACTGAGGAATCGAGAGGCTTGTAAATTCTCCGTGCTTCCTCCCGTGCACCTGGCCGAGGGCCTGCCCCAGTGCAAGGAGTCCCCGAATTGCAGAGAGGAGAGAAGGCGCACGGGAGACTCTCTACCTCGCCCAGCTCTGAAGCCTCCTGGGGTCCTCTAATCAGTTCTCCAACCTCTCCCCGCTGGGCCCCAACTTGGCTAAGAGTGCCTCAGACCCCCTTGCCTGCAGCTGGTGGAGCTGTGAAGTCTTCATCAACGCGACAAATGTACGAGACATACTCTCCCAGAAACACAGACACAAAAACCCTTGCTTGTAGGGGCTCCCTCTGTGCCTCTGTTCAGTGGCAGTCCCCAGATATCACCAACACAACCAGTGGATGGAACAAAGCCGGGCTTATTGCTTTCGGCAGTAAGGGAGTTTGTTTGATGGTGCTATCGCGGGAAAGGCAAGGCCAGATTACTGAAAATTTGCAGCTTGGTTTAAAGTCCGTTTTTGACAGGGCTTGACAAGGATTGGGTTAGGTGTCGTGATATGATGTTACAGAATTGTGGGAACAAAGTCCTAGGGCATAAACTGTTGGTGCTTCCTATTGAAGTGTTAACGGGTCTTTTGGGAAGTTTCCATAATGAACAGTTCATTTATTTGTGCAGGTAAGAATAAAAGTAAAGACAATGGAAACATGTAGACAGTTAACTGTGGAGGTTCTGGAGGGTGTGGAAGTTCTGTTCTCACCTCTGAGTAGAGGAATTGGGAGACTGGAGGACAAAATAAGAGGAAGATTTATTTTTCACTGTATGTCCTTTTACACTCTTAACATTTTAAAAAACACATCCCTGTATAGCCCATTCCAAAAAGATAATTACACATTTTTAAATGCATGTGTATTTAGTGTTTTACTTCATCATAGAGCCTTGTTTATTCTATTCAGAGAGAAACAATTGTTTATCAAATAAAATTGTCCTCCAGAAAAACAGACCATGTGTAAATGACTCCATCCACCCTTCCTGCCTCAGGATAAGCAGACATTTGTGTATACACACACACACACACACGCATCTCTGGGCACACTTGGAGGAACATAGCAGGGATTCTGTGATTCTGTCACCCCCATCTCTTTCCCCTAATGTCAGGAACCAGGGCTTGGGGTCATTTTGAACCCAGTAGGACTTGCTCTCTTAGTGGGAGGGAGGAGGCTGAGCCTGCAGCATTTTCCTACCTTGCAAATCTGGACCTTGCGTCTAGGTCCACTTGAGAGTGACAGAAGGAAGGCAGGGAGAGTGTCAGGAGGGTAGTAAGGCGGAAGGCTCCTTTGCTCTGCCCCAGCCGAGGGCTCAGGATGCCAGCTGCCGGCTGGGGAAAGTACAAGTTAGCCTTCCAGCTTTTGGGAGGCAGGTGACCCACTGTCTTCTGGAGAGACTTCTGTGCTTGCTGAGCTGCCAGCCTTCCAGGGGACAGACTGAGTCAGAGATGCTATAGGCCTCAGAGCCAACCATGCTATTTCCTCTAGAAGACTGTGGTCAGTTTTGTTTGGATTTGAGAACCCGTTAATTGTAAATAAACGTGACCAGAATGTAAACAGAGATGTTGCAGCTTGAGGACTTACACCGAAACTCCTAGGTTAGTTATCAGGAAATTCCCAGGGGCCGTCATGATTCATGTTGCTCCCCTAGCAGCTCTCATGACTCCAGATTACTTGGCTGAAGGCTGTCATGCTGATTGTTGAGAGCAGATGATTTCATTTCCTCCTGGACAAAGAGGTTTGGAGACCGTTACGAAGCGTGACACCCTTTCTCCTCCCCTTCTGCCCCCTCCTCCCCCCTGCCACCTCTTCACCTAGCACTTCCAACTCTTCACAGAACTTCCTTATCCATGCGCTAATCTTTAGCACTCTCTGAAATCTTTGTGCATAGTGTGTGCTAGACTTTCAGTTCTTTTTTTTTTTTTAAAGACAAGGTTTTGCTGGGCTTCTGGGTTCAAGGGGTCCTCCCACCTCATCCTTCCAAAGTGCTGGGATTACAGGCAGGAGCCACTGTGCCCGGTGACTTTCAGTCATTTGAGGGCAACGATCACATCTTAAATATCTTTCTCTCTCAGCACTTGGTACTGCCTTATTCACGTAGGTGCTTTATTGTGACTGAATTAATGAATGAGTAAGAACAAGAGCTTTGGGGCACTCTGGAAATTTCCCTCCTCTTTTTTTTCTTGTCATGTAAAAAATAGTACCAGCTTGTACTATTTTTTTTTTTTTTTTTTTGAGACAGAGTCTCACTCTATCACCCAGGCAAGAGTACAGTGATGTGAGCATGGCTCACTGCAGCCTCCACTTCCCAGCTTAAGTGGTCCTCCTGAGTAGCTAGGACTACAGGTATGTGTGATCACACCCAGCTTTTTTTTTTTTTTTTTTTTTTTGAGACAGGGTCTCACTCTGATTGTCCAGGCTGGAGTTCAGTGGCACGATTTCGGCTCACTGCAGCCTTGACCTCCCCAAGCTCAGGTTATCCTTCCACTTCAGCCTCCCGAATAGTTGGGACTATAGGCATGTGCAACCACGCCTGGCTAATATTTTTGTATTTTTAGTAGAGACAGGGTTTTGCCATGTTGCCCAGGCTGGTCTGGAGCTCCTGGATTCAAGCAATCCGCCCGCCTCAACCTCCCAAAGTGCTAGGATTATAGGCGTGAGCCACTGCACCCAGCTAATTTTTGTATTTTTTGTAGAGACGGGGTCTCACTATGTTGTCCATGCTGATCTCAAGCTCCTGAGCTCAAGCAATCCATCTGCCTCTGCCTTCCAAAGTGCTGGGATTATAGGCATGAGCCACTACAGGCATGCACTTTTTTTTTTTTGAGATGGCGTTTCACTCTTGTCACCTAGATTGGAGTGCAATGGTGCAATCTTGGCTCACTGTGACCACCACCTCCTGGGTTCAAGCGATTCTCCTGCCTCAGCCTCCCGAGTAGCTGGGATTACAGGCATGCTAATTTTTTTTGTATTTTTAGTAGAGACGGTGTTTCACCATGTTGGTCAGGCTGGTCTCAAACTCCTGACCTGAGGTGATCCTCCTGCCCCGGCCTTCCAAAGTGCTGGGATTACATGCATGAGCCACCACGCCCAGCCATATATATATATATATTTTTTTTTTTTTTTTTTTTTTTTTGAGACGGAGTCTCGCTGTGTCACCCAGGCTGGAGTGCAGTGGCGCAATCTCTGCTCACTGCAAGCTCCGCCTCCTGGGTTCATGCCATTCTCCTGCTTGAGCCTCCCGACTAGCTGGGACTACAGGCGCCCGCCACCACGACCAGCTAACTTTTTGTATTTTTAGTAGAGATGGGGTTTCACCGTGTTAGCCAGGATGGTCTCGATCTCCTGACCTCATGATCCGCCTGCCTCGGCCTCCCAAAGTGCTGGGATTACAGGCGTGAGCCACCGTGCCCGGCCCCAGCCATATTTTTTATATTGTATTTCTGTCTTGTGCTTCAAGGCACATTAATGTAAACCATTTCTCTTTAAACTCATAACTGCCTTGTGATATAGACTGGTATTGTTGTTCCCATTTTGCAGATATGGAAAATGAAGTGGAGAGAAGATACACAGTTGATGAGTGGCAAAGCCAGCACTAAAACCCAGCGTCTTCTGATCCTTGTTCCTATGCGCTATACCTCACTGTCTCCATGAAAGACAGAATGCTGTGAAGGGAGGGGCCAGTGAGCTAAGATGATCCAGCTCAGGGGAGCCCTCCTCCTGACTTTGGAGACCTCCTTCCAGAAAGATTGCTCGGACTATGGACTCTGAGCTCTTAAGTTGCACCCGCTGTAATACAAATTAGTTGTTTGCCTGAATTCCAAGAACTGCCTCTGTGGTCTAGGCTGTCTGAAATTTCTGTTGAGAGTAAGAGAATAAGCAACTGAATGTGTATGATTTCATTCTTTTCCTGACTCCTAGAGTGAAGCCACCAACCCCTGCCTCTGTGTCTCAAGGGTATAGAGCTCCTGAGTCAGATGTGGCAACACAGACTGATGGAGAAGCCCTTTCCAGGAGATTCTCATAAAAGGGAAGGCAGATGCCAGATGCACAGGGAGGGGCAGGGTATCCAAACCTGGCCCTGAGACTGAGTCCAGGAAACTCAGCCCCAAAGGACTATTTTCTGACCCAAAAGGAAGTTCCCATGGAGTCATAGGATGCAATTCTGTGTTGTATATGAAGAATGCTCAGCATGGCACTATAGAAAGACCACAGTGTCTAGCCTTCAGTCTGCTACATCAAAGTTGAATGACCTTAGGCAAGTTGCTTAATTCTTTTTTTTTTTTGACATGGAGTCTCGCTCTTGTCACCCAGGCTGGAGTGCAATGGTACAATCTTGGCTCACTGCACCCTCCACCTTCTGGGTTCAAGCAATTCTCCTGCCTCAGCCTCCCAAGTAGCTGGGATTACAGGTGTCTGCCACCATGCTGGGCTAATTTTATATTTTTAGTAGAGATGGGGTTTCACCATGTTGGCCAGGCTGGTCTCAAACTCCTGATCTCAGGTAATCCGCCTGCCTTGGCCTCCCAAAGTGCTGGGATTATGCTTAACTCTTTTATCTAGTTCTCCCATCTGCAAAATGAAGCAACACCTGTCCAGCCTGTGCCTCACTCTGCAGATTGGCTGAGATCATGCTTGCGTGTGAAAGTATTCATTTATTCCGTATTTATCATGGACCTACTGTGTGCTGGGCACAGTTCTGGATGCTAGAGATAGGAAGAGGAACTGTGTAAACTGTAATTCCTACGTCGAGTGCCTGCCTCCCCTTTTAGACTGTGGCTGGATTGACTCAGAAGACCAAGTCAGGCTGGAGTCCAGTCCAGGATTCCAGGCCAATGGAGATGCTGTATCCTTGGCCAGCAGTTCCCAGCAACCAGGCCCAGCTGCATATGCTGTATCCTTGGCCAGCAGTTCCCAGCTGGGCCCACAGCTGCATGTGCTGTTCACTCCCACATTGCCTATGCTCACTCCCTCTCCCTCTTGTCTGTGTCCCTGTGTGGCCTGAAGCACCTCTTCCCCTACTACACATCGGGCAGACGGACTCTTCAACAGTTCTGGGAAGGAGGTACGGAATGCTGGTCACATAGCTTCCTTGAGTCTAAGGACCCCTTCTTCCTGAGTGTCTAGTGTGAAGGGTGAAGCCGGCGGCAACAGCAGGCACTGAAAGCCACTTCTGGGCCTGTAACATGATAGGGGGATTGCTGGAGCTGCAGGCCCCCAGCGGGCTGTGGAAGGGGTGGAGGGAGGCAGCATTCTTGCTTCCTTACTCATGGAAAGCAAAGAGCCCAGGGGCTGAACCCTGAGGTTACGCTGTCGTCAGTAGCACCACGAAAGGGGAACTAAAGCTGGTCCCTCCAGCATCAGGCTATGACCCCCCTAACCTTCCTCACTCTTTTTCTGCCTTACCAGCTCTGACCTGCTTCCTAGGCCTACCCAGGCCAGTCAGCTCAGACTTCTGCATGTATGTCATGAGTCTTGGCCAAATTTTTCTTTGTCCCTCCCTGACCCAAACCCAGTTACTACCTAAGTCAAGAACTTACTGCTTTAAAGAAGTTTGCCAGTTGCGGTGGCTCACGCCTGTAATCCCAGCACTTTGGGAGGCTGAGGCGGCTGGATCACTTGAGGTCAGGAGTTCGAGACTGGCCTGGCCAACATGGTGAAACCCCATCTCTACTAAAAATACAAACATTAGCCAGCGTGGTGTCGCACGCCTGTAATCCCAGCTCCTCAGGAGGCTGAGGTGGAAGACTCGCTTGAACCCGGGAGGCAGAGGGTGCAGTGAGCCAAGATCGGGCCACTGCACTCCAGCCTGGGTAACAAAGCGAGACTCCATAAAAAAAAAAAAAAAGTAGTGTTGGTCATGGCTTACCAGACCTTCTGGATTCTGAGCCCCTCACCAGGAACCAAAGTTAGGCCCTGGTCCTAAAACTTCTGCTCAGAGTTCAGGTTACCATGTTGGGTGGCAATAGTTGCTTAACTAGAAGCAAAGGGGCATGCCCAGGAACAAAGGACTGGGATGACTAACCAGCAATGGTGGGCTTGCTGAAGACTGCCAAAAAGTCAATAATATTTAGGGATATATGTTCAGCCAGAAGCTGAAATACTGAAAAAATCCTATTCAGAAGAAAACTAACATAATATTCATAACCCATATGATGTCTAATTCCACATGCTCATGGCTCTCCCAAGCTGGATTCTATATGCTGGATTCTATATGCATCTCTGTCTTCAAAGCAAGCACTTCCCCTTCCATTACACAGAGAGGAAAATAGAGACTAATGAAGGGAAGTGAATCATCTGAGTTCATTCATTAAAAATGATGAGATTTAGGATTTACAGATTTTGAGGAACTTCATGACACATTTCCACCCTCTCCTTTCTTATTCTGAATCCTCAGCTCCTCCCTTTTTCCGATCACCGTCCATCCCCATCCTCAATCTGTCTTGCCTACCCTCCTGCAGAAGGTGCTTCTTTTCTCTGGTTTGCTGAGCCTCTGAGGAGGATTTGGAGGCAGCCATGTCCTGCAGAGGGGACAGTCTCCTTTGATAAGGCTGCTAGAGGACTAAATGTATGAATATCTGTGGGAAGAGGGAGCAGGGATCCCTGGAGGCATGTGTGTGTGCAGAGTGAGTGGGAGGAACAGTATGTGGGTAATCTCCTACATGGGCGTTCCTTGTTTACTCTGTAGACAGTGATGGTGGGGAATGTGGCAGGGACTAATGAAAAGGAAGAGTGCCAGATGCAGTGGCTCACACCTGTAATCCCAACATTTTGGGAGGCCGAGGAGGGAGGATGGCTTGAGCCCAGGAGTATCAGAACAGTTTGGGCAACATAGTGAGACCTTGTCTCTATAAAATATTTTTTAAAAATTAGCCAGACGTGGTGGCACACACCTGTGGTCCCAACTACCCTCAGGAGGCTGAGGTGGGAGGATTGCTTGAGCTTGGGAGGTTGAGGTGGCGATGAACCTTGATCACACCACTGCACTCCAGCCTGGGCAATGAGACCCTGTCTCAAAAAATAAAAATAAAAAAGAAGTCTGTTGTCTCCAAGGGGACAATACAATCTTACAATTTATCCCTTTTTAAAGATAGATAATAATAATAATAACCAACTTTTATTTGCATTACATTCATTTTCCTTTTACATCTTAACACCTTTAAGGAAAGTACTATTAATGTCACCATTTTATGGATGAGAAAATGAAGGTTCACTGGGCTGAAGCAATTTCCACAAGGTTAAACTCCAGGGAAATGGAAGCACTGAGACTCACATGCAGACCTGGTTGACTCCAGGGTTTGGAGAACTATCTCTGAGGCAGTATCAAATTCAATCAGGCAAGTGGAGGTGCTTGTCCTTATAACTGGGAATCTTCCTACTTCTAACCCATGGTGACATCCCAGGATAGCTCCAGCTGTCCGTCCAAGTCATGTCTGCCTTGATTCCTGCCTGTCCACCTTGAACCAGACTTTGATTAAAGCGTTCTTCCATTTGTTTAATGTAGCCAGCCACAGTTGTGTCTGCTGGGTCTAGTCAGACAAGTGATCACTGGGCCTTCTGGCTGTGTTTATATATCTGTGTGGACCCCTGGAACCACCCATAGCCAGTCTTCCTTTTCCACAATTATTCACCCATATTTATATGATGGGGATACTCTAGGGTTCTTCTATGGGGAAATAACAATAGCATGTATTTATTGACCATGGCTTTTATTTAGCAGGCACTGGGCTAACAGTTCTGTATGCATTATTTCATTCGATCCTCAGTGAAGGAGATGCAATATCATCCCCACCTTATGGATAAAGAAACCGAGGCACTGAGAGCTTAAATAACTTGTCCAAGATCACACAGCCAATCCCTGGCAAGTCAAACCCAGGTTTCCTGCTCCAAAGCCTGTGTTGATAATCATCACTAAGATGGCGTTGTCTCTTTACCCTTCCCTGAAGGGGAAAAAAGGAAAAAAAGAAAAAAAAAGCCCTGTTGAGTAGATGCCCAGGTATCTGAAATAATAAATATTCACTAATGTTATCTTTGCCAAACTTGTCTGATGATAAGAGTCACCTGGCTTGAAAGTTGAAGAAGTACAGATTTTCAGGTTACCCCTTTGTAAATTCTGATTCTTTAGATGGGGCCTAGAAATCTGATTTTTTTTTTTTTTTTTTTTTTTTTTTTTGAGATGGAGTCTCGCTCTGTCGCCCAGGCTGGAGTGCAGTGGCGCAATCTCGGCTCACTGCAAGCTCCACCTCCCAGGTTCACGCCATTCTCCTGCCTCAGCCTCTCCGAGTAGCTGGGACTGCAGGCGCCCGCCACCACGCCTGGCTAATTTTTTTTGTATTTTTAGTAGAGACGGGTTTCACCGTGGTCTCGATCTCCTGACCTCGTGATCTGCCCGCCTCGGCCTCCCAAAGTGCTGGGATTACAAGCGTGAGCCACCGCGCCCGGCCCTGATTTTTTTTAAAGAGAGACAGGGTGTCAGTCTGTTACCCAGACTAGAGTGCAGTGGTGCAATCATACCTTACTGCAGCCTTAAACCCCTAGGCTCAAGCAGTCCTCCTACCTCAGCCTCCCTAGTAGCTGGGACCACAGGTATGTGCCATTATGCCTTGTCAATTTTTTAATTTTTGTAGAAATGAGGTCTGTCTATGTCATCCAGGCTGGTCTTGAACTCCTGGCCTCAAGTGAAGGAATCTGATAGGAGGGAATCGGAAGGAAACTTAATAGGTGACTCAGAGGATTCTCATCACCCCAAACAAGTTTGGGGAAAATGTCAGCCAATACATCATATATCTAGGGAGTGTTGTTTTATTTTTTTCACCCAACTAAACTACAAACTATCTATCTACTGGGGCTTCTACGTCAACCCCATCCTTTGAGATGGGGGCCGAAGGAGAACACAGAGGTGGGGATGGCCCGGGACTACAAGGCAGGTCTTTGGGCAGCATTCCCCAGACAGGGATGCATCAAGGAAAAGGATGTATACCTGAGATCCTTGTGCCAACCAAGCCACCCCGAGGCGACTTTTCTAGAGAATCTGTTCTCAGAAAGTTAATTGCTTCAGCACTTTTGTACTTGTTCTTTTTTTAGATTCCTAGTGATAGTTTTATTTTTTAAATGCCAAACAAATGGCTAAATGGAGGGACTTTTCCATATAGACTAAAAGAGCTTAGAGGCCACGTGCGGTGGCTCAACTGTAATCCTAGCACTTTGGGAGGCCAAGGCAGGTGGATTGCCTGAGCTCAGGAGTTCAAGACTGCCCGGGCAACATGGTGAAACCCTGTCTCTACTAAAATTAAAAAAAAAAAAAAAAATCAGCTGGGCATGGTGGTATGCGTCTGTGGTCCCAGCTACTCAGGAGGCTGAGGCACAAGAATTGCTTGAACCCGGGAGGCAGAGGTTGCAGTGAGCCAAGAGCATGCCACTGCATTCTAGCCTGGGTGACATAGTGAGACTCTGTCTCCAAAAAAAAAAAGAGCTTGGAGACCCAGAGGAACCCTCAAAGTCATGGCAGTGAATAAAAAATTGGCTCCCCAAGACCTCGGGAAAACGAAGGGAAATTAAGTAGCGGTTAGAACAAAGAGGAGTTGAGAATAGCTGTACCTACTAGTACCTGTCTATCTGTGATGTTTCCTCTCAGTTCCTGTACTGGCCCTCCTCTGAGCTTCTCAAGATCAGTTTTTGGTTTTGTTTTTATTTCTAAGGTCTTCTGGTTCTACCTGCATAGAATTGGGTTTCCAGAGCATTATGCTTTGCAAGGAGAGTAGACCCAGCAGCTTGTGTGATGACCACAACATTGCATCTTCAGTCAAAGAGGAAGCGACAGTGACACTGTCCCCATGCAGACTTTGCTCCACAGTGCAGCAGTGTCCTGAAGATTCATTCAGTCTGTATCATAGCAGTCAGCTTGTTCTGTTTGTAAAGGGAATTCTACCCTAAGTTCTCAAAAGGATTAAGCTCAACTCAAACTGTTCATTTCATCCAATCAACCAGAAAGGACCTTCAGACACCTAAGGACATGCCTCATACTGTGCTAGGCACTGAGGGTACACAGGAGAACAGGGCAAGATTCCTGCCCTGAAGACACCTGAAATCTGTTAGGAAGACAAAATGAACTTACATGAAACAATGAAAAAGCCTTTAAACAGGATGGCAACTATAAAGAAAAAAATAAACAGAAAACAACAAGTGTTGGTGATGATGTGGAGAGAGTGGAATCCTTGCGCACTGTTGGTGGGATTGGAAAATTGTGCAGCTGCTATACGCAGTTCCTCAAAAAATTAGAACTACCAGATGATCCAGCAACTCCACTTCTAGATATAGAAGTAAAAGCAGGGTCTTGATGAGAGATTTGCATACCTTTGTTCATAGCACTGTTCACAATAGCCAAGAGGGGGAAGCAACCCAAATGTCCATGCAGATAAATGGATAAACAAAATGCAGCATATCTACACAGGGAATATTAGTCAGTCTTAAAAAGGAAGGAAATCCTATCACATGCTAAAACTTCAATAAACCCTGAAGACAGCATGGTAAGTGAAATAAGCCGGTCACAAAAAGGCAAATACTGTATAATTCCACTTAAATCTACTTATATTTTATATAGTAGTCAAATGCACACAAACAGAAAGTAGAATAGTGGTTGCCAGAGGCTGAGGAAGGGGGAAATGATGAGTTATTGTTCAATGGGTGGGTATACAGCTTCAGTTTTACAAAATGTAAAAGTTCTGGACCGGACGCGGTGGCTCATGCCTGTAATCCCAGCACTTTGGGAGGCAGAATGAGACTCCCTCTTAAAAAAAAAAGTTCTGGAGATTGGTTGCACAACAAGCGAAATGTACGAAACACTACTGAACTGCACACATAAAAAATTGTAAAGATAGTAAATATTATGTTATGTAATTTTTACCAAGATTTTTGTACAAGTTGTTAATCATTAAGCAGCCTATCAGCCACAAACGCAGCAGAAGTTTAGCGACTGGAGACACTAAAGTTAGAGATTTCCTGGACTAATCTTTTTTTTTGTGGGGGAGGGGAACAGGGTCTCACACTGTCACCCAGGTTGGTGTGCAATGGTGCGATCTTGGCTCATTGCAACCTCTGCCTCCCAGGATCAAGCAATTCTCCTGCTTAGCCTCTTGAGTAGCTGGGACTATAGGCACCTGCCACCATACCTGGCTAGTTTTTGTATTTTTGGTAGAGATCAAGGGGTTTCACCATGTTGCCCAGGCTTGTCTTGAACTCCTGAGCTCAAGCAATCTGCCCACCTTGGCCTCTCAAATTGCTGGGATTACAGGCATGAGCCACCGTGCCTGGCTTCCTGAACAAATCTTTTTTTTTTTTTTTTTTTTTGAGACACAGTCTTGCTCTGTCGCCCAGGCTGGAGTGCAGTAGCATGATCTCAGCTCACTGCAACCTCCGCCTCCCAGGCTCAAGCATTTCTCCTGCCTCAGCCTCCCGAGTAGCTGGAATTACAGAATTACAGGCTTACACCACCACATCCAGCCAATTTTTGTATTTTTAGTAGAGACAGGGGTTTCACCATGTTGGCCAGGCTGGTCTCAAACTCCTGACCTCGAGTAATCCACCCACCTCAGCCTCCCAAAGTGCTGGGATTACAGGTGTGAGCCACTGCGCTCACCCATGAACAAATCTTAAAAGATGGATGAGGTTGGGAATGGCACAGGGCAGGAAACAAGAATTCCAGGTAAGACCCCTGGAAAGAGACAGGAGCTAGGAATAAACATTTTTACATGTTGTGGAGAATAAACCTGTATGTATTTAAGTCTGTGTGTGTGTGTGTGTGTGTGTGTGTGTGTGTGTGTGTAGATGTATGCACAAGCAGTGAGAAGTCTGGCTTGATTAGGGAAGGTTTACATTGCATGAGAGCTAAGTACAAATAGAGTGAGGTCAGATTATAAAAGGTCTTATTGCAGCTAGAAGTGTGTACTTGATTCCATAGACTCCAGAAAGTTACTGCAGGTTCTTGAGCAAGGGTGTGCTTAAGTTTAGTAAAACTGAAAATCCCCATCAATCTCAGCTGAAATATAGGAAGCAAAAGACAGTGATTTGAAATTTGTCTGTGCTTGGGCTGTGGGGGGCATGAACCCCGGAAGCTTGGTGCAGTAATGGAATTGGGAATTGAAATGAGAGGACTCCGAGAGAGGAAGTGAGAGTGCAAGGGAAGGCATGAGGACTTGTACAGCTGTCATCTTTCCTATCTTCAGGGGCTTTTGATTTTCCAAACTTGGAAAGTCATGTGCTTTGCTTTAGAAAGAGTCTTCGAGGCCAGGCACGGTGGCTCACACCTATAATGCCAGCACTGTGGGAGGCCAAGGCGGGCAGATCACCTGAGGTCAGGAGCTCGAGACCAGCCTGACCAACATGGTGAAACCCTGTCTCTACTAAAAATACAAAAAATTAGCCGGCCATGGTGGCAGGTGGCTGTATTCCCAGCTACTTGGGAGGCTGAGACATGAGAATCACTTGAAACGGGGAGGCAGAGGTTGCAGTGAGCTGAGATGGTGCCACAGCACTTCAGCCTGGGAAACAGAGCAAGATTCTGTCTAAAAAAAAAAAAAAAAACAAAGGAAGAGTCTTAGAAAGTTCCTTTAAAGGGCTGTACTATGAAATCCATATTTGAAGGCCAGTAGTCTCCTGGATTGGAGTGGGAAGAACCGGGGGTAGAAAGCCCCACTGCCCAATACCAGTAGCACCTGTTGAGTCCAAAGGCCATATCTGCGAGAATGAGCTGAAGCTTCCTCTTGAAGAAAGGAGTGACTGCCATGGTGAAGGCTGTGGTTTCAGAGTCAGAGGATAGAGCTCCTTTCCTGGCTTGGTGGCTGACTCCATCCATGAACCTGGCTGAGTCACTTCCCTCCATATGCCTGTTTTCCCTTCTGTGGAATGCAGCAGAACGTCTTTTCCACCTGCTTTCACAGAAGACAGAATCAGCTAAAAGAAAAAGAAATTTTCATCAGGTACTTGTAAGCAAAGGGGTGAGGCCTGGGCTGAAGCAAAGCCTGGGACATCTGTAGCCCATGGGGGCCAGGTTTGACGTGGCCTGCTCTTGACATCAGAAGGCCATGGAGAGGATGTAACTATTAAACAACATAAACAAATGTTACCCCAGAGAGCCTGGGTTCTGGGAATATGAACAGGGACTCCTGACCAAAATTCCAGGTCTCCAAGTTCCCCTTGAGGAGTCATGAGGATTAGACAGGGTGAATCACCACACCCAGTGTCTGTCTTGGAGACCTAAACCCAGATATGAGCTTCAGCAAAGGAAGGGGCTGATTCAAATAGCATGGGGGTTGTAGCCAGAGCAATATGAGATGTCCCCCTGGGTCCTGATGGGACCAAGAAACAGTTTTGCCCAAGACTTTGGATGCTGTTCTAGTTCTGAGGTCAGTGGCAGGTCAAAGCCATAGCTGGCCTCCATGGAGTCAGCACAGTTGCCTCTGGTCTGGAAGACTATGTGGAAAAAGAAGTTCAGAAGATTGTGGGCTCAGAAATGGAGTTAGTATTCTCCCTAGAGCCTGTATTATTTCTCAGTCCAACCCTACATAAGTGAAAGGCAGAGAGATAGCCAGCTCTTCAGAGCTTGGAAGAAACCAGAGGGTGCAGGAGAAAGAACCATGTTGGCTGCTCAGCTGCAAGGGTGGTTTTGCCACCACAGGGAAACGCCAGTTCTCAGAGCTGGGAGAGGTGGGGTCTCAGGGGGAAAAGCAGACCCTGGAACCTGAAACACTCAGACATCTGGAGTATTGTGTTCAAAAATGATCTCACATATGACCTCACACCCATTAGGATGGCTATTATCAGAAGAAAAAAGAAAAGAAAAAGTGTTGGTCAGGCTTAGTGGATCACACCTGTAATCCCAGTACTTTATTTTATTCTTGAGACGGAGTCTCGCTCTGTCTCCCAGGCTGGAGTGCAGTGGCACAGTCTCAGCTAATCAGAACCTCCACCTCCCAGGTTCAATTGATTCTCATGCCTCAGCCTCCCAAGTAGCTGGGAGTACAGGTGTGTGCCACCGTGCCTGGCCTCAATCCCAGTACTTGAGGAGGCCAAGGTGGGAGGATCACCTGAGCCTAGGAGTTTGAAGCTGCAGTGAACTATGATCATGCCACTGCACTCCAGCTTGGGTGACAGAGTGAGACACCGTCTCAAAAAAAAAAAAAAAAGGGCACTGGTGAGAATATGGAGACATTGGAACACTTGTGCATTGCTGGTGGGAATGTAAAATGATGCAGCCACTATTGAAAACATTTTGGTAGTTCCTTAAAAAGTTAAACATAGAATTACCATATGATCAAGCAATTCTGCTCCTAGGTATCTTCCCAAAATAATTGAAAGCAGGAACTCAAACAGATATTTTTATACCCATGTTCACAGCAGCATTATTCACAACAGCCAAAAGGTAGAAGCAACCCAAGTGTCCATCGATGCATGAACGGATAAACAAAGCTTGGCATATACATACATGAAATATTATTTAGTCTTAAAAAGGAAGGAAATTCTGGGCTGGGCACAGTGGCTCATGCCTGTAATCCCAGCACTTTGGGAAGCCAAGGCAGGGGGATCACTTGAGGTCAGGAGTTCAAGACCAGCCTGGCCAACATGGTAAAACCCCGTCTCTACTAAAAATACAAAAATTAGCTGGCCACGGTGGTACACACCTGTAATCCCAGCTACTCAGGAGGCTGAGGCAGGAGAACCGCTTGAACCTGGGAGGCAGAGGTTGCAGTGAGCCAAGATCACGCCACGGCACTTCAGTCTGGGTGACAGAGCAAGACTCTCTCTCAGAAAAAACAAAACAAAACAAAACAAAACAAACAAAAAAACCCAGGAAATTCTGATACGTGCTGATACCTGCTACAACATGGATGACCCCTGAAAACATTACGCTAAGTGCAATAAGCCAGACACAGAAGGCCACATATTGTATAATTCCACTTACATGAGGTACTTAACATAGGCAAATTTATAGAGACAGAAAATAGAATGGTGGTTAGAGGGGGTGAGGATGAAGGGGAATGGAAGTTATTATTTACAGGTGGAGGTTCTGTTTGGGATAATGAAAAAGTTCTGGAAATGTATATCAGTGATTTTTACACAACAATGTGAATGTATTTAATGTCACTGAACTATACATTTTAAAATAGTTAAAAGGGTAAATTTTGGCTAGGTGTGGTGGCTTACACATGTAATCCCAGCACTTTGGGAGGCTGAGGTGGGAGGATTGCTTGAGGCCATGAGTTCAAAACCAGCCTGGGCAACATAGTGAGCAAAACCCTGTCTTTACAAAAAATTTAAAAAATTAGACAGATGTGGAGGTTTGTTTGATCCCAGGAGTTTTCTTTGTTTGTTTGTTTGGTTGGTTGGTTGGTTTTTGTTTTGTTTTGTTTTTGAGACAGAGTCTCATCCTGTAGCCCAAGCTGGACTGCAGTGGCACGATCTCGTCTCACTGCAAACTCCACCTCCTGGGCTCAAGCGATTCTTGTGCCTCAGCCTCCCGAGTAGCTGGGACTACAGACGCATGCCACCATGCCTGGCTAATTTTTTGTATTTTAGTAGAGAAATACATGTTTCACCATGTTGCTCAGGGTGGTCTCGAACTCCTGTGCCCAGGCGATCCACCCACCTTGGCCTCCCAAAGTGCTGGGATTACAGGTGTGAGCCAATGCACCCAGCCAAGCCCAGGAGTTTGAGGCTTGATTGCGCCACTGCACTCCAGCCTAGGCAACAGAGTGGGACTCTGTCTAAAAAATAATAATAATAATAAATAAAAATAAATAAAAAGTAGGGCAGGATGGGTGGCAGGCACGGTGGCTTACTCCTGTAATCCCAGCACTTTGGGAGGCCCAGGTAGGTGGGTTGTTTGAGCCCAGGAGTTCGAGACCAGCCTAGGCAACATAGTGAAACTCCATTTCTACAAAAAATTAGCCAGGCATGGTGGCACATGCCTGTGGTCCCAGCTACCCAGGAGACGGAAGTGGGAGGATCACTTGACCACCGGAGGTTGAGGCTTCAGTGAGCCATGATCATGCCATTGCGCTCCAGCCTGGGTGACAGAGTGAGAATCTGTCTCAAAAAAAAGTAAATTTTATGTTATGTATAATTTACCACAATAAAATAAATAATAATTTTTAAAATGGTAAATTTTGGCTGGGTACAATGGCTCATGCCTGTAATCCCAGCACTTTGGGAGGCCGAGGTGGGTAGATCACCTAAGGTCAGGAGTTCAAGACTAGCCTGGCCAACATGGTGAAACCCCTGTCTCTACTAAAAATACAAAAATTAGCCAAGCATCATGGTGGATGCCTGTAATTCCAGCTACTTGGGAGGTTGAGGCAAGAGAATTGCTTGAACCTGGGAGGCGGAGGTTGCAGTGAGTCAAGATGGTGCCACTGTGCTCCAGCCTGGGCAACAGTGCCTGAGACTTCATCTCAAAAAATAAAAATAAAATAAAATAAATAAAATGGTAAATTTTATGTTGCATATATTTTGCTACAAAAAAAGTTACCCAAAACAAAAGGATCTCACAACAGAAGGATCTAGCAGACTCTGAGACTGAGACTCAGAGACATGAGAAGACAGCAGCAACGACATTCAGTGATGTGAACTGAGATGGGGGTGGGGACTGGGATGGAGATAAAGAACCTGCTGGCAAGGGACAAGGATCAAGTATGAGTGTCAGAGATGAAAGAGAAGTTGACCCGGCTGGGCACGATGGCTCACACCTGTAATCCCAGCACTTTGGGAGGCTGAGGCGGGCGGATCACGAGGTCAGGAGATCGAGACTATCCTGGCTAACACAGTGAAACCCTGTCTCCACAAAAAATGCAAAAAAATTAGCCGGGTGTGGTGGTAGGCGCCTGTAGTCCCAGCTACTTGGGAGGCTGAGCCAGGAGAATGGCGTGAACCCGGGAGGTGGAGCTTGCAGTGAGCCGAGATTGCACCACTGCATTCCAGTCTGGGGAACAGAACAAGACTTCGTCTCAAAAAAAAAAAAAAGAAAGAGAAGTTGACTCAAATGGGGTTCTGCTGGGGATAGGGTTGACAATTTTCACCTTTTTTCATAATTGCATTCTCTCTCTCTCCTGCCCCCTCCACACAGGGTGGCCATGTGTATGCACCTCGTTTTAATTATTTTTTCTTTAACGATTTGAAAGCAAGACATTGAGACACTTCACCCCAAACACTTCAGCTTATATCTGTTAAGAACAAAAATTTTCTCATAAATAACCACAATAATATCACATCTAATACAATTTAACATTGAGTATGGAGAAAGAAATGGGGACTGGCAGGTCTAATTTTAAAAATGAACTTTGAGTCTGAGTCTTTTTTTCTTTGGCAGGCACATGGATTTCTGTGTTTATCGCCCACAGGACTTGCGGTAGGATGCTTCTGAGACCTTCATCCACTGGCCACTGGTCAGCCCGCAGTTGCCCTCTGAGGCTTCCTGTCTCCTTTTAGAGCTGACAGACACCACAGTGAGTCAGTTCTGCCAAGGCTTGAGTCATTTCTAACCCAGTTTTGGTTATCAAACACAATACCCTGGAATTTGGCACTACAGCTCAAAAGGTATGGCGGGCCCATGATTAGAAGACCGGGCTCCAGCTGCTTTCTTTTGCCCATCCCATTTCTTTATAAAGATTGGAGTGAACTGCAATTAACGTCAGAGAGACTTGGGTTGAAGCTCTGGCTCAAACTCTTGTTAGCTGTGCTACCTTAAGCACATAAGCCATTAACCTCCATAAGCCATGGTTTCCTCTGTGAGATGGGGCTCCCAAGCTCCATAGCATTGCTGTGGGGATAAGATAGCTAGTGCATGAAGAGCTTCTTGGCACTCTGCTTGTCATGAAGGAATTCCCCGGTAAGCTAAAGTTATTGTTATCACCACTACTATTAGGATCCTGAGATCCTTGGTTTTGCCCACTCTATTACCTGTGCTGGTTTTGAACTCATGGCTTCACAAGGGCAACGGAGACCTATATGGGGAGCTTCAGCCACCCAGGCTCCTCTAGTGCTGGATTTAAAGCTAGAAGACCTGAATTTGATCTAGGTTCCCCCATTTACTAGCTGTGCGGCCTTGGGCATTTTTCACGACTCTCAGTTTTCTCATGTGTAAAATAGGATGATTATGTAAAGTTGTAAATGTCAAATGAAATAATGTTGCGAAAGCTTTATAAATAGCCAAAAATAATAGTAAAAAAAGGCATAGATGCACAGATGTACAAGGTACTCAGGATCAGAAGCAAAGACATACCTGAGCCAAGGTTAGGGTCAAGATGGGAATCAAAGCCAGGCATGGTGGCACATCTGTAGTCCCAGCTATTCAGGAGGCTGAGGCAGGAGGATCACTTGAGGACAGGAGTTTGAGACTGGCCTGGGCAACATAGCAAGATCCAGTCTCCAAAATTTTTTTTTAAATATGTATGTATGGGAATCAAGGTTCAGATTGCTGGGATTGGCACCAGGGCTGTAAAAGTAATTGTGATCAAGATCAGAGTTGGCACTGGGGTCAAACAAAGCTTTGGGCGAGGACAGGGAAAATATAAGGAGCAAGGCCACAGCAGGGGGTTGGGTGGGGTTTTTGGGTCAGGATAGGAATCCAAGCTGGGAGGTGCACACTGTCTGAGCCCTGAGGGGGTACAGTAGTGCTGTGCAGTGACTCAGAGGCGGCTACACTGCCTTGGTTAAGGCTCTAATCCGATGATCTTAGTTTGGGGGAAAGTAGAGCGTGGGATTTAAAAAATCCTTAGAGATCTGCAAAAGTACAGGCCTTTGGTAAGTCAGTTCCATTGGAGTAGTGCAACCATCTCATTTCCTTCATCCTCCTTCCCCACCCCCAGTAGTTAAGTCGGATCAAGTATTAGCCTATCTCCAGGGACATCCTGCACTGTGCTGGTCCTCATGGCTCTAACCACCCCTCTTCCATCCATCATCCATCATCCACCTAGCATCATTTATCCATCAACCCAAGATGTACTGAGTACTTACTATGTGTCCAGCACTGTGCTAGACTCCGGGGATCCAGCAATGATAAAGGCAAGCCCATAACCTGTCCTCGTGGAGCTTCAATCCAGAGGGGAGCCAGATAATACAATGGATTTCCACCTTCTGCATTTATGGGAATAGTGGCAGATTCTAAAATTAGTCTGGGAGATAAAGATTGCCAACTTATTCCTGAAAATCCCTTAAATTACCAGGACCTAGGCATTCAGAAGCACAAAAGCCGAGAAATAACATCTATTTCTCTTTGTACTTTAGTTGTGACCCTGGGGCAGTGGCTGTCAAGATCTGGCTTTAATGGTGGCATGTGACTCTAAATAAAGGAATTTCTTTGTTTCGGGCTTTTTCAGCTGAGTGTGTGGTCGGGTTTGAGTAAGTGAACTGCATTCATGACGGAACCACAGTGTAAATACAAATTAAACCAATATGTAAGTAATGATTGTGAATATGCTAAGAAGGAATACAATGGCCTGTGCGAATGTACAGCAGAGGGATTTAACCTGGTGAGGGGTGGAGGAGTGGATGAAGTAGAAGATCCCACTGAGGAGGTGACATTGACACTGAATCCTGAAGAATGGCCATGAGGGAGCCTGTCGTAAGGAGGAAAAGAACTTCCCAGGCAGATAAGTTGACATGAGGCAGAAAGGAACTCAGAGCATCGTAGGAACTGAAAGCCAGTCAGGTACAAGACGTCAAAGAGATAACAAAGGGCCTCCCCTCATCAGTCCTCAAAGTGAGGCTCTATTTCACATGCTCTGACACAGTGCACTTAACTGCATAGAGAAGGCAGTCTGAGATTCAGGGTGTTAAATAATTCAGTTGCAGGGCTAGAGAAACAGAAATAATCAGTCAACATTTTTTCTTTTTTTCTTTTTTTTTGGAGACAGGGTCTCACTGTGTCACCCAGGCTACAGTGTAATCTCAGCTCACTGCAGCCTCGACCTCCCAGGCGGGTGATCCTCCCACCTCAGCCTCCTGAGTAGCTGGGACTACAGGAACGCACCACCATGACTGGCTAGTTTTGTATTTTTTCTTCTTTTTGAAGAGATGCTTTCACCACATTGCGCAGGCTGGTCTTGAACTTCTGGACTCAAGCAATCCTCCGAATTAGCCTCCCAAAGTGCTGGGATTACAGGCATGAGCCACTGTGCCCAGTAAGTCAACATATTTTGGAATCACTGGGCTAGCTGTATCATGTAATGCATAGAAGAATAGGAAACAAACTATTGGAAACAGAGACAGTGGGATTCAGAGCTGTAGCGGAGTAGACTACACACAGACATAAACCAGGGGTCGTGAACGTGAGCACCCACGAAGCTGTACAGGTAATATAAAGAGGAAAGCAGGCTGAGTGCAGTTCTTGACTTTCCTAAAGGAGCAACTGCTGCTCAGCTCTCACTGATTATTGCCACATGGGAATTGAAGACCAGTTTTGCTAGATCTTCTGTATTGTAGCAGATCCTGTCAGTGCCAGCTTCCTCTGGCCTCTGGAGCCCACTCTTCCCTCCTGGACAGTAGGCTGGAAGTCTCCCAGGAGTTACCACTGCCATTACCCTTCCTCCCCTACCCCACGTCAGCGCCCAACCAGTGACTGATGAGTTTGGTGTATAAATACCCTAATGCCCTTGCCTCTCAGGTGAGAAAACTCTGAGATACATGTTGGACACTTTTCCCAGAGTTCTCCAGGAAAATTAAGCTCCAGCTGCCCATATAGTCCTTCCTTGAAACCTCACCCTTATTGACTGTCTCAATCCCTTTCTGTAATTTTTTTTTTTTCTTGAGACGGAGTCTTGCTCTGTCATCCAGACTGGAGTGCAGTGGCGTGATCTCAGGTCACTGCCACCTCCGTCTCCCGGATTCGAGCAATTCTCCTGTCTCAGCCTCCGAAGTAGCTGGGATTACAGGTGCCCGCCACCATGCCTGGCTAATTTTTGTATTTTTTGTAGAGACAGTGTTTTGCCATGTTGGCCGGGCTGCTGTCAAACTCCTGACCTCAAATGATCTGCCCACCTTGGTCTCCCAAAGTGCTGGGATTACAGGAGTGAGCCACTGCACTTGGCCTTTTTTTTTTTTTTTTTTTTGAGGCACATTCTCACTCTGTTGCCCAGGCTGGAGTGCAGTGGTGCAATCACAGCTCCCAGGCTCAAGCAGTTCTCCTACCTCAGCCTCCCAAGTAGCTGGAACTACAAGCATGCGCTACCTCGCCCAGCTAATTTTTAAATGTTTTTGTAGAGACAGGGTCTCACTATGTTGCCCAGCTGGTCTCAAACTTCTGGGCTCAAGTGAGCCTCCTGCCTTGGCCTCTTAAAGTGCTGGGATTACAGGCATGAACCTCTGCACCCAGCTCCCGCTTCCTTTCTCTGTCTCACTTCCTCACTCCCCTACTGCAGTTTCCTGGAATTAACTCCCAAATAAACTACTTAGTACTGAAGCCTTGTAGCAGGGTCTGCTTCTGAGAAAAACCAAACTGAGGACGCCAAATGTTAAGATATTTGAAATGTGGGTTTGTTTTGTTTTGATTTGGGTTTTGTTAGAGACAGGGTCTCATTCTGTCACGAAGGCTGGAGTGTAGTGGCAGAATCACAGCTCACTACAGCCTCGACCTCCTGGCTCAAGGGATGCTCCTCCCAAGTAGCTACAATTATAGGCACGTACTACTGCACTTGGCTAATTTTGTTTTTTTGGTAGAGGTGGGGTCTTGCTATGTTGCCCAGGCTGGTCTTGAACTCCTCACCTCAAGCAATATTTCTGCCTCAGCCTCCCAAAGTGCTGGAAGTACAGGTGTGAGCCACGATGCCCAGCTGAAACCTGGATTTTTTAATGTTAAATTTTCCCAATTAAAATAGTACATGTTAACAAAATCAGGTCTGGGGGCTACATTTGACCAACAGACCATCAGTTTGGGATTCTGACATAAGCTAAGACTTCATCTGTCTTTCTTATAGTAACCACCCAGCAAAGGAATACACGTACTAAAGAAGGTGTTTTAGAAAAAGCTGGAGGAGGCCGGGTGCGGTGGCTCACTCCAGTAATCCCAGCAATTTGGGAGCCTGAGGTGGGTGGATCATCTGAGGTCAGGAGTTCAAGATCAGCCTGGCCAACATGGTGAAGCCCCGCTTTTACTAAAAAATACAAATATTAGCTGGGTGTGGTGGTGGGCGCCTGTAGTCCTAGCTACTCAAGAGGCTGAGGCATGAGAATCGCTTGAGCCTGGGAGAAGGAGATTGCAGTGAGCCAAGATCAGGCCACTGCACTCCAGCCTGGGCAACAGAGTGAGACTCTGTCTCAAAAAAAAAAAAAGAAAGAAAGAAAGAGCTGGATGAGGCCAGGCGTGGTGGCTCGCACCTGTAATCCCAGCACTTTGGGAGGACAACGCAGGAGGATCATTTGAGGTCAGGAGTTCAAGACCAGCCTGGCCAACATGGTGAATCCCTGTCTCTACTAAAAATACAAAAAATTAGCCAGGCATGGTGGTGCGTGCCTGTAATCCCAGCTCCTCAGAAGGCTGAGGACAATCACAAGAATCGCTTGGGCCTGGGAAGCGGAGGTTGCTGTGAGCCAAGATCACGCCACTGCATTCCAGTCGGGGCGACAGAATGAGATGATGAGACAAAGAAAAGGGAAGGGAAGGGGAGGGGAGGGGAGGGGAGGGGAGTGAAGGGAAGGGAAGGGAAGGGAAGGGAAGGGAAAGAAAAAGAGAGAGAAAGAAAGAAAGAAGGAAAGAAAAGAAAAGAAAGAAACGAAAAGAAAAGAAAAGAGCTGGATGAGAAAGTTCTAAAGGTAGAGACTCGTGCCACATGCAAATGGTGACTTAACATCGGGTCAATTAGAGAAGGGCTCAGCAATGAGGAGCGTTCTGCTAGAACGGCATTTCTTGCCCGTGACTCCCTGCTGCAAGCTTCCTCATTTGAATCAGGCCTTGGCAGCCACCACTCCGACTAGGGTAAGTCATATGAAGGCCCCATGGGAAATCCCAGAGCCTAGCTAGGCCCAGTGGCCCACAGGCAGGCACTCCAGCAGCTGCTCACTAAACTGGTTCTGTAGCTACAATGACAAGTCAGGGCCTGCTGGCCACACGGTCCTCAGAATCAGGCTTTTCCGGTACCCAGTCCACAACCTTCCCTGGGGCCACAGTTGCAGCTGCTGTTCCCTGTGATATTAGCTCAGCTCACCTGGCCTCTTGGCATGAGGGAAGTTCCCAAGAGTGCAGGGGTGAGGACCTGGTCGAGGGAGCAGTAAGCCCCCTCCTCTGGCACTTCTAGCCAAGCCAGCTTTCTAGGTAGTCATCCAATTCAGCCACACAAAGTGCTGACAGGAGGAACTGTCATCCTGGGGCTGCATAAAGGAAGACAGGCCAGACCCTGGAGGGCAGAGGGCTGCACCTGGCTGGGATGCCCAGACAGGCCCATGGGTGACAGACAGCACCTTACGCCCCAAGCCCAGTTTCTAGCAGTGTTTGCAGAGCCTGTGCTATTTTAGGTTTCTTTGTCATCACTGCAGGCAAACTGGACTGGAGGAGTCTGATTAGAAGAGAAAGAACCAGTTTAACAGAGCTAGGGTGATGGGGGTTGCTTCCCGGAGCTGGCACAATAGCACCAGGCAGAAGAGCGGGTATCAATGCTTCCGAGGCTCAAGACTGGGTTAAGATTATGGCACTGGGTTTCAGAGCAACTTGTCAGAATAAAGGAGGCAAAGAGGAGGACTTTGAGCTTCAGGAGCCAGAGGCTGTAATTTCTGTCTCAGGAATAATGATGACAACAATAATACCCTTATTATAAATGTGCTTTATAATATACAAGTTACCTTCATAGACGTTATCTCATTTGATCCTTACTGCAGCCCTATGAGGCAGGCAGATATTCTTCATCCCACCTTAAATATAAGGAATCTAAATCTCACCCAAGTAAGTGACTTGCCCAAGGTCACAGTATAAGAAAGCGGCAATGGCAGGGCCTGCATCAATGTAGAAGGGGGTTTGGGGAACCTAGACCTGCATAGCTAGAGGTCTTTGCAGGAAGAAAGGAACTCAGAGAATGAATGGGGAGCCCTGGCCTTCTGCTGATGGCCCCGGGAAATATAGGGCTTCATGGCTCTGTGGCCTGAGAAGTGACCCCATACATAGCCTGCTGGTGGTCTGGGCATGCAGGGCCATCACAGTGGGCTCCCAGGCAGCTTCATCTCCTCTCTTGGCTGGCGAGTGGGAAGGGTTTTTCTGTTCCCCTAATGCCGCCCCCTGAGTCAGCTCTCTGGCATTGCCCTGGCATGTCCTGGGCCCCACGCCCAGGCAGTGAGGAGGCGCTGGCAGATTGCCCGGGGAATGCTGCTGTCTTAACTTAAGCCAAATCCTAATTACGACCCCCTTCCCAGAGGCAACCCAATAATAGCTGCACTGGGGGCTGTAACCTGTAGTCACAGGGTGAGTCTCCCCTGCCCCTTGGGCTTTCTGGCACAGGTGTCACTGGGCACCCACCTTCACCTGACGGCTGCAGCCCTGGAGGGAATGCAGGGAACAAATCCATTTTATAGACTTTGGCTGAGCCAGGCTCCCATCCCAGGGCCCTGCTTGGGTTTCTGGTCACATCCAAATAGTTACGGAGGGAGTTGCTTTTGGACAGAATGGAGGAAAACAGAGCCAAGACTCCAGCCTGAAGCCTCCTCAGCTGTTTCTGGGGCTCTGACTCAGAAGCTGCTTCTCAGGAATGTGGAGCACTGGGGCCTCTGAGACCCTTGTCCAGGCACAGTGGAATGAACAACTGGGTGGAGGGGATGTTTCACTCTTCTCTGTCTTTTCTGAAAACACCCACACACAGAAACCCGCCACTGGGCAGGCTGAGAGCTCCTCCAGGAAGGAAGCCTTCCTGGACCCCCTCAGACCCCAGGGATCTATCCCTAGAAATGGCCACGGGCAGCCACAACTTGCACTTACAAAAATGCGGCACTGCACGGGAGTCTGTCTCTATCCCTCTGTATCTTATCTCCCCAACTCTGTTGTGACTTCCTTGACCTCATGCTTCTGAGTGAAAAAGAGTGCCCTGAATATCACATTCATTTGACAAACATGTTGACTGACAGATAATCTGAGAAAAAGGATGAAATTAATAAACAAAAAGAGGCAAACAGAAATCAGTGAGAAAGTAAGCAGGCAGATCGCAACCCAAAGTCTGGGGAATCTGCTTCACTTCCGAAGCAAAGCTCCCAGGCCACCTGGAGAAGGGAGAGCAGGAAGGCTGTGTCGAGGGGGCCTGGTACTTCCTTGTCCCCAGCACCCGCTCCAGCCCCAGATGCCCTCAGATCTACCAGAAGACACTGGAGATCCTTCTACCTCCAGAAAGGAGGGGTTCTGCAGTGATTCTCCAAATGTGGATGATTTTCTTTTCTCTGCTTCTGGCCTTACTTCCTTGCCGTAAAGCAAGTAGGTGTCTCATGGGTTAATTCACAGTGAAATGAGACATAGAGAGAACTAACCCTGGAGGAGAAATCATGTCAGCAGTTTATCACACAATGCATTGATTTTAGATTTGTCTGTGTACCTCATTAGATCATAAGAGCTGGGAGAGTAGGAAGGAAGGTCTTGTTCACCAAGCTAGTCCCAGAGTATAGCACCCTGCCTAGTACACAGAAGGTGCTCAGTTGGGTGCCCCATATACATTTGTTGATTTGGCTCATTGAGGGGCACCTGGAACCTGCCAGAACACTCCTGTTATCTAGCTGGCATCAGCAACTTTTATTCTGGAGCTCATTCCATGTCTGAGATCTAGTGATCTACTGGAAGAAACCAAAGCTGGAGGCACCAATAATAGACTGCGGGGCCTTGGTTTCTAAGACAGACTTGGTGCTGGAAATGACTCCTGGGGTGGAGTGGGCTGAGTAATCTGGTAGCTCTCTGGCTCTCTAAAACTGGGTCTAAGGCGGCCTCTAGTGGACAAGCAGAATCACTGCCCGTTAGGGGTGGAGGCCCAGCTTCCTCACCTCTGTGGCCCGCACTGTCTCCAGGTTCTTCATCCTTGGGCCCAGAGTGGAAAGCATTCAAGATGGCACCACCAACAATATAAGCGGCCCATATCAGAACAACAAGATCCATCCAACGGACAGACCCATTAAAAAGCACTCTCTGTGTATAGCACACAGTGCCTGGCCACAAGATATGAGGAGAAGGAGATATAAGGAGGAGAAGACAAGGGCTCTGCTTTTAAGGAACCTATGATCTAAATGAGAAGTCAAAACCAACATTTTAAGAAAGCAAAGAGCAAGCCCATAATTAGGTGCCAACCATTTCAAGGGGTAAGTTCAGAGAATCAGCGCAATCTCTCTGTGCCTCAGTTTTCTCATCTGTAAAATGAGAATACCAAAACTTACCCTTTAGGGTTGTTATGATGATTAAAATGAGATAGTAGGGAGAAAATATGTCATTATTGTTGTTGTTGTTCAAGCAATCTATGTTCAACATTAGAAATTTATTATTTGTGGCTGGGCGCGGTGGCTCACGCCTGTAATCTCAGCACTTTGGGAGGCTGAGGTGGGGCGGATCACGAGGTCAGGAGATAGAGACCATGCTGGCTAACACAGTGAAACCCCATCTCTACTAAAAATATTAAAAAAATAGCTGGGCGTGGTGGTGGGCGCCTGCAGTCCCAGCTACTCAGGAGGCTGAGGCAGGAGAATGGCGTGAACCCGGGAGGCAGAGCTTGCAGTGAGTCGAGATCGCGCCACTGCACTCCAGCCTGGGCGACAGAGTGAGACTCCATCTCAGAAAAAAAAAAAAAAGAAATTTATTATTTGTGTTTGTTTTTGTTTTTGTTTTTGTTTTTTTTGTTGTTGTTTTTTTTTTGAGACGGAGTCTTGCTCTGTCCCCCAGGCTGGAGTGCAGTGGCACAATCTCGGCTCACTGCAAGCTCCGCCTCCCGTGTTCACGCCATTCTCTTGCCTCAGCCTCCCGAGTAGCTGGGACTACAGGCGCCTGCCACCACGCCCGGCTAATTTTTTGTATTTTTAGTAGAGACGGGGTTTCACCATGTTAGCCAGGATGGTCTCGATCTCCTGACCTCATGATCTGCCCACCTCAGCCTCCCAAAGTGCTGGGATTACAGGCTTGAGCCACCGTGCCCGGCCCTGTTGTTGTTTTTTGAGACGGAGTCTGGCTCTGTTACCAGGCTGGAGTGCAGTGTTGCAGTCTTGGTTCACTGCAACCTCCACCTCCTGGGTTCAAATGATTCTCCTGCCTCAGCCTCCTAAGTAGCTGGGATTACAGGCATGCGCTACCATGCCCTGCTAATTTTTGTATTTTTAGTAGAGACGAGGTTTCATCATGTTGGCCAGGATGGTCTCAATCTCTTGGCCTCGTGACCCTCCCACCTTGGCCTCCCAAAGTGCTGGGATTACAGGCGTAAGCCACTGTGCCCAGCTGCTAATTTTTGTATCTTTAGTAGAGATGGGGTTTCACCATGTTGGCAAGGCTGCTCTCAAACTCCTGATCTCAAGTGCTGGGACCTCAAGTGCCTCCCAAAGTGTCTTCCTGAGGGCAGGGACATCACCTCTTTTGTTCACTACTTTTTTTTTTTTTGAGACAGAGTATTGCTCTGTCACCCAGGCTGGAGTGCACTGGTGTGATCTCTGCTCACTGCAACCTCCACCTCCTGGGTTCAAGCAATTCTCCTGTCTCAGCCGAGTAGCTGAGACTGCAGGCGCATGTCACCACACCTGGTTAATTTTTGTATTTTTAGTAGAGACAGGGTTTCACCATATTGGTCAGGGTGGTCTCGAACTCCTGACCTCAGGTGATCCACCTGCCTCGGCCTCCTAAAGTGCTGGAATTCCAGGCGTGAGCCACCGTGACCAGCCTTGTTCACTACTATATCCCCAGCACTGAGACAATGTCCCATTAATATTTCTTTTTTTTTTTTTTTTTTTTGAGACGAAGTTTTGCTCTTCTTGCCCAAGCTGGAGTGCAATAGCGCAATCTCGACTCACTGCAACCTCCACCTCCCGCATTCAAGCAATTCTCCTACCTCAGCCTCCTGAGTAACTGGGATTACAGGCATGTGCTACCATGCCCGGCTAATTTTGTATTTTTAGTAGAGACAGGTTTTCTCCGTGTTGGTCAGGCTGGTCTTGAACTCCCGACCTCAGGTAATCCACCCACCTTGGCCTCTCAAAGTGCTGGGATTACAGGCATGAGCCACTGCGCTTGGCCAATATTTCTTAGAAAGAAAGAAAAAGAGATGAAGGAAGGAAGGAAGGAAGGGAAGTGAAGGAAAGGAAGAAAGGGAAGGAAAGGAAGGAAAGGAAGGGAGGGAGGGAGGGAGGAAAGAAAAAAAGGTAGAGAAAGAAAGAGAAAGAGAAAGAAAGAGAAAAAGAAAGAAAGAAGAAAACGAATAAAATGGGTCAGCAAAGTTAGAAGGAGGGCTACTGCAGAAACTCGGGAGGCTGAGGAAGGCCTAGTCCAGGATGGTGGGAGGGAAATAAAAAAGAAGAGATGGACACAAGGACATGTAAAAGGAAAAATATATAGGTGTCAGTTCCTAATGATATACAGGATGATGATGATAACAAGTATCATTTATTTAGCATCAGGCATCGAGCCATTCACCTACAAATACTATCATTAAATTATTGTAACAACCCTACAGTAAAAGTTACAACATCTTTATTTTACCAATGAGGAACATGAAGCTCAGGGAGCTTAGTTACCTTGCCCAGGTCGCACAAGTATTAATAGTAAGCAGCAGTCCCAGAATTCAAACCCAGCTCTGCCCCCTAAGCGAGATAAGGGATGAGTCAAGATTGACTCCAAGATTCTGAACCTAGGTCATCGGCAGACTAGTCATGTCACTGTCAGAGCCAAGGGATCCTGAGAAGAAAACCGGTCAAGGGTGGCAAGGGGTATAGTTCTAATGGCTAATATTTATTGAGCCCTGACTATTCCAGGCACTGTTTTGCCCTTCACTTATACTGATAATTTATTCCTCATAAAATCCTATCAATAGATAGGAGGAATAAGTTCAAGAGATCTATCAGGAGTTATAGCACAGTGATTGGCCGGGTGCAGTGTCCTGTAATCCCAGCACTTTGGGAGCCTGGGGTGGGTGGATCACTTGAGGTCAGGAGTTTGAGACCAGCCTAGCCAACATGGTAAAACCCTGTCTCCGCTAAAATTACAATAAATAAATAAATTAATAAATTAATTAATTGAGTCTGCTGGTATGTACCTGTAATACCAACTTGAACATGGGAGGCAGAGGTTGCAGTGAGCCAAGATCATGCCGCTGCACCCCAGCCTGGGCGACAGAGTGAGACCTTGTCTCAAAAAAAAAAAATAAGTTAGCATGGTGACTATAGTTAATAACAACATACTGTATCCTTGAAAATAACTAAGAAAGTTGATTCTAAAATGTTCTCAATACAAAAAACAGTAGTGAGGTAATGCATACGTTAATCAGCTGGATTTAGCCATTCCATAATGTATACATATTTCAAAACAACATGTTGTATATGATAAATATATACATTTTTTTGCCAGTGAAAATAAATAAGATGCTAATTTAAAGAAAAAGTCTATGAAGTGAGTACTATTATTATTCCTATTTTGCCAGTAAGAAAATTGAGGCACAGACAAGTCATAAAACACAGGCCAGGCACAGTGGTTCACGCCTGTAATCCCAGCACTTTGGGAGGCCAAGGCGGACAGATCACTGAGGTCAGGAGTTTGAGACCAGCCTGGGCAACATGGTGAAACCCTGTCTCTACAACAAAAAGAAAATAGCTGGGTATGGTGGCATACACCTGTAGAACCAGTTACTCAGGAGGCTGAGGTAGGTGGATAGATTGAGCTTGGGAAGTCTAGGCTGCAGTGAGCTGTGATTGCACCACTACACTCCAGCCTGGGCAACAGAACGAGACCATGTCTCAAAAACAAAAAACAAAATAAATGCTCACAGGCTCCCATGGCTAGTGTGTTCTTAACCACCATGTTATCCAGCCTCTCAATGTGGTTAATTTGGATGGGGATCATGTTGAATTTGGGTAGATGGTGGGACATTCAAGTGGGAATGTCTGGAAGGGGATCATCTGTAGCTCAGGTCTGGGACCTAGCAGCCTCTGGACCTTGCCTCCTGGAGTCCAGAGAGTTGGACATGGGTCTTTCCTTTTTTTTTTTTTTTTTTGAGATAAAGTCTTGCTCTGTCACCCAGGCTAAAGGGCACTGGCACGATCTCGGCCCATTGCAACCTCCGACTTCCAGTTTCAAGTGATTCTCCTGTCTCAGCCTCCCAAGTAGCTGGGATTACAGGCATGCACCCGCACACCTGGCTAATTTTTGTATTTTTAGTACAGACAGGGTTTCGCCATATTGGCGAGGCTGGTCTCAAATTCCTGACCTCTCAGGTGATCCTCTTGCCTGGGCCTCCCAAAGTGATGGGATTACAGGCGTGAGCCACCATGCCTGGCCTGACATGGGTCCTTTCTGAGGCACGTCCCTGCCTGGTCTGTTAGCCCACCCACAGCCAGGCATGATTTCCACATGGCTGGTCCCAGCTTTATGGCCTGTTTCTCCCCTCTTCACCCCCTCCCCTCCATTTCTCCTGACCACCCCATGTCCCAAACACCTGCCAAGCCCTCAGCACCTCAACACTGTGTTTTCCACTGGCATTGCCACCTCAACTCCACCTCTATCCACCAACATCCTTTCTCTCCTTCCTCTCTGTTAAGTCACTTCTGATGGTTCCAACTGATTCCATTACTCCCATTTACATCATACTTTGCTTTTACTTTCCAAGAATTTATTGAATACCTACTACAGCTGAGGCACTTTGGATCCTGGGGATGCCAGGATGAACATAAACAGGAATAGACCCTACCCTCATTAGGCCTGTAGTCATAGAAACACCTGTATACACTTGGGATGAGTGCTTTGAAGAAGTGGCAGGTGGTAGTTTTGGGGCTGTCAAGACACAAATTTGATCTGGTCAAGAGGCCAGGGAAAATTACCCTGAGAAAATGCTGCTTGGGCAGAGAACTGGAGGACAGACAGGCAAAGTGGGGAGGGAAGAGTGAGTCAGGCGGCCACTTGTGCAAAGACCCAGAGGCTGCCTGTGGTATTAATCTTGGGGCTTGTATCCTTGTTTTATTATCATGTTTATCTTCTTGTCCCCAGTGAGTAAAGCTCTTTAAGTCAGGGCCTATTTCTGGCCTCTTGCTGTCTGCTGCAGGGGTTAAGACTAAAGCTTGCCCAGGGCAGGAGACGGTTGCTTGAATGGACTAACGGGACACTGTCTGTTTCTGCAGAGACCCCCAGTGCATCACCTCCAGAGTCCCTGGAGTGCAGACAGGTCATCCTGTGGCCATCTCTACCACCCTTCTTTGTGGTGGCCGGGGCCAAGGAACAGCATCACTTCTAGCTCCAGACCCAGATTTATGTCTGTCCTTGATAAAGGTGTCCTCTTGCACTGAGCTGGGATTTCACGTCTCCTTTGTTTGTGAGCATGGAGGTAGCCTGCCCTTGTGGGCTCCCTGCAAGTTATAGAGTTTGGGGCCACAGAAGGAACATCAGGGTGGTTGTACCAGGATATGGGGTTTATTAGGGCCTCTGGGCCCTATTCTCCTCCTGCTGCCCTCTGGCCCACTCTGGCCACACCAGTCTTCTTTCCACCCCTCAAATACGCCATGACTTTTTTTTTTTTTTTTTTTTTTTTTGAGACAGGGTCTCAGTTTGTTGTCCAGGCTGGAGTGCAGTGGCATGATCACGGCTCACTGCATCCTCTGCCTCCCAGGCTTAAGTGATCCTCAGGCCTCAGCCTCCCGAGTAGCTGGGACCATGACCATTTTTTATCTCAGGACTTTGTCACTGCCCCTTCCACTAGGAATGCTCTTGTTTGGATCTTCAAACAACTACCTCCTTATCATCATTTCTAAATGTTATTCCTAAATGTCTCCCTTAAAAGTTGCGTTCAGAGAGCACCCAGGTCTGAGCACCTCAGTTAAAGGCGCCCTCTATGTTCCCTACCCCGTCACTCTCTATCCCCATTACTTGATTTTACTTTCTCTGTAGTAGGACCTAACTCCAGTCCAAAATGACCTCTTTCCAGTTACACTGCCTGCTTACAGGGATGTAAACTACAAGAGGGAGAGTTTTGCTGGATTCTCCTCTTCTGTTTCCTAAATGACTGTAACAGAGGAGCTACTCAATAAAATGAATGAATGAATGAATGAATGAATGAAATTAGCCGGGCGTGGTGGCGGCCGCCTGTAGTCCCAGCTACTCGGAGAGGCTGAGGCAGGAGAATGGCGTGAACCCGGGAGGCGGAGCTTGCAGTGAGCCGAGATTGCGCCACTGCACTCCAGCCTGGGCGACAGAGCGAGACTCCGTCTCAAAAAAAAAAAAAAAAGAAAGAAAGAATGAATGAATGAATGAATGAATGAACAAATGTCCCCTGTGGGTACATGCCTGGATTCAGGGGGCTGGGACTAGATTGAGATAAATCCACACTGAGTTTAAGATTCTAATCTAGATGGTATTGGTGGTGTCAGCCTATCTGGATTGCCCCCCATACAATTTACTGACCCCCCTATCTCTTTCTATTCACTGCCCTTCAATCATATTCTCACAGCTCCACCATAAACTGTGTTAGCCATATGCCCTGGGGCATGCTACTTCACGTTTCTAAACTTCAGTTTCCTCCTCTGTAAAACTCCCACACTTGCAGGGTGATGGTGAGGGTTAAATGGAGTAGCTTATTTAGTGTGTTTAGTGCATGTGCCTTGTAAGTAGCAAGCTTTCTCTAGACGTTAGCTACCCTGGGGAGTTTTGCCATCCTCACCACACCTCCCTTTGTCATTTTTTTTGACTCTCCCCTTCCCGTCCCTCTCTGCGCACTCACGTTTGCCCACCAGGGGGCCCCACATGCCGCTCTTCCTGCCCAGGTCGTCCACGCTGACGCATGCCGCCCGCCTGTCATTGCATCAGTACCTCCCTTGTGCCTCTGGTGACAGCTCTGTCACTGTCTCTGATGGCAGATTTGTCCACTGGTTCTGCCTCTTCACTGCAAATATCTCAGTCCCTTGCACCCAATACTTCATTCATTCCATAAATGACTGAGCACCTACTATGTGCCAGGCTTCAATGGTAGGTGTTGGGGATACAAGGAGAAAGATCAGCCATGCCCTGCCTTCAAGAAGCTCACAGTCTATAGGAGGATGGCAGAGGGGTCAAGAGGCAGAGGGGGCCACACCCTGGACTTGATGGATGAGAAGGCCAGGATCACATTGCTCTTTGGAACTAACCCGCTGGCTGGAAAATGTAAGGAAGTTCCCCCCTATCAGGCCCTCAGCTCCTCACGTTACATATTTCTACACTTACCTGAATTTCTCAGCTCAGCTCTTCATCCCTAGTGCCTCAAACTCTATTCCAGACACCTCAGTTCCTTACACCAGATGCTGCAGCCCTCGCCCCAAACACCTCAGCCCCTCATTCCAAAATCTCCTATGTCCCAAACTTCAGGAGCTCAGCCACTCACCTCAAATATCTCAGCCCCTCCTCTAAGAAATACTGCAGTCAGGCCAGGTGCTGTGGCTCATGTCTGTAACCCCAGCACTTACGGAGGCTGAGGCAGGAGGACTGCTTGAGTTCAGGAGTTCCAGACCAGCCCAGGCAACACAGCAAGACTTCGTCTCTACTAAAAATAAAAAAAATTAGCTGGACATGGTGGCTCATGCCTGTAGTCCCAGCTACTCAGGAGACTGAGGTGGGAGGATCACTTGAGCTCAGGAGATAGAAGCTGCAGTGAGCTAGGATCACGCCACTGAACTCCAGTCTAGGCGACACAGTGAGACTCTATCTTAAAAAAAGAAAGAAAAAAATATGCTGCAGTCATTGACATAATCTGTGGTTTCAGTCTTTTTTTTTTTTTTTCAGCTTTTAGACTCAGGAGGGATGGGAAAAAGTAGTGATTTGGAGAAGCCCACTGGTAGGCTTTTTCTGATGTATCTTCCAGGGCAAAGAGGGGCATCCTTCACTCCCTCCCAGTGTGAGGATTGCTTATTTAAATATTGTGTTTACAGTGGCTCATGCCTGTAATCACAGCACTTTAAGAGGCCAAAGCAGGAGGACAGCCTGAGGCCAGGAGTTCAAGACCAGCCTGGGCAACATAGCAAGACCCTCATTTCTACCAAAAAAAAATTTAATTAAGCTGGGTATAGTGGCATGGACCTGTAGTCCCAGCCATTCAGGAGGCCGAGGCAGGAGAATGGCTTGAGCCCAGGAGTTCGAGGCTGCAGTAAGTTAGGATCACACCACTGCACCACAGCCTGGGTGACAGAGTGAGACACTGTCTCAAAACAAAACAAATGTTGTATTTGCTTTCTCACTCTTTCCTATCTCCATGATCACATCTTCTCTCCAGTTTTAAATGCTGCACCATTAATAATTCTCTCAGAGTTCCTTGGAGACAGGTCATGATCTCATCACTCCTAATTCTCCAAAACTAATCATAGAATCTCAGACTTGGAAAGGACCCAGAAGTCCAATGGGTTCCAAACTTCTTTTTAGTCAGGGACTCTTAACTGCAACCAAATCTTACATGGAACGTCAATATATATGTTGACTAGCTGTTGCGGCCTGGCCTCATAACCCCATGGATTCCGCTTAGAATATGGATTGAAAACCCCTCATGGACATGAGACTTTGCAGGCTTCAAAGAGAAAGATCTGAATGATGGAAGGTCCCACCCAGTGGAGTGCCTCTGGTGATTATCAGGGTATTGATATCTTTGTTATTCCCTGTTCTCTGAGCTCTGAGCACAGCCTGAGTGCTGGTGCTGCCCAGGGGACTGGCTGCAACCAGAGCAACCCAGCCCGAAGACCCCAGGAGGTTGCCATAGACACTGAAGTGGAGGGAGCTGGTGAGCTTGTTATTATTTGTGTGTATCTTTTTTTTTTTTTTTTTTTTGAGACGGAGTCTCGCTCTGTCGCCCAGGCTGGAGTGCAGTGGCGCAATCTCGGCTCACTGCAAGCTCTGCCTCCCGGGTTCACGCCATTCTCCTGCCTCGGCCTCTCCGAGTAGCTGGGACTACAGGCGCCCACCACCACGCCCGGCTAATTTTTTGTATTTCTTAGTAGAGACGGGGTTTCACCGTGGTCTCGATCTCCTGACCTCGTGATCTGCCCGCCTCGGCCTCCCAAAGTGCTGGGATTACAAGCGTGAGCCACCGCGCCCGGCCATTTGTGCATATCTTCTCTCTAATTGCTGTGGGGTAGCTGGAGGTTGTGTAGGCGCTACAGCAGTGGGGATAGAGGAGGGTGTATGTGCGAGGGTGTGTGTTTGTGTGTGCACACAGAAGTGTCTATAGGCTCCAAACCACCACCGTGGATGCGTCAGAGGCTGCGCTGTTGAGAGTAGTGAGGGAGGAAGGGAGAAGTGAAGTAGAGATACAAAGGAAAAAGGAGGCTGGACAAGGTGGCTCATGCCTGTAATCCTAGAACTTTTGGAGGCCAAGACAGGATGATTGCTTGAGTCTAGGAGTTTGAGACCAGCCTGGTCAAAATTGTGAGACCTCATCTCTACAAAAAAATTTAAAACTAGTTGAGTGTGGTGGCACACGCCTGTAGTCCTAGCTACTTGGGAGGCTGAAGCTGCAGTGAGCCGTGACGGCACCACTGTACTCCAGCCTGGGCGACAGAGCGAGACCCTGTCTGAGGGGGGAAAAAAAAAAGATGATGGATTGAGTTTTCTTCTAATTGTGTGAATTCTAATTTTCTACTTTCTTTGAATGTTTCAAAAAGTAAAAGGCAGTGACAAACCTGTGGTAGGGAGTGATATTTGTTGAAAGGCAGCTAGCTCCACTTATACAGTACTATGAATCACCCCTGAGGCTTCACCCCAATATTTTTCTCATCACTCTTCCTTTTACCTAGAGACACAATGCAAAATGCTTTATATGGTTACCCCGAAACACCTAGTGTTGAACCCTCCCCTCAGTCGGGATGATGTTTCTCTCACAGCAGGCACATGAACCGGTCAGTGTTGTAGTCCTGTTTTACATTTGCCGCAGGATACTCCTAGGGGACTCCATGGCCCGCCTCTGTGCTTGTTCTGACCTCTCCCGGTCTCCTCACTCCACCTTCCATTCATGAACAGAAAGTTTCAAGTATCAGCCTGGAGGTCAGGAAGCAAGTTGCCTTGAGCACTTGCGAAGGGCACATTGATGATCAACTGATATTCACAGTTGCTTCTGCTTTGAAGATGGATGACAGAAACTCAACACTTACTGGCATCCCCATGTATGCAATCTCATTGCCCTACCCCACACTGGGACTTGGGACCTGGCTCTCACCCAGGTGCTTTGAGATAGGAAATGGCCTTACTCTCCACTTTACTTCCTGTTGCCCTGGGGAGGGGAGGGGTGGGGCATGGTGCTCTGGCACTGCTACCCTTTCCCTTGGCCCTCTCTACCCTTCTCCCAAGAGAACTGCTAATGCTTTTCCTTTAGGGCTTCATGCCCTCCCATTCCCTAATCACCCCTACTGGGTAGTCTGGTTCCCAAAGCAGCTCCCAGGGCTGTTGGGTCAGGACAGGAGGGGAGCACTCCTGGAGAGCTCTGCCCCACCCACCCCTCAGGGAGGCAGCTTGGGAGGCTGGGACACCTCTCAGCCCCCTCCTCTGGCAGAGCGAGCCTGCTGGCGACGGAGGCCCGACTCCCAGTGGGCGTCCTGCTGTAATCAAGACTGAGCGGCAGCCTCTGGCTGAGCTCCACCCTGCCCAGTTGGGGCTGGCCTCAGCCTCAGGGGACAGCTGCTCAGGCAGGTCAGGAACCTGCCCAGCTTGTTTGTCTCCCATCCAGACAGTTATGTGCCTCTGTCCCACCAACTTGTGATGGTGGGGACAGGAGAAGGGATGGTATCTCCCTCTGCCATCCCACAAATATTTACTGAGTGAGGGTCAGGGGCTGAGTATACAATGGTGAACAAAAGGTGCAGAGGCCCCGCTTTATTGGAGCCTACAATTCAGTGGGAAGCTAGTTTTTGTATTTTTAGTAGAGACAGGATTTCACCATGTTGGCCAGGCTGGTCTCAAACTCCTGACCTCGTGATCCACCCGCCTTGGCCTCCCAAAGTGCTGGGATTACAGGCATGAGCCACCACACCCGGCCCAGCAAACGTAGTTCTAATTAGGTACCAAGTACTATTCTAAGTGCCTTAGCCCATTTAATGCTCACAGGCCTATGAGGTAGGTAATATTATTGTTCCCAGCCAGGTGAGGTGGCTCAGGCCTGTAATCCCAGCACTTTGGGAGGCTGAGGTGGGTGGATCACGAGGTCAGGCGTTCAAGACCAGCCTGGTCAACATAGTGAAGCCCCGTCTCTACTAAAAACGCAAAAAAATTAGCCGAGCGTGGTGGTGCGCACCCATAATCCCAGCTACTCGGGAGGCTGAGGCAAGAGAATCGCTTGAACCCGGGAGGTGGAGGCTGCAGTGAGCCAAGATCACGCCACTGCACTCCAGCCCGGGCGACAGTGCAAGACTCCGTCTCAAAAAAAAAAAAAAAGATTCAGTGATTTACCCAAGGTCACAGAGCTGATCAGTGAGTTGCCCAGAAATACAAGCCAGGCAGTTTGATGCAAGTTCACTCTTAGACAGCTATGAGATAGCTCTACTGCCCCTTATACCAGTCAACGCATCACTACAAAATGTGGTAGGTGCCAGAAAATAAAAGTGCGAGGGTGCTTTGCAAGAAAATGGGGATTTCCCCTTTCTTGCACTTTCTCTTCTAGCCCCCACTGCACAAAGCCTTTTCAAGCCTTCCCACTTCACCCCCTTCATTTCTGGCCGGATAGAGAATACTCTTTCATCTCTGCAGTTATGGTGCAGGAAGGCAGAGTCCTGCCTGTATCCTTGCCCCTGGCCTGGTCTCCCTGATCAAGCCGCGCCTGAAGGGTTTCTTTCTAATAATGGCCCTGGTGCTTGCGCAAGTCTAGACTGGCAGCTCCCAGAGGGAAGGCGGCTGGCAGCTGGCTCTGCGCAGGCTGGGGGCGCCTCCCGGGCGTGCAGCCTGGCACAGGCTCCTTGACCTTGGCTCTCTCCCCACATGCTAGGAGCCCGGTTGGGGGCTCGGGAGCCGCGTGTATGGCCCGTCCAGAGAGCTCAGTGGTCCAGACTCCTACACTCCTAACACATGCACCCTCGCATGCACGTTCCCGAGCCCGCGCGGGGTCCGCCCCGGGACGAGCCCATAAGTCGCGAACCTTCCAGCTCCGTCTGCCCAGACGGGTGGCCAGGAGCGGGGACCCCCCTCCCGTCGGCTGCCCCGCGCGCCTGGCCCAGCGCGGGCGGCTCGGGGGCGGGGCGGGGCCGGCGGCGGGAGGCCCCTCCCCGGGGGCGGGCCGGGGGCCGGGCGGGGGGGGGCCGGCGGGGCTGGGGGCGGGGCGGGCGGCGCGGGGGTGTCCCTCCCTCCCTCGCTCTCCCCGGTAAAGTCTCGCGGTGCTGCTGGGCTCAGCCCCGTCTCCTCCTCTTGCTCCCTCGGCCGGGCGGCGGTGACTGTGCACCGACGTCGGCGCGGGCTGCACCGCCGCGTCCGCCAGCCCGCCAGCATGGCCACCACCGCCACCTGCACCCGCTTCACCGACGACTACCAGCTCTTCGAGGAGCTTGGCAAGTACGGCCCGCCCGCCGCGGTCCCCTGCCTGCCCTGCCGCCCGGGCGCTATGCGGCTCCTCGCCCCGCCCCCCGGCCCTGCACCGGCCGCTGCGGCGCCCCCTCGGCCGCCCCACCCCCGCCTTTCCCGCCCGCCGCCTCCGGTCCCTGCGCCCCCCGCGCACTGCCCCGCATCCCCCTCCGCGCCCTGCAGCAACTGGCAGGGTCGCTGCTCTCCGCGCGCCGCCGCGGACACCGCAGACCCCGGACCGCTCCCGGGTGTCCTCCGGCCCCGCCCATCTGCACCCTTCAGGCGCCCCCCTCCCAACCACCTCCCAACGCTGCCCGGTTGCTCACTCCGCACCCTGAACCCAGGTCTCACGCGCCTCGCACTCAGGACCCTCCCCGGCCCTGCAGCTCTAGCTCTGCTGCGGAGCCCGGGCGTGGGGGGGCTGTTTGGCGCCCGGCCCCGCCCCCCGCGAGTGCCGCTCCAGGCGCCCAGCTCCGCGGCTGGGCAGTGCTGCGGCACCCCGTCCCCTCCCCCTCCCCCTGCAGTGGTCCCGGGAGCCGCGCCGCAGCCGCAGCATCCCCCTCCCCTCCGCACTGAGCTGGCCGCTGCAGCAGCCCCGGCCCCCCACCCCCACCCGCGGGGCCGAGCTCGGCCACTGCAGCCCCCGCCCCGTCCGCCCCGCTAGACGTTTGCAGAGCTGAGAGTGCAAGCTCCCATTTGGGGGGGACGTCAAGGAAAATAGAATGGGAAGGGGAGTTCTTGATGTCTGACTGTGTCCTGTCTTCCCTTACTGTCAGTTGAGCCGGGATGCAGTGAGATGAAGCCGGCTGTGGGGGGGGGGCTTGAGTCTCACTTTGCCCCATGTTTGAGGGAGATTTCTCTTTCAGGGGATGATAGCCTCTTTTTAATCTTTCCTTCCCCGACCCTCAACTGTTCCTGCTGAGAGAAGGGCAGGGTCTCTCTGCTCCCTTCTGCCCTGGTTCTCTTGACCAGGACCCCAGGGCTATCTGAGATGCAGCAGGTGTGTGTTTTCAGCGTCGCCCACCCACTTCTGATGTGCAGCCTGAGGTGGAGGCTGTTGCCTTGCCCAGGGACTGGATGAGGGGGTGGGAGCGTGGCACGCCACCCACATCTGTTCAGTGTCCTGCGGTGGCCCCGTCCTTTTGCCTCATGTTGGATGGTGGTGGTCACAGCGCTGGTGTGTGTGCATGTACGTGAGTGTGACTAGAGGTTGGTGGGAGCATCATCGTCCCCAGACTTGAAGTGTGTCTATGTCACTCTACCCTGCTCTGTGTCCCAGTTCTTTCCCCCTTCTCCCTCCAGGGGTGCTTTCTCTGTGGTCCGCAGGTGTGTGAAGAAAACGTCCACGCAGGAGTACGCAGCAAAAATCATCAATACCAAGAAGTTGTCTGCCCGGGGTGAGTGTTCCCCGTCTTGTCCTCTTCCTGAGGGTGCCTCCAGGGGCCATGGTTTCTTTTGAGGAAGCCCCAGGAATTGGGGGTTGTGCGTTTTAGCACTTGGAGAGGAGTTGGAATTTCAGACTGGTTGGACTTTGTGTCAGGTTGAAGCCAGAAAAGGAGTTGCGTGGGGGACTGGAAGCGCCCAGGTACAAAAGAGTGAAGGAAGAGATGCAGGTAGCTGCAGTGGCCCCCAAAGGCTCAAGGGAGTTCCGTCTTTAGGGAGGTAGAGGATATGGGGGTAGTGGGTGGTACGGAATGGGGAGCTCTTAATTTGGGGCATTTGGAACCTCTCCCTTTGGGGCAGTGGTGGCTACTGCAGGCCTTCCGTGGTCCCTGTGCCCCAGTGGTGACTTAGGATGGAAATGCAGTAAGTGAGCAGCTCTGACAAAGCCAGCCTCCCCTGCCCACCAGGCGGCAGAACAGACTCCCAAGGGAAGGGAATCTGTAAACATCAGGGGAGGCTGCTACTGGCGAGGGCTTCTCAGGAACAAATTCTGCCAGATGAACTTGATTGCTTTTTTGATCAAATTACAAAGTTGGTGGTGCAGCAGCAGATGTAGTCTGTCCTGGGTGGAGGGTGATGCCTCATGGTCTAGAAATCCCAAAGGCCCGGTTTGGGCAGGAACTGCACTGCCTCCGAGTTTGAGGAGCATAAAGGCCAAGGCCTTGGGGCCTCACTTGCGAGATCCTCCCAAGTACCTGAGTCTTGGAGGGTCAGGGCCTGTCTTTCACACCTTGAACCTACACTCTCTGAACCTTCTATTGGGTGCTTGCCAAACTCACCTCATCTGATAGGTGTAGACCCAGCAATGTGTGAAGTGCTCTGTGAACAGGTCTGGTGAGTACAGAGGTCAGATCTTGGAGGGCTGCAGGGTGCAGCTGGGGGACAAAGGTTGTGAGACTCAGAGAAAGGAATTAGGGCTGGGCAGTAGGATGTCATAAATATCTTAGGAGCCAGGACACATGCCCTGGGGGAAGACATGGGCTTTGGCCAATAATGATGTGGGTTTCTCTGGGATAAGAGACATAATAGATGTCCTAAATGCTCAGAGGAGCTCTACAATTCCACGGAGATGACATTGGGCTTCTGTCATGTTGGCAGTTGTTCTGGGACCTGTTTAGCAGGGCCGTGTCCGCCCCCTGACTGGGGACTCTCTCTCCATCCCCCTAGTAGGGCACTAATTGCTGACTCCCATCCAGCTCCATCTCTTGCTGTTCGTGTGCATTGCCTATAAAGTTGGACTTGTTTGTTTTCTTTCTCTCTGGGTACCTTGAGTCTGAGGATGGTTGCCATAGAGATATGTGGGCAGTCAGATCCCCTGGAGTGGGGGTGGGGGGGACAACAGAGGCTGGGCTCTCTGGCAGACATCCTCTGGCCAAGGATGGAAGGTGCAGGCAGGAACGATGGCTTGAGGCTGGATACCTCTCTTGCCCACACAGCAGAGCCCTGGTGCATCAGAAACAGGGCTGGCGTCTGGTGTCTTCAGTTGATGACACAATGCTTTGCTCTCCTCATCTCACCAGTGTCCTCTGACCCACGGGTAAGGGAAGGAGAGATGGCTGGGAGCCGAATTCTGGGATGTGAGGATAGGTGATGTGGTGACTTCCTGCAGCTACCTGACTGGGGCTTTCATTTCCTACTCCTTCCCTACCTGCCTAAACTTCCATGACCTGTGTGATAGCATCCCTTTCCCTTCCTCACCTCCTTTCAACCTTGTCCCATCTTTCCCAACGGATATCTTTCCCTGGCCAAAGTGGATGAGGCTTGATTTCTCTTTGATTTTTTTCTCCCCCCACAAGAAGAGGATCCTTGTGTAAAAGTATATGCTTCAGACAGCAACTCCCCCTCTCCCAAGATGGATATGCCAAGACTGGGCTCTGTTGTGTGGCCTCATGTGCCAGGTTGCCTTTGGGACAGAGGCACAGACGATAGGCACAGATGCCAGCCAGAGGGGTCAGAATGTGTAAGTGCCAGCCAGTACTGTGTGGAAGTGGGAAAGTGGAAAGGGGCTGTCTTGGAGATGGAGGGAACAAGGTGGGGCTGGACTATAGGTGTGGGCATGGGAGATGTGAACTCCTGGAGAGAGTTGGGCCAGGGTAGCCATGGGCTGGTGCCCATGGGGTTAGGGAGTGAGGGCCATGGCTTCCCTGCAGACTCTCAGTTTACACTATATATTTTATAAAGGTGCAGCCACTGGGGCTGGGTTTCACTCATCGCTGTCTGTCTAGGCCTCCGCAGGTGTTGGATTTCTGTGTCTGGGAATGTCGTGGGCCCACCAGGGTCATCTGTGAAGGTCTGAAGGGGCTTTCTGTGTTCACTGGGTCTTCCTGCCTGCCATCTTTCTTGTGTGTGATTTTCTGGGCTACAAACTGAAAAGATAAACAGAGGGTATAGAGCTGTTTCTCTTTGGCATCCTTGGTGAGGTGGCTAGGAGGCAGGGAGAGGGATCAATCACCTGGTCTTCTAGGGGGGTCCGATCGAGACAGGAAGCCTTCTTTTGGGCTGTCGTGTCTTGTCACTGTGGCCTCAGAGGCCCACATTGGCGGCTAGGTTGCAAGGTGGGGAGTTCATACGGATATGCATTGAGCACTGTCTTTGTCTGCGGGCTTGTCTACATAAAGTCACTGAAAGTCACATAACGTCACTCCGTTTGCTTCAGAACCATGATAGGAGTGGAGCTGGGCTCTTAAGGGAGCCCATGGTTCCAAGCTTAGCTCCACTAGGCCGAAGGAGGCATTTAAAATAGGCTTGGATGCAGGAGCTAGTGGGCCAGGTGATGGCAATGATAAGTCGTTATTTTAAGATTTAAGAGCACCCCCCTCAAGGAGCCTGAGCCCTTATGTCTTTTTTTATTTTTAAATCTTCATATTCCCTTCTTATCTTTATTCATATGCATACAGATTTTCACCTCGTGGAGCATAACATTTTATATCCTGCTCTCTTTGCTTATATCCAAAGCATTTCCCCCATATTGCTACAGTTGAAGGGCAAATGGTCCTTTCTTCTACGTCGTTTAGGATTTATCCCTAGAACAATCAGCACCACAAGAAACTTCTGTATATGTACCATTTATCTGGATTCCAGTTGCTTTCACCGAGATGGATACTGGGGTAATGCCCTTGGCCTTACTAAGAGATGCTACCGGAAACAGTGTTTTGAAATCTGTTATAATACTTTAACATATTTATTTAATCTGTACATTCCATGTGAAGAAATTTCTTTTGAAGCTAAATGTAAGCAAAAGCTTTCCCCTTTGTGAGGACCTGAGAGGTGAGGGAAGGGTCCTTATGTGTTTCTTTACTTCTGCATGGGCAGGCCCTAGCGAAGAGCCTGACGTATGCCAGCCACATATGCATTAAATGAATGGGTCAAGAGGACTGTGTAACCAGTCATGGTTGCCTTTTGGCTTTGGCTCCTAGGAAACTCAGAGTCAAGTTGCCAGAGCCCTTGTACCCTGCTACAGACTTGGGTCCTCCCTTTCTGATCCAGGGAGCCAGGCTGCAGACCTGATAACGGCTGCTGGAAGAGAGGACAGATGAGGATAAAGACCTGTGCTTGGGGCATAAGGCGGAGTGGGAGATGTAGGCAGACATTTAGCTGATGATTCCTCCTTCCTTGTCACTAATGGCACTATAGGGCCACTGTTGGGATCTCTTCCAGGTAGTGATTTTCAATTTTAGCGTGCATAAGGATCACCCTGAGTACTAGTTTAAAAAATGCAAATTTCTGGGCTTTAGCCACAGAGATTCTGCTTTAAGAGGTCTAGGGTGGGGCTGCAGAATCTGCATTTTTAACACATGCTCCAGTGAATTTCATGCAGGTGAGGCATGAGCCACTCTTTAAGAGATGCCACCTAAAATCTGCAACAACAGTTGCTCTTGCCATGCCCTCTGGAATTCAACAGACACACCTTGGCCCAGCCTTCTCCAGATTGTGTGTCTGCTGCTATGTGGCCATCTGTGCACATGGGCTGTTCTGTGATTAGGGGCCTCGTTCTGGGCCTCGGGATTGGGGTGTCTGTGTATGAGGCTGCAGCAAGCTGGGTGGCTGGGGTTGTGGCATGTTGGCCACCAGAAGGGTAAAGGCTGTCCCTTTCTGGGTCCAGCTGGCCCCGGGGACTGAAATGGGATCCCCTGGATGGTGCCAGCTGAGAGTCCCCGCCCTCTTAGTGTTGGCCTGAGTAGCCCCCATGACATTTGTGTCCCCTGTGGTATCTCCAAGTGAGACTTTCCTGTTAAGGATCTGGGTGAAGCGAGGGAAAGAGAAGGGAGGGGGAAGCAGCAATGCAGGGAGTGGGAGAAGGAAGAGAAATCCACATAGCACTGGAACACAGGCCTCGAGGAAGCATTTAAGGAGGCTGTGTGTGAAACCATGCTTTCCTCCTGAGGATAAAACAGGCCAATTTCTGTAAACAGAGAAATGGGCATCCTGCATATCAGTAATGGAACGCCTCTACCTTCTCTCCTGAAGGGATGGAAGCTGACTGCAGGTCCCTCTGTGCGAAGGCTTCTGCCGGGCAGCTTTTGTCATGCAGTCACACTGAGCTGTGGGCCTTAGCGCACACAACACTAGCCTGTCCCCCTCCCCTCTCACCTGTCTTCTTAGAGTGACTTGGGGTGCTGCATCATGGTGTGGGGATGGAGGTGGGAAGGTTGCCCTGTCCTGTCAGGGAGGCCCCTGCCCTCTTCCTGCTGCTTCCTCTGGTCCCTTGTCACCATACCCTTGTTAGAAGCTGTGCTGAAACCCTAGAGGTGAGTGGCTGACCCCATTCTCTGCTGAGGCTGGAGACAGGGAAGGGGAGGCTGGGTGTGACCATTCCTGCTCCCATCTCTATGCTTGCTGCTTTCTGAACAGCTTTGGCAGACCAACAAGGGCCTGATCCCATGGGTGCCAAAAGGGTGGTGACAGGAGGAGACGGGCACTTTGCACCTCTTGAATGCCTCTCTGCAGAGCCCCTTTGTCACCTACCCATGGCCAGACAGATCTGCTGCAGGACCGCTGGGGAAACCAAAGCACAAAAGCTTTGTCTGGGGTCTTTTTTTTCTTTTTTGGTTGAGTGCTGCAGGTGCCCGTGACTTTGCCAGGGCTCAGACCCAGTGTCCACAGGCTGTGTGGCCTCCACCCACTTCTTGGCGCCTTTCTTTAAAACACAGGTTCTGGATACTTTGTTCCTGTGATGAATCTTGGCATATCACCTCACACCTCTCCATCTAGGCCCCAAGCTCCAAGCCTGGTGGAGCAAATCCCTCCTCGTTGCTGGCTGAGGCCCCATTCCCATCTGTACCCACCTCTCTGGGCTGTGCGGTGGGGAGATTTCCAGCCACTCCTCCCCAACACCATCTCCGCTTCCTGGGCCCTATCAGCAGCAGCCGCAGCTTCCCATCTGCTCCCCTCTTTTCTCCTCCCTTTCTTTCCCCTCCCCCCTGCTTGCTGCTGCCCTGGGAGGAGCTATTTTTAGGGGCTGCTTCCTGGGATGTTTTACTTGGGGCTGGTTACCATGAAGGAAATGTCACCAAAACAGTGGGCAAAGGCTGCAGGCACCGGGAGCCCTGCCGGGGGGCATGGAGAACACGACGGCTGACCCTTTTCTGGCCCTTGAGAGCAGCCAGAGTGCCCCCAGGCAGAGCCTTGCCTTCTTGGGGCTTGCTAGTGACCCCTTGGGGATTTTCTCCGTCAAAGCTGATTTAGGGCCTTTTCATGGTAGGGCATTTCTTGGAGCCTCTCTCCCTCCTTAGAGCTTCCCTTGCCTTGAGATCCAGAGGCCAAAGTGGGGCTCAGGTCTTTGTGTCACCAAGTTAAAACTGCTTGAGTGAGGGTTGAAGATAAGGGGAGGATGCTGGGTACATGCACAGAGCCTTGGGGGTTCACATGGGCACATTTCAGGCCCCGTCCCTCTGTATCACAGCCCCCAGCTAGTCACCAAGTGTACATGTGTGAGGGCATTAGAAACCATGGTCCTGCTCTTGTGTGGTGGATGGACTTTGCTTTTAATTGGAGACTCTGCACCTTTAGAGTGAGATTCAAAGAGGAAGGGATGTGGCCATCGCAGTGTCAGTGTGAGGTCGGTGGGATCGTGGCTTGGGATTCCCACTGGTCAGTGCCCCAGGCCCAGGGCTGTGCGTAAGCAGCTGGGGAAGGTGGATTATGACACCAAATCCCTGCGATGTCATTGTTTCTGCTCCTCAGAGTGATGCCCAAGGGGGCCAGATGGGGGCCTCTGCTGCTTGGGAAGAAGATGAAGGGCACTCAAGGAGGGCAGCAAGTGAGGCCGCCTCCCATCGAGCCCTGAAATCAGTGGGGCTGCAGGAAGTTTCTCACATCCATGTTTAGGGTCACAGGCACAGACCTGCAAAACACCCTTTGCAAAGTTAAGAATGTCTTTGAGATTGGAACTTGGGAGAGTCCTCAGAGTAGGAATGTGCATCCTTTCCCACGTACAGAGGGTTGTATGTTTAGGTAGCAGCAGGATCTTATTTGAAGCTAGTTCTGGCATTTGTGTGTTTTTTTAGGAAAATGTCACTAAGTCAAGCAGGCCATCCCTGAGACGGCCATGGAGAGTCTGTGGCCAGCCCTCCCTGGCCCCCTGACCCGGCAGAGGAAGGAAAGGGCATTGGAATAGGCTTCTGTCTTCAGGCCAGAGGGGGAGATGGTTCAAGGGCAGGCTTGATGCACCCCTTGGCTGCAAGCTATCACCTCCCTATCTGCTTCCTCTTTTCTGCCTCCCTCAGTGCATCTGGTCACTTCTTGCTGCCCTTCCTGTGAAATCGTGGTGCCTTGGACCAAGTCCTGAAGCACTTGGGCAGAAGGCAGGAGAAGCTGGGTTTCTAGGATCCTTGTTTCCCAGGGCCTGGCTCTGGCCTGGGCTCAGACCGCTCTGGTCTAGGCAGGCTGCTGGAAAAAGGCTAGAGCCGCTTCTGCTTTCTGCTCCTGTTGCCACCTCTGCTCATGATGGGGAAAACCTGCAGAGGGCTGTGGTTGGAGCTGGGCTGAAGGCCGGCAGGGGTGGGTCTCTCCATGGCAGTAGCACACAGGCAGGCAGGAAGTGGCCCTGTGCAAAAGCGGGAAGTGGCAGTTGTCAAACAGGAAGGGGGGGCTGGGCTGTGGGAGGGGCGGGGATGAGCCTGGTAGAAAGGTGCGTGGAGGAGGGTCCACCTTGGAAGGTCTGAGCCTCTCCCTAATGGTTACTGGAAGGAGAGATGTCTCAAGGGGAGACACCTTTGCAGCACCTTGAGATGCCGAGCCAGGGCCCTCCCACTGTGGACCAAGCCCATTCAGTGGCCTCACCCTTTTTGGGGTTGGGGATGCTGTGTCCAGCTGGGATGCCCTTGCTTTTAAAAGGGAAAGATGCTCTAGAAACCACTACTCCATCCTGGAACCCCTCTGCTGCCACTGCTGCTGGGATGGACCCTCTGCTTTTCTGCAGCCGTGGGCCAGCCCTGGAGGTGACTGCAGGATAGGAAGTGTTGGGGGAAGAGACAGGAGACAACAGCTGGAGAGGCTGGGTGGTAGCCGGGCAGTGTGTGGCAGCAGGAACGGGGAGAGTGTGGCGGGCAGAAACCACTCTGTTCATTGAGGAGAGCTTGTGGATGGCAGGGTGCCACGGCTGCGAGGAAGAGGAGGGAAGCAGACAGTGGCACTTCCTGCGGCGTTCCCCTCTCTCTGAGGAGCCCCTGTTGCTGCCCATCACCTGCAGACTGTAGACACGGGTGGGCCCCGCCAAAACAGGGAGGGACACTCCACCCCCAGGACTGTAATGGAGGACCATGTGGGGAGCCCAGAAGCCAGGCAGGAGGGCTTAGTTGCTGTGTTGCAGACCCTGCATCTGCCTGGGCTGAGGGGACAGTGGGTCCCATTCACAGTGTCTCTGGTGATAGCTGTGGCCACAAGCCCAGCCCAGAAGACCCTGTCAAGCTTCTCACTGGGCCGTTGGAAAGGAGCTATATGCCAGACCTTATGCAAAACTCTTGACCTGTACCACCTCAGTTAAACCTCAGATCTTGCTGTCTCTATTTTAGAAGTGAGGAACCTCTTGGCTGGGTGCCGTGGCTCACGCCTGTAATCCCAGCACTTTGGGAGGCCGAGGCGAGCGGATCATGAGGTCAGGAGATCGAAACCATCCTGGCTAACACGGTGAAACCCCGTCTCTACTGAAAAATACAAAAAAATTAGCCGCGCATGGTGGTGGGCGCCTGCAGTCCCAGCTACTCGGGAGGCTGAGGCAGGAGAATGGTGAACCTGGGAGGCGGAGCTTGCAGTGAGCCGAGATCGTGCCACTGCACTTCAGCCTGGGCGACAGGGTAAGACTCCGTCTCAAAAAAAAGCAAAACAAACAAAAAAAAGAAGTGAGGAACCTCTTTCCCAAGATAATGTGCCTGGCTCACTGTCTCACCTCCTTTGGGTCCTAATCAAATGTCACCTCCTTACTGAGGCTTTCCTGGACTGCCCTACTTAAATCTACACTCCCCACTTTCTCTGCTTTTTCTATGCAGCACTTGCCGTGACATCTAACGTGCTGTTGAGTTTTCTTACTGTCTGTCCCTCCCCAGTACACAACCCACTAGAGTGTCAGCTCCATGAGGGCAGGGATTTTCGTCTGTTTTGTTCACCACTGTCTTCCTAGCATCTCGAATACTGTCTGTCACATAGTAGGCCTCAGTAAATATTTCTTTTTTTTTTTTTTTTTGAGACAGACTCGCTCTGTCACCCCAAGCTGGAGTGCAGTGGCCCAATCTTGGCTCACGGCAGCCTCCACCTCCTGGGTTCCAGTGAGCATGTTTGGCTAAATTTTGTATTTTTAGTAGAGATGGGGTTTTGCCATGTTGGCCAGGCTGGTCTTGAACTCCTGACCTCAAGTGATCCACCCACCTCGGCCTCCCAAAATACTGGGATTACAGGCATGACCCACCGCGCCCAGCCACGATACATATTTCTTGAAGGAATTAATGAAGTTCGGGTGGGTTTAATAGCTTGCTGGATGTGGCAGTGTTGGGCTCAATCCAGGGCTGTCTGACTCCAAAACCGTTGTGTTGTTAATTGCTGTACTCCACAGCTTAGAATCAGAATGAGGATCAAGGTGCAGTCCTGGGGTTCAGAGAAGACCTGGGCCTTGCGGGGAACACAGGGCTCAGCTCCTTGGAGTTAAGGCTGAACTAAGAGGCTAACAAGGACTCTCTGGATGCTGGGCAGCTCCTTTGAGGAGCTGGGAGCCTGAGTCTGTGTGTCTTTTCTCCACTCGAAGTCACTGGTAAACCAGAGTGTCCTTATTTTTAGTGCTGTTGCTGTTGTGGGACTGTAACCATTAGCTAGTAAGAGACTTAAGGAAGGAGATAAACATTAATCTTCTGGGCCTTCCCTCGGCTGCCACCTCCGCATTGCAAGATGCTGTTCTCCTGCACCTGCCCAGGCAACCAAGCCTGAGAGTTATGGGCTGGAGGGTGGTGAGGTGTGTGCCCAGAGAGAGGGCCGTGGGTCTGTAGCTTTGGGGTTGGCTAGCTTGGTACCTCCATCTCAAGTCCAGGGATGGAAGGAAGGTGGGGTCATGTCAACATCCTGCCAGATCTGGAAGAAGCAAGCCCCCCAGCCACCAGGCAAGGCTGTTACAGCCTCCTTGAGTGCCTCGCTTCTGGAGGTCACTGGCCACATCCCTGTGCCTGGGACCAAGGGATGCCAGGTGATCTGGGAGTTGGGAGTTACTTGGGGTTCTCCTGGCTGCATCCTGGATGGTGGTCATGCTGAACCCAGGGACAGGAAGGAAGGCCTGACCCAGATCTTTGGGCAGCTGGGACGGATTAGCTGGGCAGCAGGAACTAATCTCTGTCTGTCCCCACCTCCTTCCACAAAGTAGAGCTGTTGCTAGAGGGAAAGTTTAGGACAAAGCTGGGTTTGGTTAGTGAAACAATAAATGTGAATTTCTTCTAGTCCATAATCCCTACATTATCTCGAACTGACAGGCCTGGGTTTGAATCCCCCTTTTATCCTTTTCCTGCTGTGGGATCTTGGGCAAGTTTACTTAACTTCCCTGGGCCTCCGTTTCTTCCATCATCTGGAAGTGTGGACAATCATAGCATTCACCTGATGGGATCATTGTGAGGGCCATGGGAAGATTTACAGAAGCTTTTTGCTGTTTAGGGTAGAGGCAGGGAGACAGGAATAGCTTGGCAGCTATGGATGTGAAGGCCCCTGGAGCCTTGATAATTTGGGGTGAACTGGACTGTCTTCCTTTTGCACCCCCTCCAAAGCCTGGAGTCTTAACTCAACTCTCACCATTCTTTATCTGGCCATAATAGCACAGGGGTGGAGAAGGAGGGCTCTAGGCTCAGACCACCTGCATCACTGCTTGTTTGTGTTACCTTAGGCAGATTACTCTATCTTTTTAAACCTGTTTCCTCGGTAATATAATAGAGCTAATCAGATCCCTACTTCACAGAGTTTCTGTAGGTATGAAATATGGTAATCCATGCCTCTGCCTGACAATGCATAGTAAGCGATTGTTACGGCTACTACTGTCGTTATTAGTAAACCCTTATTAAGCCCCTGTTTACAGAAAGAACTCTAGAAAGCACTACCCGGAAAGGTACCCCCGCCCTTCGAAGAGCTTGCAACTGAAAGATAACTGATGTAATATATGATGTGAGAATCGTGAGAAGTGCATTGGGAAATTGGGGGGGTGGAGTAGGAGGGAGAAGTCACAGTCTACCGAGAGGAGCAGGGAAGACTTCATGAAGGAGGTGACTTTTGGCAGGAATTCAGCAAGTAGAAAGAGGGAAGGACAGTGGGGGAGGGCTGTGAGGCCTCCGTGCTGTGAGTAGCATCCTCTCTTCCCACGTACTGGAGCTCTGCCTTCCTGTGGAAGGAATTGACCCACGCAGCTCACTTGGATCTGGGGACTTGTGGATTTCTGGTTATTCCACCAAAACTGAGTAATCCTGGAGTCTGAATTTGAAGAGGTCAAAGCTCACAGCAGTGGTGGCCAAGAGGACCCTGGGGAGAAGCAGGATTTGTGTCCTGGTTTCTCTTTCTATAAAATGGGCATCATACTAATGCCAACCTCCTAGAGTTGTTATGAGGATAAATTAAAAGAGGCAGCTGCCTGGTGTAGAACTAAGCTGTCAATAAATGTTAGCTATTATTATTTTAAGTCGTCATTATCTTGATCATCAACCTCTTTATTATCAGCATCATTATGTTTCAGACTTGCCATCAGGACTATGTAGAGAATATATGCAAAACCCCTAGCCAGTGCCAAGTATATATTAGGTGCTCAGTATAATTTAGCTACTATTAGTATTCCTAACAAGAAAGAGATTCTGGGCCAGGCACGGTGGCTCACGCCTATAATCCCAGCATTTTGGGAGGCCAAGACAGGTGGATCACCTGAGGTCAGGAGTTTGAGACCAACCTGGCCAACGTGGTGAAACCCCGTCTCTACTAAAAATACAAAAATTAGCCAGGCGTGGTGGTGTGTGCCTGTAATCCCAGCTACTCGGGAGGCTGAGGCAGGAGAATTGCTTGAACCCAGGAGGCGAAGGTTGCAGTGAGCTGAGATCACACCACTGCACCCCAGTCTGGGCAACAGAATGAGACTCTGTCTCAAAAAGAAAAAAGAGATTCTGGACACCCTGGACCACTGAAACCCTGTTGTGGTGGAAAGAGCACCAGAGTTTTAGTTGAATACCTGGATTCAAATCCCAGCCCTGCTGCTCACTGGCTCAAAGTGTGCAAACCCTCAAGTCATTTCCTCATCTGGAAAAGGTGGTCATAACTATCTGGCCCAGGCCTGGTGGCTGGTGCCTATAGTTCCAGCTATTCAGGAGGCTGAGGTGGGAGGATCGCTTGAGCCCAGGAGTTTGAGGCTGTGATCATGCCACTGCATTCCTGCCTGAGGGACAAAGTGAGACCCTAAAATGAAAGGAAAACAAGTTGTCTCCAGGATTGCCATGACTTGCTGCATTACTTCAGCAAATCATCACAAGTGCATAGTTAGTACCTGAAGGAATATGAATAACAAGGTGACCACAAGGAGAGTGGATGGTTGATGGCTTTTGTTTTTTCTCTCCTGCTTTTAGATCACCAGAAACTAGAACGTGAGGCTCGGATATGTCGACTTCTGAAACATCCAAACATCGGTGAGTGCCTGGGCATGGAGCATTTTGTGGGTATTTTGTAGAAGCAGGGATAACAGATATCCACTGCTTTTGTGTGTGGGATCACCTCTGTCTGTGGACCTTCACCTGGTGTCTGTTTTTACATGAGCAGGATAGCAACTGTGTCTCAGAATTCTGGGGCATTCTAGTTTAGAGACCTGAGTATCTGCATCACTGCGGCACCTTCTCAGGGCTGGGGTGTGAGGCATCAGAATAGGTTTCAGATGCTATTTCTTCCCTTTCTCCTTCTGTCTTTGGGCTGAGGTCCAGGGTCCTCAGTGTGTGAGGTTCCGGGCTCCTAGCCTGCCAGCGTCCCTCACCAGGGGCCATCCACAGCCCTCATGAAAGGGTCAGGATTTTGTTTGTGGACCTGAAAGAGTTTTGTTCCTGCTGCAGTGTCCTGCACACTCTGGGGGTTTCCATGGTGCTCCCATTTGTATTCCCCAGAGCCAGGAAAGCAAGCTGCCCCCCTGCCTGGCTTCTCTGGAGAAGGGATGGCAGGAACCACTCAGATGGGGAAGGAGAAAAAAAGAGGATTTCTCCCTGCTCCCACCCTGACTGGGGGGACAAGAGCACATTGTTGGTTGTGCTAAAGCATGAGGAGGTTTGCCTGCCTCAACCCACTTTGGCTCAGTTTTACTTTGTTCAGCTGAAATCGTCTTTGCCAAAAGCGTTGGCCCTGATTTGGTGCTCCTTGCAGAAGGGACAGAAATGGGGCTGGCTGCAGTGTCTGAGCAGAAGCCCCAGTGTTGACTTGAGGCAGAGCAAGGAGCATCTCCTAGGTTTTCCCTGAAAGCCCTGAGTCATCACAAAAGACAACACGTGTTCCGTGCTCCTCAGGCATGGCCTAAATGTCGGGGCTCCCACCGTGCCCTGGAGGCCGCCTGCTCTGCTCTGTTGGTGGCCAGGGCTGTGAGGTGACTTGCTGAAGCCTAATGCTTCCTTCAGAGCTGCCCAGCCCCTGGCTTCCCAGGTCTCGGGCTAGAACACTCAAAGTGAGCTCTGTCATGGAAAGGCTGAGGTCCTGCTCTAGCCCTCTGGGAGAGGAGCAGCTCTGAGGTAGTCAGAACGTCAGCTGTGCAGGGCTTTGTCGATGGCAATCAGCAGCTTGGATTACACCCAAAGCAGATTGGCGTGGCCGGTGGCGATCAGCTCTGCCTGATGCAGTGTGTTCTGCAGAGCCAGCACCTCTCAGCTGGTGGGTTCCTGGCCTCAGAACTACTGGAGCTCCTAGGTGGTTTCTGAGGTTAGGCCTTCACCTGAATACAGCGCAGTGGGGACTGACGTGTTGCCTTTGGTAGGAGAGGGCCCACAGAGGGAAACACCTAGAACAGCAGTCACAGATTCAGGCATGTTTTGCTTGGCTGGCTCAGTGGTCTAAAAATATTTTTATTATTTGCCAATATTTAAAAACGAGATTTCACATTTTGAAAAAAAAAAAAATCTGTTCCCCCGCCTTTCCAGTCAGAAGGCTCGGCTCTGCTGAGCCCCCACCTTGCATGGCCAGAAGGAGCTGTGAGGAGCGGTGGCTGCCCCTGCAGCCCACTGGCCTCTGCCCTTGTCACCCACTATGAGCTCACATTTGCATTACCCACCTGGGCCCCTGTAGGCCTTGCAAGCTTGTGACCTCTAACCTAGAAGTTCCAGAACAGGAAGAAAAAGCACGTGCGTGACTAAAGCCACCCATAAGCACAGAAGCATTTTGATGTTCCAGACCCGGGTCTCAATATCTGAGGAGGGTAACTTCCTTTCCTTTATGCTCCTTGTGACCAACTGGTACAGCAGTGATAATTTGTCCTCATGTAGGCAGGAGAACAGCAGCTAGGGGTCAGTGATGCAGGAAGCAGAACCACGTCCGCATCACCCGCGACGCGGGCGGGTTGACCATGGGCGGGTTGACCACGGATGGGTTGACCACGGACGGGTCAGGGTATAATGAAGACAATTGAGAAATGAGTGGGAAGGACAAAAATAGAATTCTAGCTGAGAAAAGCCCAGGTGTCTTTTTATTTATTTCTAGAATTAAATACATACTTTTTTACCTCTTAGACTTCACTCTGTTTGGTAGCCCTTTCCTTTTACCACCTGCCCTCAGCTCAGAATGGAGGCAGGCGGAGGACCATATATCCTGGCCGTCTGCTCAGAGGCCAGGTGGGGCACAGTCACTCTGTTGGCCTCTGATTTCCTAGAACTGTGCTTCCATTTCATGACTGCTCCCAGGTCTTAAGGAGGTTGGTCCGAGGACCGATTCTGGGGTTGAGGGTGGGCAGAGGGAAGGGGGAGCCAAGACTGTCCTGGGAGCTCCGGCATCTGGTGGGAACCAGGGCTGTTGGAGATGTGGCAGAGCTGCAGGTCCAGGAGGCTGTGGTTGCCATGGATCTGGACCTGGCTTGTGGCAGGAGAGAAGGCAATTTTGTGCCCCTAATTCACTATTCCTCTTCTCTCACCACTGCGCTGTCCTTCAGAACTGTGACCCTTTTGGCTCTGGCCTCTTGAACTCCATCCCAAAGGGAAATAAACGGGCCAGCCCAAGAACAGTGCACAGTCGAGGAAGCTAGAGCAGAGAGCATGTGGTCAGCCCTGGTTGTGGTCAGACTCGGAGGCACTGAATTCAGATGGAGCATTTGGTGCTAGGGGCCAGCCATGCCCAGTTTCCCCTTAATAGCTAGATATTCTGTCCCAGGAGTTAAAAGCCTGTTGGAAGAGTGAACCCTGATGTAAACTCTGGACTTTGGGTAATGATGATGAGTCAATGTGGGTTCATAGACAGTAACAAATCTACCACTCTAGTGGGAGATGTTGATGGTAGGGGAGGCTGTGCATGTGGGGGACGTGGGGTATTTGGGAATGTTCTCGGGTATTTGGGAACACCCTGTACTTTCCGCTCAATTTTGCTGTGGACCTAAAACTGCTCTGAAAATAACGTTTATTAATTAAAAACAAACAAACAAACAACAAAATGCCTGTTTGGGTGTAAGGCACACTGCCCAACTCCAGACAGCGCTGGGAGTGTGGCCAGTGGTGGGGAGTTGAGAGGAGGAGACGCTGGTGTGAAGTCTGAGGTCTGAATGAAGTCCGTTCTACCTGTGATCTGCCTGCTCTCTGCTCTCAAGTCCTCTAATGAATAGACTCTGTCTTCCTTCGTGCTGAGCTGCCCCAGCAGTTTCGATCATAGTCTAGCATTGTGGTTTAGAGCAGCACTTCTCAAACTTTTATGTGCTTATGACTCACCCAGGGATCATGTTAAAATTCAGACTCCGATTCAGGGGGTCTGGGGTAGGACCTGAGTCTCCAGCTGATGCTCATGCTACTGGTCTGCATGCCGGTCAATACTTGGAGAAGCCAAGTTTTGCGGCTTTGGAGTCGCAGATTTGGGGTTTGAATCTGGGATTTGCTAATTAGTAACTGTGACCTTTGGCAAGTTATTTAACTCCTCTGTGCCTGCCTCTGTTTTGGTATCTGGGTCCCTTCGTGGAGTTGTTATGAAAGGGTTCAGCCAGGAAAGGAGGCTAGGAGGGAGATGATGAAAATGGAGATTCCAGCCCCTAGAAGTGATCTCTTCAAGACCCCCAGCCTCAACTCAGTTCACAAGTTATTCAAGCCTGACCATTTACCCTTGAGCCCAGTACCCATTCAGCTAACAGTAAGTGTAGCAAAGAAATGGTTGCAAATAAAAAGAAAGAAACATTGAATCATGACTGAGCAGTTCCTACATCCCTGCCCCCAGGGTGGGGGTGGGGGGAGCCCTGCCACAGCAAGCTCTTGGGGGGCAGCTCAGTCCCCCACAAGCCCCCATGGCAACAGGACCTCCTTCCCACTGTGTTATTGCTGCAGATATTTTTAACAGCAACACTTTTTCAGTGCTTTTTGGAGAAAGATTTGTTAGTTAAAATGTGGCATATTGTTGGGTGGTTTTTAAAGAATTGGAAATAGCCACAACATTTGGGTTGTGGCTATCTCAGTCCTTGAAGACATGAAATATCAAGTAAAGGTTTGTAGGTGTTTTGGCCTGTTCTGTCTTCCACAGTTTTTAAAGAACAGCAATTAGGTTTGTTGCTGAAATGCAGTAAATGCTTTATACTCCTTTCCCCAGGTCTTCCTATCTGTGGACATGGCCTGGCCCTTGCTGGCCTTCATGCCCTGTCTTTACTCTGGAACGGGCTGGGTGTCAGATTATTTTATTCCACGCATCCATAGTCCCTCTGCTTCTGCCTCACAGCATGACACAGTTGTGCTTAGTTAACGCATTTGTGTAATTGCTGGTTTAAAGCCTGTCTTCCCTCTTCGCCTGGCAGCTCCAGGTGGCAGGGCCGGCTCCTTTTCTTCACAGCCACATTCATGGCATGTACAGCCTCGCCTGCTCCGGGGGTAGCTGCCCAGTGGACATTGTTGAGCCAGTCAGAATGGCCAGAGGTAGTGGGGACAGATTGGAGCTCCTTTGCCTAAGAGTTTGAGAAGGTGACTCCTAAGCAACTCTGCAATATTGGGAATCTTGATGTTGGTTTGTCTTGGCTTCAAGTCCCGGTTCTGCCACTTAGTGTGATTTTGAGCAGGTTTCTTATGGAGCCTCAGTTTCCTCTCCTGTCAGATGGAGTTATTTATATGTAAGTAGCTACCCTGCAGAGCTGGTGTGAGGGTTCAATACAGTAATGCACGTGGAGCCCATGGAACGATGCCGGCACACGGACAGCTCAACTAAGTGTTAGTTGTTAGATTTAGATTGTTATTATCAGAATCTAATGGGGTGCGGTGGCTCACAGCTGTAGTCCCAGCCTCTCAGGAGGCTGAGACAGGAGATGGCTCAAGACCAGGATCTCCAGCCCAGCCTGGGCAACATAGTGAGACCCTGTCTCTTAAAAAAAAAAGAAATAATCTGCTGTTGCTAAATAGGCACTTAGAATGGCACAGTCATTTCTCCTCTTGTCTTCAGTGCCCTGTTAATTTCTTTACAAATTAAAAAAATGTCAATAGCAGTCTTATTCAGATACAGCTTCCTCCATCCCTCCTTGCCTTGGCAGGTGCCTTGCTCTGGGGCACACATCAAAGCTGTTCTCTCCGCTGGGTGGCCTAGAAGGATTAGTCTTCCTTTGCTGCTCCTTTCTTCTAATTCCCTTCCCCGGCTTCCTCCCACCTGGGCTCTGTGTGTGGCCTTCCTGGAGAAGGGCAGACGCCAATGACTCCATGTCTAGGCAGAGGCCTGGGTGCCTGCACTTCTTGCCCTGTTCTTGGCCTTGCTGTGCTGGGCGGGGGCATGGGGTGGTGTTGGGCATGGGGTGGGGTTCTGGCTGAGGCAGGGCTCAGGGCCAGGCCTAGGCAGAGCTGAGCAGCTCCACTTCTTTGAGATGGTTGTCAGCATCATACCTGCTGCTGTCCCGTTAGTTCCCCGTGCTGCTGCTGTTAGTCACCTCCCTAATGGAGCTGGTCTGTAGCTTCTGGGACAGCTGATTTCCAGGGGATTATTTGTATTACACACTTTAATGCTTTTTAATAGCAAATTTTTAATTAAATGGAAAGTCCTTTTGGAAGCGAGGGAGCAGCAGCTGCAGCAAGACTCAGCGTGAGGCACTGACTTAGACCAGAGGTGCGCAAGTGAGTGGGGCGGAGGCAATGGCAGGACTTCGAGAGGACTTGATTGAGTGTATATGGAGTGTGCCTAGGCTAGTGTTTACGGGAGGAAGGCAGGGGCCTGGCGCTGGCTCCTTCCTCCTGTCCTAAAAGCCCCCTCTGTCATCTGCAGGCCTAGGGAAGCATCTTGTTTGCCCAGGAGAGAATGTATATTGGATATATACATTATATCCAATAATGGGAGGGATATTGGAAGTATCACCTGCCTTTGATCCTGTTCGCAGAAATACTGAGATTGGGATGGGATTTTTGGGGTTGAGTCACTAGATCAGATCAAATAGTGTAGGTAAGGGGATGCAGAAACAGTCTTGAGGCCCTGGCTCCGGCCCTGGCAGGCTTCGGAGTCCTCGGTCATCAAGGGAGGAGAACAAGGGGGCTATAGTGGTGGTTCAGTGCCTCGGGACTGTGCCGGCTGGGTTGTATATTTTGCTTTCTGAATGATCTTGCTTCGTGGGGAGGGGACATAGGGAAGCACCTCAGTCCTGAGGAAACGTGTGACACTGGAAACAGAAGCAGCCAGGGCCCACCCAGGAAGAGACATGGCCGTTTCTTTGTCTCCTGGCACTGAACCGGTTAGTTTGGTGTCAGGCCATTCCTGAAGTGCTCCATGAGGTGCGCCTGTAACTGCCAAGGCCTGGAGCAAAGGTCAAACCGAGGGAGGCCTTTGGAACAGAGGTTCCCCATCAAGAGAGTTCAGGTGAGGGGAGGGATAGGACAGTCAGCCAGAGCGGAGTCGTGTGTGCATTAGAATGATGCTCAGGGGTTGGCATTTAACCCAGAGGTGGCTTTGTGGGCAGAAACTTGAAGAGGAGACCTCAGAAGACTTCAGGTTGGTTTTTTGCCCAAGAGCTTTGGAGGCAGGGAGCAGGGAGGGATTCCGCCTGCCAGCCTTTTTTCACAGCTGGTGCATCGCCCGAGTCTTCTTCCTGTGGCACCCTCCCGGACCTGTCTGCGATGCTGCTTTAGGGACATTTGTAAGCGGTCTTCCTTTTGGACACCAGGGCTTTGTTGCCTGAATATGGGGGCTGCCCCACGTTTCTTATGGGAAGCAGTGGTGTAGACTACAGTCTTTGGAGTCAGGTAGCACTGGATTCACATCTTGACCCACCACTTAGAAGCTCTTTGGCCTTTGTTAAGAGACTTTGTGTCCCTGAGCCTCTGGTGCCCTCATCTGTAGAATGGGAATAACATTCATCTCAGGTGGTCGAAAGGAATAATAAACTCCTCAAAGGCAGGCACTCTGTCTGTTCCTCCTGAATCCCACTACCTAGCATGGGGTCCAGCACATAGTAGGTGCTTGATAAATGGTTGCAGAATCAGTAATGTATGCAAGAGCCTAGCACAAGGCCTGGCATAGTAAGCACTTAATAAGCTGTTATTGTTGTCATTGCCTGAATGTGTGCGTGGCCTTCCAGGCTCGCCATCCATTATCCTGCACCACGTGCCTTCCTGCTGAGCTCTGCCTTTCCACCTTCTTCCCCACCCCTTAGTTCTGCTCCCATTTACTGCTCTGGAAGAGTTCTCTGGCTTTCCCATCTGGTCATTGTTGTCCCCTGCCGTCAACATTGCTAGGTGCTGCTCACGCTGCATCTCACCATCGTGCATCATATCCCAGGACCACCTTCTCGGAGACCAGCCCTCTGGGAAGGTTCCGGCTTTTCTCCGTCTTGACTTCTTAGCCATGAAGCTTTTCTCTCTTGCCTGAGTCTGAAGTGGCAACCAGAGCGCCAGGCTCTGGCTTCCAGGTTGCATAGCCTTGCACTGGGGGGCACCGGGCACGTCGCCACTTCCCCCCACTGCTCCTTCTGGAGAGCCCTGTGAGCCCGATAGGATGGGGCAGGGGTGGGGCTGCTGAGGAGGAGAAGCCTAGGATTTCCGAGTTTTCTCTCTGTTAATCTCTGTCCCCATCTCCTCTCTTGCAGTGCGCCTCCATGACAGTATTTCTGAAGAAGGGTTTCACTACCTCGTGTTTGACCTGTAAGTGCCACTTTCTGAGGGTGTGGGGGCCTTTCCCTCCAGCTGACTCAAAATGAAGGCTCAGGAAGAGGCCTAAACAGGCTCTCCAGCCTCTGCCCAGGGCCCCCTCCTTTGTCCGAGGGAAAGGATTTGACTGGGGCAGATTGCTGCCCCCACCAAGGGGGTCTCCATGTTCCCCCAGCGTCCCCCCCAGGGCTCTGAACCCCAGGACAGCGTTCCTCTCGCACTTCTGTTCAGCAGCACACCTTGCACAGATGCCTTTGTCTTGTTTCTCAGTGTGCTGTCCTTAGTGAAGAAATAAAATACAGCTCTTTGCATGGCCTTGAAAATCCTGAGAAATCAGAGGTAGCTTTCATTAGTCGGAAACCAGGCTCCATTGGATTGGGTCTCTCCTCCACGTTGGTTGTGGTTTAATGTCTTAAAAGTGGCTCTTATCTCCTGGACACTCCTCTCCAGGATTCTCAGGGTTGGGTCTCTGTGTCATTGGTCTCATTACTCTTCAACTTCAGTAGTAGCTCTGTCCTTCCTGGGCAGCGATATTTTAGTGTTTATGTTGGTCTCAAAGCTGTGACTTTTGGGGTAGGTTGACTGTTTTCTCTTAGATCCCTGTATCCTCATCTCTGCCTGACTATTAGTGAATCTGTGGATTTTGGAAAAAGAAATGTCCGGAAGGAAGGGAGGGCCCATGATACCTCAAGGAGAATCCGGGTGTCACTGAAGGATCGAGTGTGTTCTGAGCTCTCAGATGAAATGCATGGGGAGTTGGGATTTCTCTGAAAGCCATTCTACAGGGTGACCCTGTTTCTTCTTGGACATTGGGGTTGGACAAAGGACCCTTTCTGCCTCTGACCCTCTTCTTCCCATTGGTTGCAGTGTTACCGGCGGGGAGCTGTTTGAAGACATTGTGGCCAGAGAGTACTACAGTGAAGCAGATGCCAGGTAGGATGAGGGCCCGAGAGTTCAAATGTAGCTCTGGAGTTTAGGACTGAAGGAAGTCTTGGCCACCTTCGGGGGCCAGCACTGTACCTGTTTCAACAGTCTTTGGAGAAGATCAGAATAGCTCTTGTCTGGTGAAAGATTCTGTTGAGCTGGGCTAGGGCTGCATACTGTGGGTGATATTAGAAGTTAAAAATTCAGCACTTCCTCGCCAGGCGCTGTGGCTCATGCCTGTAATCCCAGCACTTTGGGAGGCTGAGGCAGTTGGATCACCTGAGGTCAGAAGTTCGAGACCAGCCTGGCCAACATAGTGAAACCCTGTCTCTACTAAAAATAGAAAAAAATTAGCCGGGTGTGGTGGTGTGTGCCTGTAATCCCAGCTACTTGGGCGGCTGAGGCAGGAGAATCACTTGAACCTGCAAGCGAAGGTTGCAGTGAGCCAAGATCATGTCACTGCACTCCAGCCTGCGTAACAGAGCATGACTACGTCCCCCTCCCCCTCTAAAAAAAATCACTTCCAAATGAATGTTTTACAAAGCTTTTCCAAGTCTCCTTTACCCTGTGACCCCAGAAATACTCTTTTTTGCACTACTGTATACTTGCCACCATGCCCAATGTCCCCCTCTGCCCTTTTCTTTCCTTTGACGAATTCTCGTGTGCTCAAGCCACTGTGCTGAGGCTCTGGCATGACCCAGAGGTGCAGAAGACATGGTTTCTGTCCTGAGGGAGTGGAGAGTTCTGGGCTAATAATCCAACCATAGAGCCCCGGGAGCTTTCAGCCTCTGTCACCTTGTCCCTAGATCACCATGACCAGCCTCGCCGTGGGGCTCCTCCAACTTGAAGACCGTTCCCCGGCCACATGCCTCAGCCTCTGCCCTCCCTGGAATCCCTGGTGCCTCCCTCACCCACGCTTTCAGGCGCCTGTTCAGCCTGCCTTTCCCGCCTTGGCTCTTCCCCCAGCCTCGCTTTTCTGAGAGGGTGATGTCCCTACAACCTGGTTTTGATCATCCTGCCTGCAGCTTATCTGGCTTATGTGGCAGCTCTGGCTGCTTCTGGAGAGTGGGGGAGTGCAGCTTCCTCACGAATTTCTCAACCCTGAGAGGCCAATGTTTGCTGATCAACTTCAGATGCTTCAGCCTCGGGAAGAATTCTCAAGTGGGGAGATGAATTCCAGTGCCAGCAGGGGAGGACCAGGCTCTGGGACGGAGGAGGCAGTGATGGCTCAGGGAGCCTGCGGGGAGGAGGGAGAGCTGTAGGGAGGGGGCCCTGAGGGGGGTGACTGTACCAGTGGGCTTGGCCTGGCTCTGCTGGGACACTTCGCACTTTTGCCATTTTTGGCCAGAAGGCGCTCCCTGCTAGCCCGGCTCTGTTCTAATTATACATCTCTGTGGAGACTTGCTTCTATAGCTCAGTCTTAAAGTTTCTGTGGCCCACTCTTGGGCTGTGTCCTATGGGGAGGCCCGAGTTTCAGCCCCCAGGGACCCAGTACGACCCCTTGGTTCTTGTGGGATCCCCAGCATCAGATTTTAGGAATCGTAAGTCCAGGCCACCCAGCCCAATACACTGGGATGCTCTGCAGATGTGCTCAGTGTACCAGATAGTGCCTGATGATGGGGGTCTATACTCTAGGCCAAGTTCTTCAGCCTTGGTGCTACTAACGTTTTAGGCCAGGTACTTCCTTGTTGTGAGGCCTCTCCTGTGCATTGTGGCAGACATTTAGAAGCATCCTTGGCCTCTGCCCACCAAATGCTGGGAGCACCCCTCCTCCAGTTGTGACAACCAGAAATTTCTCTAGGCATTGCCAAATGTCCCCTGTGGCGGGGGTGGGGGGAGGGGCGGTGGCAAATTCATTCCCAGTTGAAAACCACTGCTCTAGACTGCCCCGGCTCCCTGTCAGGAGTTTGATGACAGGGATGGCAGGATGGTTTGCAATGTGGACAGTCTGATTTGCGTGTGTGACTGTGGCTGGGCGCAGTGGCTCACGCTTGTAATCCCAACACTGAGAGGCCAAGGTGGGTGGATCACTTGAGCTCAGGAGTTCGAGACCAGCCTGGGCAACCTGGTGAGACCTTGTCTCTACAAAAAATACAAAAATTAGCTGGGCACGGTGGCTTATGCTTGTGGTCCCAGCTACTGGGGAGTTTGAAGTGGGAAGATTGCTTGAGCCCAGGAGGTCAAGGCTGCGGTGAGCTGTGTTCACAACATTGCACTCTAACCCAGGCAACAGAGTGAGACCCTGTCTCAAAAATAAAATAATAAAATAACTTTGGGTTTTTTTCTCTATGCAAAATCATCAGAAGTGCTCCTCAAATGCCCTGTTTGGAAGCTCTTAAGTACATTGTTTCTTAAAGGTATCTATGTACTTGTTTTAGCTGCCTTACTGGATGCCAGACCTCAGGGCAGCTATTGGGTCTTGTCCATCTTCATATCCTAGGCACTCAATAAACATTTAGGGAAATGAATGAGTGCACCCACCGCCAAAAGTAGCTTAGGTTGTTTGGTTGGACTCTCCTTCCTAAGTTGCCAGCACAAGCCTCTTCTCCAAGAACAGAGTTACTATATGGAGAAAGGGAAAGAAGGAAGGGATTGGATGGTCTCTTCTTCCTCAGGATTCTGGGCTGTCTCCTGATCTCTTGGAAATGAATTGGTTGTTAGACCTTTCCAGTCAAAAGGGGGTGAGGTGAACCCGTTGTAGTGGTGATCCTAGAAAAACCATTGAATCTGCCTGGGCCTCGGTTTCCTCTTTCTTTAAATAGGTTGAACAAGATGATGTGCAGGGTCTAAGGTTCCAGCGGCCGTTAAGTAATTCTCTGTGAATCCATGGCCCCTTGTCACATGCCTTAGTCTGCAGCATGTGGTTGTGGATGTGGATGAGGTGGTTTAACCCTGCACTAACATTTCTTTTCCTTCTGCTTTTTTAGCCACTGTATACATCAGATTCTGGAGAGTGTTAACCACATCCACCAGCATGACATCGTCCACAGGGACCTGAAGGTACTACCCAGGCTCCCCTCCTTGCCTCTGCTCATGAAGTGTTGGCGCCACCTGGTGCCAGATAGTGGTACTGCATAGGCCCAAACTAGGCTTCCTCTGGGCTTCAGGGTGGGTGCTCACAGGGTTCTCTGTGTTTCTTCTGCAGCCTGAGAACCTTCTGTTGGCGAGTAAATGCAAGGGTGCCGCTGTCAAGCTGGCTGATTTTGGCCTAGCCATCGAAGTACAGGGAGAGCAGCAGGCTTGGTTTGGTAAGGGTGACCCTGTCTTCCCAGAATGCAGCCCCCGCCCTTCCTCCTCTTCCTGGTCTGCCCTCCTCTATTAGAACTAGAAGCCAGACCCTTAATGGTCCTGGCCTCCTCAGAGACTGGCGGAGGGTGGGAGGGTACAGAGATCTCTCTTGGCCGTACATGACTTAGTACAGCAAGTCTAGCTGTTGTCAGCACTACTTTCTTGCTGCCTCTGGGAAGGAGCTGGAGTTCCTGGTAGGCATACGGCTTTGCCCTCTGGTTCAGATTCCAGGTGCTACAAGAAGCCCAGCCTGTCAGCTCTTGCTGCCCATGGGCTGAGAGTTTATGTAGCAAAAGCAGCAGGAATGAGATGGGACTTGGGGGAAATGACTGGTGTGGATTTAACGAGAGAGAAAGCGGGTTCAGTATGCCTCTGCCCTCTCTTCTGCTACAGGTTTTGCTGGCACCCCAGGTTACTTGTCCCCTGAGGTCTTGAGGAAAGATCCCTATGGAAAGCCTGTGGATATCTGGGCCTGCGGTAAGCCCATTCCACGCTCTCAGCTTTTCGCTGTTAAGGGCCCTCAGCTTTCGATGATGGCAAGAAAGAGGCATCACTATTCCTTATGGGTCACTCACGTGCCTGGTGTATGTGAAATTACGGTGTTTGCCCCTGGGATGGCTGTTCCCATCACACCCTCCTCCCTGAGTACTTCTGGGATGACACTGTATCCTTCTTGGAGAGGGATTTTCCCACGCCTTAGAGGATGGGTTGTGCCTAAAGAAATCCCTGGTGTGACTTGGTGACGTGAAGTGTGAGGCATAGCAGGAGGGGCTAGTAGCATAGCATTATCGGCTGGCATCCACTTCTGACTCTGGTATGGCCCCTGCCTTTCTAGGTGGCTCTGAGCCCTGCATGGTTTTTCTTGGTTCCTCAGGGAAGTAGGCGACTGACCCCCATGACCTGTGTGTTCTGTCTCGTAGGGGTCATCCTGTATATCCTCCTCGTGGGCTATCCTCCCTTCTGGGATGAGGATCAGCACAAGCTGTATCAGCAGATCAAGGCTGGAGCCTATGATGTAAGGACCAGAGAGCCGGGCAGCCAGGCCAGGAAGGGCAGATGTCCTGCTCTTCGGGCTCTGTCCAAGGGAACAGGCTTGTTTAGTGTGTCACATGATACAGGGGGTGTCAGGGGACTTTGAGGACCCAGGGATGGGCATCCAGGGCCCAATTCTTGCCACTCTGTGTCCCAGGGAGCAACTTTCTTTTGCACAGCCTTCTTCATAACTAAAATTGAGGAGCCCACTGAAGTCCTTTGATCTTTACTTGCAAAGAATGGAGCGGCCTCATTGGTGTGCTGCGTAACACAGGGACAAAAGGCCTAGAGACTCCCTCCACTGCAGTGGTACCTTGGACACATTGCTGAGCCTCTGTTCCCTCCTAAGTAGAGAGCTGGGCTTAAACCAGAGAATGTTGGAGTCCCCTTCCTGCTCTGATCTGATGTTCTGGCATTCTAAACATGACTGTTCTGTCTTTCCCAGTCTTTAAGTTGACACAGGTTCTGGGATAGCCCCAGGGCTTCTCCAACTCTGCCAGTCACAGCTTTAGATACCACAGAGTATCCCAATTACAGTAGTTGAGTTGAAGACAGAGCCAGTGTTTCAGGGTGTGAAGCTCACCAATCATATTCTTCTTCTCCCTATTCCTGCTCCTTAGTTCCCATCACCAGAATGGGATACGGTAACTCCTGAAGCCAAGAACTTGATCAACCAGATGCTGACCATAAACCCAGCAAAGCGCATCACAGCTGACCAGGCTCTCAAGCACCCGTGGGTCTGTGTAAGTGTCTTTGCTAGTGGCCAAGGAGCCCAGGGGTGTCAGCCTTCTGCGGCACCACCCCCTCCTTCTTACCAGCAGAGATTCATTCTGGGCCCCAAGCAATAACTGAGCAGGCGGGCAGAGGACTGTTGAGGGCCAGAGTCAATAAATGTCACCAGGGAGACTCGGGAGGCTGATAGGGCCGGTGGGCCGCTACTCCTCTCTCCCCCACTCATGGCTGTCAGGCTGGGATTGGTTCTGTTCTTGGATGAGGGCTCAGGTTGACCCTTGCGGACTCCAGGTAGCCAGTGATAGAAAGCAGCTGGCAAAACCCAAAGTGAATTCCCAAGCTGGGGTTCATACTCAGATCTCAACTCCACTGGAGCAGTGACCAAGATCCAACAAATCAACAGAAGGGGTCTCTGATCATTAAAAGCATAAAAGCTGAGGCATAAAGCTTCTGCGCTAAAGTCCTAGGAGAGTCCTCTAGGCTCTCAGTGTGGGTCGACGTACTCTGTTTTCAAACACAATTCTTTCAAGCTGAAATACCTACTTTCAGACAAAGAAGAGGATTTGGTAGAGTTAGGCATCTTGACAACCACGAGGCATTATTTATCTGTCCATTCTGTGTTTATTGAATACCTCTTTGGTGCTGGTCACTGTCTGGGTGCTGGAGATACAAAGATGAATGAGGCATGGTCCCTGCCCCCAAAGATCATCTAGGGAGATAGGCACTCAAACAGGCAGTCATGTTACAATGTGACAAGTAGGTATAAGAATCTAATGAGAGTATAGGAGCTTCTACTGTTCCTGGTGGGTGGTGGGGTTAGTGAAGGCTGCATGGAGGAGGTGACACCCCTGTCCTTGTTCTTGGCAAATAATGAAGTCCTCAGAACATTAACCTGCAGACGGAGTTTAGCACAGTGAGAGGTTATGGGAAACTGTGGTGAGCTGAAGGAATGTTGAGTTGTTTGGTTGTTGATGAGGCTGCAAATATCAGAATGCAAGAGAATGAGGCAAAAGATTCCCTGACATACAAGTTTCTGCCTAAGGAGTTTGGATTTTATTCTGAAAACATAGGGAATCATTTAAGGGTTTTAGAGAAGGAATGAAATTTGCATTTAAGAACACTTTGGAAGTTGTGTAGAAAATGAATTGCCAGGCATGGTGGCATGTGCCTGTAGTCTCAGCTGCTGGGGATGCTGAGGCAGGAGGATCATAAGCCCAGGAGTTTGAGGCTGCAGTGAGCTATGATTGCACCTGTGAATAGTCATTGTACTCCAGCCTGGGAAAGATGGTCAGACCCCACCTCTTTAAAAAAAAAAAAAAGAAGGGAATTGAAAATTTTTAAAAGAAAAGGGCTGGAGACAGAGAGCTCAGGAAGCTTTTTTAATAGTCGTAATAGTCTAAGCAAGACCAGGTGAAGTCTCAGCAGAGGGTAAGGATGGGGGAATGTGCAATGTGTTGAAATTCAAGAGATATTTGAGAGAACCTAGAGGATTTAATTATCTCCAGTTGGATTTGGGGGATCAAAGAAGAGAGAGGCCAGGTTTCAAGTTGGTCCCTGAGTGGAGAGTTGTACCCTCACTGACCCAGGAGAAAACCAGAGGAGGAGCTTGCTTGTGAGACAAGATGATGGTTTTCTCTTTTTTTTTTTTTTTTTTTTTTTGAGATGGAGTCTCGCTCTGTCGCCCAGGCCGGAGTGCAGTGGCACGGTCTCGGCTCACTGCAAGCTCCGCCTTCCGGGTTCACACCATTCTCCTGCCTCAGCCTCCCGAGTAGCTGGGACTACAGGTGCCCGCCACCATGCCCGGCTAATTTTTTGTATTTTTAATAGAGATGGGGTTTCACCATGTTAGTCAGGATGGTCTCGATCTCCTGATCTCGTGATCCACCCGCCTTGGCTTCCCAAAGTGCTGGGATTACAGGCATGAGCCACCGCGCCCGGCCAAGACGATGGTTTTCATTTTGTGCCTACTGAGTATGGTGTCTGGCAACCTCCAGCCAGACACATTCAGTGGGTGGTTAGAAATATGGTCCTAGAGATTAGAAAAGAAGCTAAAAATTGGAAATCCAGGTTGTAGTCATTTCTGTGTAGTTGATAGTGAGGCTGTAGAAATAGCCTCTTCCTATGCTATAGATGTGCCTGTTCCTATGCTGGTTGAGTTCTTACGGTGAGCTTGCATTGGCTGTAGTAGAGAAGAGACGGCCACTACACACCAGCATTTAATGACAGGGAGAGTTAAGGGGCCCAGAAAGGGCACTGAGAGTGAGACCTTCCAGAAGACCCAGAAGCTAAGAAACAGGGGGTCTCAGTGTCAGGAATCAGATGCAGAAGAGTCCCTGATTAAGTTGGGGAAGAATCCCCTGGCTCTGACCATTAGATGCCATTGTTTCATCATTTCACTGAGACAGTGGAGAGAAAGATGGAACCCTGTTTTCAGTGAGATGAAGAGGGAGTGAGGGTGAGGAGGGGCATGGGGAGCTAGGCATTGAGGTGGGAAATAAATGGTGCTACTTAGATTAGGATGGGCCAGGGGAGCTTTTAATGTAAGGCTCACACCTGTAATCCCAGCACTTTGGGAGGCCAAAGCGGGTGATCACTTGAGGCCAGGAGTTCGAGACCAGCCTGGCCAACATAGTGAAACTCCATCTCTACTAAAAATACAAAAAATTAGCTGGGTATGTTGGTACACACCTATAATCCCATCTACTTGGGAGGCTGAGGCATGAGAATCACTAGAACCCAGGAGGTGGAGGTTGCAGTGAGCCGAGATAATGACATTCCATTCCAGCCTGGGTGACAGAGGGAGACTCTGCCTCTAAAAAAAAAAATTTCTTTTTAGAGATTATATTGGTCAGGAGCAGTGGCTCACACCTGTAGTCCCAGCACTTTGGGAGACGAAGGTGGGTGGATCACTTGAGCCCGGAAGTTTGAGACCAGCCTGGGCAACATGGCAAAACCCCATCTCTACAAAAAGAACTTTAAAAATTAGCTGGTTGTGGTAGCGTGTGCCTTAGCTACTTGGGAGGCTGAGATGAGAGGATCACCTGAGCCTAGAGAGGTGGAGGCTGCAGTAAGCCGTGATTGTGCTACTGCACTCCAGCCTGGGCAACAGAGTGAGATGCTGTTTCAAAAAAAAAATTTTTTTTTTTGTTTAAGGAGAGGCTTAACTGTAATCTATAGAGAAGAATCTAGTCCAGAGAAAAGAGTTGAAGATCCTGGCTAATTGAGGAAGTAAAGGTTTGGACAGCAGAAAAAGAGAGGGGGATCCTGAGCCAAGGGCAAGGGGTCCACCCAGGGCATGAGGCGTGATCCCCCTGAGACTCCTATTAGGGTGGAGGCAGGTGAAGATCGGCTTGTGAGTGGAAGTCTGAGCTGAAAGGGGTTCTTGCTGATGACCTCTCATTTTGCTTTTGGAGAAATTTACACCGAGGAGGAGGTGAAATGAGAGACTTGGGGAAGGTAGAGAAGGTGGGGAGAGTTGCCTCCGGACCTGGAAAGAGTGGGCCAAGGGTGAGGGAAAGGATGCAGGGAGGCCCCTTAGTGTTGTGGGCACCTGGCTGCAGGTGCCAGGATTTGTTTTTCTGACAGGCTGGTGAAGACAGCAACAGCAAGGGGAGAGGGCAAGCAACCTGAAACAGGCACCCAAGAATGGGGGAAATATTCTGTTCTGGGGTCATTTTTGCGGGCCCTACCCTCTGCAGTCCTGTATGTCCTGAGCCCCTGAGGACATCACTATATTCTGAAATTACATAATGATGCTGGTATTGACAACTGAGTCATTGAGGAAGTGTAGACTATGTCCCGTGGACTCTGTTTAAGGAGGCCAGGAAGTTAGCAGTAAATACACTGAAGACAAATTTCCATCCAAAAAAGGCCGGGCACAGTGGCTCACACCTGTAATCCCAGCACTCTGGGAGGCCGAAGTGAGCAGATCACTTGAGATCAGGAGTCCAAAACCACCAGCCTGGCCAACATGGCCAACCCCGTCTCTACTAAAAATACAAAAATTAGCTGGGTGTGGTGGGATGTGCCTGTAATCCCAGCTACTCGGGAGGCCAAGACAGGAGAACCTGGGAGGCGGAGGCTACGGTGAGCCGAGATCGCACCACTGCACTCCAGCCTGACCGACAAAGCGAGACTCCGTTGCAAAAAAAAAAAAATTACATCCAGAATGATGAAAAGAATTGATGCTTCAAGGTGACGATCCTCAGCTTCTGACATCACGGCTTCATTCAGGACCTTGCTGGGGGTGTATTGAGAGGGGCTCTTGGAAGGAAGGAACGTCCTCTGTAGAGAGCAGGAACCCTGCTGTTCTCTCGCTGCCGAGCACCTGGAATGCAGTAGGTGCTCAGTAAACAGCTGCCTAAGGAGTAACTGAATGAGGATCGCAGCCCCCAGGGTACTCTCCTGTTCCGTAGCCTCTGTTTCCCAAGGAAGAATAGGACGGTCTCTCAGCAGCCCATCTAGCATCCATTACGGCGTTCTCACGTTCATGTTGTCCTTATGTAACCTTGAGTTTGGGGTAGTGCTTTTATTCTAAAAGTGTTTTCACATCTGTGACCTCATTTCATCTTCAGAGCAACTCTGGGGTGGCTGAGTGCATGACCCTGTCCTGGGCATGGTATCGGTGCCAGGACTGTGGGAGGCACAGAGGATCTGGGCTGGGGCTCACAGCCTATCTGTTTGGTTTCTAGCAACGATCCACGGTGGCATCCATGATGCATCGTCAGGAGACTGTGGAGTGTTTGCGCAAGTTCAACGCCCGGAGAAAACTGAAGGTGAGTGTCGTTTCTGGGCTGCCAGCCTCCTTGACATCATGGCTTGCACTAGTGTGGCTCCTGCCCCATTTCAGAAGGAAGCTCCCTCCTGGCTGGAGCTGGGCTCTGAAGGTTGTACATGTCGCAGGGGAGGGGGCCCAGAGGCCTGATGTCTTCAGGCTCTAGCCAGGACCTGCCTTTGCCTGAGACCAGCCTGCCCTTTTCTAGGGTCTCAGTGAATTCACAGGACCTTCCTCTTTCCCCAGGGTGCCATCCTCACGACCATGCTTGTCTCCAGGAACTTCTCAGGTATGTTTTCCCGGCTGTGTACTTTGCTTATGCCGAGGTGAGTGCATCAGGAGTGGGCTGTTGCCATCCTGGGCACCGCTGGGTTTCCTCGGCATCCTGGGCCACACCTTGACCAGGGCGAGTGAGGATCCTGTTTTGAGGGGCTGCTGCTGCTGCTGAGTCCTGCTCCTGAGATTCAGGGGGCTGGACTCACATTTGTGAATTCTGTTTCCTAGAACTTCCCAAGGAGTAGCCTGCCCAGCTTGCTATGTACCTTGTTTCTCTGGATTCTTATTTAACTCTCTGAAGACTCTCAGCACTTTACAGATTTTAGCCATTCTAGGATCTTGGAGAATGTGCTGGGGGAAGAAAACAGAGATGAGGTACAGCCAGTCTTCTCAATTGCCAAATTGCCACCATTCATTTGCCTGCTGGGACGATCTCTTACTTCATTTTGTCCAAGTGGAGATGACTAATAGAAATTATTCCAGATGTTTAAACCTTTTGCGGCGACTTGTGCTTAAAATATTCCCTGTGATACTAGCTATAGAAGTGAAGAAATAAAGACCAACAGGAGAGAGGGAAAGGAACTTGCTTAAATTTGCATAAAGAATTGGGAGAGGTGGGACCAATAATTTGTAAATCACACTTGACATTTCTTTTTAAGATGCAAGACACTCCACTCCCCTCTTGCCCCCACCCTCACCCCAGCCCCTATTATTGTTTGCCTTCAATTGGGAAGCACAGTGGTTTTTCTGTGAGGAAAAGATTAATGTCGAGACTGAAGACAGAGAGTGCTCTACCCAGCTTGCCATCTCCCCCCGTTGTCCCTCCCTCTAACCCCTTGCCTCACTGTTTTGGTTCAAGACCCCCCTTCTCCTTCCCATAATAAGACTCCCTCCCCTGCTTCCCCTCTGCACCACCATGGAAAGGGGGTTGTGTGGGAGCCTAAGCCACCACTCAGTGGGAGCCGCTTCTGAATACCCATCCTGACGGGCTCGCCTGCGCTGGCTCCAGGTAACCCCAGGGCCTTGGCTGTGAGGATGCTGCAGGCAGGGAGCCTAGGGCTTCATGGTGTAGCCTGAGAGCCATGGAGCTCCGGAAGGCCAGGGCTGGATAGTGAGCCCGGGGCTGGTGGTGCCCTGCCTCAGGCCTTCTCCTTTGACCCTGGTTTGGGGCTTGATCTTGTGTCGTGGGTACCCACGATGGGCATACTGTGGTGTAGATCCACCTCTCGCAGATGGGAACGGGGAAGCGTGGCTGGCTGCCTCCGGTGGAGTTGCGACTGTAGTCCCACGCTTGCTTCTTGTGCTTTAATGACGCAGCTTCTACTTTCTGGGTCTACGAGCCTTTCCAGAGGACATTTAAGGGTGTTTCTGTGCTGCCCCTACAGCGAAGCTCTGTCCTCTCTCCCCTCTGAGTTGAAGAAATGTGAAGACAGGCTGCTGCTTCTCTTTTAGTCCAGCCAGTCAATAGCAAGGGCCCTGTCTTGTGGCCCCGGGCCTCCACGTCAGCCTCCCCCTCCATTTCAGGAAACTGGTGTCCTGGTTTCAGGAAATCGGGTGTTAGGGCAAAGCATTTTATTCATCCCTGTAGAGCCTCCTGTTCTTATTGGCCAGACCTAGACTGGCCTTTGATCTCACTTTGCCTTGGGTCAGAGGAGACAAACAATGCTGCAAGCATTCCAGGATGGCCTCTTCTGCCCTGACTCTGGGACAGGTGAGGACAGAGTTTGTCCGAAGCTTCTGCAGAAAGAGGTGTCTATGGATGCAATCGAGAGGGAAGGGCACCCGTGTGTTTCTCTAGGGCTGTTTTTTGAGTTGACCCCCAGTAGGAGATGTGGCTTATCCTGGACTCTAGCAGTTTGGCTAACAGCGAATCGGGGCCTCCAGAGTGTATTGCTTCAGCAGCGTTTGTTTTCTTTCTCGGGGCTTATTTCTTGGTCACCTTTCACCTCAGCACACTGTGACACACAGACTGAGAACGCTGCCTCTCCCGGCTACCTCCCTTAAGACAGGGACCTGTGTTTCTGAGGGGCTGGGGGCCATGGCGCTGGGGCCCACCAGTAAACTTAGCTGCGCAAGGGCCACAGACCCTCCCTGGGCCCCCCACGCCTGTCCCTCTAGTGTGTGGGATGTAGAGAGGGGAGAGGGCTGCTCTGCACCCCCAGCTCTCTCATCGTGGGCTCATTTAGCTTCTAGGGAGGGAAGGACTTGAAGGGAGGGCGTTTCATCACAGCCTTAAGCTAGGGCCGGGCTACCTCAGAAGGGGCACCTCTCACCGGCTCAGGCATTTCGCTGTGGACCCTCCCCCGGAGGGGGTCATGAGACAGGCACTGCAGCCCTCTCCATCTGGTGGGGACGCAGTGTTCCCAATGCCCTGGCCCAGCCCGGTCCTCCCAGGCCCCCAGACTGCTGCAGGGCTGGCTGCGCCTACCTCCTCGGCCTGCCCCTGGCGCTCCGCTCCCCCAGCTCGGCTGGCTTGGCCACGCCGCCTGGGCTGCGCCTCGCGCTGGGGCATGCTCGCTGCTGACGGCCCCGTGGCTTTGCGGGGCTCTGTGCACTGAGAGACTGTATCCCCTCAGTTGGCAGGCAGAGCTCCGCCCCCGCCTCGCCTGCCGCGAGCGCCGCCGGCCTGGCCGGGCAAGGTACGTGGCATGAGTCCTCCCCGACCGCCTGCCTCGGCCCCCTGCCACCCCACCAGGAGGGCCAGCATGCCGGGCCCACTCACCAGGGAGGCGAGTCCCATGCTTGCGGGCTGAGATGGGCATGCCAGACGGACTACCTAACTTGGCATCTGCGAGCGCATCGTTGTTACGGAGCCCCCTAACCAGCCATGCATGCTGGGCGCTTGCCAACTCTCAGGGGGCAGTAGCCTGGGGGCATGGAGCCGGGCAGCGGGAGCCTTGCCAAGAGCCCAATGCCCTGGGAGGGCTGTAGCCAACAGTGGGCCCTCAGAGACAGTGCTGGGCATTGCCCTGAGCTGCCCGGTGCTAGGACTAGATTTCTGCAGCACTGTTTAAGACCCCACAGAGGAGCCGCACTCCTCAAAATTGTGAAGTTTGGTGCTTGCAGGCCTCCAGGTCTGAAAGGCTCCAGAGTGCAGAAGCCTCAGAGCCAGCTGTTTCCGGGTTCAGATCCTAGCCCTGCCACACCCTGAGCGAGTCACACCAGCTGTCCCAGCCTTAATGTCCTCACCTCTCCAATGGGGATGATAAATAACGTGGTGGTGCTTAAGATCACCCTGTCGAAGGCTCTCAGCCCTACCTGTGCAGTACAGCCGTTACCTGGGAGCTCATAAGAAGTCCTAATGCCAGGACCCCACCCCCAGACAATAAAATCAGACCCTCGGGGATAGGATAGGTAATACGCTTTTTTTAAGCTCCCAGGTGATCCTAATGGGCAACCAGCGTTGAGAGCTGGCTGGTGAATGGAAAGCACTTAGTAGGAGGTCAGGCACAGGAGTCAACACATTTAAAAAACAACATTCAAACCCAGCACGACAAGATAAGATCAAAGATCTTTTTCTGGAGTCAGAATTCTTGTAATGGAAGGACTCCTGTTCTCACTGGAGAGAGATGGAACACAGCCTGGGGAGGAATGGCTACCCAAAGGGCAGGAGGGTGGCAGCAATAGTGACAACGATGGTGGACACTTACTGGGTACTTGCTATATGCCAGGCACTCTGCTAAGTGCTTTTCATGCATAATCCCACCAGATTCCCACCACTGTTTTGTGATGTCGGCCCTACTTTATCCCATTTTATAGATAAAGAAATTGAGGCTCAGAGAGGTTAAGTAACTCACCAAAGGTCACACAGCTGGCAAGTGGTGGAACCAAGATACAAACCCAGGGCAGGCAGTCCAGGTCTATCAGACAGTTGGGCTGATTCCATCTCCCTGTGCCTCCCAGACTCTCCTCCCCACTGTCTGCTGCCTTCCTGTGGCCTTTTGTGGCCAGCTGGTGTCACCAGCCTTCTGGCACAGAGCTCCTCACCCTGGAACGTCACCCCATGCCTGGCTAGAATCTGTTTGACAGCTCATTATTCTGCCGAGTCCTTCCTGCTCACAGGTCCAGAGAGTGGACACTGGGGAAAGGGTGGCAGCTAGGACCCAGTGAACGTGGTGAGGACCTGCCCAGTGAAGGCTTCAACCCCCTGGCAAAACCCTCCTGTAGGTGGTCCTGGTTTCTGTGTCTGTGTCTGTCTGTCCTCTGGTCTCCTGTGTGAACTGTGACACTCTGCTTCTTGAGAACACTCAGAAGATGTCTTGCATCCTTGCAGTTTGGCCATCCAGAGAACTTCCATGGCACCTAGGGATGGAGCCCTCACTCTTTTACCCTGGCACTCTGCTTCCAGGCCTGGGTGGAAGCTGTCAAAGGCAGAGTCCCCAGTGCCCCAGGCAGCTCCAGTACTGAGCATGGTTTCTCCTCTAAGTGTCGTGCATCCATGCCCTCTTCCACGCAGAGGAGATCCTGAGGTGCCACCCTGAGGGCTCTGACGCCACTCGAGATCCCCTTCTTACTGAGAGGCTATAGGAAGTGCCTCTTTTGGGGGTTTCGGGAGACCCTTGGCCCCTTGTCAGACACAGCACTGTCTTGTGGATCTGGCTGCCGGACTTCAGGTTGGGGAGAGGGTACAATGCAGGAGACTTTATTTTCCTCTTTGTTTTCACAGCTGCCAAAAGTCTATTGAACAAGAAGTCGGATGGCGGTGTCAAGGTAAGTGTCTCCAGCCTCTGAACAGACTGGCCTCTTTCTCCCCACAGTCACTATGAGAATTCTTGGCACCTGGTTCCCCCTTTCCCAGGGAATCTTCCTATCCTTGCTAGTCTGCTTTAAACCAGATGCCTTTGTGCTCAGAACAGAAGGTTCTGCTGGCCTGAGAGGGAAGTAGGGAGGTATTTTTCCTGGCCCTAGCTGGAAGGGAATGACTCAGGGGAAGTGATCCAAATCATAGTTTATACCAGAGCTGAATCTGGAATCTGACTTCAACACGGATGCTTCATCTCCAGGGCTTGACTCTGGGTTTTTTAGGTCATTTGGTTATCTTTCTTTTTTTCCTTTTTAGAGCACAAATCCTTTTAATCAAATGAAAGCCAAGTTTGCCTGAGTGATTCAGGCAGGGTATAGGGCTTGGAACCTGAAACCACTCTCCTTTTGGTCTTTTTCCTTCTGTCTACAACACTTTCAGATCCCACTGAGTGCAACAACCTCGAGCTTTCTTGACGCATAGGCTCCTCAGAAAGAGGCAAAGGCCATGGTGGATCACGGCTTGTTCCCACTGGGTGAGGGAGCTTTTCCCATGGGACTGGGGCAAGAGGAGGGACCTGGGACCCATCAGGAAGGAGCCCTGCTGGGAATGGCTGCTTGGCCAAGGTAGAGGAGAGGTGACTGGGGCTACCCACAGGGCCCAAGACATTCTGTAGATGCTTTGGGGGCAGAAAGGATCCTGGGGCTAGGGCATTGGGTAGGAGCTCATGCTATCTTGAAGCCTCCCAGCTTACACTCTAGACTAGATTTTCACTGGGCCTTTTCCCAAGATCTTGCGTCAACAGCTGAGATACACACACATGCCCCGTTCCCTCCCCACTCCCTCCTCTTTCCCTCATTCTCTGCATGCCTGCTTCTGTGTCCTTCCGCCCCTTGCAGGAGAGCTTGGGCTCCGCGCACACCCTCTGACATGGAGCTGGGGGCATTGTGCAGTCCCCAAGCTCTGCCCCTGAGCTAGATGGATGGAGCCAGGTGAGGAAAAGGGGCAGGTTTAGTTAGAGAGAGTGTTTAATAAGTACCTGTCAGTCAGATGTCCACGCAGCATTCTGTTCTGAGGGGTACACAACAGAGGTGTAAGAGGGGGTGTGGCTTTCAGTCGCCATAGGAAGGGTGCCGCACCTGGAGTCAGCTGAGCACTGCTAGTGGACCCACGTGAGATGGTTTAGTCCAGGAAGCTCATTGGAGACAGCGTACTGGAGAAAGCTGGAGGGACATAGGTGAGACTCACTTTGCAGTTTTACTTTTCTGCTATATGTTTTCTTTAAATTGAAAATATGGGTCAGGCTTGGTGGCTCACTCCTGTAATCCCAGCGCTTTGGGAGGCTAAGGCGGGTGGATCACCTGAGGTCAGGAATTCAAGACCAGCCTGGCCAACCTGGTGAAACTCCATCTCTACAAAAATACAAAAATTAGCCAGTCATAATGGCCGGTGCCTGTAATCCCAGCTACTCGGGAGGCTGAGGCAGGAGAATGGATTGAACCCGGGAGGCGGAGGTTGCAGTGAGCCAAGATTGCGCCATTGCACTCCAGCCTGGGTGACAGAGCAAGACTCCATCTGAAAATAAAAGAAAAAAGAGAAAAGAAAACAATGTGCCATTTCTGTAACTTAAAAAAAACTAATTATATTTGTATGGGTTCTCTTATACATATTGATGTTCTCTGCCCAGTGAGAACACAGGGTGTGTGGTAGAGGGATGTCAAAAATATGGTTGGATCAGTCTTATCGGGCAGAATTGGAAGTTTCTGTGTCAGACCATGGGAAATACCATAGGCCACTGAGCAGGGAAGCTCTGGTGAGAGTGCTGATAGAAATGATTTGGCAAGCCGGGTGCGGTGGCTTCACTCCTGTAATCCCAGCATTTTGGGATGCTGAGGCAAGAGGATTGCTTGAGTCCAGGAGTTCAAGACCAGCCTGGGCAAAACCTTGTCTGTGAAAAAAAAAAAAAAATTAACTGGGCATAGTGGTGTGCATCTGTAGTCACAGCTACTTGGGAGGCTGAGGTGAGAGAACTGCCTAAGCCCAGGGAGTTCGAGCCTGCGGTGAGCCAAGATCAAGTCACTACAGTCTCCAGCCTGGGTGACAGAGTGAAACCCTGCCTCAAAAAAAAAAAAAAAAAAAAAAAAAAAGATAACCTGCTGTGCCCCCAGGAGTTGGGAAGGCAAAACTTAATCTACCTTTTAAGGTGTTTACAGTGGGAGAGACACAAGGCAGCTACTGGTTCTATGGAGTCTGCTAAGGTCTCAGGGAGGGTGCACCTGGCAGGTGCTGCGGGAACAGACAGATAAACATCCAAACAAGGACAGGAATCTTCCGGAAGGAGACAGCCCAGGAATTGAGCTTGAGAGAGTAGCTGGATTTTGCTGGGTTAAGGAGGAGACAGGAGGGGAGGGATATTCCAGGCAGAGGGAAGAGCGCATGTGAAGATACATGAGGTTGAAACAGCATGATGATTCTGGGAACTTCAGTACCTTCTTTATGGCTGAAGGGAAGAGCAATTGCATAAAATGAGACCTGAGATAAAGCAGTGACTGCTGAGGTGGAGGGGAGAGGATGGAAAAGGCACCACTACGGAACAGGTTTCTAGCCAAACTTTCTAGATAATACTGGTCTCAAAGATGAAGGTCATGTGCAGCCATGTAAGATTAGCCCAAGGAGCCAGCTCAAACCATGCACATCCAGGGCCCAGCTTGGAATTCATATTCTGGAGGCCTTGGCTGGGAGGCAGAATCTGTGAATTTTAAAAACACTTTCATGAATCCAAAGCACATGAAGGTTTAAGAGTCTGGTAAAGGCAAAATTTCGGGGTTATGTGTTAAGAAAGGGCTGGAACAAGAGTTGGCAAAGGAAACAGAGGAAGGACAGAGAGGTAGGGGAAAAACAGACGTGTACAGCAGCAGCAGCTCTCCCAGGAACCCTGAGGATGAGGGCTGGGCAGACACATCATTAGGTAAAGGCTCTAAATGGGGACATGCGTGGGGAACCTAGCCCTGCAATGTGTTGTGTGTCTGACCCTGACATGTGCTCAGTAAATGAGTTTTATGCCACATTCTTTTGAGAAAAGAGCTTCAATATCATGGTGGGAACCAGAGGCCAATGATCACCCAAAATTAAAAGGCCAACCGCATATTCACAGCAGTTGTGATGGGAGGGGTTAATATTTTTATTGAAAGAGTTTCTGTAACAAATAATCCCTCTTAAAACCCAGTAGAGGCTGGGCGTGATGGCTCATGCCTGTAATCCCAGCACTTTGGGAGGCCTAGGCGGGCGGATCACGAGGTCAGGAGATCGAGACCATCCTGGCTAACACGGTGAAACCCCATCTCTACTAAAAATACAAAAAATTAGCCGGGCGTGGTGGCGGGCACCTGTAGTCCCAGCTACTTGGGAGGCTGAGGCAGGAGAATGGCGTGAACCCAGGAGGTGGAGCTTGCAGTGAGCTGAGATTGTGCCACTGCACTCCATCCTGGGCGACAGAGTGTGACTCCGTCTCAAAAACAAAAAACCCAGTAGATAGGCTAGGTGCGGTGGCTCACATCTGTAATCCCAGCACTTTGGGAGGCTGAGGCGGGCCGACCAGTTGAGGCCAGGAGTTCAAGACCAGCCTGGCCAACGTGGTGAAACCCCATCTCTGCTAAAAATACAAAAAGTAGCCAGGTGTGATGGTACATGCCTGTAGTCCCAGCTACTCGGGAGGCTGAGGCAGGAGAATCACTTGAACCTGGCGGGGCAGAGGTTGCTGTGAGCCGGGATTGCGCCCCTGCACTCCAGCCTGGGGGACAGAGCAAGACTCCGTCTCAAAAAAAAAAAAAAAGGAAGATAGATGATCAAAGAAAATAAACTGACAACCTGAAAACGAGGAAGTAGAACTGGATAGCAAATGTGGAAAAATTTCTAGCCTCACTAGTATCAGAGAAATGCAAATTGAAACAAGGTGCCATTTTTGGACTCTTTAGTTAGTGATGATAGTGAAAACCAGAATGGTCTTTTCTAAAACAGCCTGTGTGTCAAAACCATAAAAATGCTTCTACCTCTTTTACCCTGTTAATTCTACTTCTGAGAGTTTTTCCTAAAGAAATAATTCAAAATAGGAAAAAGCTAAAAGCAGAAAAATGTTGAACATGACATTATTTATAGCTGTGGAAAGATTGGAGACTGGGCATAGTGGCTTATGCCTGTAATCTCAGCACTTTGTGAGGCCAAGTTGGGAGGACTGCTTGAACCCAAGAGCTTGAGACCAGCCTGGGAAATGTAGTGAGACCCCATCTCTAAAAAAAAAAAAAAAAAAAAAATTAGCCGAGCATGGTGGAACGTGCCTGTAGTCCCAGCTACTTGGGAGGCTGAGGTGGGAGGATTGCCTGAGCCCAGGAGGCTGAGGTTACAGTGAGCCAGGATCAATCACCACTGCACTCCAGCCTGGGTGACAGAGTGAGGCTCTGTTTAAAACAAACAAACAAAAAAAAAAATAAGAGAGAAGAAAAAAAAAGATTGGAGACAATTTGAAAAGCCAGTAAGGAACCAGACACAGTGGTGCGTACCTGTAGTCCCAGCTACTCAGGAGGCTGTTGCAGGAGAGAATTGCTTGAGCCCAGGAATTCGAGGCCAGCTGGGCAACATAATGAGACCCCCGACTCTTAAAAATGTTTTTAAATTTAAAAATAAAAAGGTTTTTTAAAAGCCAATAAATGACTAAATAATTATGGGAAATCTATTTAATAAACTATTAAAAAGTTATTAATCTTCATGACCGTAGGGATTTAAGTGAAAAATAAAGTGCAGAAATGCTTTATATTAAGTGAAGAAAGTGGTATATAAAGGAGTACAGACAAGCCAGGCACGGTGGCTCACGCCTGTAATCCCAGCCCTTTGGGAGCCCGAGGTAGGCGGATCACGAGGTCAGGAGATCGAGACCAGCCTGGCTAACATGGTGAAACCCCGTCTCTACTAAAAATACAAAAATTAGCTGGGCGCGGTGGTGCATGTCTGTAATCCCACCTACTCGGAAGGCTGAGGCAGGAGAATCGCTTGAACTAGGGAGTCGGAGGTTGTGGTGAGTCAAGATCGCGGTGAGCCAAGATCGCGGTGAGCCAAGATCGCACCACTGCACTCCAGCCTGGTGACAGAGCAAGATTCTGTCTTGAAAAATAAAAAAAAAAAAAAATAAAGGAGTGCATATACTATCATTCTAAATTTGGTTTGAAGAAACATGTTTGTAGATATTTATTCAGTATATAATATGTGGATAAAATAGGGACTGGAAGAAAGCCCACTGAAGTGTCAGCAGTAACTTCACCAGGTGATGGGAATTTGAGGAACTTTTTTTCTTATACATTTTTCCGTATTCTACATTTTTCATCTAGATTGTGCACTACTGTTACCAGATTTTTTTTTTAAATACTATTTTTTTTTTTTTAAGTAAAGCATAATACCAGGTGTGGCAACTCATGCCTGTTAATCCCAGCTACTTGGGAGGCTGAGGTGGGAGGATCACTTGAGCCTAGGAAGTCCAGCCTGGGCAACATAAGCAAGACTCCATCTCAATTAAAATGAAAAGAGGTAAGGAATGTGCTTGTATTATTATATCTTATAATGATATCTTTTTTGTTTTTTGAGACAGGGTCTCACTCTGTCCCCCAGCCTGGAGTATAGTGGTGTGATCTCAGCTCACTGCAACCTCCGCCTCGCGGGTTCAAACAATTCTCCAACCTCAGCCTCCCAAGTAGCTGGGACTACAGGCACGTGCCACCACGCCCGGCTAATTTTTGTATTTTTAGTAGAGACAGGGTTTTGCTGTGTTGGCCAGGCTGGTCTCGATCTCCTGACCTTGTGATCCGCCCGCCTCGGCCTCCCAAAGTGCTAGGATTACAGGCATGAACCACTGTGCCCAGCTGATTGCATTTTTTTAAAAGACTGGAAGATTGCTAGGAGTATGAGTGGTTTTCCCATGCCCCTTCTCTGTTTTCCAAATTGCTTGTATTGTGGCTGCAGTCCTTTTATAATATGAAACAGGTAAATAACAACTTATGTTGTGGCTGCATCAAAGGGGTGAGAAACGAAAAGGAGAGGACAAAGCAAGATGTGCAGAGTTCGACCTTTCCAGGCTCTCTGAAAGTCAAGGTTTTGATCAATGTTATGAGGGAGGCCTGTGAAGTAGCTCAGATGGTCTTGAGCTTTCAGCATCATGGATTCTTCTTTTAGATCCCATCTTCCCTTCCCAACTCCCCCTTCCTCAATTCCTACCGCTTAAGTGTCCATAGGGCGATTTCTTTTTCACTGTTCAGAAGCTTTCTGCAAGATGTTCAAAATACTAGCATTGGTTTGAGCAGCTAGTCTGTCTTGTGCTCTTGATTTGGGGGACTTAGCTTCTATTTAGATTTCTTTGAAGGTGGATGCCAGTGACCCAGGGTCTGTGGAAGAGTAAGAGCCACTTGTGAGGATGACTGAAGAGGCCACAAACTCTCAGATCCTGAGAACGTAGGACAACTTGTGCCTTCTGCTAGTCCCAGGCCAGAATGGCCATCCTATCTTTAAAAGAGAAAGAAAGCAAGAAAAACGAAAGGTTATAGTTATTTCCCTAAGTACTATTTGAATTATTTTGTTAAATTAAGTATGGGAAAGAGGTTTGAACCCTTTTCCAGCTTAAATTTTTAAATAAATATACAGTTTTTAAGTAAAAGTGAGATATGATTCTTTAGAAATCATCTGACATTTAGCCAGGCATGGTGGTGTGCACCTGTAGTCCTAGCTACTCAGGAGGCTGAGGCAGGAGGATCCCTTGAGCCCAGGAGGTTGAGGCTGCAGTGAGCCATGATCATGCCAGTAATTCAGCCTGGGCAATAGAGCAAGACCTTATCTCTAAAAAAATAATAAATAGACCTCACATTTAGACAATGTGGTAGTGTGCTGGTTCAGAAGGAGCCCAGCTATGCATGGCTAAGGGCAAATCCCTGAATGGAGAAGGAGATTGAAAAATGTTCACTAACCTGAGAAACAGTCTTTGGAAAAGGGTGATCTCAGGTTCTCATGCAGGACAATTTAGGAAAAAGAGAGCCAGCCAGGAGAAGGCTGAGAACTTATTCCCCATTAGTCAAAAATCTGCTTTAAGTCAAGATCCTGCAATGGCCTTTGACAACAAGCCCCTGAAAATCACCAGAACCAAGACTGGGCCTGGTGAGTGAGTACCTGCGCAGAGTTCTCGCTGCCGTGATTCAGTGCAAGTTAGAAACCTGTGCTCTTCTTTAGCCTGGGAAAAAACCAAAGTCAGCAAACCCAGCTCAACTCAGCAAACTTTTGTTGCCTGTGTGCTAACTATAAGGCATGTTGCTAGGTACTGTGGAAATTGTAAAGATACATAAGATAGGAACCTTCCTGAAAGCAGTAACACTTTAGTTGGGTAAAGGGATAAGGAGACACACACACACACACACACACACACACACACACACACACACACACACACACACACCTTGCTACCTGTATTATATATATGAATATAAGGGAACTCCCTCTTTTTGAGGGATAATTTTAGAAGTAAAATCTCATATTTGAGCATATTTAAAAGGCCACTGTAAGGCTGGGTGCGGTTGCTCAGGCTTGTAATTCCAGCACTTTGGGAGCCGAGGCAGGTGGATCACCTGAGGTCAGGAGTTCGAGACCAGCCTGGCCAACATGGCGAAACCCCGTCTCTCTACTAAAAATACAAAAAAAAATTAGCGGGGCATGGTGGTGGGCGCCTGTAATCCCAGCTACTCAGGAGGCTAAAGCAGGAGAATTGCTTGAACCCGGGAGGCGGAGGTTGCAGTGAGCCGAGATGGCACCACTGCACTCCAGCCTGGGCAACAGAGCGAGACTCCCTAAAAAAAAAAAAAAAAAAATTAATAAATAAAAGGCCAATGTAAAAGAGGCCTAACTATATTTAGGTTTTTCTTTTCCTTTAAATCTAATTCTAAATTATGGACCGTTGTCAGTATTTGTAGCCTCTTTCGTTGATTATAATAATAATCCTGAAAATGCCTTCTAAAGAATGCTGGCCCCTTGAGGGCAGGAGCAGTTTATCAGCTGTGTTTACTGTACCTGAAACAGCCCTCAGTGTTTGCTGGGCATTGTTAAATGAATGTGCAAAAGGTGAAAGACACACATATTACAGGGGGACCTTACCCCCAGTGAGCTAATGATGACTTTCATAATTACCCTTCATTTTTTAAACACAATCTTCTGGGATATATTTTTAGTGTTCCACGTGGTCTTCATCTTGATGCGTCTGTTTCACATGTGAACGTAAAGTTCGTGAGCATCTGGTTGAGGCTGAGGAATCACTACTTTCAACATTCTCTGTGGCTTACATCCCTGCATTTTTATGATCACTGTAATTTTAATCACTGGCACTCCTGTGTTTCCATTTTCCACGAATTGCAAAATGCAATAAAAAATTCAAATATTGTAAACAAGCATGGCTATACTGACAAAGGAAGGCCAACATTTAACTGCTAGGTGAATTTCAAAAGCTCAGCATCTTTATCTAAAAAGCATAGTAGGGGTGCAGTGAAGTCAGAAGTCAAATTTTATTAGAGCTGAGGACAGCCTGTAGTAGCTTTTGCTTTTTCCCTGGTGGCTGGTCACTTGAATTTCAGACAGTTCTAGTAAAGAGAGAAAATAAATAACATTACAGGGTGAGCTAACCCTATGAACCCAGACCTGTAAATTTGTAGCAAAATGATACTTACCCTCACAGACTTGTGACTTAATCTCCTTAAGAGGCTTTTTTTGAGCAAGGCTGAAACATCTCAGAAGATACTAAATCTGTGTCTATGAACCTGACCGCAAAAGAGTTCTTCCCTCCCAGGGTCTGGAGGGTGCGAGTGCCTGTCGGTCCATGTGCTGTTTAACCCTCTGGTGCTGGACTCCGGGTCTCCCTCCGCTCTTTTCTCCCCAATGCAGAGCCCACGCTGGTGCGCTAACCTGCAGCGTCTCTGTGCTTCTCTTCTTACCTCCTCTTTCCCCTTCTCTTTCCCTCTTGCTGTGGTGTGTCCAGAAAAGGAAGTCGAGTTCCAGCGTGCACCTAATGGTGAGCCTTGCCTGCCCACCCATCGCCCACTCCATGCTGCCTGTGCCCGCCTGCCAGCCACGCAAACCTGTTCTGCCATGTGCGTGTGCCTCACTCATCCTCACTGCATGTCTGTGCTGTGTGGGCAGGTGTGGTCTGTCCTGCCAGGCAGGGGCCATTGCCCAAGGTCACCCAGTAGCCTAAAAAGTGGGCATTGGAAGGGGTGGTACGGCACCCCCTGCTGTGGAGCTTGGACAGACCCCAGCGGCCCAGGGTAGGATGTGAAGCTGGTAGGGACTTGGGGCAAGCAAGGGAGAGACCCTCACTCTCTGTCACCCAGAAGGAGAGGCCCTGCTTCCCAGGCATGAGCAGCTGCTTCCTACAGACTGGCAGCTGGAGGGCAACTGTGTGGTGGGCAGAGGAGCTGGTTGCAGGCTCCCACTTGTGAGTCTTGCTCTCCTGGCTCTGCCCCCATGCAAATCCCATTCTCTCTAGCTGTGCCCAGTGGTTCATCCTGGCCACCCAGCCCTCGGGGGGACAGCTAACTCATCTTTCTCACGGGACACTGGGCACCAAGGACAACACAGCAGCCTGAGTCATTATGAAACCATCCATTAAAACCAGAGGTGGGGGCCGGGCGCAGTGGCTCACGCCTGTAATCCTAGCACTTTGGGAGGCCGAGGCAGGTGGATCACGAGGCCAGGAGATCGAGACCATAACACGGTGAAACCCCGTCTCTACTAAAAATACAAAAAATTAGACAGGCATGGTGGTGGGCGCCTGTAGTCCCAGCTACTTGGGAGGCTGAGGCAGGAGAATGGCGTAAACCCAGGAGGCGGAGCTTGCAGTGAGCTGAGATCGCACCACTGCACTCCAGCCTAGGCGACAGAGCAAGACTCCGTCTCAAAAACAAAACAAAACAAAAAACCAGAGGTGGGGCCACTTGGGTGACATCCCAGCCCTCTGCAGGTTTTATGGGCACCCTGGAGTCTGCCCCCTGTGAGGGTCTTGGCCTCAGCTGGAATTTACAGGTAGGGCAGCCTTCTCTAACCAACCCCGAACAGGTCAGCATCATTCACTGTGCTAGGTGGGCTCTGCTTCTTGGTGGGAATGAGAGACAGCAGAGCTCCTGTGAGTTTAGACCCACCGTCTCACTCCTGGGACCCCTCTTCTCTAGCCTGTCGCAGTCTGTGGAGTCTTGTTCAGTGGAGTCACTTGGTGCCTGGCTTGAGGTTCCATGCCTAGCCCTGGGTTTGGGGATGTCTGAGCCATTGACAGCAAGTTGGCAGTGGACGGCTTCAGGTCTGGTCCAAGAGGCCTCCAGGCAAGAAGTAGGACAGTCAGGATGCTTTCTGTGTATGTCCTAGGAGAGAAGACACACATTCTAGCTGTCGATGTATCATCTGTGCCCTGTGCAGGGATGGTAGCCACACATTTGTCTCACTGCCTATTGAAGAACTTGCAGGCATCAGGCTGCTCCTCAGTGGCCCCCAACCCCACTGGAACTCAGTGAGATTGAGTACGCCGGTTAGGGAATTATCAGAGGCAAAGAACATCACATGGATATGGCTCCCTGCCCTGGAGATCAGCTTCCTTCCATCTTCCCCTTGCCCCTCCCTTGCTGTGCCCCTCCGTGTAATGTTTTTGCTTGTTTGTTTTTGTTTTTTTGAGATGGAGTCTTGCTCTGTCCTCCAGGCTGGTGTGCAATGGCACAATCTTGGCTCACTGCAACCTCTGCCTCCCAGGTTCAAGCAATTCTCCTGCCTCAGCCTCCCGAGTAGCTGGGATTACAGGCATGCGCCACCATGCCCGGCTAATTTTTGTATTTTTAGTAGAGACAGGGTTTCACCATGTTGGCCAGGCTGGTCTTCAACTCCTGACCTCAGGTGATCCACCCGCCTTGGCCTCCCAAAGTGCTGGGATTACAGGCGTGAGCCACCGTGCCCGCCCACCACCATGTAGTTTTGAAAGGCAAGGAGATATCACTGGTGGTCATGGTGCTGTTGGGAATGTTGGCCTGTGTGTGGCCTACTCTGTCCTGGGGGCTGGATTCTGGGACTACAGCCACAGCCCCGCTGGGTTTCACCTGCCCCTCCCCAGAACACTGCCCTTCTAGCTGATCAGGCCTAAGATTTGTCAGGCAAAAAGGTGAACAGCACAGTCCTGACTCTGCTCCCTGAGGTCAGTGAATGCATTTTGTGTCTGAAAGGGACTTCCACCCCCATCCTCTGGACACCATCTCTTAGGCCAGGCATACTTTTCTTTTCTCCTTCCTCTTTGTTTCAGGCTTCAAGCTGGTGTTGTAAGAAGGAAATACAGGTGCTGGGTTGAAAGTGCAGCAGGAGACTGCCCACAGATAGGGGACCAGAGTTTCTGAATTTTGTTCTGCTTTCTTATAAACTACCCCCCTTTTCCCTATACAGTGGGAAGAAGATCTTGAACTCTTTTGGGTCAGGTGTGGATTTTGCAATGACCTGGCACCTGTCATAAGCAGAGATCTCTGGAGGGATGCTTTAAAACGAGGCTTTGGGCTGGTCCCACCTTGAGGGTGCCCCCAGAGCTAGGTCTCTGGGCCCCACAAATACTTCCTCCGATCATCTCTCTAGCCATCGCTCCCATCTACACAGTGTTATGGAGGCCACCTCAGGCCTACCTCCTCCAGGCCAGGCCAGGGGGCAAGGGAGGTCTGGGAGTTGAACCTGAGTGGCCTTGGGGACTCTGGAGGAACTAAACCATCTGTTTTCTTGTCTCAGCCACAGAGCAACAACAAAAACAGTCTCGTAAGCCCAGCCCAAGAGCCCGCGCCCTTGCAGACGGCCATGGTACCTCCTGACTACAGCTTCTCTGCCTCTGCCCCTGGCTGCCTCCTGCCCCTTCCCTCTTCCTCCTCTTGTGCCCCCTCCCTGGCCTCCTGGGCCTGTTCCTTTCTTGGTTCCCATAGAGCTGACTGCGTTGTGTGCCGCCCTGTATGCCCCTTCCCCTTCATTGTCCCGCCTGGCTGCGCTCCATCCCGCATGGCAGAACTGCTGCTCCTGCTCCTGCTCCTTTCGATGGTTGGGGGGAAGAGTGATCAGGGCTCTCAGCTGAACCTCCCAGGCCCAGCCCAGGACCCCTAGTGGGTCTGCTGTGGGGGCTGGGAAGATGAGTTGCTTAGGAAAGGAGAGGGTAGGAGCTTTTTTGGGACCTGAACATCAGTTCTTGGAGGCTCCCTTGTAAAACCTGCCTCAGCCTCTCCTTTGCAAAGCCAGAAACAGGAAAGAGGGCTGGGGTCCCCACCTCTGGATGGTGCTGAGGTCTCCAGGCTCCTGGAGTGCCTCGTGCTGGCTAAGTTCTCTCTGGGCTCCTCCAGAGGTTCTGTTTGCTCTTGGAGCTCCCTCTGCTAGTGGTGGCTAACTAGAGAGTCAGCAGGGGGGTGACTGGGAAAGAGGGAGAGGTGATGTTGCCTGCTACTCCCCTCCTTCTTGCGGACCCTCATGCCACCTGACATGGTGGCGTGGGGCCAGGAACTAGGGAAGGCAGAAGGCAGGCGCAGTGGGCGGCTCTCTGGGCTCAGCTGGCTGAGGAGGCCTCCTGTCCTGGCTCTTTCTGGGAGACCTCATTCTTCTGCCCATGTTCCTGCCTCACACATTCCCCGTGATGAATGCCGTGGGCGGGGCCCGGCCTGTGCCCTCAGTCCCACAGCTCCTCCAGTATGCCTGCCCCGTGGGAACCCCATGTGGAAAGAGCCCTCACAACTGACAGGAATCAGGGACAGAGGCCCTTGCTGTCTCAGCCTCCTGGGCACCGGCACCTGCCAGGCCTCTCTTTCTTACCAGCCAGTGCTGCTGCCAAAATCCAGGGCTATCCCAGCTGCCTGGGACCCCAGTTGAGCCGGGACATTTTGTCTTCTGGAGATGGCTGGTGGGCAGGCCTCAGTGGTCATCATAGGGTCTGCGGGTGTCCTGGGATGTAGGTGGGGCTCCTCAGGGAAGAGCCATAGTCTGTCCCCAAGTTGGAAGGGTAATTTTCATCTTCTCTCACAGGAGCCACAAACCACTGTGGTACACAACGCTACAGATGGGATCAAGGTGAGTGGTCCTGAGCCTGCCTCCTGCTTTCCAGGTCAGCAGGAGACAGGTAGGCTGGGTCCCAGGGGTCTACAGGCTGCACCCTGAGGCCAAGGTGTTTGCAGAGGCTCAGCCGAAGTTAGCCTGTGCCCACAGTTGCTCCATGCTGAGGAAGGGCGTTATACCTTACGGAGCCCAGGCTTTGCAGTCAGACAGACCTGGTTTGAATCCTGGCCCTGGTCTGAATCCTGGCCCTGCACCTTAGTATCCTTTATCTGCAAATTGGGGATGATAATAATAGAATCTTCCTCCATATGTCGGAAGTTTAAATGAGAGTAAACATTCACTGAAAAAACAGGCAAGAGCATCTCCAGACCCTGGAGCGTTCTCCATGGCCTGACCCCTTTGTGCCCCTGGTGTTTTCACCAGCATTCCTGAACATCTGTTAAGCCCAGATACCATCCGTGGCTCTGGTTTACAGAGGTGACAAGAGAAATTACCTGTTCAAACGGTGGGTGGGATGGGAGGCAGATAAAAAACCAATAAGCAAACAGATAAGATAAGCTGGGCACTGTGGCTCACACCTGTAATCCTCACACTTTGGGAGGACAACGTGGGCAGATCACCTGAGCTCAGGAGTTAGAGACCACCCTGGGCAACATGGTGAAACCCTGTCTCTACTAAAATACAAAAAAGTAGCCAGGTGTGGTGGCACGTGCCTGTAGTCCCAGCTACTTGGGAGGCTGAGGCACGATAATCGCTTGAGCCTGGGAGGCGGAGGTTGCAGTGAGCTGAGATCATGCCACTGCACTCCAGCTTGGGCTACGGAGTGAGACTTAATCTCTCAAAAAAATAAATAAGATAAAATCTAATGTCAATAGGTAATCTGAAGAAAATGGCACAAAGTAGAGAGAGGGCCAGGTGCGGTGCGGTGGCTCACGCGTGTAATCCTAGCACTTTGGGAGGCCAGGGCGGGCGGATCACTTGTCAGGAGTTCAAAACCAGCCTGGCCAACATGGCAAAACCCCATCTCTACTAAAGATACAAAAATTAGTTGGGGATGTTGGCACATGCCTGTAATCCCAGCTACCTGGGAGGCTGAGGCAGGAGAATTGCTTGAACCTGGGAGGCGGAGGTTGCAGTGAGCTGAAATCGTGCCACTGCACTTCAGCCTGGGCAACAGAGCAAGACTCCATCTAAAAAATGAAAAACAGAAAAACCCCACCAAAGTAGAGAGAGAGAGAGAACAGGGCCTTGAATTAAGTAGTCAGGAGAGGGCCTCTTTCAGGAGGTGATATCTGAGCTAGAAACTGAATGGTGGGTGGGAAGGAGGCAGCCAGGCCAGCTCTGAGGCTGAGTGCCCTAGGCAGAAGGAACTGAAGCTCAGATGTGGCCTGTGTAATCAGGCAGAGGGAAGAGCAAAGTGAGACTGGAAGAACCATAGGAGAGTGATGAGGTTGGAGAAGCAGCAGGGCCTGCTACAGAGGCCCTTGTAGGAGTTTGCATTTTCTTCCAGCAGCAAGGAGAAGCTATTGGGAGTTCTTAGCAGGAGTAATAGAATCTAGTTGACACTTTAAAACACCACTCTGGCCTCATGATCAAGAACTCTAGGGAGGGCCGGGCGCGGTGGCTCACGCCTGTAATCCCTGCACTTTGGAAGGCTGAGGCGAGTGGATCAGCGGAGGTCAGGAGCTTGAGACCAGCCTGGCCAACATGATGAAACCCCATTTCTAATAAAAATACAAAAATTAGCCAGGCGTGGTGGCAGGCACCTGTAATCCCAGCTACTCAGGAGGCTGAGACAGGAGAATCACTTAAACCCAGGAGGCAGAGGTTGCAGTGAGCCGAGATCATGCCATTGCACTTCAGCCTGTGCAACAAGAGCAAAACTCCATTTCAAAAAAAAAAAAAAAAAAAAAAAAGACAACCTCTAGGGAGGAGGTAAGCGTGGAAGTTAGGGAGACCATGAAGCTGTTACCATGGTTCAGGTGTGAGATGCTGGTGGCCTGGAGTCAGGTTGTAGCTGTGCATTGGAAGTGAAGAGGAAAGACATGGGGTTTACTTTGGAGGCAGAACCAAAAGATTTTATTTTAGATTGGGTGATCTGAATATAAGGGAAAAAGAGAAAGAGAAGGATTGAGGATGACTTCAGGTTTTAGCCTGAGTAACTGGGTAGATGGTGGCATTTAAAAACTGGGGGAAGACTAGGGAGGGGATTTGGGAGGAGTCAGACAGCCAGGGTGGAAGCAGAACTTTCCACAATTCCTCCTTGCACCTCTTGTAGGAGCACAAACTCTGCTTTTGTTCTGCTTTGCTCCTCTGGCTTCCAAGGGATGGAGCATATAGAAACATGTTCTTTTTGGCCTACAGGGCTCCACAGAGAGCTGCAACACCACCACAGAAGATGAGGACCTCAAAGGTAGGTGCTGGCCCTTGGAGGGGAAAGGACTCCAGCAGTGACCCAGGTACCTGGGCTCCAATGGGGCACCTGCCTTTTCTGTCCCCAGAACTGGGAATGCTGGCTCCTATGCCCCTAGGAGAGGGCTTGGTATAAAAGCTACTTTCCATGAGCCAAGATATGAGGCCCCTGCCTGGTGTTGCTCAGCTGGGCAAGAGGCTTCTCTTCTTTGACCCCAAGTCTAAAATAGCTAAGCTAGAGATTCTCCAGGGGCCAGGGCTCAGAGAACTGTTCCTGTTGCTGATAATGATGTGCCATCCCAGAACAGGGGTACCCCAAGTCCCTGCCGAAGTAGCCTGTAAGTGTCATGAGTCATCAGTAGAGTGACCAATCGTCCTGGTTTTCCCTGGACACAGAACTTTTGGTTTTAAGACTGTGATGGGCCAGGAGTGCTGGCTCACACCTGTAATACCCAGAACTTTGGGAGGGCCAGGGCAGAAGGATTGCTTGAGACCAGGAGTCTGAGACAAGCTTGGGCAACATAGCAAGACCTTGTTTCTATTAAAAAAAAAAAAAATTAGGAACAAATAAATAGGCCAGCTGCGGTGACTCACACCTGTAATCCCAGCACTTTGGGAGGCCGAGGCAAGCGGATCACTTGAGGTCAGGAGTTCAAAACCAGCCTGGCCAACATGATGAAACCCCGTCTCTACTAAAAATACAAAAAAAGGCCGGGCGTACTGGCTCACGCCTGTAATCCCAACACTTTGGGAGGCCGAGGTGGGTGGATCACCTGAAGGTCAGGAGTTCAAGACCAGCCTGACCAACATGGTGAAACCCCATCTCTACTAAAAATATAAAAAATTAGCCAGGTGTGGTGGCAGTTGCCTGTAATCTCAGCTACTCGGGAGGCTGAGGTGGGAGAATCGCTTGAACCTGGGGGGTGGAGGTTGCAGTGAGCCAAGATCACCCCATTGCACTCCAGCCTGGGCAACAGGAGCAAAACTTCTTCTGAAAAAAAAAAAAAAAAAAAAAAAAATTAGCCAGGTGTGGTGGTGGGGTCCTGTAATCCCAGCTACTTGGGAGGCTGAGGCATGAAAATGGCTTGAACCTGGGAGGTGGAGGTTGCAGTGAGCTGAGATTGTACCACTGCACTTCAGCCTGGGTGACAGAGCGAGACTCTGTCTCAAAGAAAAAAAAAAACAAAAAACAAATATATAAATAAATATAAAACCCAGATAGTCCTGGGAACACTGGGATGAGTTGGTCACTCTAGTCCTAGGATTTTGGCCCGAATGATGGAGTTGGAACCAATCTGACAACCGTGAGGCCACATTTGGTCATGTCCTGGTGGGCCTGTAAGGACCACTAGCCTAAGCTTGGGCCTGGCTAGAGTGCCAGAGGGTTGGGAGGGCATGGCAGGCCAGACCTCTGGGAATCTCTGTCCTGCTCTTTGGTTGGGCCTCCTGGAATTGCTCCCTTTGCCTGAATTCAGTAAGTGACCTTGGGCCAGGCCATCAGAAAAGACAGAGGAACACTCTAGGACAGAGCTGGGAGAGCATGCCCTGGGTGGCAAGGGGGCACCAAACCTTTTGGAACCAAAAAAATAGCAGAAAGCTATGAGGAAGTGAATCATAGTAGCTCCAGGCCCCTGTGAGTGAGGTCAGATCAGTTTTGATTCCGGCACTGCTGGCAACATAGGAGGCACTGTCACTGCTGGGCTCTGGACCCTGTGGCCTGGCCCCCTGGAACATCTTCCCCAGGATCAGGGGTCCTTGGACAGGCTGTTGTAAGGCTCGTCTGGAAGCCACAGCCCAGGTCTGGGCACCTGCCTGGTGCCCTCAGCTGGGAGGCCTATGTCGTCCAGTGTCTGCAGCAGCCTGAGGCGAGGCGTCCCCTTGCCCCGGCTCTGCAGCGCCATGGGCTCGGGTCCTGTCCGGCTTGCTCGCTCACCTGCCTTGTTCTGTTTGTTTTGGCTGCTCTGCCTTGCCCTGCCCTGCCCTGCCCTGGCTGGCTAGCTGCCCCGCTCCGCACTGGGAATGGCAGCTCGGTGCCTGAAGGACGGAGCTCCCGGGACAGAACAGCCCCCTCTCCAGGCATGCAGCCCCAGCCTTCTCTCTGCTCCTCAGCCAGTAAGTGTGAGGGAGGCACATTCTGGCTTCCGTCTCCCTGGCTCGTCCTGAAGCCCCTCAGGGACCCCCACCACAGCTGTCAGTCCCACCCAGCTGCCCGTGGTAGTAAGCTCCGGGAGCATGGCCTCTGCTAGGGGTGGGGGATAGATGGAGGTGCTGTTGAGACCAGGCAGGGGCCCCTGAGTCTGGGGCCCAAAGAAATATGAGAAGAGTGGGTGGAAGAACATGGCCTGGGATGGGGGGAGTAGAAAGCCCCCAGGATGTGCAGTGGGCCTTGCCTCAGCGCCGAGCCAGGAAGAAGGGCAGAGTCGGAAGTCAGGTCTGTGGGGGTGGGAGTGGGGTGATGGGGAATACGTGACAGCGAGGAACTGTGTTGGGGATGTAGTGCTTCCTGAGTCTCAGCATAACATATTAAGAGCATGGGGTCAGAGGCAAGATAGATGTGAGTTTAAATCCCAGCTACGCTGCCTTCAAGAGTGTGAAGTTTAACTTCCCAGAGCTGCAGATTCCTTATCTGTAATGTGGAAATAAAATGGCACGCACCTCAGAGCCTTGTTAGATAAAAGACAAGGCAGTAGGAAATGTTGATACAGTGCCTCGCTGGGTTATCAGTAGCTCATCCTCATATTTCTAGTTACATCTGTGCTGGAGGATGCCTTTGTCTGCTGCTTTTCCTCCCACCATCTATCCTTGCAGAGTTTCTAAGCACAACCCTCTTCGCCCGTGGGGCCCCAGTCAGGTCATCCAAATGGGTCTGGTGGGGTTGGAGAGGGTGTGTGTGTTGTGGGTGCACACCTGCCTGCTGCTTTAGGAAGCCGATCGAACTCTTTGCTTCCCTTAACCTGCTGCTTGCTCACCTGGAGCTGTGGCCTAGCGGGGCTAATGGCTGTGGGGCCCCCTCCTGGACGTGCCTTTGGCTGCGCTGCCCTGTCCCAGCTGTGCTGCTTGGCTGTGCTGGCCCGGCTGGGCCGTGGTGGTGCTGTTCTAACGCTTGCAGTTGTCTTGCAGCCTTTTGCTCCTGTGAGGAAAGCGTTGTGGCCTGGGCCAGCCCAGGGCTCGGGTTAGGATGAGCCCAAGCTCAACCCAAGCTCTCCCTTACCCTGGTGGCAGCCCCTGCTGATAGTGGCATTCCCTATAAGAGAAGCCCATGCCGGCAGGACATCACCAGCTGTCCCTTGGCTTGGGATGGGTTGGGGAGGAGGGCTCTGGAGGGCACCACCTCTGCCTGCCTGTCAGTCTGAGGCCTGTCTGGTTTTCCTGAGGAACACATCCTGGCATGAGAGCTGGTGTGAAATGTGCAGCTTTCCCAAGCCTCGAGAGGTAAACAGAGCAGCCTCTCTGGTACAGGCTGTCCCAAGTTTTTACAATTCTGGGATCATTTCTCCCAGAAAAGCCCTGTGGAGTTGATGAGCAGTGGGAAGCATCCATCCTAGGGTTCTGATGGTCCTTTGGCACCCCAGCCCTAGCTGGATTCTGCTGTCAGACTACCTGTTGCCCAGGGCTGGGTCCTGGCCACTGAATGAAGGCTACAAGTAGGGGTGGTGATTTGAGACCTGACTGAGCCCCTTCAGGTGTGAGAAGTAAATTGGGGGTGGAAGCAGCCTTATTGGGAGATGCTTGTGAGAGAGGCTGCTCACACAGGGGAGGGGCTCACAGCATTCACGATGTACCAGGCTCCTCACCTGTTAAAGGCAAGCATGTTTTCTGCAGCCTGATTGTTGATGGAGAGGGAGGCAAAGGCCAAAGAACCATAACTAATGGCTGGGCTTCAGGAGGAAGTGGTCATTGTCTCCGCAGACTGCAGAGAGGGAAATGGAAGGGAAGGTGGGTTCGCTCTTCCTGCCAAGGGTCCTAAGACAGAGAAGAGGGATGTCTTTGTCATAAGCGATCACAGGGGACTCCTGAGGACTGGGGAAGGCTCTCTGTCACTTGGGAGGTTCCCCAGTAGGTAAATTGATGGATTTTTCTCCCCCACAGTGCGAAAACAGGAGATCATTAAGATTACAGAACAGCTGATTGAAGCCATCAACAATGGGGACTTTGAGGCCTACACGTAAGTAGAGACCCATTTTTTTTGTGAGCTAAGTCATCTCCCAAGGCCTTCCCTGCTTCCAGACAACAATTAGGACCCTGGGGAAAGGGAGGTTGGACCTTGGGGAAAGTATCTGAGTTAAGCCCTCTCCTAAGCTGGGAGCCCTTCCAGGTAGATTCCCTGAGCTCACCCACAGTGTCCTGGCGGTGGGCCGAAAGCACAGGGCTGAGTGGCTCAGCAGGCAGGCCTGGAAGATCTTCGCTGTCTTGTCTGGCATGGCCACAGCTAGCCTGCTGCTACTGGATAGACACCGCTGATAAGGAAGGAAGACAAGTCACTCCATAGAAGCCTGATAGGCTGCTTTGTTTTTCTCCCTGCAGGAAGATTTGTGATCCAGGCCTCACTTCCTTTGAGCCTGAGGCCCTTGGTAACCTCGTGGAGGGGATGGATTTCCATAAGTTTTACTTTGAGAATCGTGAGTGGGTTCGTGCTGCTGATACACTCCTGCCTGCCCCTTCACCCCCTTGCCTCTGTCTCCTGCTCACCTTCTCATCCCAGTTGCCCACTTTTCCCTTATTTGACCTTCGTGCTGCACTTCTACTCTGTATGCTTGCCCCCTTGTGCCCCGATGGTTGTAAACAGGCACCTTTGAAGGCCCTGCTTTCCTAAGCTCCAAGTGCCATTCATTCTGCCACTGCCTTGTGGCAGTGCCAGTCACCACAATCAAGCTCACTTATTTCTTGCCGGGCTCAGTGGCTCACGCCTGTAATCCCAGCACTTGGGGAGGCTGAGGCTGGCGGATCACGAGGTCAGGAGATCGAGGCCATCCTGGCTAACACGGTGAAACCCCATCTCTACTAAAAATACAAAAAATTAGCCGGGCGTGGTGGCGGCCCCTGTAGTCCCAGCTACTCGGGAGGCTGAGGCAGGAGAATGCTGTGAACCTGGGAGGCAGAGCTTGCAGTGAGCCAAGATCAGGCCACTGCACTCCAGCCTGGGCAACAGAGCGAGACTCTATCTCAAAAAAAAAAAAAAAAAAATTATTTCTTTAAGCCTCACCTCTTTCCAAGACGGATTGGAAGGAAACCCTTTGAGATTAGGTTGAGATGATCTCAGCACGTAAGAACGAAGCTCTGTGTCTGCAGGTTTCACAATAGAGGAAATTAAAACCAGGATAAGAATGTGCAAACCAGGGCACTGTTGGTGATTTGTGAGATCGGAAGTTGTGGCTAGAATCCTCCTGACTATGGAGGAAGGCAGACGTCTTGTGTGGGGGGTGGGGTGTACATTCTGGACAGTTCGTGGAAAATAAGGGGATAAGAAGCTGAACCATCACCCCCTCCCATCTTTCTCTCTGCTCTATGAGACCCTCCCCCTCCTTATTTTTATCTCTTCCCACTTTATGCTGGGCCTTCCCGATCCTGCCCTGAGTTATAGTTAGTCACTAACTTCTCCGCTGACTCCCACCCTTATCACATCTCAGCTACATATATAAACTCTCTGTTATTTAAGTAATTCTATTAGCCAGAAGCAATTCCAGAGTTTATATTAGTACTAGGAAGGTGTCATGTAGCCCCTGTCTAACATTTGAATTGAACTAAAATGTGAATCTCAATAAAAGCAACACAGTTTTCACAGCATATGCTGATAATGGCAATCCAACTTCTTTTGCCTTTTCCCCAGAGAATCCTGGGAATATCCTCAGCTTGGTGCTTTGATGATTCTATTTCAGCTTTGGTGCCTTAAAAAAAAAAAATTACAAATCAATTTTGAATGGTTTAAGTTCATGATTTTGTTCTGCAGCCCTAGCTAGGGGTGAGCCGAGCCTTATGAAATCTAAACTCAGCCTAACAGAATAGAAAATCTATAGGCTTTAGTTAAGAGTCACGTGGTCCTGAGTTCAGGTGTGTGATTTGAGCAAATTATTCCTTGAGCCTATTTCCTCATCTTATAATAAAGAAAATATTATCCACCAAGAAATGCAGCTCGGGCATGTAAAACCCCAGCACAATGCCTGATTAAAAGAGCAGCAGGTACTGTCATTGTTACCCATCTTTCTGTTCCTTTTGGTTAAAGGAGGCTAATGTAATGTGGCATCCTGGCCTCTGGAGGGCGTTCGGGGATTCGGTGGGGGGGACTTGGAGATTCTGGGAGTGGTTGCTCGGGAGATGGTAAGACTTGGAAGTGCAGGCTGGGAGGAAAATGCAGGTGCCCAGGTCTGATGTCCTCTTACCTACCCCACCCTGCCCTGCAGTCCTGTCCAAGAACAGCAAGCCTATCCATACCACCATCCTAAACCCACATGTCCACGTGATTGGGGAGGACGCAGCATGCATCGCCTACATCCGCCTCACCCAGTACATCGACGGGCAGGGTCGGCCTCGCACCAGCCAGTCAGAAGAGACCCGGGTCTGGCACCGTCGGGATGGCAAGTGGCTCAATGTCCACTATCACTGCTCAGGGGCCCCTGCCGCACCGCTGCAGTGAGCTCAGCCACAGGTGCACCTGGTTGAGGGGAGGAGAGGGGCTGGGAGGGCCTGGGATAGGTGGGGTCAGAGGAAGAAGAGAAGGCTGGGAGGTGGTCCTGGGACAGGAGGTGTGGGCCATCCCAGAGAACTGGCAAAGCCTGGCAGAATGGTTGCAATAAGTTATGCTTGGAAATCAGACAGACTGGGGTCTGGCTCCGTGACTCCAAATTGGATGACCTCAGACAGGTTACTTCCCCTCCCTAAACTGTTTCCTTAGCTGTCAAAGAAAGGCAGAGAGTGGTGCCTACCTCATGTAATCATTGTGAGGATTAAGTAAGATACTATAAGTAAAGCACTTAGTGCTTAGCAAATGGGAGGCAGTTTTGTATTTAAGCATTAGCTTCACCCACTTTCCCCACCTTCTCAGGCCAACTTGGCCATGTGTTTAGCGTGCTAAAGTCGCTGGAACTCATCTGTGTGCTCATTGTCCTCTGTTCTGTTACCACATTCTGTCCTGTTTGACAGGGGCATTAGGAGATTCCAGCCGGAGGTCGAACCTTCGCAGCCAGTGGCTCTGGAGGGCCTGAGTGACAGCGGCAGTCCTGTTTGTTTGAGGTTTAAAACAATTCAATTACAAAAGCGGCAGCAGCCAATGCACGCCCCTGCATGCAGCCCTCCCGCCCGCCCTTCGTGTCTGTCTCTGCTGTACCGAGGTGTTTTTTACATTTAAGAAAAAAAAAAAGAAAAAAAGATTGTTTTAAAAAAAAGGAATCCGTACCATGATGCGTTTTAAAACCACCGACAGCCCTTGGGTTGGCAAGAAGGCAGGAGTATGTATGAGGTCCATCCTGGCATGAGCAGCGGCTCACCCACCGGCCTTGAAGAGGTGAGCTTGACCTCTCTGGTCCCCATGGACTCAGGGGGACCAGGCAAGAACTCTGACAGAGCTTTGGGGGCCGTGATGTGATTGCAGCTCCTGAGGTGGCCTGCTTACCCCAGGTCTAGGAATGGACTTCTTTGGAACTTGCATAGTCGCCTAGAATGGGGCTGATGAGAACATCGTGACCATCAGACCTACTTGGGAGAGAACGCAGAGCTCCCAGCCTGCTGTGGAAGCAGCTGAGAAGTGGTGGCCTCAGGACTGAGGGCCCGGACGTTGCTGTACTGTCTTGTTTAGTGTAGAAGGGAAGAGAATTGGTGCTGCAGAAGTGTACCCGCCATGAAGCCGATGAGAAACCTCGTGTTAGTCTGACATGCACTCACTCATCCATTTCTATAGGATGCACAATGCATGTGGGCCCTGATATTGAGGCCTTATCCCTGCAGCTAGGAGGGGGAGGGGTTGTTGCTGCTTTGCTTCGTGTTTTCTTCTAACTCGGCAAGGAGAGAGCCGGGCCCTGGTCAGGGCTCCCGTGCCGCCTTTGGCGGTTCTGTTTCTGTGCTGATCTGGACCATCTTTGTCTTGCCTTTTCACGGTAGTGGTCCCCATGCTGACCCTCATCTGGGCCTGGGCCCTCTGCCAAGTGCCCCTGTGGGATGGGAGGAGTGAGGCAGTGGGAGGAGAAGTGGTGGTCGTTTCTATGCACTCAGGCTGCCTTTGGGGCTGCCTCCCTTCTTACTCTTCCTTGCTGCACGTCCATCTCTTTCCCTGTCTTTGAGATTGACCTGACTGCTCTGGCAAGAAGAAGAGGTGTCCTTACAGAGGCCTCTTTACTGACCAACTGAAGTATAGACTTACTGCTGGACAATCTGCATGGGCATCACCCCTCCCCGCATGTAACCCAAAAGAGGTGTCCAGAGCCAAGGCTTCTACCTTCATTGTCCCTCTCTGTGCTCAAGGAGTTCCATTCCAGGAGGAAGAGATCTATACCCTAAGCAGATAGCAAAGAAGATAATGGAGGAGCAATTGGTCATGGCCTTGGTTTCCCTCAAAACAACGCTGCAGATTTATCTGCACAGACATCTCCACTTTGGGGGGAAAGGTGGGTAGATTCCAGTTCCCTGGACTACCTTCAGGAGGCACGAGAGCTGGGAGAAGAGGCAAAGCTACAGGTTTACTTGGGAGCCAGCTGAGAAGAGAGCAGACTCACAGGTGCTGGTGCTTGGATTTAGCCAGGCTCCTCCGAGCACCTCATGCATGTCCCAGCCCCTGGGCCCTAGCCCTTTCCTGCCCTGCAGTCTGCAGTGCCAGCACGCAGATCCCTTCACCGCAGGGTTTCGTTTTGCTGGCTTGAAGACAAATGGTCTTAGAATTCATTGAGACCCATAGCTTCATATGGCTGCTCCAGCCCCACTTCTTAGCATTCTTACTCCTCTTCTGGGGCTAATGTCAGCATCTATAGACAATAGACTATTAAAAAATCACCTTTTAAACAAGAAATGGAAGGCATTTGATGCAGAATTTTTGCATGACAACATAGAAATAATTTAAAAATAGTGTTTGTTCTGAATGTTGGTAGACCCTTCATAGCTTTGTTACAATGAAACCTTGAACTGAAGATATTTAATAAAATAACCTTTAAACAGTCCATTGTGTTACTGCTCTTGGAGGTTTACGGCCAGAGGCGTAGATTTTAGCAGCCTGGGTTACCAGGTTGGAAAGAATACCTCCTCCTACTCCCTTTGGATCCTTTTGAGAATAAAACTTCCTCATGCCTGTAATCCCAGTACTTTGGGAGGCCGAGGCGGGCGAATCATGAGGTCAGGAATTCGAGACCAGCCTGGCTAACATGGTGAAACCCCGTCTCTACTAAAAAATACAAAAAATTTAGCTGGGCATAGTGGCGGGCGCCTGTAATCCCAGCTACTCGGAAGGCTGAGGCAGGAGAATCGCTTGAACCTGGGAGGGGGAGGTTGCAGTAAGCCGAGGTCGCGCCACTGCACTCCAGCCCAGGCGACAGAGTGAGACTCCGTCTCAAAAAAACAAAACAAAACAAAAAAAAACTTCCTCATAAACAGCCTCCAACCAGCGCTCGGTGCTGTGGAGGCGGGGCGGGGCGGGGCGGGGCGGGGAGGGAGGGTGAGTTCCCTGGGAGCCGGCTGAGGGCCTCGCCCCGCCCCTGGTCCCGCCTCCGGCTAGGCTGCTCCGCCTCTTCCCCTCCCCTCCCCCGAGTGGGCCGGCCCGGCTCCCCCTCCGCGGGGCTGAGTGGATGAGCCCAGGCCTGAGCCCGCCCCTGCTCCGAAGTCGCGGTCCCCGACGCTCGGCCGGCGGTGCCATCGCGCGGGGAGGAGGGGGTGCGCTTCCGCGGGCGGGGCGCGGAGCCCGCCGTCTCGGAGGCCGCGGCTCGGCCCGGCACTGCGGAGGGCCGCTTGATTTCCCGGCACCCAGGTCGCGCGGCTGCTAGGGCCTGAGCCGGTGGATCCGAGCGGGTGCCACCAGCGGCGGCGCGCCGCCTCCCCCGGTGGGAGCGGTGGTTGGGCCAGGCTGCGGCAGAGCGTTCGCTCGGAGATGGCGGAGCAGCCGCTACGCGGCCCGTGGCCCCGAAAGCAGGGAAGCCGGGCAGCCCCGGGACGCGGCGGAGCCCGGGGACAGCGGGGACGCCGCCCAGTCCTCCGGGTGAGCCGCCCTTGAGGAGACCCTCCCCGCCTACGGTCGCGCTCAGGCCCCCCCAACGGACTCCCCTGGATGTTGCCACCATCACCACCCGCAGGGTCGTCCCGGGCGGCCCAGCGTGCGCCGTGCCCCGGGTCCTTTCCGCCGGCCTCCCTCAGAACCGCCTCGCTCCCCTCCGGACCGGGCGGGCTCTCTTCTTCCCTCAGGGCTCTCCCAGCCCAGAGGCTGTCTCGATGTCACCCCAGAGTCGCCGCCGCGCGCCCGTGGCCCCTTCCCCTTTGGTGTCCCACATCCGGTGCGCTCTTCGCATCCACCTGTGCCCCCGTCTCCTCTCGGCGGGGCTCCTCCACCGGCCAGCCCCGGGCCCCCTCGGCGCCCGCAGCCTCTGCGCCGCTTCTCCGGCCGTCCTGGCCTCCCCAAGCCCGGGCCCGGCCCCCGTCTGGCTTCGCCATCCTCAGAGACCTCCCGCACACACCCACCCCGCCCAGCCCTACTGGCCCTCAGTGTTCACTGGCCCGGTCTGCGGCGCTCCCGGCGCCCCTTCCCTAAACCTTGCTGCTTCTTCCAGATATGAAGCTAAAATGCAACGGCTAAGAACGCGGCTCTGGAGCTTGACAGGCCTGACGTCGAATCCCAGCCCTCCCACCAACTGAGCTGTGTGATCCTGGGCAAGTTTCTAAGCTTCTCTGAGTTACTCATATGTGAAATGGGGATAATGGAGCATGTACCTTTTCCCTACCTCTTAGGGCTGGTGTGAAGATTAAATATATGTGAAGCTCTTAGAAGAATGGCTGGCAAGTTGTAAGTTCTCAAATACAGGGTGATACACCCTGAGTATCAGCTTCTCGTCAGTGACCTCCTCACTACAATGTTTTCTCTAAAGTTGCATCAAATTCTTAGCACTCACTCCTTCCCGTCACCATTTTGATCCTCTGCCCCAGCTCTCTTCTCGTGTTGTTTTACCTAGGCCAAAGCTGAACTGTTTTATTTTATTTTATTTTATTTTATTTTTGAGCCAGAGTCTCGCTCTGTCACCCAGGCTGGAGTGCAGTGGCACAATCTCAGCTCACTGCAATTTCCGCCTCCCAGGTTCAAGTGATTCTCCTGCCTCAGCCTCCTGAGTAGCTGGGACTACAAGCGCCCACCACCACGCCCATCTAGTTTTTGTATTTTTAGTAGAGATGGGGTTTCACCATGTTGGCCAGGCTGGTCTCAAACTCCTGACCTCAAGTGATCACCCACCTTGGCGTTTCACAGTGCTGGAATTACAGGCGTGAGGCACCACGCCTGTCCTGAACTGTTTTTAAATAATCTCTGTCAATTCTGAAGGACCTCAGCTCTGCCTTACCACCCCTGAGATGTGTGCGTTTGGGGGTGGGTGGTAGAGCGGGATTGCCAGCCTTGCAAGGAGGCTGAGGTGGAGATAGTGACAATAAAGCTTACAGAAGCAGTCGATTTAAGAAAAAGAACAGACTCAGGAGGCTGAGGCCGGAGGATTGTCTGACCCCAGGAGTTCAAGACCAGCCTGGGCAACATAACAAGACCCCTATCTCTAAAAAAAATTAAAAATTAGTAGGGCGTGGTGGTGCAAAGCTGTAGTCCCAGCTACATGGGAGGCTGAGGTGGGAGGATCACTTGAGCCCAGGTGTTTGAGGCTGCAGTAGGCTATGATCACACCAGCACACTGTATCCTGGGTGACAGAGCAAGACTCTATCTAAAAATAATAAAAGAGATCCCCAAAATTAGACCTCCTTAAAACTGTGGCTTCTGATCACACTGTCCTCTTTCCTTCTGTCATTGGTTGGATGTGACTTAAGCTCCTGTTGCTCTCTGTCATCCAGTCCTTACTCAAGTTGTTCTGTTTGTGTAACTGGACTCAATACCTCATGTCTCTCCAGGCTAGCTCAGGGACTCTTCTGAGCTGTTTAGGAATAGGGTTGTAGAACCACTTAGGCTAAGTTAGGAAGGAGAACTAGAGTGGACTCAGCTGTCTGGCTTTTCTCAGCACCCAGTGTGTGGCCTGCTCAGGGGTTACATTTTTATCTCCTGACTGGCAAAGTTGAGGTGAAGGTCAGGGGCAGGTAATGTTTCACAAGCAACGGGTAAGGGAGTCCCTAAGTTCTGGGTTTGGAAACTGGAAGAATGATTACCTATCATGAGGATTGCTCTTTCCTTTTGAACTCCCCCACCATAGTGTCCACCTGACTGCAAGTTCATTAATGCTGTTGGCTGTGATACTGGGTTTGATTGATGAGGAAGATTAACAGACTCATGAGTTCCTTATCTGATATTTCGTTGGAGCATGGGACTTCTGAAGACTTCCGGGGCTTTCCGTCCCTTCCTCACAGAAAGATCAGAGCTGTTGCTGGCTGGCCAGCTGCTCAGTCATGGGCTAGGAACTCCTTTCAGAGCAGGCCTGTTTTTAGCCTCCCAGGATATTTAGCCTCTTGTCGATGGGAGATTTGTTCCTTTCTATCATTTGCATATACTGCTCCATCTCTGAGCTTTGCTTAGAGAGGAGAATTTGGACATTCATTTGGGTATTCTAAGAAAGGGAAAGGGAACAAGCTGTGAAGCTAAGGTATAGGACTCAGCTTGTAGATTCTCCTACAGGAGACTTTTTTTTTTTTTTTTTTTTTTTTTGAGAACAGATTATCCAGTAAGCAGGAGGTAAGAGATGGGATGGGGAGGAGAATGGATTAATGACAATTTCAGAGGGAGGAGTAACCCACTGATTTCTCTGTCTTACAGGTAGAGGGGAAGAGACTGAACTTTGCTGACCTTTGATGTGAGGCGCTCAGCCAGGGCCAAGGGGAGAGCCTGGCAAGATTTGCAGCCTGAAGCCATGGGCCAGGGGGCCATGGTGACCTGAGACTAGTGGACTCTGTATAGTTGCCCCCTGCTTCCCCTTCTACCTCCCCTACCCTATACTAAGGGGACTCATCTCCACCTCTTAAGGAAACTCCCCCTGAGGGAATCCCTGTCCCCTATTTTCCTATCCTTCTACCCTTCCAAGACAGTCCTAGCCTATAGAACTCCTACCTCCCATCCCCTGAGGTGGTCCCCATTCCTCCCTCCCTTCCTCCCCCCGCCATGCTCCAGTTGTGGAAGGTGGTACGCCCAGCTCGGCAGCTGGAACTGCACCGCCTCATACTGCTGCTGATCGCTTTCAGCCTGGGCTCCATGGGCTTCCTGGCGTATTACGTGTCCACCAGCCCTAAGGCCAAGGAACCCTTGCCCCTGCCCTTGGGAGACTGCAGCAGTGGTGGGGCAGCTGGTCCCGGCCCTGCACGGCCTCCAGTTCCACCTCGGCCCCCCAGGCCTCCAGAGACAGCTCGAACTGAACCCGTGGTCCTTGTGTTTGTGGAGAGTGCATACTCACAGCTGGGGCAGGAAATTGTGGCCATCCTGGAGTCTAGCCGTTTTCGTTATAGCACTGAGTTGGCACCTGGCCGAGGGGACATGCCCACATTGACTGATAATACCCATGGCCGCTATGTCTTGGTCATTTATGAGAACCTGCTCAAGTATGTCAACCTGGATGCCTGGAGTCGGGAACTGCTAGACCGGTACTGCGTGGAGTATGGTGTGGGCATCATTGGCTTTTTCCGAGCCCACGAGCACAGCCTACTGAGTGCCCAGCTCAAGGGCTTTCCCCTTTTTTTACACTCAAACTTGGGGCTCCGGGACTACCAAGTGAATCCTTCTGCCCCGCTACTGCATCTCACACGCCCCAGCCGCCTAGAACCAGGGCCACTGCCTGGTGATGACTGGACCATCTTCCAATCCAATCATAGTACATATGAACCAGTGCTTCTTGCCAGCCTTCGGCCAGCTGAGCCCCCAGTGCCAGGACTAGTTCTTCGTCGGGCCCGGCTTCCCACTGTGGTACAGGACCTGGGGCTTCATGATGGCATCCAGCGGGTGCTCTTTGGTCACGGCCTTTCCTTCTGGCTCCACAAACTTATCTTCGTTGATGCTGTTGCATACCTCACTGGCAAGCGCCTCTGCCTGGACCTTGACCGCTACATCTTGGTAGACATCGATGACATCTTTGTGGGCAAGGAAGGGACCCGCATGAAGGTGGCTGATGTTGAGGTCAGTCTTGTTACTTAAATTTTTTTCTTAGAAGCTATTCACACTCTGGCCTGTCAGACTCCCTTCCTTGATTCTGAGCTTGTCATAGGTACACTCCCTGCCTTTCCAAGCTGGAAGAATGCTACTTCTCATGTATTTCCTGTTCAGTGTGCTCTCCTGATTTCTCTTGTCCCTGCTACTCTTCCCAGGCTCTGTTGACCACCCAGAACAAACTCAGGACCTTAGTCCCCAACTTCACCTTCAACTTGGGCTTCTCGGGCAAGTTCTATCATACTGGTGAGCTTATTCTCCTACTCCTTTGGCATATCATAGCTTGACCTGTCCCTTCACTGTCCACCTCCCTGGGCAGACAAGTTGGAGAAAAGGGTCAAGGTTTGGGGTCAGACTGCTGTGAGGAGCTAGTGGTGGGCATGAATTTAGGTTCACATGGGTGGCTGGATGGCAAGTTGGCAGTGGGGCAAATAGAAAGTCTTAGGCAAGGATCAGGGATGGAAGGTGGTCAGTGTTATTACAAAATAAAGGAGGGAACGGGCTGACTGGCGTGGTCAGTGGTCAGCGTGTGGTCATAGGGACAGAAGAGGAGGATGCAGGGGACGACATGCTGCTGAAGCACCGCAAAGAGTTCTGGTGGTTCCCCCACATGTGGAGCCATATGCAGCCACACCTCTTCCACAATCGCTCCGTGCTGGCTGACCAGATGAGGCTCAACAAACAGTTTGCTCTGGTGAGACCCTTGGATCTCTTCCCCATACTTTCTCCCAGCCATGCTTCCTTTTCTACCTTCCCCTAATGGGCTACCCTTTTCCTGTCCTTTGCGTTTTTCTTTATTTGGAGGCTTCCCCACCCTCTTTACCCTCTACTCCCCAAACCTCACCAGGTCCTGGTGAGAGTCTATGCCATTCCCAGGAGCATGGGATTCCCACGGACCTGGGGTATGCTGTGGCCCCCCACCACTCGGGCGTGTACCCCATCCACACGCAGCTCTATGAGGCCTGGAAATCCGTGTGGGGCATCCAGGTGACCAGCACTGAGGAGTATCCCCATCTCCGCCCTGCCCGCTACCGCCGTGGCTTCATTCACAATGGCATTATGGTGAGGGACTCCCAATACAAGCTTGAATCAAACTCTCACATTTAGACAGCTTTTAACCTGCATTGACCTATGTTCTCTATCAACTGCCAGTCCAAGTATGGGGGTACATAATTGGGGGTAGAAAGGTGAAAAAATTTTAACACCCTCAGTAAGAGCTTTCTTGCTGTAACTTCAGACTCAGTCCTCTATAAATCCCAGTGTCCTCCATCTACTTCTCATTCTATCTTTCAAATCTCATCTGTTTTTTCTTTTCCCTCCAGGTGCTGCCCCGGCAGACATGTGGCCTCTTCACTCACACAATCTTCTATAATGAGTATCCTGGAGGCTCTCGTGAACTAGACCGGAGCATCCGAGGTGGAGAGCTCTTTCTGACGGTGCTGCTTAATCCGGTAAGGTGCTGAGAGGAAGGGCTAGAAGATTGGAGAGCCAAGGTGTTTGCAGGCTGGGACCTTTACTCACCAAGGCTAATTCAGAGGTGGGGTAGGCTCTCCAAATCTGACATGCAGGTACCCCCTTACAGATCAGCATCTTTATGACCCATCTGTCCAATTATGGAAATGACCGGCTGGGCCTGTACACCTTTGAGAGCTTGGTGCGCTTCCTCCAGTGTTGGACACGGCTGCGCCTACAGACCCTTCCTCCTGTCCCGCTTGCACAGAAGTACTTTGAACTTTTCCCTCAGGAGCGAAGCCCCCTTTGGCAGGTAAAGGTGGAGCTCAGTCTGATGAGAGACATGATAGGGGTGGAGTGTTTTTTGTTGTTGTTGTTGTTTCTTTGAGACAGAATCTCGCTCTGTCACCCAGGCTAGAGTACAATGGCACAATCTCTGCTCATTGCAACCTCCACCTCCCAGGTTCAAGTGATTCTCCTGCCTCAGCCTCCCCAGTAGCTGGGATTACACGTACCCGCCACCACGCCCGGCTAATTTTTTGTATCTTTAGTAGAGACGGGGTTTCACCATGTTGGCCAGGCTGGTCTCGAACTCCTGACTGCAGGTGATCCACCCGCCTCAGCCTCCCAAAGTGCTGGGATTACATATGTGAGCCACTGCGCCCAGCCGGGGTGGGGGTTTAAGAAAAGACTAGGCTAGGCCGGGCACGGTGGCTCACGCCTATAATCCCAGCACTTTGGGAGGCCGAGGCAGGCAGATCACCTGAGGTCGGGAGTTTGAGACCAACCTGACCAACTTGGAGAAACCCCGTCTCTACTAAAAACACAAAATTAGCCGGACATGGTGGCACATGCCTATAATCCCAGCTACTCAGGAAGCTGAGGCAGGAGAATTGCTTGAACCCAGGAGGCGGAGGTTGCAGTGAGCCGAGATCATGCATTGTACTCCAGCCTGGACAACAAGAACGAAACTCCATCTCAAAAAAAAAAAAAAAAAAAAAAAAAAAAAAACTAGGCCTTATCTGATTATTGGCCCTGGCTTCAGAATCCCTGTGATGACAAGAGGCACAAAGATATCTGGTCCAAGGAGAAAACCTGTGATCGTCTCCCGAAATTCCTCATTGTGGGACCCCAGAAAACAGGTGAAGTATCCTTAGCTAACTTCTCTTGCCCTGCCTTAAACCCAAAGGATCCTTTTGTCAAGGAACTCTCTTCTCTCTCCAGGTAATCACAGGAATGAAAAAAGTATTTTTAATTTTAATAAAACAATTTTTTTTTGAGATAAGAGTCTCACTTCTTCGCCCAGGCTGGAGCACAGTTGCACGATCTCAGCTCACTACAACCGCCACCTCCCGGGTTCAGGCAATTCTGCTCAGCCTCCCCAGTAGCTGGGATTACAGGCAGGTGCCACCACACCTGGCTAATTTTTGTATTTTTAGTAGAGACGGGGGTTTCACCATGTTGGCCAGGCTGGTCTCGAACTCCTGAGCTCAAGTCACCTCCTGTCTTGGCCTCCCAAAGTGCTGAGATTACAGGCATGAGCCACCACACCCGGCCTTAATTTGAATTTTTAAGAGAGAAAAGAACTCCTTTTATGCTCACCCCTCATTGATCCAGTCTCTTGAGGCAGTGATTCCTAACCCTGGTTGTATATCAGAATCGTGGTGTTTTTACAAGATCCGCAAGTCATTCTGGTGCACAGTTAAAGCAGAGAACCACTGTTTTAGCCCTTCCCTGGGCCTCTCTCAGACTTGCCTCCTATCATTGTAGTTTGGCCATAGGGGATTTTCCTACCCAGAGTGGTTATTTTTTCACTTCCTTCAGGCTTATGCTGTTGAGCTGGCTTCCCTCCCACAATGGCCTGGTCTTTCTCTCCCATTTAGGGACTACAGCTATTCACTTCTTCCTGAGCCTGCACCCAGCTGTAACTAGCAGCTTCCCTAGCCCCAGCACATTTGAGGAGATTCAGTTCTTCAACGGCCCTAATTACCACAAGGGTATTGACTGGTGAGACTGGGCCCCATTTGAATGTTCCTCAGAGGAATACTCCCTTCCCCCAAAATACCCCATTCCAGCTTCCCTCAGCACAGACTTCTGGCCACTTCACTCTGCATATTTTTCTGCTTCTCTCTCTTCTGTGCTACTTCCTAGGTACATGGATTTCTTCCCTGTTCCTTCCAATGCCAGCACTGATTTCCTATTTGAAAAAAGTGCCACCTACTTTGACTCAGAGGTTGTACCACGGCGGGGGGCTGCCCTCCTGCCACGAGCCAAGATCATCACAGTGCTCACCAACCCTGCTGACAGGGCCTACTCCTGGTACCAGGTCTGCCTGAAGCTGGGGACACACAGGCTAAAGGTTGGGGAGAGGGGACAGTGACTGCTAGAGAGGGAGAAAGGAGTGAGGGTAGAGAAACTTAACTAGTGCCTTGGGGACAGGTACCCATGCTGTGCTGTCACCAGACCAAGCGTAAGGGCAGAATAATACTGTCAAATCACCAGTCCTTCACCTTCCTTCTCTTTGTCCTTCAGCATCAGCGAGCCCACGGAGACCCAGTTGCTCTGAACTATACCTTCTATCAGGTGATTTCAGCCTCCTCCCAGACCCCTCTGGCACTACGCTCCCTGCAGAACCGCTGTCTTGTCCCTGGCTACTATTCTACCCATCTACAACGCTGGCTGACTTACTACCCCTCTGGACAGGTATAATCCCCACAAGAGCCCTCAGTGGGGTTCCCCTTCCCCTCTTCTTCCCTTCAGCCCTGAGGCTTCTTAGGAATATAGAGGGAACCACATCCCTGTCCCTTTAGTTGCTGATTGTGGATGGGCAAGAGCTGCGTACCAACCCAGCAGCCTCAATGGAGAGCATCCAGAAGTTCCTGGGTATCACACCCTTTCTGAACTACACACGGACCCTCAGGTGGGAGAGCATGACCCAGGGGAGGAGTACTGTGTGGGAAATGGGGAAGCAGGTTGACCATGTCTGTTAGAGACATAGATTTACTCTGTCTCACAAGGAGAGACGTGTCCCTGTGGGCAGGGAGGGGCATTGTGCATTTATGGAACTTGAGTTTCTCTTTTCCCTGCCACCTCATGGCCTCTTCCTGTTGAGCAGGTTTGATGACGATAAGGGATTTTGGTGCCAGGGACTTGAAGGTGGTAAGACTCGCTGTCTAGGCCGGAGCAAAGGCCGGAGGTATCCAGATATGGACACTGAGGTAAGTAAAGCCAGGGGCAGGGGAATCCCTCTCCACTTCCAGGATCTGATTCTGTGTCCCACTAGTGTCCCACTTCTTACCATTTCTGCCTTCATTTTCTCCTGTCAGTCCCGTCTTTTCCTTACGGATTTTTTCCGGAACCATAATTTGGAGTTGTCGAAGCTGCTGAGCCGGCTTGGACAGCCAGTGCCCTCATGGCTTCGGGAAGAACTGCAGCATTCCAGTCTGGGCTGATGTCCCAGCCTCCCGTACCAGCAAAATGCCCCCTGCTTCCCTAAGGGGCAGGTCCAGAGCAGGGCCCACAAGGGGGATTAGAGTGGCCTGGCCCCTCCCCCTCTACCTCAGTAGCCCCCAGGCCTGAGATGGCTGAGAAGGGAAGGGTATCCTTTTCCCATAGTTCTGGGGCGAATAAAGGGGCTTCCTTTGGTACCCCACATAATAGTACTAGGTACCTTTGACCCATCATCTTGGGAGGTGGGGAGGAATGAGAGGGTCCAGGCAGGGTGTAGGGGAATGTATTAGTCCAATAAGATTTCCCTCTTCATCCACAGCAGTGTATCTATCTATACCTGGCTATGGGAGAGACCCCTTGCATGGGAGGGACCCCTTGCTATGGCCCCTTTAGCCAGGCAGTGGGATCTACCTGTGGCCCGGCCTCCCTAATGTCATTCACATTGAATGGGGATGAGGTCGGACAGTGGCTCATAGAGCTGAGTATGAGCCCTAGCTGTGGGCTAGAAATGTCCTTAATAAACATCCTTATTTTTCTGTTTTGTCTGCCTCCCTGGAGTGGGAAAAACCTAGACTAAAGCAAGTGTCAGAAGTTTCCCCCCAGTTCAAGGTTCATCTGCACATGGAGTTTGGAAAGAAGGGAAAGGCCCAGGTCGACTAGAGTAAAAAAGGAGTTTATATATTTATAAATGCCAAATAAATACCAGAGGCCACCCAACGACCCCTCCCAGACAGGGCTGTCTCCCCCAGCCCTAGGCTTCTAGGGTCTGAGACATCTTGGCCCCAAGCTACAGCCCAAGAGCAGCTGTCAGTCTGGGCTACCAGGGAACTGAGTGAGGATGATCTGTCCAGCCAAGTTTCACTCCCCCTGTGTGAGGGGCCCCCATAGCCACAGGCCTGGGTCCCTGTATAGGACCCTAAGAGTGAAAGACTCAGGGGGAGAAGGTGGCCATCTCGAGTGAGACCCGCTGCCATAGCTCCTTGGTCTGTTTGCTGCGCTTGAGGTTCTGTAGGATGTCGTTGAACTGCATCATGCCCATTGGCGTCAGGCAGAAGGCGCTGCGGGCGCTCCGGATCGCATTCACAAAGTCGTCGTAGTCCGCAGGAGTCAGGTGAATCAAGCGGTGGTGGATGTACTGGAGAAGGATGTGTGCAGGATGAGCCTTAGTACAAAGCACAGAACGAGGCCCTGCCTCCCTTCCCTCTGGTCCAAGACCACCCAGGAAGTATTCCACCCTGCTCCATAATTCTAGGTTGTCACCTGCATGTATGCCTGCTGGCAGCGCTGCACCAGTTGGTGGAAGGCCGGGGCACGCAGGTGGTTGTGGGCATGAGCGGGACTCAGCCGCTGCAGCGTCTCCATGACGATCTCCTGCAGCACAAACGGGCTCAGCACCCCCTTGGCTGCCCCCACACAGAACTGGTGCACGTAGTTCACTCCTGGGGGGCAGGGGGAGGGGCATGAGACGGGGGTGGCCACCTCTGCCCTAGGGACCCAACTTACAGATCTCAGCTCTGGCCTGGCAGAGAGCCTCCCTCCACCCCAGGAGCTGAGGTAACCCTCCGCCCCCCGCGCACGCACACATACCCGACCAAGGCCTCAACTCTGAGCAAGAGCTAGGAAGGAGGTCTGGGATAAGGAAGGTGGGGAGAGCAGGTTGGGGGGGGGCAATGGTCCTAGGGAGGGGAGGTGTTACCCAGCTTTGCTGCCAGCCCCAGCAACCATTTGACATCATCAGTGTAGGGGGGGGAGCGGGAGAAGTTGTTGGGGTGATCGTTGTGTGCCCGGCGACCCAGCATCTCCAGTGCCAGCATCCCTGGGAGATGATAAGGGTGGGCACATGGTAGGGTGTATCCTCTTCACCCTTTACCCCAACCTGCCACCTGACCCCACAGTAAACAAATGAAGAGCTAGAGGAAGGGTTCTCTGAAGAGCCACTGGCACAACTACAGGTAGGAGCACAGAAAGGGATGTCCTCTCACCAACACGGTAGGCAGCATGCAGGTGGTGCAGGCTGTGGGGATTGACTGGCTGACTGTGTGTCTCCTCCTCGGGCGGTGGAAAACCTCCGCTCACCAGAGGGCTGGGCTGTGTGGTCAGGGCAGGCAGTGAGGCACCCTGGATGGCTGGAAACGTGGATGCTGGATGGACACTGCTCACTAAGTGGGGTGAGAGCCATGTGAGGAACTCAGAGCCCAAAGAGAGACAGAGAACATTCCCTCCCCACCTCCCCTGCCCAGAGTGCCTCCCCTCCATTCACCTGTTCCCTGGCCCCACAACTCACAGGCCACACTGGTGGGCAGTGTAAGCCCTGGCTCTGTGTGGTAGGGATGTACTGTGATGGGTGCCATGGAAGGGACGGGGAAAGACACAGCAGTGGCAGCAAGTGAGGGAGGAGTCACTGAATAAGGGTACTGAGCCCCCAGGAATGCAGGATGCACACCCTAGGGGCAGGAAGAAGAACAGGGGGAAAATGCCAAATTTGATTAGGATGTTGCTCTCCTGCTTCACCCCCACAAGCTGCTATCCTGCCTTTTTTTTTTTTTTTTTTTTTTTTGAGACAGAGTCTCGCTCTGTCCTCCAGGCTGGAGTGCAGTGGCACAGTATCGGCTCACTGCAACCTCTGCCTCCCAGGTTCAAGTGATTCCCATCTCAGCCTCCCAAGAAGCTGGGATTACAGGCATGCACTCAGCTAATTTTTAGTAGAGACAGGGTTTCCCCATGTTGGCCAGGCTGGTCTCAAACTCCTGACCTCAAGTGATCCACCCACATTGGCCTCCCAAAGTGCTGGGATTACAGGCATGAGCCACCATGCCCAGCCGTCATTTCTTTAGTTGGGCTGGGTACCCCAGACTCCCACCACCTCACCAGGACTCTCGGACTGCCCAATTATACTCCCAGAGTACTCCACTCCAACCCCCTATGAATTCCCAGTATTTTCCCATGCCTTGCCCCCCAGCAGAACACTGGTCTCACCTGTGGGTATGCAGAGCTGGGCACAGGGAAGACTGCAGGCCGGGGCATGTGAGGCATGGGGTGGGCGGGGTGAGCTGGGTGAGTGAGGTACTGAGGGCTACAGGGCAGGTGGGGCTGTAGAGCAGTGTAGGGGTGCAGGCCAGGGGAGTGGCCATGCCCCAGTCCTGGACCCGGGTACAAACTAGACCCCACCGAGATGACGGGCACCACTGTGGCTGCTGCTGTCACTGCCGCCGCCGCCACTGTAACCGGCTCAGTCCCTGGGCCCCCTCTACCCTCAGGCATACCCCGCCCAGCCTCCCCAGCTGCCCTGATCCCACTGGCACTACAGCTTGTAGCCCCTTCACGGGCTGTGGAAGAGCCACCTGCAGTTTGCTCATATAGCCAGAACCACTGGTGAGCAACCTCAAACAACACTTCAGGGTACACGCCCCCACCCTTAGCTGCCTCTTCCACTGCCATGCAGGCCTTCTCCAACATCAGGTTGTCCTGGAAGAGAGGGGCACAGAGTGTTAAGGGGGAAAGGCCTTTACCACATGGATGGTGTTAGATGAGATTCCAATGTCTCCCTCAGAGCTGTCTCATTCCCAGGGAGGCATCAGAGGTCAGTGTCAATGCTTAGAGTCTGTTATCAAAGCAGTGAGTGCTTCACACACTGAATAAATACTGACCAAAATGAGTCAAGACCCAGGTTATAGTCCCAGTTCCAAACTAATTTAACAGCCCCCTCCCATTCAAGTCTTATATGTATGAGGCCTTCCCTAAGTTTTCTATCCTGAGTGATCATCTTGGTCCCTGAACTGTAGGCCTCCATTTCCTTATCTGTAAAATAGAAATAAATCTAACCTTTGAGTTGTAAGGTAAAGGAAGATGGGTGTGAAAGCACATTAATCGGTAAAATGTCGCCATGAGAGGACCAACAATCAAATGTAAACTCCAGGATACGGGAATCAAGAGCTGAGCCCTTAGCTTTCCCATGCCCAACCTCCCTGCCCAGATGCCCCACAAGGGGTTCCCAGATTGCCCGTAGAAATACCTGTTCCTTGCACTGCACCAGGGCCCGCTGGATCTCATTAGGGTTCAATGCATGGGCATGAGGCAGGCAGCTCAGGGCCAGCTCTGCTGCTGCCCTCACCATATTGGAGTCTCTTGCCCGTGATGCCCTGTCAGCCAGGGATGCAACCTCAGGGGGTGTCAGGTGCCCATCCCAGCATTCTACCAGTATAGTCAGGGCTGCGCTGCCTATCTCCATGGCCTGGCCTTAGGGGAAAGGAGAGAAGGGCAGAATTGGGTTAGTGTGGGCACCACTGGGGTGTGAGAATAATGTCTTTTTATCAGATCAGTAACCCCACAAAGACAAGGCTCCTATCCCCACCAGTTAATCCCCCTTCCATACCCAAGTCAGGTCAAATGATTTACCTGTAATCCAGGAAACGTGGGAAGAATAAGTACGTGAGAGCCAGTTGGGAGAAACAAAGTTGTGCAGGCCAAGGGCATAAAGCCCAATCTCGAAGGCGCAAAGGTGCAGGTTGCGGTGAGGACCCTGGTGGCCCCCTGAGGAAGATGGATGTGTGAAAATGGAAGTGCTGCTGTTGCCCCCTGCCTTGATCAGCACTGTCTTCGCCAGCTCGAAGTAGAAGTGTGCAGCTGCCTCTGATGGCTGATTGGGTACATGAGGGGCATGACTCTCGGGGCGGCGGCCCTTGTACCTGAAGGGGCAATGGGGTAGGGACGGGGGTTGGGGTTTCTTTGAAATGGGTATCCAGGTAGGTTGGGAAGGACCAGGGAAAGTGAGGATGCTGGGAGACAATGGTTGGATTGCACTAGGGGTGTGGCTCTGAGGGTGGGCCAGATCAGGGAAGATGGGGAGTTCTTCCCACTGACCTGCCAACTTCAACAGTCTTCGCCCGGGCTCCTCCACTGGCACTGGCCCGGCGACTTCCACTGGAGGATGAGGAGCCCAGGGAGTCCGAAGAAGAGCTGCTAATGCTGTCACTGTCCTGACCTCGACCCCAGGAGGTGGGGGCCCAGCCCCCTCGAAGTGGTCTCCGACTTAAGGTGGGGGAACTATCCGATGTTGTTTCAGGGGCACTGCTGTCAATGCTGGCCATGCCTAACCCCCAAGAGAAGTCAGTCTCAGAAGTCAGGAGTCCCAGATGTTAGACACCAACCTTCAGGATTATCCTTCCCTTTATGCTAGCCCACAGGCTGTCCTACCTGTGTGCTTCTTTTTAGGCCGTCCTGGGGACCCCCATCCCCGTCCATTATAGCCTCCACGACTGCCAAGTGCCAAGCGGCTAGGAACCTTCCCTTCTGGCCTTGGGGTCAAAGCTGCCTCAGATGGAAGACCCTCACAGGGGGAATGTGGGGAACTCTCTAGGTGAGGAAAACAGGACGCTGGGATGAGCCCAGGAAAGGGGACCTCAACATAGCTCCATACCATTCATCCCCCCTGCCCAGTGCCCCCACCTCACCAGGCACATTCTTCTCTGTGAAGCCCTCAGTGGGGCCTGGCCCAGCCCCTGCCACACTCCCTGGTTGAGCAGGCCCTGCAGAGCCTGAGGTCAGTGGTTGCAGGGCCCCTGGGGCAGATGGGCCCCCGTGCTTTGAAGGAGACCTCTGGCTGGCTGTGGTTGGGCGGCTAGATGAGTAGAAAGAACTCAGCGTCTGTGGCTTATGTGTCTGACTCTCTCGGTCCAAGAGTTTGTCTAAGATCTGGAAGACAGAAGCAGTGACCTCCAGAGAAGCAGTGACAGGATGCCCTTTAGCTCCTGACTTCTATTACCTTCCTTTCTCCTTGAAACGGCCAATTGCTACATCCTCAGGGAGACTTCCCCAGTTACAACCACAGGATGACCTCCTGGTTTACATGTCTTTTTGTAACTTATTCAACCCCAACATATCTTGGTATCCTCCATTAACACCACAGGGCAGAATATACTGATAGTCAATAAATACTGAAATAAGTGAATGAATGACTTTATGCCCTCTGCTTCTCTTCTTCCACCCCATGCCCAAGCACTCTTATGAGAACAATTGGTCTTCTCTTATTCTTTATGAGATGTCCCCAAGATTCCCTACTTACCTCCTATGGGCAGAAGAGCACTTTTCTTTTTTTCTTCTTCTTCTTTTTTTTTTAAGAGACAGGGTCTCGCTCTGTTGCCCAGGCTGGAGTGCAGTGGTATGATTATAGCTCACTGTAGCCTCAAACTCCTGGGCTCAAGCAATTCTCCCACCTCAGCCTCCCGAGTAGCTGGGACTACAGGCGTGCGCCACCATGCCCGGCTAATTTTCTAATTTTTTGTAGAGACAGGGTCTCACTATGTTGGCCAGGTTGGTCTCAAACGATCCTCCCGCCTCTGCTTCCCAAAGTGCTGAGATTACAGGCATGAGCCACTGCACCCAGCCTAAAATAGCACTTTTCTCATTGTACTGGAAACTCCCTGAGAAAGGTAGTAAAATGTGCTCTCTTTCTCTGCCTGTCAAAGGCCCCAGTACCTTACCTTTTTTTTTTTTTTTTTTTTTTTTTTGAGACAGGGTCTCGCTCTGTCACCCAGGCTGGAGCGCAGTGGTGTGAACCCAGCTCATTGCAACCTCTGCCTACTGGGTTCAAGCAATCCTCCCACCTCAGCCTCCCGAGCAGCTGGGACTACAGGCATGTGCCACCACGCCCAGCTGCTAATTTTTTGTATTTTTTGGTAGAGACGGGGTTTCGCCATGTTGCCCAGGCTTGTCTCGAACTCCTGGGCTCAAGCCATCCGCCCACCTCTGCCTCCCAAACTGCTGGGATTACAGGCGTGAGCCACCGCACCCAGCCCCAGTCTCGTACCTTCTTAAGCTTGGCCTGGTCGTCCTTGTAAGTGATCATTAGTGCTAATGCCAGGTCACCCTTCTCCCGACGTGTGCCTTCACATAACAGGGGATGTTCTGCCTCGCTCACTGTTGTCTTCATGCCTGTGAGAAAGAGGACCTTATGGGGATTGAGAGTAGACATAATTCCCAAGACAGCAAAGGTAAAAGTCCAGGGTTCCCAAGCCATCAGCATATGAGGTAAGGGGTTCCCTCAGTCCAACCCACGTCACCTATAGAAGTCCTCGTTGACTATTATATCCAGCCTAAGCTCTGGTGTGCTTTTAAAAACCTTCATAACCAGGTCCAATCTGCTTACCCAGCATATACTTATCATTTTAGGGAAGCTAGCCTCCTCATTCTCATGAAAACTTGACTGCATTGTGTGTTTACTCATGGTGTTCGCTGGTCTAGGACCTACCGATCTTTTAACCCAATTCCATATTCTACCACTTCCCTTAGGCCTTTCCCTAGATTTTTGTTTTACTGCCCTTACAATACCCAACACCCATAGCACACAACTTTTCTTTTCTTTGTTTGAGACAAGGTTTCACTCTGTTGCCCAGGCTGGAGGGCAGTGGTGCAATCACGGTTCACTGCAGCCTCAATCTCCAGGCTGAAGCAATTCTCCCACTTCAGCCTCTGGAGTAGCTGGCAGCACAAAGCATGTGCCACCACACCTGGCTAATTTTTTTTTTTTTTTTTTTTTTTAGTGGAGATGAGGTCTTACTAGGTTGCCCAGGCTGGTCTTGAACTCCTGCTTCAGCCTCCCAAAGTGCTGGGATTACAAGCATGGGCCACCACGCCCGGCCATATAGCACACATTTTTGCCCTGAATTCCTGTCTTACAGGCACTAGTTGGCTCACACATGTCATCCTGACCTTCCCATTACCATGCAGCCCTTCAAAACAAGGCACAGGTCTCATGTCCTTCAAGACCTGAACCAGGCTTAGCTCGTTGATGTGCTCAAGACTCACCCAAGGCAGCAACTGCTGCTTCAAATCCCAGCTCCTCATCCCCAGGTGTCTCGCTGTTCCAGTTGCGACTTGGGGGCCGGGAACCTGTGGGAGAAACCACTGTATAAAAGTTGGGGTAAGTCAGGCAGACAGAAGTATCATGCACGGGAAAAAATGCAAGGGAACCCAAAATCCTCATCATCACAGACCTACCCATGAAGCTGCCTGATGGGTCCTAAAGGTGATTCAGAACCTTGGGGTTCTTGGTTTTCCTTATAGAAAGCTACCCCTACCCCAGTTCCCCACTTACTGTAGGGTCAGGCACCATACCTGGAGCACAGAGAACGTCAAAGATGAAACTGGCCAACATGAGAGGCAACACAGGCCGATAGTCACAGAGTGTCCCCTCCCGAAGCTCCTCTGCCCGGCACCGCATGGTACTCATCTCGCTTGGACCCAGAGGGATCTTCTTGAGCAGGGCAGCCACCTCAGACTCCTGGTATGCCAGCTTCACCTGAGGGCACAGGAAGGAGCTCAGACCTCTGGTGTATCAATAGAGATCAAGGTGCAAGACTCTAAAGAGACTGAAATACAAGGCTGAGATGGAGCCTCTGACCTCCAAGGCCTTGGTAGAAGCTGGAGGCCTCTGTAGCTCCAAGGCAAACATGCCAACTCGGAAGGCCAGGTTGTGGTGCTCTGGACGCTCACTTAGCACTGTCAACAGGAAGGCCGCCTTGCTCAGGGTATTGGTAGCCACCCAGGTCTGACGGCTCGTGGATACCTTGTTCTTCTTGCCCTAGAAAGGGAAGAAACACAGGAGACAGGCAGATGATTCTGACTTACTTTGGTGGAGATAGAAGGAGGCTCTCACTTGGGGTGGGGCATGGGAGCTGGTTGGGGGTAAGTGGGGGAGGGGAAGGTAGAGGAAGGGGGTCTCTCTCACCTTGGCAGGGGGCGGCTCTACCTTGAGGTCGGGTGGGTTGGCTAGCAGATCCTGGGCAAGCTCCACAGTGAGACGGGAGGCCTCATTGCTATAGCCATGCGCATGCAGGGCCTCAGCACAGGCAAACAGTACCTGGAGGGAGGACATGGGACCAGACAGGTTAAAGTCCCAACTTCCAGGAGCAGGACATCATGCTCACTCATGCAGCCAACATTCCTTGAACACTTGCTACATGCCAGGCCCTGTGCCACTCCATAGGAGCTCTGGTTAGAGACACAGATACATAAACACACACACCACTGTGATGCCAGCTATTACGGGGAAAGGTCAAGGGGAAGCAGGTGGGATATCTTGGGGCACAGGGACAGTATCAGAGAGACTCCCTAGAGGAAGTGATCTTTAAGATCCCTGAGACCTGAAGGAGAAACACGGGCTAATGGGGAAGAGCATTCCAGGCAGAAAGGTCAATCTGTCCAAAATCCTGAAGGCAAGAGAGAGCATGGCAGCATGAATGGTTCAGCTGACTGGAGTGCAAAGGACAGAGCAGCCAAGTGAGGCTGGCAAAGCAGGCAAAGACCAGATCAAGTGGACCCTCATAGGTCATGCCAAGCACTTTCATTTTATCGTAAGGGCAACAGGAACCCATTGAAGGGTTTTAAGCAGCAGAGTGACACCATCACATTTCAGGAAAATCCATGTGGAAGTAGTAAAGTGGGTAGACTGAAAGCAGGGAGGCCAGTTCGGCGCCTGCAACAGGGTTCTCACAGTCCTGCTGATGGTTCTGACACTCCCAACTAGAGCTAGTCGGCCCCTCCCAGCTGTGGCTAAGGTGCACCCAGCCCTCCCTCCTCCCATCCCCTCACCTCCATGCGACTCTCCTGTTCCAGTGGCTTCAGCCCAGCAAACAGGTCGTGCTCCTCCCCAGCCCCGCCCTCGGCCTTCTCTTCCTCGCCCCCAGCCCCATCTTGGGCATTCAGATAGTATGCCTGGTAGTCATCATCCTCCTCTCCAACTGCAGGGGCTGCCTCTTTGGTTTTGGGAAGCCCATTGCCACTCTCATCTGTAGAAGGGAGGTCGTCCTGGGTACAGACATCCCCAGGCAGTAGGCCAGGGGGGCCAACAGAGGCTATGGGAGGCTCAGGCCCTTCCGAGAAGTACACACCACCATCTTCTTCGTAAGTATCTGGGGGCTCAGGAAGGAAAGTGGAAGGGCCTCGGGAGCCACCATGGAGAGGACAGGGTGGAGGGCTCTCAGGGAATCCCCCGAAGGTGCTGGCCTCTGCACCCAGGGCCAGGCTGCTGTCATCCAGGCTCATCTCGGCCAGGTCCGGCTCCAGGGAGCTGTCTTCGCTGCTCAGCCGTCGCTTGCTTCCGCCACCTGCTGAGCCCTTGCTCCCACTGCCAGCCCCACCCAGTGCCTTGGCTTTGCCCCCACCTGGACCCATCTTATGTAGAGCTTTATCTCCCCCTTCAGCTGAGAGGCGGCGGAGACCCCGCTGTGATGAGGGGACCCCCTCACCCAAGCCCTTTCGCTTGGTCCCAGGCTCCTTGGGCCGCACAGCTGGCTCAGCAGGAAGGGGTCGGGGCCGGTCCCGGGATTCCTCCAGGCCCCCAGAGCGGGAGGCACCTGGCCGAGAGGGCAGGGCCCGGGCCCAGCACAGTGCCAGCTTCCTGTCAGTGCCGCTGTAGGTGACACCAGGAAGTGGGTAGGCCTCTTCCCAGTTGAAGTAGCAGGCCTCCACCGCTGGCCGGAAGCCAGGGAAGAGCCGCTCCAGCGTCTTCTTGTGTTGGCCCCGCTTGACATTCTCAATCACCTTCAGTTGCCACTGCCGCAGCTGCGTACACAGTTCCCGGCGCCTGTGGGAACAAGTGGCAGGAGGCTGCTGAGGGGCTACTGGGAAAGGATGGGCATGGAGTATGTGTACGCCCCAAAGAGGGGCACAGGGAAAGGACACAGGAAAGTACTTCTTGACCCAGCCCCATAAGCATCACTGAAACACTGGAGAATTTTGAAAAGTGGGTATTATTTAGGGGAGGGAAGGATGAAAGCCTCTCAGAAAAAGGACTCATAAATCACTGCTAACACCAGTGCTCAGCACCTCCCGTTTCCCGAGGACTAAAATCATGGTATGTCTGTGCAAACAAGGAGATGAAGGCTCAGTCTGTCCTGAGCTGGCCCAGGCTCAGTTCTGTGGTGAGCCTCAGGGGAGACTCACCGCTGGGGGCTGAGTGCAGGGTCCAGCACGGCCAGCCTCCACAGTGTGACCATCTCATCACACATGCTGGCACAGGCATGGGCTGCCACCTCTGACTGCCCGTTGCTACGGCCCGTGTGCCCACTGGCACTGCTGTGTGAGGCTGAGGTACGTACGCTATACCACCAACCTGTTATCTGGAGACAAAGAAGGCTGTGAGCTGCACCTGAGAGCTCAGAGAAAGGCAGAGTAGCCCTCCCAGAGTCCATTTCAGCAAGAGGAGGATGAGGCAGAGGGAGGGAGAGAATGAGCCACCATGGGGCTCCCCAACGCTGGGTGATTACCTGTTCATAGGTGAGGCACTGGTCAGTGAGGATTTCCAACAAGGGGGCAGCATTGCTGTCCCTCCGCTTGAACATCTCCCGCACGATGCTTAGCAGGTTCCAGACGCCCTCTGGCTCACGGCCCCTCAGAGGGCGCAGCAGACATGCCCATTCAGCAGCGGCTGGCGGCTCCGTGGAAGACAGATACATGGAGTTCACATCACTGTAAAAGCAGAGGAACAGAAAACCATGACAGTAAGACGGGGCTGAATGAAACCTAAAAGGGCTTCTGGCCCCAAAATACAGAAGATAGAGAGAAAAGGACATCTGTAACATATTTTTTTTTTGAGACCAAGTCTTGCTCTGTCACCCAGGCTTGAGTGCAATGGCACGATCTCACCTCACTGCAACCTCCGCCTCCCGGGTTCAAGCGATTCTCCTGCCTCACCCTCCCAAGTAGCTGAGATTACAGGCGCCCGCCACCACACCTGGCTAATTTTTGTATTTTTAGTAGAGATGGAGTTTCACCATGTTGGCCAGCCTGGTCTTGAACTCCTGACCTCAGGTGATCTGCCCACATCAGCCTCCCAAAGTGCTGGGATTACAGGTATGAGCCACCGCCCCCAGCCACAAAAACTCTTTAAATCTTTCTCTGCCTCCATTTCCTGATCCATCAAAGGAAGAAAAGGAACTCTTGCTAGGTAAGAGCAGACCACTCTGTGACTGTACAAGGTCATCATCTTCCATCAATTCGTTAGTGACAACTGTGTGCCAGTTCAGGGAATAAAAGGTAGGGGTCACAGTCATGAACAGAAGAAAGGATCTGTCATCAGCCTGAGGGACACTCCCCCTCCACCACAAACACAGGTATGCAGAGATCCGATTTACCTGAAGACCACAGGGGAGGGGCCACAGAACTTGTGCAGTGTCTTCTTGATGTTGTCAGTGAGTGTCGATTCATCCAGATACCAAGTACTCTGGTCCGATGCTGAGGGCCCTGCTGTGGGGTCTGAGGATGACAGGCAGTCAGTCACCTAGAGATAGGGGCCTGGATTCGCCTGACAACAGCAAGCCTTGAGTAAATGGCGCTCTGCGCTACAAGCTTGCTTTCTTCCTACTGCCAATCTTTCTCATCACACTCACCCGGAGCTCCACACACTGTATTGATGGCTGTTGACTGGGAAGACAGGAGTTCGTCCAGGAGACGCTGAGCTGTGGGGAGGATCTGAGGGAGAAAGAGACAGAGGCAGGCAGAACACGGCCTAGGTGAACCCATGGAGGCCTGGGCCTAACAGGAAGACTGCTATGCAGCCTGGCCCGGAGCTAATTGCAGGAGGGGGTGCCGACCTCACCCACCTGCTGAGGGAGCTCACTGATGAGGTACTGAGCAAACTTCTGCAGCTGGTCCCTCTGTAGCCGGGACAGGGACTCTGAGACTGGGGCTCGCAGGCAGACTGCAGAAGCCTGAAGGGGACACAGAGAAAAATGGAACAATCTGAGAACAGGCTTGCTGGAGCTGGAGCTGGGGGACAGAGAGGCAGTGCAGGGGAGGCGAGGGGGCTCACACTGTAGCCAGGCATGCAGCAGAGAAGAGGGGGATGGAGTGTAGGATAGGGCCGGGATAAATTGGGAGGGCCTCACGTTGTGGATGCGGAAGAGACAGAGTGCCACGACGTGGGTGCACCATTTGGCCCCAGCCCCACAGGTACAGCTGCAGGAAGTGACCCGGCAGCGGTCAAACATCACAGCCACGTTGTAGGCCCCTTTAGGAGGGACCATCTGAGGTGGCACCACTGTAGCACTCAGGTGGAACCCTGGGGAGAAATGGGGGCGTGGTCAGGGAACGCTGTCAAGACCTGGGTATCTGCCCTTGACCCTGGCCCTGCAGTTATTCAGACAACATGCTCCAGCTTCTTGCGGTGTGTTCTTACTTCATAAGCCAGGGGATGGGAGGAGCAGGATGTGCCACACGGCATGATGGCCCACTCACCTATCTGCAATGGGTCCTTCACAGCCCTCATGCGGAAGAGCTGATCCCCTCGCTGAAACTCATCCGCACTGCCATTGGCCAGGCACGAATACAGCCTGGGGGTAAAGAAGAGGACACAGCCACAACTCAGCAAATAACCTTTGGCAGACCCTGTCAGAGACCACAATGCCCTAGGCACTCTCTCCCCAGCCTCCCTCCTTCCCCGGGGCGGCGGGTGAGGGGGAGGGAGCGGAATCCCAGGCAATCCCTCCCTTGTCTTCCTCTTACCACTGCCCCAAATACAATGTCTCCTTTGTTCTATGGGAAACCCAGCAGACAGTGTGGAGTATCAGGACCCCACTCCCCACCATCAGTCCTTTGGCCTCACCGAATGTCCTCTTCATTCTCAGGGAAGCTCCAAAAAGCAATTCGGAGCTGTAGCTGCTCAGGAACCGGTGGGTAAACTTTCTCTACCACTTCAAATGGGATGTGAAATGCCACCTGCTTTGCTGACAGCTCCACCAATGGGATCACCAGTCCATCTTTGCAAACAATGGTTGGGATCAGGGGAAAGAGAATAGGAAATGAAAAGGGCCATGGTTTCTTGGCACTCATGCCAGTGCAACATCCTGGGCCTCACCTTCACTATGAAAGAAAGAGGAGACCTGGATGAAAGTCCTAGGGATCCCCATATCAGGATACACTAACCCTTAAGGCTCCACATGGGAAAGCGGAGCTGGACAATCCCCAGCCCACAGCCGGCTACACCTAAGGTCTAGAACAGAAGATACCAGAGATATATTAAGAAACTCCTGGCCAGACAGGTGAGTTCCAGGACCCTAGCAAGTAACCCTGCTCAGCATTGAATTTCCCATATTCCACGAGCATTTTAAATTCAAATTACATGGTTAATGTCTCTCCTCTGGCATTCTTGCCTCCGACTGCCTTTTTTTTTTTTTTTTTTTTTTTAACCATCCCTTTTACTTTAGATGACTGTAGGCCCCCAGCTAAGGAGAAAAGATAGACCAGAGCCCAGAAGGGATCTCAAGAAGCACGAGAGGCCGAACCACTTTTGGCACACCTAAATGACAACTTCCCACACTGCAAACCCTCAAGGGGAGAGAGTTATCGCAGGGGACCTAGCTACTGCTGCAACTGGAATCACCTGGACTAAGATAAAGTTACCACTCAAGGTTTTCCACGGTGTTTTAATCAAAAAGCAGCGATAACATGACAAACTGTACATCTCACAAAATTGCTAGTCACATTAATAGATCAGAAAATCACAGAATTAAAAAGTAACTTTTTAAAAAAGTTAACCCCTTTATTTATTTATTTATTTTTTTATTTATTTTGAGATGAAGTCTCACTCTGTCACCCAGGCTGGAGTGCACTGGTGCCATCTTGGCTCACCACAACCTCTCCCTCCTAGGTTCAAACTTTCCTCCCACCTCAGCCTCCCAAGTAGCTGAGATCACAAGCGGGTGCCACCACACCCAGCGAATCTTTTGTATTTTTAGTAGAGACGGGGTTTCACCATGTTGGCCAAGCTGGTCTCAAACTCCTGAGCACAAGTGATCCACCTGACTCAGCCTCCCAAAGTACTGGGATTACAGGCACGAGCCACCACACCCAGCCAACCCCTTTATTTTACAAGTGCGTGACTGAAGTGGGGGGATTGGGGTAATATGGCATGTTTTCCCAGATTTTAACCTGACCAGGAAGATACCAATATGTTAACAATCTTCATCACTATGACTTCAGTTACTTCCCTCAAAGTGAGGGGGCACTAAGCCCCAAGACCACCCACATACTCAAATATGAAAGAAGCTGGAAGGCCACAGAAGACCCATGGTAAAACTGCCTATGATCTGTGTGTGTTTGTGTGTGTGTACACAGGACATATCCTCTCTCCAACTGAAGCTGAATGCCACCACTCCGCCACTCCTAAAAAGTGATATATATGCCAGGCGCGGTGGCTCACGCCTGTAATCCAGCACTTTGGGAGGCCAAGGCGGGCAGATCACCTAAGGTCGGGAGTTCAAGACCAGCCTGACCATCATGGAGAAACCCGGTCTCCACTAAAAATACAAAAATTAGCCGGGCATGGTGACACATGCCTGTAATCCCAGCTACTCGGGAGGCTGAGGCAGGAGAATCGCTTGAACTGGGGAGGCGGAGGTTGCGGTGAGCGGAGATCGTGCCATTGCACTCCAGCCTGGGCAACAAGAGCAAAACTCCGTCTCAAAAAAAAAAAAAAAAGTGATATATGTAAATTTCTCTCTGTCCCAAAGGAGCACCAGAAATCTCCACAAGCCAGTTTGGAAAACAGGACTCTTGGAAAGGCCTGAGTACAATCACATAAATTAAACATCTTAACTACTGAAAAAAGCCAGCTTCCACTGAGGACCAGGACAAAAACTGTGCCATGAGGAAGGCACAGCAGGCAAGTCCCAGCCTTGGCTTCTGACAGATATTTGACATGGCCAGAAGCAAAGCCTATGATCTAAACCTATGAACTATGGAATCTCTGGCAGGCCAGTTCACCTCTATTTTCCCCTGGGTGGGATCCCTTCTTGGTGCTTCTGGGATCAGAGATGATCACCCCGAAGAAAGAAGCTTCCAATGCACTTTGCAATGCGGTGACAAGCCACAAGTGGTCACTTCTTCACAATCAGCCCCCTGCCCACATTCTCTTCTCTCTACTTTCTGGTATGCCTCAGACTGAACTCACTTAAGTATTCCCAAGTCAAAGACAAGATTCTTCTCCCTTATGCCATCTCTAAGGCAAAGGAGTGACAAAAGATTTACTTTCTGTCCACAGAATCTCCCTGCCACAGCGCGCGCGCGCGCGCGCGCACACACACACACACACACACACACACACGTGTGGAGAAGCCAGCCCACCCCAGGAAGGCCGGAAAAGCGAGTTCTGAAGTCTGTTCTAAGCTTGGGACAGCTCCCAGTCGGGGACAGCTCCCGGCCGGGGACAGCTCCCCGTTCTTCCCCTGGTTGAAGAGAGAGCTCTTGGTCGGGGACAGCTCCTGGTCCCGGACAGCTCCCGAGCGAGGCCCAAGCAGGGCCTGCCGCTCCTCTTCCCCCCAGCTCACTCTCACCTCGCATTCTGGTACCGCCACTGCCACCTCCGCCACCGCCGCCAGTGGGGGAATTGGGCCCCGCTGACTGTTTGCGCCATCCCCGCCAGTTCTGGCAGAGGCTCTCGGCCTCGGAGATGAAGGAACAGAGCGAATCCTCCTCAAAACGGTCCGAATCCTCGAATGAGAAGCGCTCTCCGTCCTCCCACTCTGCAAACATCAGCTCCATGGGGCCCGCACCCCCCGGGGCCGGGTCCCCCCCCGCGGATCCGGGGCCTGGGCCGCCGGCCGGGGGTTGAGGGGAGGCCCGGGGCCTGAGGGGCGAGCCGGGGCTGGGGGTGGCCGGGGCGCTCAGGGCGGCCGTGCCGGGCGAGAATCTCAGGCCTGAGAAAGAGACGGGACCGGGCCTCGCCCAACAGCGCGGTGCAAGCGGTGATCTTGGCCAGTCTCCGAGACTTAGGGCCGGGACGAAGCGCTCAGCGGCTGGGGCCTCTAGGCGGCTGCGGAGCCGCCTCCCCCATCAGCTGATCTGTACTTCCGGCCGCGCGGGCCACCACCACTTCCGCCCTCGCGCGCTCGGGATCCGGATCGGGTACGGGCGGATGTAGGGGACACGTTTATTTAATTGCTGCATTTGCTTTTTTTCCCTCGAGCCCACCCTCAGACACCATAAGAGGAAGCTAACCCCCAACGTTATACGAAGCAACTACAGATCCCAGCAATAACTCGGAGTCCGTAATGTCCCCAGGGAATAAACAGCCGCCATGCATGTTGGGAATTGTAGGCTGTCAGGAGAGGACAGGAACTATTGGATGGAGTTATTGTCTTAACTCTAGATAGGCCCCAGGGCCGCACCACCTTCTGGGAATCGTAGTCCAGAAGTCTGCAATCCAGCCGACCTTTTTATAGGGTCTAATTGGGGAAACATCAGAAAAGAATGCATTTGATTTCAGGAAATGGTTGTACTGTTTGTCCATACGGCCTTTGGGTCTAGTAACTCAACCGTTTTTTGTGCCATGGACCCTTTAGCAGTCTAGGTAGGTTTCTGGACCCCCTTCTCAGATTGTTTACAAATGCACAAAATACCAAGAATTACAAAGGAAACCAGCTGTTTAAATACAATTATTAAACTACTAATGGAACAAATCTGTAACGTAATAATGCTCCTTTATTTACACATTAAATGACAAGATCTAGGAGGAAGTGTAGTAACTCTCATAATTTTGAATCTAGTGATGAGTATAAATGCTTTTTGAGATATTTGTAACCAACTGTAACATGATATGAAAACACCATGACTTTTTTTTTTTTTTTTTTTGAGACGGAGTCTCGCTCTGTGGCCCAGGCTGGAGTGCAGTGGCGCAATCTCGGCTCACTGCAAGCTCCGCCTCCCGGGTTCACGCCATTCTCCTGCCTCAGCCTCTCCGAGTAGCTGGGACTACAGGCGCCCGCCACCACGCCCGGCTAATTTTTTTGTATTTTTAGTAGAGACGGGGTTTCACTGTGGTCTCGATCTCCCGACCTCGTGATCCGCTCGCCTCGGCCTCCCAAAGTGCTGAGATTACAAGCGTGAGCCACCGTGCCCGGCCGAAAACACCATGATTTCATATAGGTTTTGATAATGTTACTGTGGTTTGTTTTCCATAGCCCTGACTGAAATGCTAAATTTCAGTTGTAGTTAAAAATATAAATTTTCCCCCAAGTTCTCAGACGTCTTAACTGGAGTCTATTGACCTAGGTTAAGAATTCCTAAGGCCGGGCGCGGTGGCTCACACCTGTAATCCCAGCACTTTGGGAGGCTGAGGCGGGCAGATCACGAGGTCAGGAGATCGAGACCATCACCGCTAACACGGTGAAACCCCGTCTCTACTAAAAATACAAAGAATTAGCCGGGCGTAGTGGTGGGTGCCTGTAGTCCCGGCTACTAGGGAGGCTGAGGCAGGAGAATGGCGTGAACCCGGGAAGCGGAGCTTGCAGTGAGCCGAGATCGCGCCACCTTACTCCAGCTCAGGCGACAGAGCGAGACTCTGTCTCAAAAAAAAAAAACAAAAAAAAAACTCCTAAGCCTAGTCCAAAGTGCCTAGGCACTCAGCTTCTTCCTATAGGTAAAAGGCTCATCCTGTAGAAACGGGCAGTTGCCCAGGGCTCTATGCAAGGGATATGAAGAATGTGGGAATAGACAGCTGTCAGTGGGTCAGGGAGGCAAGACCCCTTCTTACCTTAATAATTATCCCATTGCTGCATTAAAAGCACCACTGAGGTTTCTCCCACATTTAATGCTGTAAAGTACATTAAAAAGCTAACTGAATTATGCCTGAAAGGGCAGAGTATACATAAAATGCTATGCAATTTTTCCTAATATCAGGGGAATCACAAAGGCGAATGCCTTCAGCAACTAGGCAGATAACTTGAGAGAAGTAAACAGGTAATAAACAAAGTAGACAATTGTTAATTCTGTTTCACCATTTTGTAGAGTCCAGTGGTGAGGTCACTGGAGAATGCAGACAAATGATAATCAGCTCTACCTAATTACTGTCAGGTGGAAATAAGAAAATAGGGCTGCCAGAGCTTTTAATTTTTTTTATTAAAAAAAATAAGTGGCTGAGCACAGTGGCTCATGCCTGTAATCCCAGCACTTTGGGAGGCCAAGGCGGGTGGTCCACTTGAGGTCAGGAGTTCAAGACCAGCCTGGCCAACACGGTGAAACCCCGTCTCTACTGAAAACAGAAAAATTAGCCCATCATGATGGTGGGTGCCTGTAATCCCAGCTATTCGGAAAGCTGAGGCAGGAGAATCACTTGAACCTTGGAGGCAGAGGTTGCAGTGAGCTGAGATAGTGCCATTGCACTCCAGCCTGGGCAACAGAGCGAGACTCCGTCTTAACCAAATAAATAAAGCTAAAATGTGAAATTTTAATGACTTTTTTTCCTATTTTTGAACGTGACCAGCTAATTTTAAAACTTTTTTTAACTGCGTGGTTCAAATAAAACACATCTGCAGAACCTCTAGGTCACCAGTTTGTTAACTTGATTATTCAGAGAGCACCTTGCAGGGACTACGCACAAAATAGGCAATCACTAAGTATTTACAGACGATGGCAACTTCAACTTCCTTATTGCATCCAAAAGCAAGGGCACTAAATGGTGTAAAAGACTTCAAATGCAGGGAAAGACAAGACAACGGTATTTGTCCTGCTCCTAGGGCAAATCAGGAAGGAAAGAATTTCCAGGGTCTAGGGGAGGAAACGGCTCAAGAATGAAGAGAGTACCTAATTCACAACAAAAGGCCAAGTTCTCTTCAGAGGATTTTATTTCAAGATAAATCATAACTTCTACCCATACTATGATTCCAAAGGGTGAAAAAAGTGTTTTGTCTCTTCTACCCTCCAAAGAGGGCATGGCAATGCCAGTGTCTCTAAAATGCCTCTGCATAGTTGTCAGAAGCTATATTTCAGTCATTGAAAATACTTGTCCATTTTCAGCTGAGATGAGGTTTGTTAGGAAACCTCTGTAACAACTTATTCAATTTATTTGGAGGTAAACTCCCAGACTCTCCCAGGGTTTCCTGTATTGATCTCATCTTTCGGGCTTCCTGAAAACACAGAACAAATGCAAGAATGACAGCTCTACAGTTTGTCTAGTCCAGACTTTTAAGATCTGACCCAAAAAATCAATCAATCAATGAAGTTTGTCCTGACGTAGGCCCATAGTTCTCACAATGCCCTAAAGCACATGATGTTAACCAGCCTGGAGAGATCTATGTCAGCCTCTTTTCAACAAAAGGGCGTTGGGACCTACAAATGAGACTATGTTCAGAAGCTCCTATCTCAGCTAGCAATTAAGCCTAGGCTGGAAACCAAACAATTGTCATTATTTAGTTTTAGTCTCTTTAGTTCTATTTCAGACAATAATGTCTACTTGAGCAGCAATTTACATTTTTCAAAATGGTTTTCCCATTCATTACTTCATCAGACACTCACAACATTCTTTAAGGTAGTATTAGCCTCATTTTACGTACAGTAACTCTAAAGTTCAGAGCAATGAATAAATCCGTCAAGATCACACAGCCTTCAAAACTATAACCTTTCCCACTTTGGCGTGAATAATATACCTCCCAAATGAATGAAAGGGCCTTTCCTAGCAAAAGGCAGGGAGAATCATTACTTCTATCTCCCCCATTCTTTTCCTGAGAAAGAACCCCAGGAGCCATCGGTCACCTGAGCCCTCGCGGCACAATCGAGGAAGCTCTGGATCTCTTTTCTGCACGCATCGTCGCGGAATTCATTCTGCTTCCAGCAAGCCATCATCACCGACATCTCCGTGATGCAAGTCGCCTCTGGAGGGGCAGATCCGGGGGACCTTCAATCACAAGACCCACCTTCCTGCCCTCCTACCCACCCGCCCCTGCTCATGCTCCGGCTTCCGCTCCGGGGCCCTCCTGACTCCGACTGCTCACCGCCCTTCTCCCGGCGCCGCTCCCCGACGCGGTTAGCTAGAATGAGAGGTTTATTGGGCTTCAGCACAGGCTTTCGCGGGTTCCCAAACCGTGCCAGGCGACCCCGCAGGCTGGGTGTCGCCATCGCGCACCAAGCTCCCGGCAGGCTTTGCGGTTCTGTGCGTGACCTCGCGTGACCCCTACGGGCTGGACGAATCGGCGCGGAGCTCGGGGAAGGCTCGTTGGCTTGCTGGCAGCCACCTCTTTCTTTTACTTGGCCGGGGCTGCGGCGACGCTGGGTTCGAACAGCGGCGGTTTCGTACGTGTCAGCAGATTAGGAGGAGACTCTGGATTCGTACGCTGACTGAGGCTTCTCGTTGATGGGCTCCGGGCCCCGAAGTCTGGGGGCAGTACGAGGCCGGGGACATGCAGGAAAGGGCCCTGGTAAGTGGACACTGTTCTGGTGGTAGCCGGCTTGGTCTAGGGGCGATTGGCATAGGGCGAGGTGGGGGTGGGGGTGGGGGTGGGGGTCGGGGGGCGAATCAAAATTTGAGACTTTAAGACGTTGGGTTGGGAAAGATTCGTATTTTACTTTAATAAACCTGCAAGAACTGTCGTTTTTCACTACCTATAGGACCACTACAAAGCCGCAAAGAAAAATTAGACTTGTTTCATTTTATAACAACAACTGCTACTACTGCTACTAGTTAGATACCGTTTGCTCGTTTATAACAATCTCAGTTGGTAGGATGAAGCTTAAACACTTGGCATTCATCGTCTTTTTTAGTCCTCTCGCCAGTCTTATAGACTTGGACCTTCAGTTGTGATGCCTAATCGGAATTTTTTTTGAGACAGGGTCTCTCTTGGTTAGAGTGGAGTGCAAGTGGCACGTTCATAGCTCACTGCAGCTTCAAACTCCTGAACTCAAACGATCCTCCCGCCTCTGCCTCCTGAGTAGCTGAGAACGCAAGTGCAAGACACCACGCCCAGCTCATTATTTTTTGCAGAGACGGGGTTTTGTCATGTTGCCCGGGCTGGTCTCGAACTCCTGGGCTCAAGCGATCTTCCTGCTTCACTCTCCCAAAGTGCTTTACATGACTGAGCCTCCGCGCCCAGCCAGACTTGTTTCTCAAGTCACTTCTGGCTATTTACAAAACTCATTCCAAAGATGTGCAGCGTATTCTCAAAGCATTTCCAAATAAACTCCAAGAAATGTTTTTGGTAATGGAAGCAGAAACAAGCCTGTAGCTCATGACTACTTTGGAGGAGGAACATTTATTTGGATTTGTAAATTTAGTGTGTTAAAAAAATCACTTATCACAGATGTTTGGGATCTTCCCACTGATTTCTGCATGGCTGGTTATTTTTCTTCCCTTAAGTCTCAGTTCATGTCACAGAGGGCTTCCCTGACCTCTCACACCCCACCACCATCAACCTGTTTTCTCCATAGCACCTATCACAGTCTGAATTGTCTTATTATGGCCTTACCTATCCCTAACAGCCATTTAAAAATGTAAGCATGAAAGAAGGAATGTTGTCTATCTTGTTCATTGCTGAATCCCCAGTGCCTAGAATAGTGCCAATAAATACTTGTTAAATGAGCAAATGTTTTATTTATTTTTGGATTTGGGGTCTTGTTCTGTCACCCAGGTTGGAGTGCAGTGGAATGATTAGCTCACTGCAGCCTTGGCCTCACTCCAGTGATCCTCCTGCCTCAGCTGCTGGAGTAGCTGCGACCACAGGCTCACCCACCAAACCCGGCTGGCTAGGTTTTTATTTTTTGTAGAGATGGGGTCTCAGTATGTTGCCCAGGCTACTCTTAAACTCCTGGGCTCACGTGAGCTTCCCTCCTTGGCTTCCGAAAGTGCGGGGATTATAGGCATGAGCCACCACACCCGACCTGAAACTTTTTTACAAATCTCCAACTTTATTACAACCACCCCCAAAAAAATAATGAAGCAGAAGACATTGTTTAACAAGAAGCAGTTTTATTACACAAAACGAAACCTGAGATAATAGAAAATAACACTTGCAGTAATAAAGGAAGCAGCCTTGCACTCCACCTCCACACTCCAGAGTATAATTAAAAGACTCCTATCAGACATTTCTATCACCAATAACGCCAACCTACAGTGAGTGAGCCTGCTGCTGTATACAGAGCAGGCTGGGCCCCAAATCAGAAAATTCATATTGCTTGCTTTCTCTATAGGGAAAGTGAAGCTTTCAGTATCATGTGGCTATTCCTGGTTCTACTTTCCCTTGTGGAAATGTAACACCTGATTTACACTGCTCTTTTGTGAGTACGTATATGGTGATAGGAATAAAGGAGAAAGTCTGGAAAGCACCAAGCACAAAGCAGACCTGAGGCTCCAGCAACAGTCATTCAGAAACAACTGCCCACTTTATAAGTAAAAGTACCAAAGGAATGCCAATGTGAGCTCATGTCATTAGGAGAGGTAAGGATAATTCTACACCTTGCTTAACCATCACTTAACCTTTTTATTGCACATAATGAAATTTAAGCCCTAACCTAGGTCTGTACTTGTGTAATATGTATTATGCACTCTAAATTAGCATCTGCATTTAGATAGATTGCAAGCTTAGAAATCAGTCCTGCATTTGACCTCTTTTGTCAGTGCCTACTATATCAAATTTTAACAGATTTTTGTTTGTTTGTTTTTTTGAGATGGAGTTTTGCTCTTGTTGTCCAGGCTGGAGTGCAATGGCGTGATCTCCGTTCACCACCACCTCCACCTCCTGGGTTCAAGCAATTCTTCTGCCTCAGCCTCCTGAGTAGCTGGGATTACAGTCATGCGCCACCATGCCCAGCTAATTTTGTATTTTTAGTAGAGATGAGGTTTCTCCATGTTGGTCAGGCTGGTCTCGAACTCCCAACTTCAGGTGATCTGCGCCCCTCCCCCCCCCCGGCCTCCCAGAGTGCTGGGATTACAGGCGTGAGCCACCTCACCCAGCCCAACAGATTTTTTTTTTTTTTAGACAGGGGTCTCACTATGTTGCCCAGTTGGTACTCATAGGCACACTCACAGCGTACTACAGCCTCAAACTCCTGGGCTCAAGCGATCTTCCTGCCTCAGCCTTCTGAGTAGCTGGGACTGCAGACCCATGCCATCACAACTGGCTTAGATATATTTTTGAAGGTTTTTTTTTTTTTTTTTAGTTTCTGTTTTTGAGACAGGGTGTCACTCTGTCACCCACGCTGGAGTGCAGTGGCGATCCTCCCACTTCAGCCTCCCAAGTAGCTGGATCTACAGGCACACACACCATGCCCAGCTAATTTTTTCTGTTTTTTGTAGAGATGGGGTTTTGCCATGTTACCCAAGCTGGTCTTGAATCCCTGGGCTCAAGCAATCCTCCTACCTTGGCCTTCCAAAGTTCTGGGATCACAGGCATGAGCCACTGCACCCAGCCTGAAGGTCTGTCTTCCCTCTTGTTCTTTTGGGCAAAAGGTCAAACAGAGTAAGCAAACTTTCTGTAATTTATGAAGATCATCTTTTATTAAAGGATTAAATGAAAAAAGAACAACTTTGGCAATAAAATTCAGCCTAATTACAGCTTTTCTTGGCTGCATCCTTAGATGTCAGTATATTAAGTGTAGACCCTAGTTGAAGCATCTAACATATATCTATCTATATAGATATGTAGATATAGGTATAGATAATATATTGATAAACTGTGGAACTTCTCTAGTGATAACTCACTAATACATTACAACTAGAGTAGCTCTAAGGTCCAAGGTATTCTTTCCTGTCCCACTGCCCCAGAAAGAGCTAATGGTCTCCCTGCTCATTAGACTGTATGTTCAAACCACAGCAATAGAAGGGTTTGGCTGCATCCCCAAATCTGACTAAGCTTTTTTTTTGGGCGGGGGGGGATGGAGTTTCGCTCGTCGCCCAGGCTGGAGTGCGATGGCGCAATCTTGGCTCACTGCAACCTCCGTCTCCCAGGTTCAAGCAATTCTCCTGCCTCAGCCTCCCAAGTAGCTGGGATTACAGGTGTGGGCCACTGCGCCTGGCTCTGACTAAGCTTTTATTTAGCCAGCCACTTGTGGCTTAAACCTCCTCATCCCCTTGAGTGGGCTCCATCAAAAAGTAGTCTCAGGCTGGGCACGGTGGCTCACTCCTGTAATCCCAGCACTTTGGGAGGCCGAGGCGGGTGGGTCACTTGAGGTCGGGAGTCTGAGACCAGCCTGGCCAACATGGCAAAACCCTGTTTCTACTAAAACAAATACAAAAAAATTAGCCAGGCGTGGTGGTGTGCGCCTGTAATCCCATCACTCTGGAGGCTGAGGCACGAGGAGAATTACTTGAACCTGGGAGGCAGAGGCTGCAGTGAGCCAAAATCACGCCACTGCACTCTAGCCTTGGTAATGGAGTGAGACTCTGCCTCAAAAAAAAAAAAGGTGGGGGCACCTGGGCACGGTGGCTCACGCCTGTAATCCCAGGACTTTGGGAGGCCAAGGCAAGTGAATCACCTGAGCTCAGGAATTCGAGACCAGACTGGTCAACATGGTGAAACCCCATCTCTACTAAAAATACAAAAATTAGCTAGACGTGGTGACGGGCGCCTGTAATCCCCACTACTCGGGAGGCTGAGGCAGGAGAATCACTTGAACTGGGGAGGCAGAGGTTCTAGTAAGCTGAGATCGCGCCATTGCACTCCAGCCTGGGCAGTAAGAGCGAAACTACATCTCAAAAAAAAAAAAAAAAAGTCATAGGGAAGCGTATATACATATAATTTGAAATGGTGTCTCGCTCTGTCACCCAGGCTGGAGTGCAGTGATCATGATCATAGCTCACTGCAGCCTTAAATTCCTGGACTCAAGTGATCCTCCTGCCTCAACCTCCCAAGTATCTAGGGCTACAGGTGTGCACCACCATGCCCTGCTAATTCTTTTATTTTTTTTAGAGACAAGTTCTTGCTAGGATGGTCTCAAACTCCTGGCTTCAAGCAGTCGCCCCTCCTCGGCCTCCCAAAATGTTGGGATTACAGGCATAAGCCGCTACGCCTGGCCAGAAAAAGCCAAAAAAAAAATTAGGGCTGGGTGAGGTGGCTGATGCTTGTAAACCCAGCACTCTGGGAGGTCAAGGCGGATGGATTGCTTGATCCAGGAGTTGGAGACCAACCTGGGCAACGTGGCAAAACCTCATCTCTACAAAAAATAAAAAATAAAAATAAGTAAAACAGAAGTTTGACATGAAAGCAAAGTATATAATATAAAAAAATCCAACTCCGGAAAACCAGAATACAACTCACCAAATGTTTTGCTTCTCCACCAACATAACAATTTATAAAGCAAGAGATGAGAAAAAGAGATTATTGGGAAACGTACTGAATAATGAGGAGTTTGGGGAATAGAACAAAAGTTGTAAGTCGTAACCTGACCCATCTTACTTCACTGGTAGACAAGTACAGTTGAAAGGATGAAATAAAGAAGTGAGTAATTTAAAAACTGTTGGACCAGCACCTTAATCAAATGGATGTTTTAGAGTTCTGTTTCCCACTGAACCAAGAATTGTATGCCTCCATCTCTCCTTGAGAGGCCCTATGTTAGACCTTGGCTACTCATCATTAAGATAAAATCTTAATAGATAAAACTGGAATTCCTTGAATCCATGAAAAGACAGTGTTCATTAAGGGTTTGTGCAGTGGATGCTCCTTATGTCCCATGGTAGAATAAGATCTCCTTATCTCCGCCAAGTTAAAGGCTCTTGCAAGGGCACTTAGAGATGTTGCCTTTTCATGAAGATTTCATGTAGGTAATCCCAAAATGTCCTCTGCTCTGTTTCATTGTTGTGGATCATGGCAGTGAGAGCTTCCCCCTGGTCCAGACCTTGCCAATAATCTTGCAGCCACATCTCTTTCCAACTGAAATACCAAAATGGGGGTTGGATTATGGAACTGCAGCATAGTTATGAGTCCTGCCTTTTTCTGAGTGGGGCTAAAGAAATCTTAAGCAGATACAACGGTCTCTAACTTGGACAAGACTGCTGCGAAGGGAAGACAACGTGAAGTAAATCCAATATTAGCCCAAGCGACAGGCAGTAAGCTACAAACACAAAGACATCACAAGCTACAATTCCTGACTTGCCTGCTTCTGGCTCCCAAATGTGGAGGGGGTTCAGAGGCAGGCAAAGCAGAGGGCAGACTGGAAGTGGCAGTCTCCATAAGGAAAGCAAGGGGGCAGGGGTCTTTAGATGATTATCTTTTAAGTTTCACCTTTATGCCAATAATCAAAATGAAGGTGCATCAAAATGAAGTAGTATTCAGTATCTAGAAAAAACATAACCTGAATATTTTCTTAATGTTTCATATTTTTTCATACTTTTCCTCTAATAAATCATATTATGTTCAGATACAAACAATTTGTAATTAGATACAAATTACTTGGTGAAGGATTCCAACCATCGGGACAAAACTGCCAGCAGCATCTATTAATAAATGGCCTTCTGCTGCCATCCACTGTCCAAGTCGGTTTCTATAGGCCATTCTAGCAGCTTTACTTCAGCTTAATAATCTTATCACCTCTCCCCCAACGGGTGTGGCTTGCTACAAGTGGTTTCAACATTTTCCCACCCCACACCTCATGCTGGCCTTGTTTACCAATACCACCACCTTTTGCCACCTACTACACTAGCCTATTCGCTTCCTTTCTGATGCACATTGTGCATTGTTATGTGTGTGTGTGTGTGTGTGTGTGTGAGAGAGAGACAGGGTCTTACTCCAACCCAGGCTGGAATGCAGTGGCACGATCCTAGCTCACTACAGCATTGAACTCCTAGGTTCAAGCAATCCACCCGCCACAGCCTCCCAAGTAGCCAGGACTACAGGCATGTGCCACTACCCCCAGGCTTTTAGTTTTCAAATTGTACAGAGAGAGTCTTATATCGTCCAGGCTGGTCTGGAACCCCTGGCCTCAAGTGTTCCTCCCACCTTGACCTCCCAGAGTGCTGGGATTACAGGTGTGAGCCACCGTGCCCGGCCATGCCTAGTTTTTCTAGTTACACAGGCAGTGTGTCCCCACATGCACCAACTACATGGGGCTCATCCTTAGCACAGCCGCTTAAAAAAAAATTATGGCTGGTTAACAGGTGTAAGCCCTGACTATTGCAGAAAAGCCTCCCTCAAAATGCTCTTCTCTACTGCCCACCCCCATTTCCACTCTATAAAAGGTGCTCAAATAGCTGAGTTGATTTTTAGTGCAGTGCAAACTCCTGAGCCTGGTATTAATGATATTTATAGCCTTGTCCCTATTTATTTGCCCCATTTTCTCTCTCCCCTGTCTGCACAGGCCCTGTGCTCTGGTTCAATCTTTTTGAACCACTACTGGAAACACTGTTCACATAAGCTGATTTTCATGTTGCCTTGAATTATATTTTACATCTATTCAGCTTTTTCAGCTTGTCTTATCCCAACTAGACTGTTGACACCTTAAAGACAGAGTGAGCCCATGTGATAATTTCCTCCTGCACCTGCTCAGCACCTAGTGCTACTTAATTGCCCACAGTAAGCAAGTAAGTAAATGATTTGATGGCTGCAGGGGACCCCAGCATTCTTACCTGTCATTCTCAGGAATCTCTTCCACATTGCCAAAGCCAGGTGTGGGCACTGGGCAGTCCATGTGTGAGGGCTGGGCAATGTGGGGCTCAAGGACGGGGCTGTCCCCGGGAGAGGCCGCGTGGGCTTTCTCGGCATCCAGCCGAGCCAGTTCGTAGTCACAGACGAAACACTCGAAGCCGTTGAGGTAGTTAGGCAGCAAAGGATCATTCACTCCCCACTCCCGATGCTTCAGACTATCCAGAAGGAATTGGTTGGTGATGCCCCCAGGTTGCTTGTATGCCAGGTATTTCATATACTCCTCATCATTCTTGTCCAGAAAGTCAATAAATTCTGCCAGCTTCTGAGGAGACTCAAAATCATCAATCAGGATGACGGAGTGATTGTTCGGCATCCAGTCCCTCACAGAGGGAGAGCCACGGTACACGGGCACAGCGCCCAGGTGCATGGGACGCCACAGTTTTTCTGTCATGTAGTCGTTACAGATGGCATTTTCCAGGGCCAAGTGGAACTTATAGCGGGACAAGAAAGCCAAGAGCTCTGGATCCTCGGTGGTGGCCGTGGCTGTGTCCTGTAGCCGCGCGGTGGGCAGCTCCCGATTCTGCAGGCATTTCCCGTAGGAGTCTACCTAGACCAGGTAGAGTAAGGCTGTCATTAGGGTGCGGCCCTGGAGGCCTGGACACCTGGAGTCCTGGACACCTGGAGTCCTGGCCTCAGCCCGCCCTCTCCTTTCCCTCCCCTCCGGCCCGCCCTCACTCACCGGGATGTGGCGCATGAGCTCGCGCACGTAGCGGTCCCGGTCCGCGGGCACGTCGCAGTGTGACTGCAGATAGAGCAGCGGCGCATAGCCGCGGCGGCGCCACTCCGCGCGTTCCCGAAGCGGAAGCACCGGGCGGCGCAGATAGGCGGTCCCGGGCAGCCACTGCAGCGACAGCGGGTAATCCGAGTGGCGACTGAAGGTGGAGGTAAGATTGAAGAGGCGGATGCCCGGGCCGTGGCTCAGCAAGAAGTTGTTGAGTGGCGACTCCTCGTGGAGGAGCGCCCAGCTCTGGTGCGCCAGGCGCGGCAGCGGCGCGTCCGACGCGCGGAAGTCGGTGCCGTAGAAGAGCAGCGCGCGCGTCCGCGAGTCCCTCAGCGCTCGATGGTTCCGGGACGCCACGCACGCGCCGCGCGCACACTCGATGCGCTCCGAGTCTCCCGGGAAGTGGGGGAATAGCCCTGGGCTCCACCACAACAGCACCGGCAAGTCCCCCGCCTCCTCCCTCCCTGGCCGCGGCGTCCCGCAGCTGCGCGTCACCCCCACTGCGCCCAGCGCCGAGGGCGGCCGGAAAACCGCGCCATCCCACGGTTCCGCCCACTCCGCCTCCCCGCCGGCCTCCTTCTCCGCCGCGGACCCATAGCCACTGGCTGCACAGACACTAAGCACCCCCAGAAAGGCCAGCACCGCCCCAGTGGGGCCGACCGCCATGTCCACTCCGGCAGCCGGCGCGCTCTCGGCCAGCACGGACCCCGCCCAGCGGATAGTCGTGACGGGACGAGGCACTACGCCACGGGGGCACGCGGCGCATGCGCAGCTCCGCTCAGCCGACGGCCAGGACTAAAAGCAAAGTGAGCTTTCGGGAGTAAAGTTGAGGCTAATGGTTATATCTTAATTTATTTTATTTCTTTACAAATTAAAGATGCATTGAAAAATAAACCAATGAAGAGAAATGAGAGGTCCAGAGCAGGGGCATCCCAGGCGGGGAGCAGGCAAGCCTGGCCACCATCAAGCCTAGCCCTTGTCCTGCCCCCAAGCCAGTTGGGGTTGGAAGATAACTGTCAGCCACTCAGTCAATACCAAAGCCCAAGCGGTGTCCCGGCAGGAGAGAACGGCGCTCCAGCTGACTCTGCCTCTCCCCAACAACCCTGGGCCTGGAGAAGCAGTGTTTCTCGTGGGAGCTCAGAGTGGGATGTGAACTGGCTCTGTGAGGTATTGCAAGTTGATGACCAGGCTCCCTAGGCTCCCTACAGAACCATCCAGTGTTGGGGCCTCTCCAGCTGGAAAGGAGGCTAGTACCTCTCCCAGATCTTAATATATTTTGCAACTCAGTTCCCAGGTCATCTCTGACAGTGTGCCTCTCTATCCACGGAGTGATCATCAATCATTGCAGGAGAGAGCGAGAGAGCAGTGAAAGCTGAGAAACTTGACTGCTAACCTCCAGGCCCAAGAAGGACTGACCACTTTTCTCTCCACCACCTATGGGCTATACCCCAGCTCTTGTGCACCTGTATGTTTTATCCCTAATATAGGAAGTTGTGGATGACACTGAGCCCCCTGTAGTAACCTTAGGATCCCCACTCTTTCCTGCCTGCCCCTCTCCTCTTGGGAGACTGGTCCAAAGAGATACATAATATTGCCAGGGTCTGGGTGCCTCCAAACCCCCAATACCGAATCATATACAGTGAACTGAGAAACTACATTCATTATGACAGGATTAGCAGGAAAAAGAGGGTAGAGTGAGGGAACAGGGGCACCTTCCATCAGCAGGACATGACAGAGTGGCAGGATACTTGAGCCCAGAAAGAAGGTGTCTCCTTATATCTCCCCCTCCCCCCAAAGAGACTGAGGTCAGCTTACATAAGATATGGTACTGTCCCAATTTCTCTGACATCCTGGGGTGCTTTCTGGAAGCTGGCCTGGGCCTTATGCCATTTACCCACTTGCTTTAGCTCAGTAGCTGCCGAATCTCCTTGTGCATATGACAGAGAAAGTCCACATAAGATGCTCCCCCACTCAGACTCTTGTCTTCCACCAGGAAGTGCTTGAACAGCATCTCCAGCTTGTCCTCCTGTTTTACCACGGTAAGCTATGGCCAGAATTCAGGGTTCATAAGGCAAGGCCAAAGGAAATTAAACATGCCCAGAAATCTCATTAGGTAGTCACTTACTCATTCCCCACCCAACCCCCACTTCTAGGTGAGGACTTGACAAGGTAAGAAATCCAGGGTTCAGATCAGTGTTACCTTCATGTACCGGGATCTCTGTGCCCGTAAGCTATCAATGAGGCCTCGAACCTTCTTGGACAGTGGATTATCCAGAACTGGCAGAACACTCTAGAACACAAAATTCATTTATCCTTATGGTAAGGCACTCTGAGTTCAGTCAAGGTGGGGCAGCATACATCAATGCATCATCTGAAACAAGGAAGCCTGGGAAGAATGACAGCAACTGCCCTTGTCCCCAAGTGTTCCCTGATACTTGAGGGGACTAGCACACTAACTTTATTGGCTCCCAATTGTTTCACAAAGTATACTTCCACACTCATATTCTCCTTGACTCCCTGCCCTCACCAAGCCACTGGTGATCTGACTGAAGGAGGAGACACTGAAAAGGCTCTGGACAACACCCTGTTGGACGCTTGCTCCCACCCAGAGGAAGAGGTTGAGCCCATTCTCCAGTAAATATATATCCCCATTGCTCAGACGCTCTTCAGAGGCTCGAACTGCTGGTGGTTCGGTGGTACTCTCAATGGGAGACTTTGTCTAGACAAAAGGAAGGGAGCAAAAGGTTACCATGGACCATAAGACAAGTCTGCGCTCCCCGCCCCCACCACCACACACAAAATTCTGAAAGCTAAGTCCTCAGACACCATCCCTTCTGAGGTCTCAGTAACTCTCTCTCTGAAAATTACATCAGCTAAAATACATAAAAACAAATTCCACTAGTGTCAGACTGCTATTAGCCTATCCTTTCCTCCTCCTAAGAGGCCCTTTGGCTCCATGCAAGATCTCATACTCCAACCCTCAATCGCACCAAAGGTAAGAGCCGAGGGTAGAAGAAGACATTGGTCTCAGCCACATCCATGGAGGTAACTAGCTGTCGGATATAGGCACGGTCATCAGTAATGACTTCAGCTCCAGGCTGCAGGACATCACTCTTCAACACACAGTTCAGGTAAACTGGGAGTAGCTTCATGCACTCAGGAAGGATCAACTGAGGGGATTATCAAAATAAAGTTGATGATCATGAGAAATCCCTTCCAAATGCAAACATTTGGCCCAACAACCCCACCTCCTACTAATATACTTGCCCCACCTGTCCTGCAGAGGAGGGGCTAGCACAGTTCTTTCTGTAACAGGCCAGGATCTGGGCACACTGGGTGATGAGAGTGTCACGAACAGCCTTCACAGGGCTATTCAGGACTCCCCGATATGCTGGATGGGAAAGCAAAGATAGTCACTGGTCAGCTGCCCATCATGTGTGCATTCCCACCATCACAACTACCCACTCACCATCCTGGACCTCTCAGCCCCAATCCCACCCTGCCCTGCCTCTACCCTCACCAAACTTGGCCATGTAGTTGATGAGCGTGTCAGTCTCACAGTTTCGATACAGATCAGCCAGCTGGGTGCAGCAGTTCAGGGCCAGATTATGGATGCGGAGCCGACGCTGCCCTGCACAGCTGGTGTAAAGCAGGGCACACTAGGGGAAGGGAGAAAGGGGGAACTCACACCCCTCCCTCACAAAGGCCCTTTGCTACATTATTAAACTAGAAGAGAGAAATGAGCCACTCCCCTGCCCAGTCTCTTCTTCCAGTGCTCTCTACCCACTCCTCACCCTCTTCTATACCAAGCGAATGAAACACTTCCTGCCCAGCCCCGCCTCCCGCCTGCCACCTGCCACCTGCAGGAGGGCTCCACTCTCTTCATTGAGCCGATCATCATGCTTGAACTCCACAGTCACTGTTTTGTCCCCATCTAGCCCAGCCAGCTCCACATCTGTGGTGTTGCTCATGTAGAAAGCTCCAAAGAAATCTACAGCACGGATACCTGAGGCCACATGGACAGGGTCAGGGCAAAAGGTATGACAAGTGCCACATGCCTCCCTTCCAGATTTAGCCCCCCCACCTGCTCTTCAACCAGGACTGACCAGTGCTTGTCCGGACCCGCATCACAGCATCAAAGCCAACAATCTTCTGGACATCACGACGCAGGTCACTCAGGAACCGCTCCTGGTCATTCTCCACCTGCATGCCCCCAGGCCCAGAGTCATATCACTGACTAGACATAGCTCATCCTGCAGACAATCTCCCTGTACTCCTTCCACTCTACAAGGCCACCTAATTTTCATCATCATAACAGTGAAGATGATAATGATGATGACAATAATAGCTTTTAAACACTCAGACTGCATGCCAGGTACCACACAGAGTGCTTTACATATAATTATTTAATTCTGTAGACAAATCCTACTTAAGTATTTTAACCCCATTTTGCAGACGAAGGAACAAAAGAGGAAGTACTTAAGAAATTTATCCTAGGTCATGTAGCTAGTAAGGTGGTGGGGCCAGAATATCAATGCAGGACTGATTCCAAGGCCCATGTTCCTAACTGCCACACTCTCGGGCTCACTTCTTCAGACTACGCAGTCTTCTCTTCCAACACTATTTCTTCTTTTTTGGAGACGGAGTCTTACTCTGTCACCCTGGCTGGAGTGCAGTGGCGCAATCTCGACTCACTGCAACCTCCGCCTCCCGGGTTCAAGGGATTCTTAGCCTCCTGAGTAGCTGGGATTACAGGCGCCCACCACCACACACGACTAATTTTTGTATTTTTAGTAGAGATGGGGTTTTGCCATGTTGGCCAGGCTGGTCTTGAACTCCTGACCTCAGGTGATCTGCCTGCCTCAGCCTCCCAAAGTGCTGGGATTACAGGTGTGAGGCACTGTGCCTGGCCCCAACACTATTTCTATTAATGGGTCAGCCACTCCATATATAAGCAGATATTCCCAGCCCTGCTGCCACCTGCCACCCCAAATTCCACACCATACCTGAAAGGAAGCATATTTGTAGACAGAGCCTCCGGTGAGCTGGGGCACAACAGAGAGCGTGGCCACATCCACGTACTGGTTAGGGAAGAGAAAGAGATCTACACAGCAGCCTTGGGCCACACACTCTTTGGCCAGGGTCTGATAGGCACCTGTCTGAGGCTGGAACAGAGTCTAGGGGGAAAGAAAATGGGGAGAAGAAAACGTTCAAATATCTCAGCTCCACCCTATTTGAGAACTGTATATCTAGCATGGGATATTCAAATTCCTGGAAGACTTCAGATCTACTTCCAAGGATTTTCCAATAGTAAAAAATTCTCTTTTATATTATTATTTTTTTGAGAGAGGGTCTCACTCTGTCACCCAGGCTGGCATAGAGTGGCATGACCTCAGCTCACTGCAACCTCTGCCTCCCAGGTTCAAGCAATTCTCCTGCCTCAGCCTCCCAAGTAGCTGGGATTACAGGTGTGTGCCACCACACCCGGCTAATTTTTGTATTTTTAGTAGAGACGGGGTTTTGCCATGTTAGGCTGGTCTCAAACTTCTGGCCTCAAAAAATCCGCCCACCTTGGCCTCCCAAAGCGCTCAGATTACAGGCATGAGCCACCATGCCCAGCCAGAAGTTCTCCTTTAAAAAATAAATAAATAGAAGAGTCTACCAACAGCTTTGGCATCAGATGGAGTAGAGAAGTATGGCAGCAGTGGAGGTTGGCAGTCACAGATACGGTATTTGAAAGGGTGGAGTGTCTGGTCCTAGCCCCCATCAAGAAAGTAGAGTCCCCACTTCCTCTGTAATGAAAAATCCTTCCCCTCCCCCATTTTCCAGTCCCACACCTTCTCCTTGTCTGTATTGATCAGCTTCCTGTCATCTCTGTTCTTCAGTTTCCCTGGGGCCTCGGCAATGGGCAGGGATGTATGGAATAGAAAGAGCTTCCCTGCACACTCAGCAGCCTAGGAAAAAAGAGAGAACTACTTGTTTATTCTTTATTCATCCATCCCTTCCCTTGTCATTTATTAAGCACCAACTATGTCAGACAGTCTAACATACTGGACAGTCACCCACTACTGAAGAAAGAGAGGTTGTATCCCAGGCGATAAGATGGTCAGAGGAAAATGAGTTACAGGAGTTTGCCCGATACTCCAGCCTTACCTTCAGAGCCTCCATCCCAGCCTGGACAACTGGGACAAATACTGTCTCTGTTTCCCTTGTGTCTGCAAACATTTCTGGAATCTGATCCAATAAGCTAAAGAGATAGGTGACAGAAAACAACCAAAATTGCTATCCAGATTCCAGATACCTCAGTTCTCGATTCCCTGAAGAGTCATCAGGCCTCTAGAATCTGACAACTCGTGGGCCACAGCCCCTTTCCATCTACTGCCCAACACCTCTGCTCAACTCCATGACCTTCTATGGTGGTACCCATGCCACCCCCAACCTTTACCTCCACAATCTGGCTCTTACCTGGTGATAACTGCCCGAGACTCATTGACGTTGACCAGGAAGCCATCCAGCAGTGGCACAAACATGTCAGCCACATCAGACACAACCATCATCTGTGGCTGGGCCAATGAGTTCTTCACATTATAGAAGTGGAGCACCTTATTGTAGGTGACAAAGCCAACGCGGATTGCTGACTCTTCTGCCCCACCCTCCCTGTAGAAGGTGACATTGTTACCTAGACTTGCCACCTTTTCCACCACCCACAACTCCATGACATCAAGCTACATCTCTTCAGTCAACCCAGATGCCCTATCATTAACCCCAGGAAACACCTCAGTTCTGTAACTCTCACCTAGGTAGAAAGTCTAACAGTGACTTGAGCTCCTCACAGAGGAGCCTAACAAGACCAGTCCTGATGGCATTGTAGGAGACGTCAATCATGAAGATAAAGGCAGGAGGGCTGGGGAACTTATTGTTCTGCAGAGGAAGAAAATGTTGGGGAGAGGGGTAATGGTAAGCAGGCCAGTTGACTATAGAGAAGTCAGCATCAAAAAGGGACAAAAAAGGGGTGAGGGAAATGATAACAGCCATTCTCAGCTGTCTCATTATCCTCCACTCACTGCTCCTCCCATGCTACCTTCCCTCACCTTGCAGTAATCTACAGTGGCCAAGAATTCATAAGAGCCCAGGGATAGCTCAGGGCGGTCATAAGCATCCACACGTTTGCCGGTATGATCCAGGTGCTGAAAATACTGGGGGGGAACTGTGGGAAGCATGGCAGTGTGTTACTCGAAGATCCAGTTTCAATCTTAGTATTCTGTCTGGCCCTAGCTGAGCTCACTCCGCTATCCCTCATTCCCATGTGCCTTACTTCCCCAGCTCCTGAAAGATGGACCCTCATCTCTCTAACTATTTAATAGAGAACAAGGAAGATACAATCAAGGCCTTCCCCTAAATCCCAGCTTCCATGAACATACCATCATTGATACAGCTGCAAAAACAGCACTGGAAACGCCTCCCTCCTTCAATGAACTGCATGAAGGGACACATGTATGCTTTGCAGCGGTTGCAGCGCAAAGGACCAGATTCCCCATGGTCCACAACATATGGTGAAGCCTAAGGCGCAAAGGGGAGGGGATCAGACATAAAGGAAAACTACAGTAGGTTCAGCCAGGAGATGAGGAGGAACAACCGGAGGGAGAAGGCGCATGGCGCAGATATTCTGTCTACAGAGGGAGTACGGAGCACAATGATGAAAGGGAGTAAAGACAAATCACAGGAAAATGTCCCTATGAGTAAAAATTATATAGTTCCCTCTTCCTACATCCCACCCCTAGAGCTGCATTTCTCACTGAAAGAGAAGAGGAAATGCAAAACCGGCCATATCAGACCAGGGGCTGCCATGGGCATATGAGGGAGAAAGCCAAGATTATCTAGGATTCCCCTTTCTGGCCCCATTTCTAATGCCCTTCACTCTTGCTCTAAGAATCTTGACTCCAGCTCCTTCCCTAACCAAATATCTATAACACCTCCTCCCCATCCCTGGGATTCTGTGCCAGCTACTGATGCCCCAGGCAAATGTCACCCTACACATAAGAGACCAGTGCCCAACTATCCCCAATGGGACCCAGATAGAAATAGACAAACATACAGAGAAAGATGGAGAGATAAGCAGAATATAAACTGAGCCTTGGGCTTCTAGTAATAGAGAACCCTATAGTAAGATAAGCAAGGCTGAATATGAGTATCCTACCAAGGCCTGGTGGAGCAGCTGCCTAGCTCGCTGTCTTCATGCTGGTATCAGGTACTGGGGTGACAGATCAGGTCCCAAAACAGGTGACAGAAGGATCACTGGATCCTAATCTCCCTTTTCTCTTATATGCTGTTCTAACAGCCCTAACCTGGGATGACAGGTCAGGAAAACATGGAATGATGTCCTTCTCATCATCTGGAGATGACCATGATATGAGAGGTTCCTACATTCAGCTGTCTTCTCCCCTACAATTTGGCCCTACCTCTTTTTTTTTTTTTTTTTTTTGAGATGGAGTCTCGCTCTGTCGGCCAGGCTGGAGTGCAGTGGCGCGATCTCGGCTCACTGCAAGCTCTGCCTCCCGAGTTCACGCCATTCTCCTGCCTCAGTCTCCCAAGTAGCTGGGACTACAGGCGCCCGCCACCACGCCCGGCTAATTTTTCGTATTTTTCATAGAGACGGGGTTTCACCGTGTTAGCCAGGATGGTCTTGATCTCCTGTCCTCGTGATCCGCCCACCTCGGCCTCCCAAAGTGCTAGGATTACAGGCATGAGCAACCGTGCCCGGCCTGGCCCTACCTCTTTTCATCCCGCTTGTTCCCTCTAGGGACTCTGTTCCTTCCCAGCAATGTCTTGGGCTTTTGCTCTCATCCCTACCATCCCCTCTCCAGGCATGGGCCCTGGGATAGAAAGCCACTAAAGATAGTCTCCTCTCCTGCCTAACTAAAATATCTTCCATTGTGAAGCCAGAATCACATCCAGGAAGACACTTTAGTCCCCTCTCTACCTCCCTCCCTTTCATTACACTCTAGCCCCTTGCCTGACTCACCTCCTCTGGGGGCAGCCTTGCCAGCGGTTTGATGACTGCTGCCAGGGGCACCTGAGCCTGCTTAGCCATGTCAGATGTGCAAGGGATATTATAGGATGTACATCGGATGTATCGGGGACTTGCATTCCCTGAAGAAGGAGGCAGAAGACCCGAGTCAGATCACAGAATCCTTCCAGACACTATCTCTCCATTGGTGATCCACACCATCAACTCCACAAAGCTAGAGGTGATGGTGGCTTTTTCCCCCAGAGGGACTAGAGGGAACTTGTCTCTGGTCAAAAACTAAAAAAAAAAAAAAAAAAAAGCCCCAACCATAAGCTGATAATCTTGAAGAAAAAGCCCCTGTGGGAGGAGCTAATTCCATTCTCACCTTGGTCTTTCACCAGGAAGTTGGTAGTGACTAAGGGTGGCACTTGGCCCCGTACTCCAGTAACAAATGGCTCTGCACCCCGGTTGTTCCTGTCATCTTCAATGACCTGAATCTGCAGAGAAGTGCAATGAGTGAGGTGACAGAAGAAAAAGGAAGTGTGAGGTCCCAGAGTGCCAAGAGAAAAAAAGGCTAGAGCTGTAACACAAAAACTAAAAATTTGCCAAGGAACACCTCATGCACCAGGCCTGTTCTCTTTCTGGAGATCATATAAAATGCTGCAATGCCAATCTTTCACTCTACAGCAGCCAATCTTTCACTCCCAGCAGCCTGTTGGGCAGGCAACGTGAGAGTGGGCTTCTTTATGAATTGCCCCCTACCCCCCATCAATGGTGAACACCCTCTCATTCCTCCCATTCCAGGAAAAGCCCCAGCTCTGATCACAAACCTTCAAACATGATTAGATTCCATTCCCCTCCCCCATCATGCCTTCCCCCATCCTCTCCCCAAGACACATTCTGAGTCAGAGCAGGAAAACAGACAACAGTAATCACGTAAAAATGAATCTACCTGGAATGATTCTACACTCAATGAAATTACAAGGGACAGGGTGAGGAGAGATTTAAACAGCCAGAAATGATCAAGTAAGGTGAGGAAGCAGATGCTGCCTTACTTTCAGGTAAGCATCAATGTGTACATATAGGAGGAGAGGAGAAGTACCCAATCCTTATAGCTCAATCCTCAGTCCTCCACATTTTGACAGACTCAGCAAAGGAAAATAAAGGACCTGCAACGCTGGTATTCAAACCTTTATGCAGGCTCATGACCTTTGGTCAGATACTTCAAGATGGGTTTGGAAAACCAGAAAAAGCAAAGGGCAAATAAGACTCTGTATCCCATAGCAGAAAGGTTGAAGCTTAGAAATATATCAGAATCAAAAAGACTCTTCAGATGAGAAAGTACCCACACTTTCCCAAATCAGCGGTCCCTTCTCCTGTAAGAAATGCCAGTTTGGGATACTATGAATCTGTACATTCCTACCCCAATATTTCTCCACAACAGGCTACAGACAAATCAAATCCAAAGTGGAATGATCTACTGTTCAACTTTGTCCTCTTCCATAACACATCACCTGCAGGCTCCTGGAGGAGCCAGCAGAACTAAAGCCAAAGCTTGACGTGCCACCTGACCCCACCCTTAGAGCCTGACCTTCCACCACCGCATACTCAAGGCAAACAGCTTGCTACCTCTTCATTACCTGGTGACTTGAGGCATGCATATCCTTTTAGCTTGTATAAGTGAGTATCTAGAAGGGCTAGAGCTAAAGGAAGAGAATGGAGAGGAATGGACATGGTAGATGAGGTGAAGATGAGGTCACAGGCATGCATGGATGGCACTAATACAGGAATGACATGCACAAACACCCACCCCCTGCACTTACTGGACTAGGAATGGCATCGGGGTCTATTCTGTGCCTGGTTTTCTGCTGAGGAGGCAGCTCACTGAGTTGCTTTTAGTGTTTTAATAATAAAGGCAGCAGGGGAATACAAGGAGGGAGACAAAAGAACAAGAGGCAGATGTTACTTCTCTCTACCCTGTTGAGTTAGACATGAACAGCTGGAGCCCAGCTCATATTGCTGAAATCAAGCCCCCTCTAGATATGAAATTCTAAGTCTTTCTGGCCCAACACAGAGGCTTTAATGGCTCAGACTATGATGTAGAAAGATAAGGAAAGGGGCAAACAGGAGGCAAGCAGGAGTTATACAGGGAGGGGCTGAGGCTGAATGGAAGAAACCTTAAGGAAGAAGAAGAGGAGTGTTCCCCCTAAAAGGCCAAACCTCCCATTCTAAGGACTATCTTATGCTGAAAGAAGCCTCCCTTCACGTCCAACCAGACTCTCCTTCTCACTGAAGAAGGGGGAAGGAAGGAGGGGCTGCTTAATCCTCTTGAGTTCTCCTTGGCCAACAGGCTCCCTCACTGTGTTGGTTACCCAAAGGAGGAAGAGGGAAGAGAATAGAATGGAATATGACAATGGCTAAGCATGGCAAGGTAACTGACATAGCAAATGTTACAGACAGAACTATAAAGTGGCCCCTACTTGGCAGTACAGTCCTAGTCTCTATTCTGAGTCTGATAAGGAGGGCCTGAGGATTCTGATGGCTCCAAGGGTGCAATTCACCCTCTTCCTGGGAAAAACAGCTCTCCAGTGGGACTTTACATACACACTGCCCTCATAAACTGTCGTTCACTCTTCCCCATCCACACAGCAGAAGCCTACCAAACAAAAGTACTGGGGACTTCCTCCTAAAACTGTCCAAGTAAGAGCAGAGAATCCAGTGAGGCTTTCCTTCTCTTAACATCTAACATCAGAGAATTCCCACCTGCTCTACCCATTAGGAAGAATGCCATCCTTCTAGATCTAAGGGGACAAGACCCAGTCACTGCTCTACAGAAGGACAAAGGCTACTATACTATGTATGTACAGTAGTGACAGAGTGCAGCCCTCAACTCAGACATCTACTGGTGCTGCTGCTCACTCTTGGTTTCCCTTCCTTCTCTGCCCAGCTATAGAGTAAAACAGCCCCCCAAAAGACTCCTGGAACCTCAAGTTCCAGTTCAGAATCAAATTATATGTAAGTTCTCCAAGAAGATGAACAAAAAGGGAAAATTATCAGAAAATGCTAGGCAAACATTTCATCTAGATTGACCTGCCTATCTGGCAGACACAAACCTTTCCTCAGGACCATGTAAGTTTCTACTTACAGGGCTTGGGATGGCATCAGGGTCCAGGCGCTTAGGAGGCAGTGGCTGAGGAGGCCCAGGCTGACTGCCAAAGGTGGGTGCTGCTGGGTAGGGGCTTCCATAATTAGGCTGAGGGCCCCGGGCTGGTCCGAAGGAACCTGAGACAAGGACACAAGGTTGATGAACTCAAAATCCCATCCCTATCTCTTCTTAAGGCCTCAGGAAAATGACTAGACTCCTACAAACATAGAATTATGAGGTACACTAATGCCTGCAAAGCCATTCAGAAAAATACCATGTTATCTGAACTACAAGAAAAAATAATGTCTTATAAACCCCATATCCTAGGAATAATACCCTGAAGCTGCCCATCTAATTCACCACTTAGCAAGTAATACTAAAAACAAACAAATAAAAAACATCAAAAACCACCTGAGTAGCTGAAGCCTCTAGCTTCTAGACAGACCTTGGGAAAGACTCACCATTTTGTTGGGGCTGATAGCCTGGCTGCTGTGGGGAGTGCATAGGTGGCAGTGGTCCCAGGGGCCCAGTCATCTGGGTGCCAGGGGGCAGAGCTTGAGGAGGAGGTGAAGACACATGGTTGGGCTGGCTTACTGAGGGCCCTCCAAAACTCTGTCCAGGCAGGAGTGGACCAGTCATCGAAGGCAGCCGAGGACCCCCTGAAGCTGGGGGTGTGAAGCTGGAGGCCTGTGATGGGGCAGATCGCTGGGGAGTCTGGATCCCAGGATGACCTTGGGCCTGGCTAAGGGGAGGAGCCTGGCCCTGAGGATAGGAGCCATATAGACCAGAATTAGGGAAACTTCCTGAGGCTGAAGCCAGAGATGTTGGTGGGCCTGAGAAGTAGAATAAAGGTAGAGTCAAAAGCCCAGTCATTCTGCCTCCTTGTTCAGTAAATCACTTCCCTTTCCACACAAGAGGGGCAGGTATGACTGTCTCATCTTCTGAGGCTCAGAGGCACAGGAAATACAAGGGAAATAAAAGAGATTCAGGTATAACCCCAGAGTCTGATGCCTCTGAACAGGGGACAGTAATATTCCTGTGTTCACAGCCACTCACCATAGCCCAGCCCTGAAGAAGGAGGGGCTGGGGCCACAGCACCGCTGATCTGCATTCCAGACAGCTGGGTAGTCACCTGTGCACTTGTCAGGGGAGGGCCATAGGGCTGAAGCACAGCTGGCTGGTTGCCCACAGGGGCCAATGGGGACCCAAATGGCTGAGACCCAGGCAGCCTGTGAAAAGAAAGCAAGCAGAGGTGACTAGTGGGGCCAGGACACCCTCTGAAGTCTGCAGAAGCTTTGCATCATACAGGAAGCTACATTGTTCTGTGACATCTTACTCTCACCCTGAGTTCTTTTATGGCTTCATACTTTTGTATATTTGTGGGTAAATTATATTCCTGATTATTCATGGCAAATCTTGTTTTCCATTAAGCTCACTCCACAAACATAAACCAAGCACCCTCAGGTCAAGTACTATTTACTCTGCTAACTAAATTACTGCTTCCTCTGCTTCAATTCTTTGACAAACATCTTCAGTTTTGTAATCTGAAGCACTGAAAGGGAAGGCACGCATAAGCATGCACGAACCTTAATAAATATGAAATCAAACAAATGCAGATTGATTATCCAGCTTTTTTTTTTTTTTTTTTTTTTTGAGACAGGGTCTCACTCTGCCACCCAGGCCAAAGTGCAGTGGTGTGATCACGGCTCATTGCAGCCTCAACTTTCCAGGATCAGGTGATCCTCCCACCTCAGCCTCTCAAGTAGCTGAAACCAAAGGCACACGCCACCATGCCTGGCTAGTTTTTGTATTTTTTATAGATACGGAGTCTCGCCATGTTGCCTAGGCTGGTCTCAAACGCCTGAGCTCAATGAATCCGCCCACCTCAGTCTACCACAGCATCTTTCCAATATACTTTCTGTTCAGTGTCTCCCTCTCTGATTATTCCCATCAGCACAAAAACATACAAACATCTCTCACACAAAAAAAACCCAAAAACCAACTATCGTGGAAACATCCCAAATGTCTATCAACAGAAGAATGGATAAACAAAATGTGACATGTAGCTACACAATGAAAAACCACTTAACCACAAAAAGGAATGGAGTACTAATATACGCTACAACATAGCGTATTATGTTGAAAATATTATGCTAAATTAAAGAAGTCAGTTATAAAATATCACATAGTATATATTCTATTCTAATGAAAAGTCCAGAGTAGGGAAATCTTTAGAGACAGAAAGTAGATCAGGAGTTGCTTAAGGTTGGAAGAATAGGGGAATGGGGGAATAGCTAAACAGGGGTAGCTAAAGAATGCAGTATTTCTTCTTCAGATGATGAAAATGTTCTAAAACTGTAGTGATATCTGTCAATATACTAAATTGTGACAGCACATATTTGTCAATATATTAAAAACCATTAAATATACAAAAACACTTTAAATAGGTGAATTGCATAGTATATGAATATCTCAAAAAACTTTTTAAAAATTCAACCAAATTACCTCACAGCCCCCTCAAACTTTTGCTCCCCTTTTAGCTAAACATTACAAAAGAATAGGTCTATACTCTGTCTCTACTTCTTTTTTTTTTTTTCTTTTCTTTTGAGATGGAGTCTCGCTCTATTCGCCCAGGCTGGAGTGCAGTGGTCCGATCTCAGCTCATTACAACCTCCGCCTCCTGGGTTCAAGTGATTCTCCTGCCTCAGCCTCCCGAGTAGCTGGGACTATAGATGTCCACCATCATGCCGGGCTAATTTTTGTATTTTTAGTAGAGACGGGGTTTCACTATGTTGGCTGGGCTGGTCTCAGAACTCCTGAACTCGTGATTCGCCTGCTCAACCTCCCAAAGTGCTGGGATTACAGGCGTGAGCCACCGTGCCCAGCCTTACTGTTTTTTTTCTTTTTTTTTGAGACAGCGTCTCGCTCTGTCACCCAGACTGGAGTACAGTGGCACTCACTATCTGTGGCTCACTGCAGCCTTGACCTCCTGGGCTCAAGCAATCCTCCCACCTAAGCCTCCCCTCCCAAGTATCTGAGACCACAGGCACACACGACCACACCTAGCTAATTTTTTTATTTTTTGTAGAGACAGGGTCTTGCTACACTGCCCAGGATAGTCTTGAACTCCTGGGCTCAATCAATCATCTCGCCTTGGCTTCACAAAGTGCTGGGATTACAAACATGAGCACTGTGCCTGGCCCAACTCCAATCAAAATGCCTTTCTCTGATAATCCCTTCCAGCCCAGACTGAGGTATGGTTGTTCCACATTTGTTTCCAGAAGGTACTCCAATAATGACAGTGTCATCCTAGATTGATTTTTTTTTTTTTTTGGTTTTTGAGACAGGGTCTTACTCTGTCACCCAGGCTACAGTGCAGTGAAGCCATCATGGCTCACTGTAGCCTCAACCTCCAGGGCTCTAGCAATCCTCCTGCCTCCACCTCTGCTTCCCAGGCACACCAACAATGCTCAGCTATTTTTTTTTTTTTTTTTTTGATAGCGACAGGATCTCCCTATGTTGCCCAGGCTGGTCTAAAACTTCTGGCCTCAAGTGATCCTCCTGTCTCAGCCTCCCAAGGTGTTGAGATTACTACAGGCATGAGCCACTGCACCTGGCCTCTAATTTAAAAAAAAAAAAAAAAATTAGGCCAGGTGCAGTGGCTCATGCCTGTAATCCCAGTACTTTGGGAGGCTGAGGCAGATGGATCATTTGAGGTCAGGAGTTCAAGATCAGCCTGACCAACATGGTGAAACCCCATCTCTACTAAAAAAATACAAAAATTAGCCCAGGCGTGATGGTGCACACCTATAATCCCAGCTACTCAAGAGGTTCAGACAGGAGATTCACTTGAACCTGGGAGGTGGAGGTTGCAGTGAGCCAAGGTCACACCACTTCACTCCGGCCTGGGCAACAGAGCGAGACTTCGTCTCAAAAAAAAAAAAAATTGGCCAGGAACAGTGACTCACACCTGTAATCCCAGCACTTTGGGAGGCCAACACAGGTGAATCACTTGAGGTCAGTTCAAGACCAGTCTGGCCAAGATGGTGAGACCCTGTCTCTACTAAAAATACATTAGCCTGGCATGGTGGTCATGCCTGGAATCCCAGCTACTTAGGAGGCTGAGGCAGGAGAATCACTTGAACCCAGGAGGCAGAGGCTGCAGTGAGCTGAGATCGTGCTATTGCACTCCAACCTGGGCAATAAGAGCAAAACTCTGTCTCAAAAAAAAAAATTATTGAGATGTAATTTCCATACCATTACATTCACTTCTTTTAAGTGAACAATTCAATGATTTTTAGTAAATTTATAGTTATGCAACCATCACCAGAATCAAATTTTAAAACATTTTCATCATTCCAAAAAGATCTGTCACATCCATTTGCAGTCCCAAGAACCTTTTTTTTCACCCATCTACAACCAGCCTGAGAGAAACAGGACTCCTTATCTCCCTCTTCCAGCGTGCAGACTTTTTTCCCCTAGTTGGCTTGTTCAGTGAAGGTGCAGCCCAGGTCCAGACTTTATAAACAATGTCTCAGTTCCAAAACTACTCTCAGGAAAGCCCAGGGACTCATCTGCCTTCCCCAGTACCTGCTTAAATTTAAGGCCCTGGCTTCTCATGATGAATCCACCCAATATACAGGCAGCCCCAGAGTCAATTTACCACTCTGATTTTCAGTCCTCACTTGACGGCCAGACACAGTGGCCCATGCCTATAATCCCACCACTTTGGGAGGCCGAGGTGGGAGGTTCACCTGAGGCAAGGAGTTCAAGACCAGCCTGGCCAACATGGTGAAACCTTGTCTCTACTAAAAATACAAAAATTAGCCGGGCATGGTGGCCCACATCTGTAGTCCCAGCTACTTGGGAGGCTGAGGCAGGAGAATTGCTTGAACCTGGGAGGTGGAGGTTGCAGTGAGCAGAGATCGCGCCACTGCACTCCAGCCTGGGTGACAGAGCAAGACTCCGTATTTTGAAAAAAAAAAAAAAGATTTTCAGTCCTTGGTCTCTAAAACTTAAGAATTTCACATTTTCTTTTAAGCTTAACTTTGCACTTAAAATTTTTTTTTGTTTCTATTTTCTCTCTCCTTTCTAGACTTTGGTAGCAGAGGGTTTTCAGATTATGTCAATCTACCACCTGGTTGAAACTTTTTTTTTTTTTTTTCCTGAGACGGAGTCTCGCTGTCTGTCGCCCAGGCTGGAGTGCAGTGGCGTGATCTCGGCTCACTGCAAGCTCCGCCTCCTGGGTTCACGCCATTCTCCTGCCTCAGCCTCCCGAGTAGCTGGGACTACAGGCGCCCGCCACCGCGCCCGGCTAATTTTTTGTATTTTTAGTAGAGACAGGGTTTCACCATGTTAGCCAGGATGGTCTCGATCTCCTGACCTTGTAATCCACCTGCCTCGGCCTCCCAAAGTGCTGGAATTACAGGCGTGAGCCACCGCGCCTGGCCTGAAACTCTTACTCACTCCAACTGGGTAGTTTTCTTTATCTCTACACTGAAACTGCCTTTACCAATGAAGCCAACCTTGCCAAATTCAATGGTCAATTCTCAGTCTTCATCTTACAATTTGGCAGCACCTGACATGACTGATTATTCTCTTACCTTATTGAAATACTCTCTTCACCTGATTTCAGGACACCACACTCTCCTGGCTTATCTCCCACCTCACTACTGCTCTTTCTCATTGTCTTTTGTTTTTTTGTTGTTTGTTTGTTTGAGATGGGGTCTTACTCTGTCACTCAGGTTGGAGTGCAGCGGTGCAATTTCGGCTCACTGCAACCTCTGCCTCTTGGTTTCAAGCCATCCTCCCACCTCAGCCTCCCAAGAAGCTGGGACCACAGGCATGTGCCACCACACCTGGCTAATTTTAGTATTTTGGTAGAGACAGGGTTTCGCCATGTTGCCCAGGCTTGTCTCGAACTGCTGAGCTCAAGCAATCTGCCTGTCTCAGCCTCCCAAAGTGCTGGGATTACAGGCGTGAGCCACTGCACCTGGCCTCTCATTGTCTTTTAATGGCAGCTCCTCTTTACTTTTAAATGTTGGTAGGCTCCAAGTCTCAGTCCTCAATTCCATTCTTTAATCTCAATACTCACTTTTTAAATGATTTCATCTAGTCCCATGGCTTTAAATATCTATAGACTGAGGACTCCCAAATTTTTATTTCCAGTCCTAGCATCAGTCTTGAGCTGCAGATTTGTACATGCACCTGCCTACCTAATATCTCTACTTGCATAGAGTTTATATGAGGGACTTAAGCATTTGTGGATTTTGGTATCTGTTGGTCAGGGGAGGTCCTGGAACCATTCCCCCATGGATACTGAGGAATGACTGTAGTGAGATTTGGGATACATTTTGAAGGTGGAGTCAATAGAATTGGATGTGGGTTATACGGCATCATATTTGCATATAACCCCCCATATACTTTTTTTTCCCTGAGACGAAGTCTCACTCTGTCGCCCAGGATGGAGTGCAGTGGCACGATCTTGGCTCACTGCAACCTCTGCCTCCTGGGTTCATGCGATTCTCCTGCCTCAGCCTCCCAAGTAGCTAAGATTATAGGTGCCCGCCACCACACCCAGCTAATTTTTGTATTTTTAGTAGAGATGGGGTTTCACCATGTTGGCCAGGCTGGTCTTAAACTCCTGACCTCAGGTGATCCACCCACCTTGGCCTCCCAAAGTGCTGGAATTACAGGTATAAGCCACCACACCCAGCCTCCTCCCATGTACTTTAAATCATCTCTAGATTACTTATAATACCTAATACAATGTATTAGGTACAATGTATTAGGTACATTTTGGCTTCCCTGGGCTACATTGGAAGAAGTGTCTTGGGCCACACATAAAATACACTAACACTACACTAATGACAGGTAATGAACTTAAAAAAATAAAAAACTCATAATGTTTTAAGAAAGTTTATGAATTTGTGTTGGGCCACATTCAAAGCCATCCTGGGGCATGCAGACTGTGAGCCACGAGTTGGACAAGCGTGATGTAAATGTTATGTAAAGAGTCCAAACTGTGGGAAATTTTTTGGGTTAACTGTTTTCAACAGATAAATACTAAGAAAAAGAAGACAGAGGTGGAGCTTATAGACTTAAGACATACCAAGTGTTTTTCCTGTGGGTAAAACTAAATTGTGGTATGTGGGGTTGTACATTTGAGTGTAAACTTTATTTTTATTTTTATTTTTTTTGAGACACAGTCTTTTTCTCAAGCTCTGGAGTGCAGTGGTGAGATCACACTCAGTGTAGCCTCGACCTTTTGGGCCCAAATGATACCTCCACTTCAGCCTCCCAAAGTAGCTAGGACAACAAGCATGCCACCATGCCCAGCTAACATTTTATCTTTTGCAGAGATGGGGGTCTCCCTATATTGCACAGGCTGGTCTCAAAATTCTGGGCTGAAGCAATCCTCTCACCTTGGCCTCCCAAAGTGCTGGGATTATGGGCATGAGCCACCTCACCCAGCCAAGTGTAAACTATTTTTTAAAAACCACAAGAAAGTCAGCTGGGCATGGTGGCTCACACCTGTAATCCGAGCACTTTGGAAGGCTGAGGCGGGTGGATCACTTGAGGTCAGGAGTTTGAGACGAGCCTGGCCAACATGGCAAAACCCTATCTCTACTAAAAATATAAAAAAATTAGCCATGCATGATGGCAGGCACCTGCAATCCCAGCTACTCGGGAGGCTGAGGCTGGAGAATCACCTGAACCCGGGAGCTGGAGATTGTAGTGAACTGAGATCACACCACTGCACTCTAGCATGGGCAACAGGGCAGGACTCTGTCTCAAAAAAAAAGGAAGTAATTACTATAAGAGTCAGGATAATGCGGACAATTGTTATTTATGAGGGGAGGGAGAGAATAATGTTTGAATTGAGGCACATGGAAAAGGCTTTTGGGGTGAGTGGCAAAGTTCTATTTCTTCATCTGGGTTGTAGTTGTAGTTACAAAGGAGTTTGCTATATAATAATTTACTAAGGCATACACTTGTTTTGTATGGGTTTTTTTTTTTTTTGTGACAGGGTCTTGCTTTGTCACCTAGACTGGAGTGCAGCAGTACAATCATGGCTCACTGCAGCCTTCAACTTGTGGGCTCAAGCAATCCTCCCACCTCAGCCTCCCCAAGTGCTGGTATTAAAGGAGTGAGCCACTGCACCCAGCACGGACCAATGTATTTAAAACAGCTCCCTACCCCCTCACTATATCCTCACCCTGTTTTATAACTTTATGTACATTTGTGTACTTGTTATCTTCTATGTACCCCACTTGTTTGACTTACCCAGGCTTACATTTGATGCTAAAAATGTGTATTCCGGACACCCAGTTAAAGTGCCAGAAAGTGACTTTTCTATTATCATACCCCTTTCCCACAGTTATATTTTACTCTTTATTTACCAAAAACAAACAACACTCCTGACCAGGTGCAGTGGCTCACGCTTGTAATCCCAGCACTTTGGGAGGCCAAGGTGGGCAGATTGCTTGAGCTCAGGAGTTTGAGATCAGCCTGGGCAACACAGCGAAACCCCAACTCTACTAAAAATACAAAAAATTAGCTGGGTGTGGTGGCGCATGCCTGTAGTCCCAGCTACCTGGGAAACTGAGGTGGGAGGGGGTCACCTGAGCCTGAGACGTCCAGGCTCCAGGGAGTTGTGATCCTGCCACTGCACTCTAGCTTGGGCCACAGAGTGAGACCCTGTCTCAAAAAAATTAAAAAATTTTAAAAAGCACTCTAATAGAGATGACTGCCCTCCTTTAATGGACTTTCATGCTAAGATGTTTATTGGGTCATTGTACCACTGAAGTTTTCACCATTTATGTGGTTTCCCTTTTAGTATCTTTCAGGTCATAACTGGCCGTGCCCAAACTTAACCAATCAGTCTTACTAAGTGCCTGATCTAGAGGAAAGGGGCAAGTCAAAAGAGATGCAAATAATTCTGAGGTTCCCTCTTCCCATTTCTCCCTTAGGGTAGGCTCAATAGGACTGCAACCATTATTGAAGATGTATGTCTAGTAAAGCAAGAAACTCAAGTTCACAGAAAATGAAGAATATGAAAAGGAACCCAGGTACTAAGATGGGTCAATAATCCACAGGGCTGGACGTCAGCAGTACCTGTAACCTGGAAAAAAGAAGACAAAGTACAAAAGGGTAGAGGGAAGAGAAAAAGTGATCTACAAGAAAGGCAAAGGAGAGAAAAAAAAAAAAAAAACACAAACCCCCATACATTCCTAACCTTTCTACTTTCATCAGATCAATTTTATTTATTTATTTATTTATTTATTTATTTATTTATGAGACGGAGTCTCACTCTATCACCCAGGCTGGAGTGCAATGGCACTATCTTGGCTCACGGCAACCTCTGCCTCATGATTCTTCTGCCTCAGCCTCCCAAGTCTGGGATTTCAAGTGCACACCACCACGCCCGGCTAATTTTTTATTTTAGAAAAGAGACGGGGTTTCGCCATGTTGGCCAGGCTGGTCTCGAACTCCTGACCTCAGGTGATCCACCCACCTCAGCCTCCCAAAGTGCTGGGATTACAGGCATGAGCCTCATCAGACCAATTTTAGATTGACCAAGTACCTACCTTTGCATCTGAACAGTGGAGCTTGGCCCATTCTGTACATCTCCTTGGCCAAACTGGCCATATGCAGCCTGGCCACAAGGAGCCTGTGCTGTTGAGGCTGGAGGTGCCCCCGAGGAAGGTGGGGCTCTTGACATACCTGAGGGTAAAGGACAGAAACTAAGTGATTGGGAAATAACTTTCTCCTCCACCCTGAGCCAGGAATGCAAAGCAAGGATCAATAAACTCAGACCTTCACTGGCCCAATACCACAGTTTAGGCAGTTAAAAGGACACTACCAGCATACAGCTGTAGCTACAGCATTCTAAACACAGATTCCCAACAGGGGGCCTACACTCCCCTAGACAAGCATACTAGGGGTGAAGCTGTAGCCAGAGGCACAAGAATGTAGGGCCTTCCTTTGATCACTATACTCTCAGTCAACCCAAGACTGCCTAATATTCTTACCCTAGACAACAAGCCAACCCTTTTAAGGAAAAGATCTTACTCCAGAACCTAGAAACTTGGAGCATATATGAAAAAGGAGACTCAGAAGACGACCAAGTAATATACTGAACTAGGCTGCAAAGAAAGGCACCTCTTGGGGAGATTATTCTGCCACCTTCTTCTTCATTCATTCTGCTTATACTAACTATATCCTTTCATCCACTTCTAAGTGTGAAAGCATCAAACAGCACATGATTCAGGAACGTGTTCCTATAGGTTGGAGACCTTGTTTCTGCCCAACAGTTCAGTAAGGACAGCTGGCCTGTCCTCCCATCAGCATTGCCACCTATGTCCTCACAAAAGCTGTACTCCATCCTTCCTATTCCTTAGAACCACCATCAAAGCTATTTACACTACCCTTGGCCATTCTTCACATATGAAGTTCAGGGAGAAAGCAATTAGTTACTTGGCACATCACTTTTGAAATGTGGATGACCTCTGTTCAAAGAATGTTTTTCTTTTGCTCTGCCCTCAGTACAGATTAGACATTATAGAACCTGCCTACAGGAACATGATTAACCTAAACTTGCTCACCAGCCATGACAGAATCAGATATGTTTTCCTCTAACAAAGGTTTCTCATTAGAGAATGCCAAACTCGAGCACTTGACAAAGCGGAGGTGGACTCTGTCTAGCCAAAGTCTCAGCTTAGAATTAAGGTTCTTCCAAAGACCTGGGGCCACAATATTTTTTTCCCCACAGTTAAAATCGTCATACTTCATTATTTCCCAAATCTTACCAGTACCTACTTGATGCCTTCTTTTTTCCATATCCCTTTATGAAAGCATAGAGTTTGGCATACCCTAAATCATCGGCTAGCCTAAGCAAAGATCTACTGTTAACTATTTCCAAAAAGCCCCTCCGGAGAATCTGTAGAGTACTAGCTGCTCTTCTTGAGAAAGTAAGGTAAGGCTGGACATGGTGGCTCACGCCTGTAATCCCAGCACTTTGGGAGGCCAAGGCGGGCGGATCACGAGGTCAGGAGTTCGAGACCAGCCTGGCCAATATGGTGAAACCCTGTCTCTACTAAAAATATAAAAATTAGCCAGGCGTGGTGGCATGTGCCTGTAATCCCAGCTACTTGGGAGGCTGAGGCAGGAGAACTGCTTGAACCCGGGAGGCAGAGGTTACAATGAGCCAAGATCATGCCACTGCACTCCAGCCTGGGCGACAGAGTAAGATTGTCTCAAAAAAGAAAAAAAAAAAAGAAAAAGTAAGGTTAAAAGCCAAACATTGAACCTAGAGCAGCATCAGATTAGTATTCTCTTATTACCATGACATTACAGAGCATCTAAGAAGCAGAGCAAACTCAAGCAAAGGAAAAGGACGGATATCAGAAGAAAGACAGGAGAGGCACCAAAAGTCAGGCACACAAATATCACACTTTTCATCCCCATAAACTACACTGTCCCAGGGTCATTTATACATAAGAATCATCAGTCCAACAAGAGGCTTTCTCAACATATATGAGGAATAAATTATTTCAAGGAGACTACAAGTCAACAGGAAATATTCGGTCCAGGTCACAGGATCTAGAGGGGTGTGGACCACAACCCTTCCATTTAGCTCTGAACAATGTGACCAGGTAAGGCTGCACAAGGTGATACCCACAGGAAGTGAGCGGTCAGTGAACCTGGGAGATGTGTTCCCACTAGATGGCTTAAGGCAGAAACACAGTAGCTTATCTAAAAACAGGGAAGACAGCTGGGCGCGGTGGCTTACGTGTGTAATCCTAGCACTTTGAGAGGCCGAGGCAAGTAGATCACCTGAGGTCAGGAGTTCGAGACCAGCCTGGCCAACATGGCAAAATCCCGTCTCTACTAAAAATACAAAAAATTAGCCAGGTGTGGTGGTGGGCGCCTGTATCCCAGCTACTCAGGAGGCTGAGGCACGAGAATCGCTTGAACCTGGGAGGCAGAGGTTGCAGTGAGCTGAGATTGTGCCATTGCGCTCCAGCCTGGGTAATAAGAGCCAAACTTCGGCTCAAAAAGAAAAAAGAAAAAAATAAGGCCGGGTGTGGTGGCTCACACCTGTAATCCCAGCATTTGGGAGGCTGAGGCGGGTGGATCACCTGAGGCCAGGAGTTTGAGACCAGCCTGGCCAACATGGTGAAACCCCATCTCTACTAAAAATACAAAACATTAGCCAGGCGTGGTGGCACATGCCTGTAATCCCAGCTACTTGGGAGACTGAGGCCGGAGAATCGCTTAAACCTGGGAAGCGGAAGTTACGGTAAGCTGAGATTGTGCCACTGCACACCAGCCTGGGCAACAAGAGCAAAATTCCATCTCAAAAAAAATTAAAAATAAGGCTAGAGGTGGTGGCTCATGCCTGTAATGTCAGCACTTTGGGAAGCCGAGATGGGCGAATCATTTGAGGTCAGGAGTTTGAGACCAGCATGGCCAACATGGTGTAACAGCATCTCTACTAAAAATACAAAAAATAGCCGGGCATGGTGGTGGGTGCCTGTAATCACAGCTACTCTGGAGGCTGAGGCAGGAGAATTGCTTGAATCTGGGAAGCGGAGGTTGCAGTGAGCCGAGATTGTGCCACTGCACTCCAGCCTGGGCAACAGAGCGAGACTGTCTCAAAAAATAAAAAATAAATAAATAAAAAATAAAATAAATAAAATAAAATAAAAAAACAGAGAAGGGGGCAGGCGTGGTGGCTCAAGCCTGTAATCCCAGCATTTTGGGAGGCCAAGGCTGGTGGATCATTTGAGGTCAGGAGTTCTTCAAGACCTTCCTGGCCACTGGTAAAACCCCGTCTCTACTAAAATTGGCCAGGTGTGGTGGCTCATGCCTGTAATCCCAGCACTTTGGGAGGCCAAGGTGGGTGGATCACTTGAGGTTGGGAGTTCAAGACCAGCCTGACCAACATGGAGAAACCCCGTCTCTACTAAAGATACAAAATTAGCGGGGTGTGGTGGTGCATGCCTGTAATCCCAGCTACTCCGGAGGCTGAGGCAGGAGAGTCACTTGAACCCAGGAGGTGGAGGTTGCGGTGAGCCGAGATCATGCCACTGCACTCCAGCCTGGGCAACAAGAGTGAAACTCTGTCTCAAAAAAAAAAAAAAAAAAAAATTACAGGCCAGGCACGGTAGCTCACACCTATAATCCCAGCACTTTGGGAGGCTGAGGCGGGCGGATCACAAGATCAGGAGTTCAAGACCAGCCTGGCCAAGATGGTGAAACCCCCATCTCTACTAAAAATACAAAAAAATTAGCTGGTGTGGTGGCGGGTACCTGTAATCCTAGCTACTCAGGAGGCTGAGGCAGAGAACTGCTTGAACCTGGGAGGTGGAGGTTGCAGTGAGCCAAGATGGTGCCACTGCACTCCAGCCTGGGCAACAGAGAGAGACTCCATCTCAAAATAAATTAAAAAAATACAAAAATTAGCTAGACATGTTGGTGCATGCCTGTAATCCCAGCTACTGGGGAGGCTGAGGCAGAATAAGTGCTTAAGCAGAGGTTGCAATGAATTGAGATTGTGCCACTGTACTCCAGCATGGGTGACAGAGCAAGACTCTGTCTCAAAAAAAAAATTAAAATAATTAAAAAAAAGGGAAGGGAATGGCGCCCATGGGGCTCTCAGCTACACAGGGCCAGATTTATGTTCCTCAATCCCAGTCACCCAAACTTCTCGGGTAGCTTAGCTAGAGCAATACAATCCAACCTGAAGACTCTGCTGATTTCCCTCCATAGCTCAAAGGAAACAGAAACATACCTTGGGGAGGTGTTTGCTGATAGCCTGGTACTGGGCCATTGTAGGCTCCATAGGGAATGGCGGGGGCTGTGGACCCTGACTGCCCACCGTAGCTGGACTGATGATACCCTGGGTAGATGGGCTGGGGCTGCCCAAATGGTGGCACAGGTGGAACTGACTGGTTGACGTTCATTATGAAAGCATTCCCGATTTGGTCTCACCTGTTACAGAAAAGAGAAATTAGTCAAAGTGAACTTTCTAAAGAGAGCAACTATTCAGGGCAGGAAGTAGAGTTAAAAAGAAATTGACCTTATCAGATGGTGATCAGTTTAATAATCCTCACACTTCCACAGGATCTTAGTAATTTTCTGCCCCAGCCTGCATTCAGAATATCTCCTAAAAGCAAGGATTTTGTTACTCTGACCACCCACCTTTTGTCACTGTCTAAATAGTATAAATTTCAACTTCAGACAGACCCACTGAAATGGAGCAGCAGCCTCCATTCCCCAGTGGTATGATTTCTAGTGTCTAGTCACACAGAGTCTTGTGGCTGATGAACTACCTTGATGTTACAGGTAAAAGAAACAATGTTCCCACTTTCCATTCATTCACTCTAGCATCCATTCATTCAGCAAACATCGAGTACCCTCTAGTGTGCCGAACAATTGATTTAAAATCAATCAGGCTAAAAATCTAAAACAGATCCGATAAAATCCTTCCCCCTCAATGACAAAATTTAGGCTGAGTTACAGAAATGACATTCTTTAGCTAAACTGCCATAATACAAATGATACTCCAACCCCAGTCTTTCCACCAAAAGGGTGTATGGACCTTAAAACTGAAGGTGTGTTTTTTTTTTTTTTTTTTTTTTGAGACGGAGTCTCACTCTGTTGCCAGGCTGGAGTGCAGTGGCGCGATCTCGGCTCACTGCAACCTCCACCTCCCGGGTTCAAACGACTCTCCTGCCTCAGCCTCCCAAGTAGCTGGGATTACAGGTGCATTCCACCACACCCAGCTAGTTTTTGTATTTTTAGTAGAGACGGGTTTTCGCCCTGTTGGCCAGGCTGGTCTCGATCTCCTGAACTCGTGATCCACCCACCTTGGCCTCCCAAAGTGCTGGAATCACAGGTGTGAGCCACCACGCCCAGCCAAAACCGAAGCATTAAAATCAATAAAAGTTGGCCAGGCACAGTGGCTCACGCCTGTAATCCCAGCACTTTGGGAGGCCGAGTCGGGCACATCACTTGAGGTCAGGAGTTCGTGACCAGCCTGGCCAACACGGTGAAACCCAGTCTCTACTAAAAATACAAAAACTAGCCGGGCATGGTGGCACCCGCCTGTAATCCCAGCTACTTGGGAGGCTGAGGCAGGAGAATCGCTTGAACCTGGGAGGTGGAGGTTGCAATAAGCTGAGATCACGCCACTGCACTCCAGCCTGAGCAATAGAGCAAGACTCCCTTTCAAAAAAAAAATAATAAAAAATAAAGGACACCTGAAAACTCTAGCAAGGTAACAGATTAAAACCGAGTGCAGGCCAGGCGCGGTGGCTCACACCTGTAATCCTAGCATTTTGGGAGGCCGAGGCGGGCGGATCACGAGGTCAGGAGATAGAGACTACGGTGAAACCCCGTCTCTACTAAAAATACAAAATATTAGCCGGGCGTGGTGGCGGGTGCCTGCAGTCCCAGCTACTCGGAGAGGCTGAGGCAGGAGAATGGCGTGAACCCGGGAGGCGGAGCTTGCAGTGAGCCGAGATCGCGCCACTGCACTCCAGCCTGGGCGACAGAGCAAGACTCCGTCTCAAAAAAAAAAAAAAACAAAAAACAAAAAACAAAACCAAGTGCAGAACAGGCACCAAAACTTCTTCACATAATCTGAGGAAACAGTTCAAGAATCAGGGGCAAAGTTAGAGTTAGATTTCATGGAAAAAATCATTCACCTCATCCCTCAAGCAGAAGACTATGAATATTCTAAATTCCAATGCACTTCTCCAACTCTCCTGTTTCTGCTCCCCTTACGATTGTTATGAATCTCAGCCACCATCAAAATTATTACAATCTTGCTCACCAACACAGGGATGAATTAGAGGGCCTTTTCTAAATAGGGTCTTTCCAAGAAAACTACCTCATCACATCTACTTTCAACAGCTGTATCATTCCAATTATCCTATAGACAGAAGGGGCCCATGAAGCAGGAGCACTCAGAGTTGCTGCAGAGGGAACAATGGGCCTCTCCCCCTTTGCTAGAAGGGCCACCTTGACTATAGAAGAGGAGCTGATCCTGGTCTAAAACTCTTTTAAACTCAGTTATCTCAGTAGCTGTTCTTCCAAACCCTAAACCTTACACAGGTCACTGACCCTAAGTTTAAAATATGTCCCCTCCCTTTATGTTTCCAAAGCCGGGGGAGGGGCAAAGAAAGGAGCTTCTTCTCCAGAAAATAATCCCCTCAAACACATTCAAGAGCTTGGAGTCAGACTGAAGTCTCGACTCCATTCTGGGTGGATAGTCGAGGGTGACAACCCAAGGGGGCGGGGCAAGCTTCCTAGAACTCTGAAAGTAGTCAAGCCATGGAGCCTCGGATCAAGACCGAGAAGCCAAGTCGGCTTCTAGGGCCACGTTAAGAGAGGGGGCTGCTCTGTTAAGCACAAAGACCAAGCGTCTTGCACCTTTTAACAGGCTCGGGGCCGGAAGCAGGAGCTGGAATCTGGGCCGGGAGACGAAGAGAGGGTCTAGGACCTGCTCCCGGGTGGTGGATGGGTGAGGTGAGGGTCTCTTCCCAGGCCCCGCCCCCAGGCTCCTCCCTTCTTTCTGAAACCGGACCCCAATCTGGCCAGTAATACCCTGACCTCTCCTTTGCTTTCCTACCCTACAACCTCCCGATGCCACTCCTCACCCGGCTCCAGATCCAGGTTAGACTTCGTTCCTAACGTCAAGGATCCCAGGCTCCACTTCCGGTTCCGAGGGGGCCGTCGCGTCATCCCCGGAAGTTCCTCCTCCACGCTTTAGGGCCGGGCACTCCTTCTGCCACGTCTGCATTTCGGGAACCCGGATGCTGCGCATGCGCTTCTTTCATCTTCCCATCATGGCCGCCGCCTGTGCTTCTCTGCTAAGTCGTATGTATTTCCCTCCTGACATTTTTTTTCAGATGTTCCGGTCACTTTATGGCCTCACCAACAGAAATAAGATTAAAAAGAATTTGTCAAACTATCTTTAATAATGGCCCGTCACTCTGCCTGTGACGTATTAGTGACCTCTGAGCTAGAGTCTTGTAGTCACTTCCTGCTGACCCCTGACCCCGTTGATTTCCGTCCGCTAGGTTGATCTCACCTATGGCTTTTGCTGGTCATGAGATTTGCGGAACGTGTGGTGGTGGTAAAGGGCACCAACTATTGTCAACCTGCATGTGGGGGTCTGAGGTCTGGCTCTACAGCTTGTAAAATGGAAATAATAATAATGCCCGTATAAGAACTTGAGAGGAGGAAATTAGGCCACATAGGCCGCTTGGCATCATAGTAAGCACTCAGTAAAGGTCAATTGTTATTAACCGTTTTTATACAGCGCCTTCGTTTAGGTGCAGAGCTTTATCAGAGCCAAAAGATCTCTGCTCTCTGTTGGAAGAGTTATAGTTCCTGCAAATTATTAGTACCCCGTTTAATGGCTAAGTAATTATACCTAACAATGCTGGGATTTCTTTTTCATATAAATGACTTCATTTGAACTTTTCAGTACTATTTATTGATTTAATAATTTTTCGAGCACTGCTGTTGAAACTGCCTTTGCAAAATTACAACCGAGGAAATTATGATAGTGGAAGAAATCAGACTTAACCGACTCCGTCTTGCTTCTAACCTTTAAGTTGTCCTTATTCCTGGGTGTAGGTGGAACTAACTTTGGGGAGGAATTCAGTTCATGGTTTGACTCTGAAACAAAATTGATAATAGCCCCTTCCCGAAAAGACCCCCTTCTTGCCTGGGGACCAGTCTGTCTGTACAGGACTAACAAATTAGCTACAAGATTACAAATTACAGTTTAGGGGTCATGCAGTCTCTGGCTCCAAGAGTCTGAACCTCCCCAAATTGCTTTTAGGAATAACATCACTATTGTAAAACCTAAGATTAGTGCTTGAGATATTTTGCAGACCCTGCACTCATTGGATCTCATTGGATCAGCTGACTACCTAGACCGGTAACCTGGCTCAATCAGTTCTGCCATTCCACCCAGGAACAGAAAACAGCAAGAAAACCTCACTTCGACTCCCTGTGATTCCGTCTTCAACCTGACCAATCAGCACTTCCCGCTTCTCAAGCTCCTACTCGCCAAATTATCTTTAAGAACTCTGATCCTCAAATACTCAGGGAGACTAATTTGTGTAATAATAAAACTCTGGTCTCCCACACAGCTGGCTCTGCGTGAATTACTCTTTCTCCATTGCAATTCCCTGGTCTTGATAAATCAGCTCTGTCAAGGCAGCAGGCAGGGTGAACCTATTGAGCCCTTACATTGTGTGCCAAGCCATGTTCTTGGTTCTGGAAATAGAGCAATGAACAAAAGTGTTTGTTCTCATATTATTGACAGTAAATATTAGTTATTCTGAGGCACAGAGTGGTTTATTCACTGAAAAATTTGCACTTTAGGCTGTGCTGGAAACTATATATTAGGCATTGAGCATGCTTTACTAAACAAGCAGATTGTTCTTGTCCTCTTTTGTTTTGAGACGGAGTCTTGCTCTGTCTCCAGGCTGGAGTGCAGTGGCCCAATCTTGGCTCACTGCAACTTCTGCCTCCTGGGTTCAAGCGATTCTCATGCCTCAGACTCCCGAGTAGCTGGGATTACAGGCATGTGCCACCACCCCAGCTAATTTTTGTATGTTGAGTATAGACAGGGTTTCACCATGTTGGACAGGATGGTCTTGATCTCCTGACTTTGTGATTCGCCCTGCTTGGCCTCCCAAAGTGCTGGGATTACAGGTGTGAGCCACTGCGGCCAGCCTGTTGTTTTAGAGATGATTTTGCTATGTTGCTCAGGCTGGGCTCAAGTGGTCCTCCTACCTCAGCAGGAGTAGCTGGGTAGTTGAGTTGCTAGGGCTACAGGTATGTGCCACCACATCTGGCTAATTTTTTGTAGAGGTGAGGTCTCCCTGTGTTGCCCAGGGTGGTCTCAAATTCCTCCCACTGTAGCCTTCCAAATTGCTGAGATTACAGGTGTGAAGCCACCACACCTGACCTATCAGTTTATAGTCAGTGGTTAAAGTGTGATCCTCGTGATCAGCAGTATCAGTGTCACCTGGAAACTTGCTTGAAATGCAAATTTCAGACCCACTTTACATAGATAAGAGCCAGAAATTCTGGAGGTGGGGCCCAGCAAGCTATAGTTTAAGGCCCTCCAGGTGATTCCATTGCTGATTGAGAACCACTAGTCTAGATGAATAATTTGCCAAATCCAAATAACATATGTTGAGCACCTGACCTAAACTGGTCCTCTGCTAAGCATTTTCACATGATTCATCCCACTTGCCTCATATCGATATAGGAAAGTAAATATCCTCTGTCTTGCTTAAGGTTGCACCCCCTAGGGCTGGGCATGGTGGCTCATGCCTGTAATCCCAGCACTTTGGGAGGCCGAGACAGGCGGATCACCTGAAGTCAGGAGTTTTGAGAGCAGCCTGGCCAACGCTGTCTCTACTAAAAATACAAAAATTAGCTGGATGTCGTGGTGCATGCCTGTAATCCCAACTACTCAGGAGGCTGAGGCAGGAGAATCACTTGAACCCAGGGGACAGAGGTTGCAGTGAACAAAGATTGCACCACTGCACTCCAGCCTGGGACACAGAGCAAGACTCCGTCTTAAAAAAAAGGTTGCACCCCTGGTAAGTGGTAGATCCTAGATTCAGTTTCTTCCGCTTCCCCCCACCTTTTTTTTTTCTATTTGAGACAGGGTCTCTTGTCACCCAGGCTGGAGTGCAGTGGCATGATCTTGGCTCACTTCACCCTCTGCCTCCCAGGCTCAAGTGATCCTCCCCACTCAGCCTCCCTAGTAGTTGGGACTACAGGCATGTGCCACCACTCTTAGCTAGCTAAGTTTTGTATTTTTTGTAGAGATGGGGTTTCACCATGTTACCCAGGCTGGTCTCAGAGCTCAAGCAATCTGCCTGCCTCGGCCTTCCAAAGTGCTGGGATTACAGGCATAAGCCACCATGCCCAGACCATAGTTCATAGTTTCTTTTTTTTTTATTTTTTATTTTGGGAGTCTCACTCTGTTGCCCAGGCTGGAGTGCAGTGGCACTATCTTTGCTCACTGCAGCCTCCGTCTCCTGGGTTCAAGCGATTCACCTGCCTCAGCCACCCAAGTAGCTGGGATTACAAATGTGTGCCACTACAACCGGCTAATTTTTGTATTTTTACTAGAGACAAGGTCTTACCATATTGGCCAGGCTGGTCTCAAACTCCTGGCCTCAAGTGATACACCTGCCTCGGCCTCCCAAAGTGCTGGGATTACAGGCATGAGCCACCATGCCCAGCTCTGTACCATAGTTTCTTGAGGATAGAGACTAACGTGTTGCAATTTATTCATTTCTGTATCTGCACTCAGTGGCTCTCAACCTCTGTTGCATATTAGAATAATCTGTGGCGCTTTTTGTTTTTATTTTTATTTTTGAGACAGAGTTTCGCTCTTGTTGCCCAGGCTGGAGTGCAGTGGTGTGATCTCGGCCCACTGCAACCTCTCCCTCACACGTTCAAGCGATTCTTCTGCCTCAGCCTCCCAAGTAGCTGGGATTACAGGCATGCACCACCACGCCTGGCTAATTTTTGTATTTTGAGTAGAGATGGAATTTAACCATGTTGGCCAGGTTGGTCTCAAACTCCTGACCTCAGGTGATCCACCTGCCTTAGCCTCCCAAAGTGCTAGGATTACAGGCGTGAGCCACTGCACTCAGCCTTGTGGTGCTTTTTTAAATGCCACTACCAGGTACCAGACCAATAAAATCTGTCCCTAAGGATGAGACCTGGATATGTGTGTGCGTGTAAAACTTCATTGCATCATCATTTAATCCTATTTGCTGATACGCTCTTTTTTTAGGGACTCAGCTGTAAATGTTTTCTAGGTGATTTTAATATGCACTGAGGGTTAATTGAAATCCATTGGTATAGCACAATGGCTGACATGTAGCTAACACTCAATAAATGTTTGAATAGTGAATGAATAGATACTTAGATCCTCTTTTTTTTTTTTTTTTTTTTTTTGAGACAGAGTTTCGCTCTTGTTGCCCAGGCTGGAGTGCAATGGCCCAATCTTGGCTCACCACAACCTCCGCCTCCCGGGTTCAAGCGATTTTCCTGCCTCAGGCTCCCAAGTAGCTGGGATAACAGGCATGTGCCACCATGCCCAGCTAATTTTTGTATTTTTAGTAGAGATGGGGTTTCTCCATGTTGATCAGGCTGGTCTCGAACTCCTGACCTCAGGTGATCCACCCACCTTGGGCTCCCAACGTGCTGGGATTACAGGTGTGAGCCACCGAGCCTGGCCTAAATCCTCTTTTTACTGGTGAGGCCAAGTGACTGCCCTGCCTGAGGTCACACAGCTAGTAAGTGATGGAAGAACCCAAATTCAAGCTGGGCACAGTGGCTCATGCCTGTAATCCCAGCACTTTGGGAGGCCGAGGTGGGTGGATCACCTGAGGTCAGGAGTTCGAGACCAGCTTGGCCAACATGGTGAAACCCCGTCTCTACTAAAAATACAAAAATTAGCCGGGCATGGTGGCGGGTGCCTGTAGTATCAGCTACTTGGGAGGCTGAGACAGGAGAATCGCTTGAACCTGGGAGGTGGAGGTAGCAGTGAGCTGAGACCATGCCATTGCACTCCAGCCTGGGCAACAAGAGCGAAACTCTGTCTAAAAACAAAAAAAATAAAAGGGAGTCAGGCGCAGTGGCTTACACCTGTAATCCCAGCACTTTGGGAAGCCGAAATGGGCGGATCACGAGGTCAGGAGTTTGAGACCAGCCTGGCCAACATGGTGAAACCCTGTCTCTACTAAAAATACAAAAAGCTAGCCAAGTATGGTGGCACATGCCTGTAGTCCCAGCTACTCAGGAGGCTGAGGCAGGAGAATCGTTTGAACTTGGGAAACGGAGGTCACAGTGAGCCAAGATCTCCATTGCACTCCAGCCTGGGCGACAGGGTGAGACTCCGTCTCAAAAAAAAGAACCCAAGTTCAATTCTTCTGACCCCAAAATCCCAAGTATTTTCTTGGAGATCAGGTCTCCCTCTGTTGCCTCCAAGTGTTTTCTCCCCTTTGTCTTTCTTGTCTTTCTTTCTTTTTTTTTTTTTTTTTTGGAGACAGGGTCTCACTCTGTCACCCAGGCTAGAGTGCAGTGGCAGGATCACGACTCACTGCAGCTTCGACCTCCAGGGCTCAAGCAACCCTCCCACGTCAATCTCCCAAGTAGCTGGGACTATAGGAGCATGTGACCAGGCAGGCCTGGCTAAATTTTTTTGTATTTTTTATAGAAACAGGGTTTCACCATGTTATCCAGGCTGGTCTTGAACTCCTGGGCTCAAGCGATCCACCTGCCTCAGCCTCTCAAAGTGCTGGGGTTATAGGCATGAGCCACTGCACCCAGCCCAAGTGTTTCTAGGACATAGAGGCATATGCCAAGGCAAACAGTATTTAGCATACACTAGGTAGGCAGCTATTTCATGAAACTCTGTAGCCTTTGATAATCACAGTTATAGCACCATAATGTTATGCCTTGTAACAGAGACATTCTTGTAGTGGAAACCTAGAGACAAGTAGAGATTGTATTAACATGGGTTGGTATGTTTACACACACCTACACACCTTTCCATGACCATGTATGTATTGCAATAGGTAATTTATTTTTTTATAGTTTTTTTGTTTGTTTTTGTTTTTTTTTTTGAAACGGAGTCTCGCTCTGTCACCCAGGCTGGAGTGCAGTGGCACGACCTTGGCTCACCACAAGCTCCGCCTCCCGGGTTTACGCCATTCTCCTGCCTCAGCCTCCCGAGTAGCTGGGACTACAGGTGTCTGCCACCAAGCCCAGCTAATTTTTTGTATTTGTAGTAGAGACGGGGTTTCACCGTGTTAGCCAGGATGGTCTCAATCTCCTGACCTCGTGATCCGCCCGCCTTGGCCTCCCAAAGTGCTGGGATTACAGGCGTGAGTCACCATGCCCAGCCTATAGTTGTTTTTTTTTTTTTAATTTTTTTTAATAAGAAGAAAATAGAGATGGGGAGGGCGTCTCACGATGTTGCCCAGGCTGGTCTCAAATTCCTGGACTCAAGCAATCCACCCACCTTGGCCTCCCAAAGTGCTAGGATTACAAGCGTGAGCCACCATGCCTGGCCCACCATGTATTAATTAACAGATAAATTTATATAGCAAGAGTGCATTCTTTCCTGGGATCTTGGAGCAAGCCGAGCCATTCCATAGCCCAGCTATGGAATTGAAGCCCCTGCTGCTGCCACTTTGAAAGGGTCTTTCCAGCAGTTGAGATTAGCCCATGGTCCTATTAGAGAAGGCACAGTTCCTGAAAGGGTGTACATTGGTTATAGAGCCCAGAAGTTTGTATTCTGAGTCCTGAATAAAAGGCCCATGCAGGAGAATGGGGAACATGGAGGGCAGAAGTTTGTACTATAATTAGCTCTAGGAGTAATACAGAAGGGGGAGGGAGGAGAGTACAAGCGGCATCTATTTTGAGCACATCTGCGATTGACGGGACACGTGTGCTGGACTGTAATGATCCCAGGGCCAAGTTGCCTGCCTGTGATGTGTGGTGTGGGGGGAGGCCTGGGGCAGCAGGAGCAGGACAGCCGGACAGAAAGCCCGGACGGGGTTTGAGCACCTCAACTTCTCTCCCTGGGACACTGTTCAAACTCCGGGGGCCATAGGCCAAGCTGAGCGATGGGTGCTGAGGAGGAAGTGCTGGTCACACTATCAGGGGGAGCCCCCTGGGGCTTCCGACTTCAGGGGGGGGCCGAGCAGAGGAAACCCTTACAGGTGTCTAAGGTAAGGGAGAGCCCCTGAAATGAGTCTTCAGGGAAAGGGAACACAAGGGATCCTGGGAAGAGATGTGTGGTGGCATATGGCGGGGGTTGGGAGGCTGTGAAGATTGGGTGGGTGGTGGGCAGGGAAGTATGCTTAAGTCTCATAGTGGGAGTAGCGTCTGACCACAGGCTTCTTGTGGGGGTCTATTAGAAAAGAGAATTCGTGGTTTCCAAGGAGCAGAGGAAAAAGAAAGGCTCTGTTTCAGTTCCCTGCAGCACTGTGGTATCAGAGGCCCAGCTCTGGTCATCCAGTGTTTGTTCTCTTGGGTATGTGCCTCTACTCCGAACTCCAGAAATACGGGGAAGGTTCTAATTTCTCTCTGGCTAAACTGATATGTGATGAACTGAAACTGCCTTGCACAGCCTAGCCCAGCCCAGCCCTACCCTGCCTCACCCTGTTCTGCCCATGGCGTCAGTGCTCTTTCCCTGGGTCAGATCCTTTCTCTCACTAGGTAAGACTTTTTTAGGTGCTAGGAGGGTTATGGCAAGATCTGGCCTCACAGATGAAGTCATTACCCTTTTGGTTTCACCCTACAGGCTTAGTTTTCCGAACTGTAAAATGTGGGTAATAATAGTACTTGTACCTACTTCATGGAGCCATTCTAAGGATTAAATGCAATAATACATGTAGCACAGTGCCCAACACTTAGTAAGAACTCAATAAATGGTAGCCACTACTACTATTATTACTTTGGCATATATACATTTTTGTGTATTTTTTTTTTTGTGTGTGTACACATGGCACACATATACCCAAATAATCACAATCTCCCAGAATACCACTGGACTCCCTCCAACCTGGAGTACTGCTCTAAAATCTTGACTGCGTAATGGCACCTGGGGTTCCAAGGCCTAGTAGAGAATTACCAGCCAATACAGATATTGCCCGTGGAGAAAAAGCTTGTGGAGATAACCACCATTTCTTTCCGTTTTTCTTTTTTCTTTTTTCTTTTTTTTTGCGACAGAGTCTTACTCTGTTGCCCAGGCTGGAGTGCAGTGACACGATGGCTCACTGCAACCTCTGCTTCCTGGGTTCAAGCAATTCTCCTGCCTCAGCCTCCCAAGTATCTGGGATTACAGGTGCGCACCACAACGGCTGGCTGATTTTTGTACTTTCAGTAGAGACAGCGTTTCACCCATTGGCCAGGCTGGTCTCGAACTCCTGATCTGAAGTGATCCACCCGCGTAGGCCTCCCAAAGCACTGGGCTTACAGGCTTGAGCCACTGTGCCCAGCCAATAACCACCATTTCTAGTTACCTACCCCATGCAGTTCTTCCCAAGCCTCTTTCATTCAGTGTTTACCCTATTTCCCACCATATGATGTATTTCTTTCTCCAGTCTGTATACTTTCTTCCCTCTAGACAGGCCACTTCAACTGCAGCCACTTCCATGCATCTCCCCACCCTTCTTATCCTGCAAAGTAAAATCCCCTCCTGTGGGTCCTTCCCATCTTTTCCTTTCATTCTATTCCCTTTGGAGCCCTCTCTTACCTACAGTGTCTCCTTCAACATCTCAGATTCGAAGACGGAGCCAGGCTGGCAGAGCAGGACTCCGAGAGAGGGACCAGCTCTTGGCAATCAATGGGGTCTCTTGCACCAACCTCTCCCATGCCAGTGCCATGAGCCTCATCGATGCCTCAGGAAATCAGCTTGTCCTCACTGTGCAGCGGTATGGACCTCCCTCCTCTTCTCTTCCCCTAATCCAGGGCTCCCATTGCCTGTCTCAGCTCTATGTCTCACTGGCCTGGCTTTAGCAACTAACAGGTACCTATTTCTGCTCGTGCATTTCTGCTGGAGTGCAGATGGTTTGTGTCTGCCTCCCAGAGGGCTTGAATGTATCTGCAATTAAAGGATGGGGATGTCAGTGGGTATTTGACTGATGGGCCTACTTCAACCCCTGGCCTGTCTCCTCCTCATTACATCTTCCTCTAAGCCTATTTCCACTCACAGCCCTTCAAGCACATTTGCCTCCCAGTTTGTCTTCATATCTCCACTCTTCCCGGCCCACCCATTCCAACTGTATGACAGCCTTCTCTCTCCCTTACCTCTTCCCTCCATCCCTTCCAGATCTCTCTAGCTGTCAGTACCCAGCTCATCTCTCAAGCTCTGTCATCCTTCCTATCCAGGGTAGCAGACGAGGGTCCTGTGCAATCTCCATCTCCCCATGAGCTTCAGGTGCTTTCACCCTTATCTCCACTGAGTCCTGAGCCCCCTGGTGCTCCAGTTCCTCAGCCTCTTCAGCCTGGGAGCCTTCGTTCACCTCCTGATAGTGAGGCTTACTACGGAGAGACTGACAGTGATGCCGATGGCCCTGCCACCCAGGAGAAGCCCCGCCGACCTCGCCGCCGAGGCCCCACAAGGCCCACCCCTCCGGGTGCCCCACCTGATGAGGTCTACCTGTCTGACAGCCCTGCAGAACCAGCACCTACTATCCCTGGCCCTCCCAGCCAGGGTGACAGCCGTGTGAGCTCCCCATCTTGGGAGGATGGGGCAGCCCTTCAGCCACCCCCAGCTGAGGCTCTGCTGTTACCCCATGGGCCCCTCCGACCTGGTCCTCATCTCATCCCTATGGTGGGGCCTGTTCCCCACCCAGTGGCAGAAGATCTTACTACCACCTACACCCAGAAGGCCAAGCAAGCCAGTGAGTGCCTGAACCCCTTTTCCCCAGCCAGGATCCTTCAATCTGAGCCTTAAATCCACCTTTCTATAGCCATACATTCTCCCTACCTTGGGACCCTTGGATACAGTCTTGGGGACAGGAGGAGTAATGAGTAGAAGGGGAGCATAATTATTCTCATGGCCCCCATTATTTTTGCTGTTTGAACCAATGTGGCAAAAGGGTAAGGTGATTCAGTTCAACCCAGGAACAGGGTAAGTAGGGAAATTGGAAAGGGACACAAATAGATGAAGGGTTTGGTGGTGGTGATAATTGTTATTGTGTGTCATGATTGAATGAAAGCAGAGTACAGACACAGGACAGGGGAGTATTTAAAAGCAGGTTGAAGGCTGGGCAAGATGGCTCATACCTGTAATACCAGCACTTTGGGAGGCTGAGTTGGGAGGAGAGCATGAACCCAGGATTTTTGTTTTGTTTTGTTTTTTGTGTTTTTGAGATGGAGTTTGGCTCTTGTGCCTAGGCTGGAATGCAATGGCGTGATCTCGGCTCATCGCAACCTCCGCCTCCCGGGTTCAAGCGATTCTCCAGCCTCTGCCTCCCGAGTAGCTGGGATTACAGGCACCCGCCACCACATCTGGCTAGAGATGGGGTTTCACCATATTGGTCAGGCTGGTCTCGAACTCCTGACCTCAGGTGATCTGCCTACCTTGGCCTCCCAAAGTGCTGGGATTACAGGTGTGAGCCACCATGCCTGGCAGAAGCTAGGAGTTTGAGACCAGCCTGGACAACATCGTGAGACTTCGTTTCCAGTAAAAATTTTAAAATTAGCCAAACACTGTGGCACATGTCTATGGTCCCAGCTACTTGGGAGGCTGAGGCAAGAGGATTGCTTGAGCCTGAGAGGTTTAGACTGCAGTGAGCCATGTTTGTGTCACTGCACTTCAGCATGAGCAACAGACCAAGACCCTGTCTTAAAAATAAATAAATAAATAAATAATAAAAATTAATAAATAAAAGTGGGTAATGCTACAGGGGTTCTTTTTTTTTTTCTTTTTCTTTGTTTTTTTTTTTTTTTTTGAGACAGAGCCTTGCATTGTCACCCGTGCAATCTTGGCTCACTGCACCCTCCACCTCCTGGGTTCATGCGATTCTCCTGCCTCAGCCTCCCGAGTAGCTGGGATTACAGGTGCCTGCCACCACACCTGGCTAATTTTTTGTGTTTTTAGTAGAGATGGGGTTTCACTATGTTGGCCAGGCTGGTCTCAAACTCCTGACCTTGTGATCCACCCGCCTCAGCCTCCCAAAGTGCTGGGATTACAGGCGTGAGCCACTGACCAAGGGGTTCTTTATAGTATTAATTGCAGGCACCTTTGACATTTGCAAGTTCAGTTAGGATTCCTGGGGACTGAGAGGCTATGGGATGATCATGAGATCCCGAGGAAGTGGCAGAGGGAGGGAGCTTTGGCTCCTTATCTCAGGCAAGAATGTTGGCCTGGGCAGAAAAAGCCCATTCCACTTATCTCAGGCTTTGCTATTTTCGATGCGAGCTACAGAACAAGGTCTAAGGGTAAACTTTCTCCCTGCTCTATGTCTCCTATGCTTTCCCACAGAGACCATTCTTGTTACCTCCAAAATCTCAGGATTCCCCGTCTAGTTATATTTCTTTCCTCTCCTCCACCATTTTGATTCGTGATCCATAGAACTTTGTGTCTCTCAGTTTGGAGTGGAGGCTAAGGACATGAGAGTTGAGAGTCTGACATCCCTGAGTGTCCAATATCCCAGGAATTCCAGATGCATGCCTAGGATCCCATGCTTTCCTCAATTCTCCATTTATCTCCCCCTCCCTTCCCATAATGCTGGATGAGACTGTAGCTACTGGCTCAGAGATATTTTTAGTCAAGCAGACCTCATTGTCTACTGGGATGGGGTTGGGGGAAGGGAAGGCAGGTGCCCACGTCCATCACACCGGCACTTGTGGGGCAGCTCAGAGAAGGGAGAGGGCCAGGCTCCAAAAATAGCACAGTGAGCTCATTCAGCTGCCAGCTCTGGGGACAAGACAAAGGGGCTTTAAAAGGCGTGGGGGGTGGCTCAAGCTGGTCCTGCTCCAGCCAACACCGCCTTTCTCAGCATGGAGACCTTTGAGCCCATCAGCCAAGAGCCCCTCAGCCAAGCCAGCTACGACAAAGCCCCAGACCCAGTTCCTGAGCTCCAAGACTCGTTCTATGCAGGTACTACCCTCCCATATCTGTGAGAGTCTGGGGTCTAGAATGGAGGGGAAGATGTCAACAGTTTAGGAAGGGCAGTCTTTGGGAAAGGTCTTACTCTCTTGTTCCTTCCTTTTTGCTGTCCTCTTCCTCCTTTTCTCAGGAGAGTTTCACTGCCCCTTTCTCAGTGATGCTGTGGTCACATGTCAAAGGGGTTTGTGACCACAAGAGCTGTAGAAAACTCATGGGAACAGAGCGTGTGTGAGTACATTATGAATACATGAAGGCATGTATGTGGGAACCGTGGGAGAAGATATGTGTGAACAAGAAAGTATCCATATATATCAAGAAAGTATAGTGTCAAGAAGGCTTTAATAGTAATGGTTATAGTGGGCCTTCACACTGTGTTAAGTGCTAAATTTACTATATTGTCTCAGTTAATCCTTATAACAATCCTATGAGGTAGCCATTGTCTACCCTCATTTACAGATGAGGAAACAACTTTAATGAGGTGAGGTAACTATCCCAAGAACCAAAAACCTGAACTGAACTCTGAATCTAGGGCCTGTTGTCTCATCCATAGCACTATTCTGTGGTATAAACGCTGGGATGAAAGGAATGACAAAAATGAAAAAATTCCATCTACTTTCCTGTCAAGATACCATGCTCATTACAAAGGAGCTCATTACAAAGGAGCTCATTACAAAGGAGCATGGTACCTTGAGTGGAAGTAGATGGAATCTCAATAATTTTTCAGGAGGAACTGGGTACCCTGGACCAGAGAGTATCCATGTGCAAGGCGGGGTCCTCGCAGCAGGGTAGCCTCTTCCATTTCCTGGCCCCACCTACCCAGGCTCCACATGGCATGGAAAGCCCTGCCCTGGTTCCCTTTAGCACATAGTCCTTGTGTGCCTGGCTGGCAGTGGCTGCCTGAGATCTCTACGTAGAGACAGTTCTGACCCCTGAAGAAGCCCACCCCACTACCATCCCCAGCTTGGGGTAAATAATATATTTAGCTGGTGACCTTGAGGTATCCTAAAGATTTGAAGTGTTGCCTTGGAGAACAACACTCTAACTTTTCCTGCATCTTGGATGGAGACTACCCCTGACTGTGAGTAGCAGGGTTGTGAAGCCCAGAGGACTGCCCTGGCAGTTGGAAAGCCAAGATAAACTTTAAATTCTGTCTAAACTGTTAGTAACAGGGTCTCTGCAGGGAGGTCTCTGGGAAGAAGGGCCATCTAGAGCATGTAGGTATGTGAATGTATTTGAGTGATGGTGTTTTCATGTGCGCACATGTGTATTTACATATGTGTATGTGAATATATTTGAGTGATGGTGTTTTCATGTGCGCACATGTGTATTTACATATGTGTATGTGAATGGAGCTGTATGTAAGCTGGGGTATATGTGAATGAGAGAGAAAAGTAAATAGGAGAAAGTATGCCTACAGTTGGCTTTCACTAGATGGATATTCTTGTTGAAGTGCTGTGTGGTGGGAGTTATTTCTGTGAATGTGTATGATGTGGATTGCCTGAGGAGGGTGGAATTGTGAAGGAAGATCCTCATTGCTAAGGGTTCTTTGTGTCCATATCATAGGGGTAAGGGGTAGCGGAGAGGATGGGTCCTAAGCTTCATGAGAAGCCTCCTAACATGGTCCCTATGATGGGTGGAAAGTGTTCCTTCTCATCTTTCCTCTCCCTGGGACCTGCTTATCTCCCTGTCTGCCATGGAGAGTGACACATCCTTCTCCTCCCCCTCCCATTGCCAGTCAGGAATGGGAGGCAGGTGAGGAATGTGTGTGGGATGGATAAGAGCACATCTCGGCTGGTTGCGGTGGCTCACGCTTGTAATCCCAGCACTTTGGGAGGCCGAGGCGGGCGGATCACGAGGTCAGGAGATCGAGACCACGGTGAAACCCCGTGTCTACTAAAAAATACAAAAAATTAGCCAGGAGTGGTGGCAGGCGCCTGTAGTCCCAGCTACTCGGAGAGGCTGAGGCAGGAGAATGGCGTGAACCCGAGAGGCGGAGCTTGCAGTGAGCCAAGATTGCGCCACTGCACTCCAGCCTGGGCGACAGAGCAAGACTCCGTCGCAAAAAAAAAAAAAAAAAAGCACATCTCTTGGAAGATAGGAGCAGAATAGCAGTAAGATGGGATGGAAGAGCTGTGGTCAGAGCAGTGTCAGGGCAGCCAACTGGACTCTGCCTTATCTTAAACTGTCCTTGGTTTCACCTTTCACCCTCCACTCTGCCCCTAAGTCAGAGGACTTTGTCACAGGGGACATTGTGGGTCGGGTCAGTGCAAGAGGGAGCTTGCTGGGATGGGGGTTGAAAGCCTTGGGGAACAGGACTAGAAGAGGCTGAGAAGCCTCACTGACCATTTTACCTCTTGGTCTCCTCAGAACTGCAACGTGCAGAGAGCCTCCAAGAGAAGAGCATAAAAGAGGCCAAGACCAAATGCAGGACAATTGCATCCCTGCTCACTGCAGCCCCCAACCCCCACTCCAAAGGGGTGCTTATGTTTAAGAAACGGCGGCAGAGAGCCAAGAAGTACACCCTGGTGAGCTTCGGGGCTGCTGCTAGGACAGGCGCTGAGGAGGAGGACGGCGTTCCCCCCACGAGTGAGTCCGAGCTGGACGAAGAAGCCTTCTCTGACGCCCGCAGCCTCACCAATCAATCTGACTGGGACAGTCCCTATCTGGACATGGAGCTTGCCAGGGCAGGCTCAAGAGCATCAGAGGGCCAGGGCTCTGGGCTGGGAGGGCAGCTGAGTGAGGTCTCTGGGCGAGGGGTGCAGCTCTTTGAACAGCAGCGCCAGCGCGCAGACTCCAGCACCCAGGAACTGGTGCGGGCCGAACCAGCAGCCATGCTCAACGGGGAGGGCCTGCAGTCACCACCTCGGGCCCAGAGCGCTCCCCCAGAGGCGGCTGTGCTCCCACCCAGCCCCTTGCCGGCCCCTGTAGCCAGCCCCAGACCCTTCCAACCAGGTGGTGGAGCCCCGACCCCAGCTCCAAGCATCTTTAACCGGTCAGCCAGGCCCTTTACCCCGGGCCTACAAGGGCAGCGGCCAACTACCACCTCGGTTATTTTCCGGCCCTTAGCCCCCAAGAGGGCGAACGACAGCCTGCGGGGCCTCAGCCCCGCCCCACCCCCCTTCTTGTCTTCTCCGCAGGGGCCCACCCCTCTGCCCAGCTTCACTTCAGGGGTTCCCAGCCACGCGCCAGTCTCTGGTTCCCCCAGCACCCCACGCTCCTCGGGCCCTGTGACAGCCACCAGCTCCCTGTACATCCCAGCCCCTAGTCGGCCTGTCACCCCAGGCGGAGCCCCAGAGCCCCCCGCTCCTCCTAGCGCAGCTGCCATGACCTCCACCGCTTCTATCTTCCTATCTGCGCCTTTGCGACCCTCTGCGCGCTCAGAGGCGCCTGCCCCAGGCCCAGGGGCTCCTGAGCCCCCCAGCGCTCGCGAGCAGCGCATCTCTGTGCCAGCTGCCCGCACGGGTATCCTGCAGGAGGCCCGGCGCCGGGGGACCCGGAAGCAGATGTTCCGGCCGGGAAAGGAGGAGACGAAGAACTCGCCCAACCCCGAGCTGCTATCGCTGGTACAGAACCTGGATGAAAAGCCCCGGGCCGGGGGTGCAGAATCTGGTCCTGAAGAGGATGCTCTGAGCCTCGGGGCTGAAGCCTGCAACTTCATGCAGCCAGTAGGGGCCAGGAGTTACAAGACCCTGCCTCACGTGACACCTAAGACCCCCCCTCCAATGGCTTCCAAGACCCCGCCCCCCATGACTCCTCAGACTCCACCCCCAGTGGCTCCTAAGCCCCCATCTCGAGGGCTCCTTGATGGGCTCGTGAATGGGGCAGCCCCTTCGGCTGGAATCTCTGAGCCACCAAGGCTGCAGGGCAGGGGTGGGGAGCTGTTTGCTAAGCGGCAGAGCCGTGCGGACAGGTATGTGGTGGAAGGTACACCTGGTCCTGGTCTTGGCCCTCGGCCTAGAAGTCCTTCTCCCACCCCGTCTCTGCCCCCTTCTTGGAAATATTCACCCAACATCCGTGCCCCGCCTCCTATTGCTTACAACCCACTGCTCTCTCCCTTTTTCCCCCAGGCGGCCCGAACTCTCCCTAAGGCCCAATCCCAGGGGCCTCGGGCAACACCCAAGCAGGGCATCAAGGCTCTAGATTTTATGCGGCATCAGCCCTATCAACTTAAAACTGCCATGTTCTGTTTTGATGAGGTTCCCCCGACTCCTGGCCCTACCGCCTCAGGGCCCCCCAAAACTGCCCGAATCCAGGAGATTCGCCGGTTTTCCACTCCGGCGCCCCAGCCCACTGCAGAACCCCTGGCTCCCACTGTGCTTGCCCCCCGAGCAGCCACTACACTGGATGAACCCATCTGGAGAACAGAACTGGCCTCAGCCCCTGTTCCTAGCCCAGCCCCTCCTCCAGAGGCTCCCAGGGGCCTTGGCGCTTCTCCCAGCTCCTGTGGTTTCCAGGTAGCCAGGCCCCGATTTTCAGCCACCAGAACAGGATTGCAAGCTCACGTGTGGAGGCCTGGGGCAGGGCACCAGTGAACAGGCACAGGTCCCAGGACCAAGGAGAGGTGGAACATCCAGTTCCTAAAGTTGCTTCTCCTACCCTATCCCACCCTCTGTCACTGGCATCTGGAAGCTAAATTGCCTCCTGCCAGAGATGGTTTCCAAGTTGATGTCCCTATCCCCCACCTTCCTCCTCACTCTCTACCTCCCTGCCGCTTTCCAGCCAACTATGTCTGCTTTGGTATCTTTGCCTCTCTTTGTCTCTGCATTTCCTTGCCTGGATCTCTGTCTTTATTTCCAGGCTTCTCTACCCATATGCCTCCACAGATCTCTCTTCCTTGACATTTGTGCTTTTCTCCGTGGGCCTCATTTTAATGTTCAGTGAGAAGTAAACAGAGCAGAAGTGACCACTGGGACCTCAGGCAAGAAGCTCACCACCAGGCACATAGCAAAGGGACTGAACTGACCCCTGTTTGCACTAAGCCACCCCCACCTCCCACTCTGCTTTCCCAAGCTTGGCTGGCATATACCTAGGCCTGTGTGTGTGTGTGTGGGTGGGTGGGGGTGTGGGTGTGTGCATGCGCACGTGCACACAGATGTGCTCTTCTGTCTAAGGCATGAGTAAGAGGGGAGGTCAAAATAAAGACCCAATCTGAGGCCGGGCGCGGTGGCTCACGCCTGTAATCCCAGCACTTTGGGAGGCCGAGGCGGGCGGATCACGAGGTCAGGAGATCGAGACCATCCTGGCTAACATGGTGAAACCCTGTCTCTACTAAAAATACAAAAAATTAGCTGGGCGTGGTGGTGGGCGCCTGTAGTCCCGGCTACTCAGGAGGCTGAGGCAGGAGAATGGCGTGAACCCGGGAGGCGGAGCTTGCAGTGAGCTGAGATTGCGCCACTGCACTCCAGCCTGGGTGACAGAGCGAGACTCCGTCTCAAAACAAACAAACAAACAAAAGACCCAATCTGAGTCTTATTGTTGTACTGATAGAAGGGTCAGATATCCCCACATGGAGTTGAGTGGGAGAAAGAGATTCGCTAGAGAATAACTCCTTAGGGCCCAATGTCTGTAGCAGGTGTACAGCATCTTGTGAAAGTTATGGAGCATGAAAAGACTGAAGGGCCAGGACAGTTTGCATGGGCTGAGTTATACCAGCTAGACCAAGAATAGAACAAAGAATTCTATTCCTCAGGATTTCAGAAAGTTAGCAACTTGAGAGGCCAGTGCTGAGCAACCCAGTACCCAGGAAATGAAAAAAGGAAAGAAAATTCCCTCCGAGAATGAACAGATCATTGGCTTCATTGCCTCATGAGCTTGAGAGAAAGGAGAAGAGAGCCAGAGTGTGAAGAGTGAGGCCAAAACCAGGAGCATGGCAGAAATGGGTGTAAGTGATTGAGCCACAGACAGAAGTATGGTGAGGGACGATGCCATATTGGGAGAAAGTAAAGTTGAGTAACAAGAAACCAACCGTGTGTGACAGGGGGATTGGAAAAAAATTTGAGGGAGAAGAATGTTAGAATGGAAGGGGATGATGGTGGAAGGGAGGTGTGAGGGTGTGTGCTGAGTGTTGAAAGAACAGTTGGTGTCTGTGTGACTTTCCTTGAGTCTGTTCTTCAGTGTGTCTTCTGCAGCTTGCCATGACTACCTGGGAAAGAGCAGGGAAATACCCAGAGCCAAAACCTCTTTTCAGTCCCACCCCATCCCTCAAAACCCCAGCTCTTGCTTCTTTTCAGCTTCAGGTCCTGATCTCCAATCTTAGAGAAGTATGGACTCCCTTCTCACCAAGACCACCACCAGCTACGTTTGCTGTGTAATCTGGAAAGTGATAATTTCCTTTGCTTGTTGGGTGTGAGTCACAATACTTTGGTTTGTGCACAAGAATAAATTTATGCCCCATACCTTCTGCTGCTGTTATCTTCTAGTTTTATACCTAAATCCTGATCTCTCCTTGATCTTCTTTAACCCATTCCCCTGATCTGATTTCTGATCTGTCTCTATTCCTGCCCTCCCATTTTTCATGCTTTTGCCCTTTGTTCCCAGGTCTTTTGCTCTTTTCTACAAATTCTATCCTGCTCTGATTTAGCCATCTCCATCACTCTTCTTGGTTCCCTCTCCCCACAGTCTTCATCCAAGTTCTCCCCTTTCCTTCCCTTGCCTCATACTTTCTAGATAAGGCTTCAGTTCACAGAACTCAGGGAAGTTGGAAAGGCCCTCTGAGCCCTTTGCCATCAACATTTCCTCGCTTCTTAGAGGAAGCAACCATATTAAACAGTCTCTGGGAAGTAAATGAAGAGAAAGCAACTGTCAGAGGGGAAGGTGGGATGGGAGAGGGAAGAAGAAAGGTGAATTGAGACTACTAAAGAAGGGAGGGCTTAGCCGGGCGCGGTGGCTCACGCCTGTAATCCTATCACTTTGGGAGGCCGAGGTGGGCAGATCATGGGGTCAGGAGATCGAGACCATCCTGGCTAACACGGTGAAACCCCGTTTCTACTAAAAGTACAAAAAATGGGCCGGGCCTGGTGGCGGGCGCCTGTAGTCCCAGCTACTCAGGAGGCTGAGGCAGGAGAATGGCCTGAACCCGGGAGGCGGAGCTTGCAGTGAGCCGAGATTGCGCCACTGCACTCCAGCCTGGGCTAGAGCGAGACTCCATCTCAAACAAAAAAAAAAAAAAAAAAAAAAAGAAGGGAGGGCATTGGAGATAGGTGAGAATTAAAGACTTCAGAGAAGGAAAGTGCCATTGCTCTGATTCTGCCAGCAGAGGGCACATTTCTGCCAATAATCAGACCCAGGCCGCAGACTCTTCCAACTGCCCTGTCTTAGAATTCCAAAGAAAGATCTCAGAGACCACAGGCTAAATAGCCTGTCTTCACCCACTCAGTAGTTTTGGGTACTCAGTTGAGGGAGATCAAACTTTAAGTTTGTTTTTGTTTTTGAGGGTGAGGGTGGTAGTGATGAAGTCACCTTTTGTTTCTTCTTCTTCTTTTTTTTTTTTTTTTTTGAGATGGAGTCTCCCTCTGTGGCCCAGGCTGGAGTGCAGTGGTGCAATCTCAGCTCACTGCAACCTCTGCCTCCCGGGTTCAAGTGATTCTCCTGCCTCAGCCTCCCAAGTAGCTGGGATTACAGGCACGCACCACCATGCCTGACTAATGTTTGTATTTTTAGTAGAGACTGGGTTTCACTATGTTGGCCAGGCTGGTCTTGAACTCCTGACCTCAAGTGATCCACCCACCTTGGCCTCCCAAAGTGCTGTGATTACAGGCATGAGCCACTGCACCCGGCCTATTTTTTCTTCTAATTGCTTCCTTGGGTTGGGAGGGGTTGGAGGAGGACAAAAGATGAGGGGTCTGGAGGCATAACTGGCCTGGGCAGAAGCCAACTGGGAGGGGATACCTTTTAGGATCTCCACAGAATGGAAAAAGGACATGGTCAGGAAGAGTAAAGAGCTCAGAAAGGGACAAAGGAAGCTACAAAAGCCACCTCTGGTGTGTACCTGTAGTCCCAGCTACTCAGAGGCTGAGGTAGGAGGATCACTTGTGCCCAGGTGTTCGAGTCCAGCCTGGGCAACATAGTGAGACCCCATCTCTAAAATAAAGAAATAAATATTTTTTTTAAAAAGCCAGCTAGGCGCAGTGGCTCACACCTGTAATCCTAGCACTTTGGGAGGCTAAGACAGGAGGATTGCTTGAGCCCAGGTGTTTGAGACCAGCCTGGGCAACATAGCAAAACCCTGTCTCTACAAAACATATGAAAATTAGCTGGGCATGGTGGCGTGTACCAGCAGTCCTAGCTACCTGGGAGGCTGAGGTCAAAGGATTACCTGAGCCTGGGGAGGCTGAGGTTGCAGTGAGCCGAAATTGTGCCACTGCACTTCAGCACAGGCAACAGAGTGAGACTCTGTCTCAAATAAATAAATAAAGCCACTTCCTCAGGTAGCAGCAACAGGGTTGTGGTGGCTGCAGCAGAAGTGCTGCAGCAGCTGGTTCCAGAATCTAAGCAGAAGGTGGAGGAAGATCATGCAGCTACTGAAGAAGGGGCTAGGCGAGTGATAGGCTTTCCCCAAGGGGGCTCTCAAGCTTGTGGCCTTGCCCAGAGACTCCGCTGGAACAGTACAAATGGCACAGTCCAGATCCTATGTGGTATGTGCTCCCTTTGAAGGAAATCTCAAGTAGAAACCTCAGAGAGCCTGTAATCCCAGAATTTTGAGAGGCCGAGATGGGCAGATCACGAGGTCAGGAGATCGAGACCATCCTGGCTAACACGGTGAAACCCTGTCTCTACTAAAAATACAAAAAAATTTAGCTGGGCGTGGTGGCGGGTGCCTGTAGTCCCAGCTACTCGGGAGGCTGAGGCAGGAGAATGGCGTGAACCTGGGAGGCAGAGCTTGCAGTGAGCCGAGATTGCGCCACTGCACTCCAGCCTGGACGACAGAGCGAGACTCCGTCTCAAAAGAAAAAAAAAAAAAAAGAAACCTCAGAGAGCCTATATGTGCTTCTCAGGGAGACATCGATGTCTATCCCGCACAGCAGGTTGAACTGAGCATCTCAACAGCAAATGGAGGTTAAAAGGCAGATCCTGGCTGGGCGTGGTGGCTACAGAATAACTCCTTAGAGACCAGATCTTGGCAGTGGCTCATGCCTGTAATTCCAACATTTTGCGAGGCCAAGGCGGGTGGATCACCTGAGGTCAGGAGTTTGAGACCAGCCTGGCCAATGTGGTGAAACCCCGTCTCTACTAAAGATACAAAAAAAAAAATTAGCCAGGCGTGGTGGCGGGCGCCTGTAATCCCAGCTACTTGGGAGGCTGAGGCAGGAGAATTGCTTGAACCCAGGAGGTGGAGGTTGCAGTGAGCCGAGATCACACCAGTGCACTCCAGCCTGGGCAACAAGAGCAAAACTCCATCTCAAAAAAAAAAAAAAAAAAAAAAGGGCAGATCCAAGTGTTTGCCTTTTCTTAAAACTGCCAGAGCTCAAGAGGAAAGAATAGAGAGTGAGGCAGACAGAATAATTGTCAAGTCTTCCCCACATCATTCCTTTGTAGGAGGTACTGGGTTTGGTTAATTTGGTCCCTTAACCTGCCAAGATCTAGCCCTCACCGAGAAAAGACCAACCTATCCAGGAACTTTAAAAGAGCAGTTCCATTGTGAAGACTTCCCTTTTTGTCCCCAAATATAGCACTTTAAGCCCTCCCTGCTCCAAATACACCCACAGGTCTCTCCACTCTGCCCTGGATTGGCTCTGTGTGGCCCTCAGGGCATGTTCCCCAGACTCTCTCTCTCTCACTGAATTCCTATCAATACTTGCTGTCTACTTCCTGTCTCCCTCTCAGTCTTCAGTTTCTCCCTAAGTGCTTCTTTGGATCTCAGGCTCTAGGTGCAATGTGAAGGGGAGTCCCTGGGCAGACTGATCCCTGGCTCAGACAATTCAGTGGGAGAATCCCAAAGGCCTTTTCCCTCCTTCCTGAGCCTCTGGGCAAGGAGGGAGGGATCTTGGTTCCAGGGTCTCAGTACCCCCTGTGCCATTTGAGCTGCTTGCGTTCATCATCTCTATTAATAACCAACTTCCCTCCCCCACTGCCAGTGCTGCCCCCACGCCTGCCCAGCTCATGTTCTCCGGTCACAGCAGCTCAGTCCTCCAAAGCTGCTGGACCCCAGGGAGAGCTGACCACTGCCCGAGCAGCCGGTAAGTCTCCAGCTCTATCGTTAGAAAGGCTGGAGCCCACTCTGTTGACATCTGTGTCTGTGTCTACAATTGTGATTCTTGATCCTGGGGGAGTCTCCCCTCTCCTCATCTATGCTCAGCTCCCAGCTGTCCAGTTGGAAGGAGAGGGGAAGGAGAGTTGGAAGGAGAGGGGCCCAGGAAGTTGGGGGGAATGGAGATGTCGGGGGAGGCACTGGAAGAATGGGAAGGGAGACCCCACTAAGTCAGTAGAGTTGCAGATGTATTTTTTGAGACAGGACTTAGAAGAGGACAGCATTTCACTGAGTGCCAACTTCTCTTAAGAAGGGATTGGAGTCTATCTTATCCCAGTTTGTCCCTTTCCATTGCCAGATCTTATTACTATGTTTCTGCCCCACCTCAATTCCTCACTGCTATGATATTGCTGAATTGACATGGGTCAGGATTTGAATGCTCCCTACCCTTCCCAATTCCACACCTGCCTCCACTCTGGGGTCTGTGGCGGGAGTGATTGCAGGAGCAGGGCCATGACTTCCCAGGCCATGTTCCAGCTGGCCTGATGAAGGAGCAACAACCTCTCCTTCCTATGGAGAGTGTTTTTGGCTGAATCTCCTCAACCCTGGCAGAACATTTCTCTGTCCTCCTGGGGACTGGGGGAAGACTGAGGAGAGACCAGAGCCTGGAATCACAGCCCCAGTCTGATATCCCAGTGCAAACAAAAACTTCACATCATGCCAAGCCAATGAAACCTGGGTGCATTGCCCTGCTTGTGTTATTGTTTTTTAAACACTCCCCACCCCTAGCTATGTTCCTAATTCCTGCACTGACTCTATGAAAAACAGCTCACAACAGGTTGGTAGACGACAGGAGATGGTGTGCATCTATACTTCCTGTCCTGTATCGCAAGAAAAGAGAAGCCCTAAAGCACAAGTTTTCACCTTTTGGCAAAATACATGCTTCTTTGAAAATCTGGGTCAGGTGAAGTGGCTCACTCCTGTAATCTCAGCACTTTGGGAGGCAGGAGGACTGCTTGAGCCCAGGAGTTTGAGACCAGCCTGGGCAACCTGGCAAAATCACATTTCTACAAAAAATACAAAAATTAGCCAGGCATGGTGGTGCGCACCTATAGTCCCAGCTACTTGGGAGGCTGAAGTTGGAGGATCACCTGAGCCCAGGGAGGTTGAGGCTGCAGTGAGGCATGATTGTGCCATTGCACTCCAGCCTGGGCGACAGAGTGAGATCCTATCTCTAAAAAAGAAAAAAAAATTTTTTTTTTGTCCCCTCAAGCCCTTAAACCCAGGTTAAGAAGTAGTGCTCTCCTACAGACAGTCACTCTTCCCAGTCCCTGTCCATCCACCAACTCCTCCTTCCCACCCTGTCCAGGCTGAATCCACCTCCACAATGCCGCTCTCAGGAACCCCGGCCCCTAATAAGAAGAGGAAATCCAGCAAGCTGATCATGGAACTCACTGGAGGTAGGATATGTTTGCATCTATCTAGTGTGGTATTTCTTAAGACCATCCCTAACCCAAGAGTCCCAGAAATATATATCTTAAGGTGAACAAACAAGAGAAATTAAGTGGTGGGAAGGCGGGTGATGGGGGAGTGGGAGAGGGAAGGGTAAGAAGGGTAAGGAGAAAGAGAGAAAAGATTCAACACCTTCTACCCTTTTCACTTCATAATCTGAGACAATACCCTGCCATGTTACCTGCACAGGTCCAGGACCACAGTACCCATGAGTCAGTGAGGTATATTTGAGGAAGAAAATATAATGGAGACTGGCACAGACTCAGGTCTCAATAAGTGGTTAATTTCCCTTACTTCTTTCCCCAGAGCTAGGGAGCTTGTGTAAGTACTTAAAATGGAAAACTGCACAGGCATGTTTCCTGGGGGTGGGCAGGGGTGCATGCATGTGAAGAGCTCTTCAATACCTAAAGCCTCTTTGGAGCCAGAGTTCACTGAGGGAAAGAAAAGGGAACGTAGTTAAGACAGAAGTCTGGGCCAGGTGCAGTGGCTCACGCCTGTAATCCCAGAACTTTGGGAGGCCAAGGCTGGTGGATCGCTTGAACTCAGGGGTTTGAGACTGGCCTGGGCACATGGTAAAACTTCGTCTCTACAAAAAGTACAAAAATTAGCCAGGTGTAGTGGCATGTGCCTAGAGTCCCAGCTACTCCAGAGGCTGAGGTGGGACAATCGCCTGAACCCGGGAGGTGGAGGCTGCCGTGAGCCGTGATTGCGACACTACACTCCAGCCTGGGTGACAGAGTTCACCCTAAGATATATTTATTTTGTCTCAAAATAAATAATACAAATAGGGCTGGGGCTGTGTCTCATACCTGTAATCCCAGCACTTTGGGAGGCTGAGGTGAGAGGATCACTTGAGCCTAGGAGTTCAAGACCAGCCTGGACAACATAATGAGACTTCATCTCCATTTAAAAAAAAAAAAAAAAAGTCCAGGCATGGTGGCTCATGCCTGTAATCCCAGCACTTTGGGAGGCTGAGGTGGGCCAATCATCTGAGGTCAGAAGTTCAAGACCAGCCCGGCCAACATGGTGAAACCCTGTCTCTACAAAAATAGAAAAATTAGCTGCGCAAGGTGCCGGGTGCCTGTAATCCCGGCTACTTGGGAGACTGAGGGAGGAGAATCACTTGAACCCAGGAGATGGAGGTTGCAGTGAGGTGTGATTGCACCATTGCACTTCAGCCTGGGTGACAGAGCAAGTCTCTGACTAAATAAATAAATAAATAAATAAATAAAATGTAGGCTGGGCGCCATGGCTCACGCCTGTCATCCCAGCATTTTGGGAGGCCGTGGCTGGTAGGTCAGTTGAGCTCAGGAGTTTGAGACCAGCCTGGCCAACATGGTGAAACCTCATCCCTACCAAAGAATATAAAAACTAGGCAGGGATGGTGGTGCGGGCCTGCAATCCCAGCGACCTGGGAGGCTGAGGCAGGAGAATTGCTTGAACCTGGGAGGCAGAGGCTGCAGTGAGCTGAGATCGCGCCATTGCACTCCAGCCTGTATGACAGAGCAGGACTCTCTCAAAAAAATAAAAAAAAAAATAAAAAATAAAAACAAATATATATATATATATGGCATCTGTATTTGGACTCCACACAAGATTGGCCTCTGGGCTTTTCCTGATGCCATGGTTTCTCCAATGGCCTCCATCTATGATGTTCCTTTACTCCTTTTGCTCTGTACCCCATGCCCATGCCTCTTTTACCCCATTGGCCTCTCCACTGTAGTATTCCCATTATCTCCACAGTGCACCCCAGTTCCCATGCCTTCTCTCCAAGTCCCAGGAAATCAAAATCCCTCACAAACTAGACAGCATTTGTTTCCCTAAATGACCTCTGCCAGGACACACATACACACTTGGTTGTGGATGAGGTCTGCATTCTGAGCCCAGAAAACCCTACTTTCCTCTTTCCCTTGATTCTTCTTCTTTGCCTCCCTGAAAGGTGGACAGGAGAGCTCAGGCTTGAACCTGGGCAAAAAGATCAGTGTCCCAAGGGATGTGATGTTGGAGGAATTGTCACTGCTTACCAACCGGGGCTCCAAGATGTTCAAACTGCGGCAGATGAGAGTGGAGAAGTTTATTTATGAGAACCACCCTGATGTTTTCTCTGACAGCTCAATGGTGAGTCTGGAACTTTATCACTATCTCAAAGCCTGGTGCCTGTTCTGACAGCTTGTTAGTAGGCCCTGAACCTCCAAAATGCAGTCAACATCCCCTCCCTGAAAATTTATAAATTCGTTAAACCCCCAGATATATCGAGCCCCCAACAACTCCAGGGTGAGTTACAGCCCACCTCTGAAACCCAGTTTCCATCACAGAGCCACTGAAGGGTTGGAGAATACCACACCCTTAGGGAGAAAATTCCTTCCCAGTAAAGGTAAGTGTTAAAGATAGGTTGCCAGATAAAACACAGGATGCCCAGTGGGGCAATCCAGTCTTGTATTTTGAAGTTGAGATACACAATGAATAATTTTTTAGTGAAGTATGCTCCATGCAATATTTAGGACATAAAGATAAAAATTTAAAAAAATTTTAGAAAGAAGATAAGGCAGCCGGGCACGGTGGCTCACACCTGTAATCCCAGCACTTTGGGAGGCTGAGGCAGGTGGGTCACCTGAGGTCAGGAGTTCGAGACCAGCCTGGCCAACATAGTGAAACCCCCATCTCTACTAAAAATACAAAAAATTAGCTGGGCATGGTCGTGGGTTCCTGTGATCCCAGCTACTCAGGAGGCTGAGGCAGGATAATCACTTGAACCCAGGAGGCAGAGTTGCAGTGAGCCCAGATTGTGCCATTGCACTCCAGCCTGGGCAACAAGAGTGAAACTCTGCCTCAAAAAAAAAGAAAGAAAAAAGGAAGAAGATAAGGCAAAGAATAAAATTGAAATTTTAAAATACAGAATAATAGAATATCCAATTAAATTTGAGTTTCAGACGCACAATGAATTCTTTTTTAAATATGTCCCATGCAATATTTGGGACATTAAAATAAAAATACAGGATGTCCACTTAAATTTGAATTTCAGATGCAAATGAATAATTTTTTAGTATAAGTAAGTCCCAAGCAATATTTGGGGGAATATCTATACTAAAAAAGTATTTGGGTCAAATGTGGTAGCTCACACCTGTAATCCCAGCACTTTGGGATGCCAAGGCAAGAGGACTGCTTGAGTCCAGGAGTTGGAGACCAGCCTGGGCAACATGGCAAGACTCTGTTTCTACAAAAAATTAAAAAGTTAGCTGGGTGTGGTGGCGCACACCTGTAATCCCAGCTACCCTGGAGGGTGAGGTGGGAGGATGGCTTGAGCCTGGAAGGTAGAGGCTGCATGAACATGAGCCATGTTCATGCCACTGCACTCCAGCCTGGGTGACAGACACCCCATCTCAAAAAAAAAAAATTTGTTGTGCATCTGAAATTCAAATTTAAGTGGTATCCTATATTTGATTTGCTAAATCTGGCAACCCTAGACAGAGTTAATTGAGTTTTTACAGCCATCTCCCATTTGAGCCATTCTTTCATTAAAAGGGTCAGTCTATTCCCTAAGAAGTCCCAAATGTGGAGACTGAAATGGTCCTTCAAGGTATATTCTAGTCAGGCTCCTTCTCCAAAGAAAGAGGAGACTGGAGAGGGGCCAGGCATAGGATGGTATAGCTGAGGAAGAAGGGCCTTCTCCATTTCCTTTCTTCCTCCTCCACCCTCTCTGAGCGGCTGGGGGAGAATGGAAATAGATGCCTGCATGGGGCGGGGGGCAGAAGTGTCTGTCATTGGTCCTCATATAAGAGTAGAGTAAAAGTGCTGAGCTGCTCATATCTAACTTTAGGAGGCCAAAAGCCCTCTTCTCTGCCTGGGTCTGGTTACACTGGGTGGAGCATTGGGGTGTACATGGTGGGATGGCCAGGAGAGCCTCCTGAAGAAGTTGGTGGGGTTATTTTTAGGCTTTGGGTTTGCATCTAATGTTGCCCTTTTGGCCACACTTCCCCCCACCTGCTACAGTTTCACTGTCAGGAAGTCCTGGTTCAACAGGCACCAAGAGGAGAGAGGGAGAGAAAGAAGGAGAGAGAAGAGAGTTCTGACTGTTGGACAAGCTGAGGAAGGGGGGGAGCAGAATTTTCTCTAGTCCTTGTAATTAAGACTGGGTTCTCCATGGCAACCCCATCCTCCCAAATTTTAGTTGGGGCCGGGCACAGCTCATGCCTGTTATCTCAGCACTTTGGGAGGCTGAGGCAGATGGATCACTTGAGCCCAGGAGTTTGAGACCAGCCTGAGCACATGGCAAACCCTGTCTCTAGGAAAAAAAAATACAAAATTTAGCTGGGTGTGGTGGCGTGCCGGTAGTCCCAGCTACTTGGGAGGCTGAGGTGGGAGGATCGTCTGAGTCAGGGAGGTGGAGGTTGCAGTGAGCCGAGATTGTGCTACTGCACTCCAACCTGGGTGACAGAGCCAGATTCTGTCTCAAAAAGCAAAAGAATTTTTTTCATTTTTTTTTTTTAAAGCTGGGCAACAGTCTTGGTCTTTTTTGACTTGTTAAGGATGAGAAAGGGGAGCGTGGAGAACACGCTGCCCTTACCCTAGGTATAACTGGAGGAAACGAGCCAAGGGGGTCCTACCTCCTAAGAAGAGTTTAATTTGGGCTGGGTGCAGTGGCTCACGCCTGTAATCCCAGCACTTTGGGAGGCTGAGGTGGGCGGATCATCTGAGGTCGGGAGTTTGAGACCAGCCTGACCAATGTGGAGAAACCCCGTCTCTACTAAAAATATACAAAATTAGCCAGGTGTGATGGTGCATGCCTGTAATCCCAGCTACTTGGGAGGCTGAGGCTGGGAATTGCTTGAACGTGGAAGGCGGAGGTTGCGGTGAGCCGAGATTGTGCCATCACACTCCAGCCTGGGCAACAAGAGCGAAACTCTGTCTAAAAAAATAACAAAAAATCAAACAAACAAAAAGAAGAGTTTAATTTTCTCAGTCAGCCAATGTACTACCCATCAACTGGAGGGGGAAATCTCAGAAAATTCAGGGTCTTCTGGTTAGCCACTGTTTCTGCCTTTGCTAAACATACCTCTGTTTTTGTATATTTTCCATACCCATTGCTAACCTTCCCCTCACTTTGCCTTCTTTTCAGGATCACTTCCAGAAGTTCCTTCCGACAGTGGGGGGACAGCTGGGCACAGCTGCTCAGGGATTCTCCTACAGCAAGAGCAACGGCAGAGGTGGCGGCCAGGCAGGGGGCAGTGGCTCTGCCGGACATTATGGCTCTGATAAGCAGCACCATCTGGGCTCTGAGTCTGGAGCTGGGGGTACAGGTGGTCCTGCGGGCCAGGCTGGCAGAGGAGGAGCTGCTGGCACAGCAGGGGTTGGTGAGACAGGATCAGGCAAGTACACTCACCCAAGAGTAATGTGTTTGGTCCCTAGAGCAGAGTTGTCCCAGGAATGATGTCTATGCTGAGTGTGGGGAGCAGAGGAGGCCAGTTTAAATATCATAAATTTCTTGGTGAATTACCTGGGTCCAGGAGTATATAGAGGTGTGTCTATTCTACCCAGAAGCCTTGTTTTTCAGTTACTTTCCTGGCTTTTTGGATTCAGTCACAGATCTATCATTATGCCACAAACCTTATACAATTACCAGGATATTATATCTTTAGTCTCTGGCTCTTGCAATTTCCCTAGTGTAGGGGCATGGGATTACCTTTCATTGGCTACTAACTGCTATTATTTGACTGACTTTTCTCTCCCATGGCTACCAGGAGACCAGGCAGGCGGAGAAGGAAAACATATCACTGTGTTCAAGACCTATATTTCCCCATGGGAGCGAGCCATGGGGGTTGACCCCCAGCAAAAAGTGGAACTTGGCATTGACCTGCTGGCCTATGGGGCCAAAGCTGAACTTCCCAAATATAAGTCCTTCAACAGGTAGGGGTGGTGAGGAAGGAACCAGATGCATTCTAGTGTGAGGCACTGTGTCTTTGGTTAGGATGGAGACTAATTCAAATGTTTCAGAAGGAGGCTAAGGAGAGATGGCAGGGATATGGGATTCCTAATCAAAGGCCCTGCTCTTTTCACTCTATCTCAGCTTCATCATAGCAGTGTGATGAAGGAAAAAATTTGCTGGGAGGCAGGATTTGAATTCTAGCTCAATGGTCATTTATTAGCTGTGTAGGCATGGGAAAATCACTGTACCTCTGAGCCTGGGTTGCTTTGAATGTTACACTTATTTATTTTTTGTCTTTTTTTTTTTTCTTCCTTTTTGTGGAGAATGGGGTCTTGCTATATTGCCCAGGCAGGTCTCGAACTCCTGGGCTCAAGCTATCTTCCTGCCTCTGCCTCCCTGAGAGCTGGGATTACAGGCGTGAGCCACTGTGCCCAGCCTGCTTTGAATGTTAAATGGGAATAACATTTTACATGTCTGAAGGCCTCTTGAGGCTCTCTTCCATTCAAGGTTAGGATGCCATTATTCTCCCTGTAATATGATTCTATTTCCTTATACTCTTTTCTTTTCTCTTTTCTTTTCTTTTCTTTTCTTCTCTTCTCTTTTCTTTTTCTTTCCTTCTTCTTTTTCTTTGACTCAGTTTTGTTCTTGTTGCCCAGGCTGGAGTGCAGTGGCATGATCTCGGCTCACTGCAACCTCCGCCTTCTGGGTTCAAGTGATTTTCCTGCCTCAGCCTCCCTAGTAGCTGGGATTACAGGCACCCGCCACCATGTCCAGCTAATTTTTGTATTTTTAGTAGAGATGGGGTTTCACCATGTTGGCCAGGCTGGTCTCGAACTCCTGACCTCAGGTGATCTGCCCGCCTTGGGCTCCCAAAGTGCTGGGATTACAGGCGTGAGCCACCATGCCTGGCCTGGCCACCCTGCTTTAGATGGCTCTAAGTATCTGTTCTTTTGGAATTAGGTTTCTCTAGCCCATGGAGAGGAGGTCTGTGTTAAAGGATAGGGAAGAGCTAGAAAGGTGCTCTTGTATTGGTCCTAAGGAGCCTGGATTTTCCAGGCAACAACAATTACTCTTAGCCAGGCTATCCACTGTGCACTAGGGTTGGAGGGAGGGGGTCTCTACATTGTAATTTTTTTTTTTTTTTGAGACAGAGCCTTGCTCTGTCACCCAGGCTGGAGTGCAGTGGTGCAATCTCGGCTCACTGCAACCTCCACCTCCTGGGTTCAAGCAATTCCTATACCTCAGCCACCTGAGTAGCTGGGATGACAGGGGTACGCCACCATGCCCAGCTAATTTTTTTTGTTTCTTTGGGTTTTTTTTTGTATTTTTAGTAGAGACGGCATTTCACCACGTTGGCCAGGCTAGTCTCAAACTCCTGGTCTCAAGTGATCCTCCCACCTTGGCCTCCCAAAATGCTGGGATTACAGGTGTGAGCCACCGCACCACACCTGGCCTTTCTACATTGTCATGTAAGGTGACCTCAGACCCTTGGGTCTATAGTATTTGGGGTCACTTTCTCTGAAATGCTGGTCTGGGTCACAGCTATCCAAGAGTCTCTATTTAGTACACACTAGACTCCTTTTCTCATTATTAGCTTTGGGGAAACAAGCTAACCAGGAAGGCAAAATGGGATGCTAAGGAAGAAGGAGTACAGATGCAATCCCAAACTAGAATTCACAGACTTCTCTATTCTCAAGAGGGTAGCATCTCATGATAAGGCTCTGTTTCTTTTATTCTGATTCTTAATTAAATAATGTGTCCCCTTCTCAGGACGGCAATGCCCTATGGTGGATATGAGAAGGCCTCCAAACGCATGACCTTCCAGATGCCCAAGTTTGACCTGGGGCCCTTGCTGAGTGAACCCCTGGTCCTCTACAACCAAAACCTCTCCAACAGGCCTTCTTTCAATCGAACCCCTATTCCCTGGCTGAGCTCTGGGGAGCCTGTAGACTACAACGTGGATATTGGCATCCCCTTGGATGGAGAAACAGAGGAGCTGTGAGGTGTTTCCTCCTCTGATTTGCATCATTTCCCCTCTCTGGCTCCAATTTGGAGAGGGAATGCTGAGCAGATAGCCCCCATTGTTAATCCAGTATCCCTATGGGAATGGAGGGAAAAAGATGAGATCTACCTTTCCATCCTTTACTCCAAGTCCCCACTCCACGCATCCTTCCTCACCAACTCAGAGCTCCCCTTTTACTTGCTCCATATGGAACCTGCTCGTTTGTGGAATTTGCTCTGCCACCAGTAACAGTCAATAAACTTCAAGGAAAATGAACTTATTCTTCCTCTGATATTTGAGGGCAGATGAAAGCTGAGGCTAACAATGCACAGAGACTAATTAAAGCCAAATACTAAACATTAATTATGCAAACTTTAAGACAGACCTGAGCTCCAGTTGCTTACACACCTATGCCCATACGCACAAAACCACATTCATAATTATTTACAAAGACGTTTATTCAATAGTATATGAGACAAATAATCAGACACAAACACACGTGCCAGCCCGAATGTTGGCAAAGCTAAAAAGCTGCTGTGCACTGCAGTTGGGAAATAGGTGTTGGTGACCCTGGTGTTTAACCTCTTTATGTAGTTGATTAGAAGCTGGTATAATCAGGGTTATCCTGATTGTCACAGACTAGAGCATGCCATAAAGTTTCCAGATTACACCAAAGTGGGCTTAGGAATATATGTGTCAAAGGTTACACATTCCCAAAAGGATGAAATAGAATAGGGGGCCATGTGGACTCCAGAAGGAAATGGGAGAAACCAGCTATAGTTATAGTATGACAGGCTCTGTGTTGAACACAGCAAGAAAAGATCTAAGGGTTACAAGGGCACTACAGTGGTACCTAGAAAGCAGTATGGTTGGGAAGAAATCTTTTTTTTTTTTTTCCTTTGAGACGGAGTCTCGCTCTGCCGCCCAGGCTGGAGTGCAGTGGTATGATCTTGGCTCACTGCAAGCTGCACCTCCCAGGTTCACGCCATTCTCCTGCCTCAGCCTCCCGAGTAGCTGGGACTACAGGCACCCACCACCACGCCCGGCTAACTGTTTGTATTTTTAGTAGAGACAGGGTTTCACTGTGTTAGCCAGTATGGTCTCGATCTCCTGACCTTGTGATCCGCCCGCCTCGGCCTCCCAAAGTGTTGGGATTACAGGCATGAGCCATTGCGCCCAGCTGGGAAGAAATCTTAAGAGCCCGATAGCAATGTGCAACAATATTATTTTTGCTCATTTCAAGGATGGGGACTCTCTAAGAGTCCCAGGCTTACTGCCATGTTCCACAAAGTAAGAATAATGCAGATCAGGAAGAATGAAAAGATGGCAATAGGATCTGAGAAAATAACTTCTAAGGAGAGCTGGCTGAATTCAGTCAACTCCATGAGCTGCTAATGGCTAGATTAAGTTTGCCAGAATCTGCATTAGATGGATCACATTTTAGTGCACCTTGGGTCAAATGGCATTTACCCTGGTCATCTTCACTTATAATCTAATGAGCAAATTCCAGAGAATTCATACCCCCTCTAAACTTTTTTTTTTTTTTTTGAGATAGGGTCTCACTCTGTCACCCAGACTGGAGTGCAGTGGTGCAATCTTAGCTCACTGCGGTCTCCACCTCTCAGGTGCAAGTGATCCTCCCACTTCAGACTCCCAAGTAGGTGGCACTATAGGAGCTAGCCACCACGCCTGGCTAATTTTCTGTATTTTTTTGTAGAGATGGGGTTTTGTCATGTTGCCCAGGCTGGTCCTGAACTCCTGAGCTCAGGCAATCCACCTGCCTCGGCCTCTCAAAGTGCTAGGATTACAGGCATGAGCCACCGTGCCTGGCCTACCTCCTTTAAACATGTATACAAAACTCTGTACCTTTTCCTTTTTTTTTTTTTTTTAAACGGAGTCTCGCTCTGTCACCCAGGCTGGAGTGCAGTGGCGCGTCTCGGCTCACTGCAGTCTCTGCCTCCTGGGTTCAAGCGATTCTCCTGCTCCAGCCTCCCGAGTAGCTGGGATTGCAGGCGCCCATCACCACGCCCATCTAATTTTTTTTATTTTTAGTAGAGATGGGGTTTCACCATGTTGGCCAGGCTGGTCTTGAACTCTTGACCTTGTGATTCACCCACCTCAGCCTCCTAAAAGCGCTGGGCTTACAAGCGTGAGCCACCACGCCCGCCCCTCTGTACTTTTTCTTAAGGAGAGGGTTGTCATAGTTTGTATTCTCCCACCCACCCTAAACAGACTCTGAAAGAAAGATTTGGATGCAAGACCAGTTCATCTGGGATATGATCCCAAGAAATCCAAACAGTATAAGGGAGTGACAGGAAAGCCAAAAGTCCTTTTGAGCTATTGGGGCTGAATCCCACTGGGGAGTCTTAGAAACAATGCTACTCAAAACGTGGTCTAGGCTGGGCACGGTGGCTCACGCCTGTAATCCCAGAACTTTGGGAGGCTGAGGCGGGCGGATCGCCTGAGGTCAGGAGTTTGAGACCAGCCTGACCAGCATGGCGAAACCCCATCTCTACGAAAAGTACAAAATTAGCCGGGTGTGGTGGCACATGCCTATAATTCCACCTACTTGTACTTGGGAGGCTGAGGCAGGAGAATCACTTGAACCCAGGAGGTGGAGGCTGCAGTGAGCCGAGATTGCGCCATTGCACTCCAGCCTGAGCAACAAGAGTGAAACTCCATCTCAGAAAAAAAAACAAAACAAAAACAAAATGTGGTCCATGGATTGGCAGCAGCATCAGTATTCCTAGGAGCTTGGTTAGAATGCAAACTCTTGGGCCCAAGAATGTCTATCTTTTTTGTTTTGTTTTGTTTTGTTTTGTTTTTTTTGGAGACAGACTCTCCTTCTGTCACTCAGGCTGATGTGCAGTGATGCAACCTTGGCTCACTGTAGCCTCAACCTCCCAAGTTCAAGCGATCCTCCCACCTCAGCCTCTGAGGTAGCTGGGACCACAGATGTGTGCCACCATGCTCACAAAGTCTCACCATATTGCCCAGGCTGGTCTCGAACTCCTGGGCTCAAGTGATTCTTCCGCCTCAACCTCCCAAAGTGCTGCGATTACAGGTGTAAGCCACTGAGCCTGGCTGGAATCTGTGTCATATTAATCTCTCTAAGTGATTATCATATGCTAGAAAATTTTGAGAAACATTACAGTAGAATATGCTTCAGAATGGCTCCACTAAGGGGATGAGGAACTGGAATATTTAGTTACCAAATCCCATCTCTCATTGATTGTAGATTATCTCTCATAATGTTAACTCCGCTAGCACTTCCAGATAGAGGTACTCAGGTGTTTGAGGTAAGAAGTTCTGGGCCTGTACAAGATCTGTCTACCAAAGTTGAGGTGAACTCTGGGGCAGTTTGAGGGAATATGGATAGGGCACAGTTAAGATCTGAATAAGCCTTAGCCTTCATCAGATTCTCAGGTTTTAAGTCTGTGAGCCCCTCAAAAGTTTTAAGGACTATATTCCTTTAACAAATGTTTATTATGTGCCTTCTGTATACCAGGTACTGTATCAGGCAAAAGCAGTACAAAGACAAAGAACTTTCCTGTGACAAAGAACTTTCACAGTCAACCATAAAATAATTAAATGCCTTCTCGTAGGCCAGGTGTGCTGGCTCAGACTCCTAATCCCAGCACTTTGGAAGGCCAAGGTGGGCGGGTCACTTGAAGCCAGAAATTCGAGACCAGCCTGGCCAACATGTCGAAACCCTGTCTCTACTAAAAATGCAAAAAAATTAGTCGGGCACAGTGGCACTTGACTGTAATTTGGAGGCTGAGGCAAAAGAATCGCTTGAAACTGGGAGGTGGAGGTTGTATTGAGCCGAGATCATGCCACTTAACTCCAGCCTGGGTGTGAGTGAGGCCTTGTCTCAAAAAAATATATATATATATATGTGTATATATATATGTGTGTGTATATATGTGTATATATGTATGTGTGTATATATGTGTATATATATGTATATATATGTATGTATATATGTGTATATATATATGTGTATATGCCTTCTCTTAAAGTTGGAGAAAAAAATGTCTGGAGTCTGCTAGTGAACAGCTTTGAAAACCTGGAAATAATTTTTTCAAGCTCAGAATGTCTAAAATTTTAACTATAATAAAAATCATGATATCAGCTTATTAATTTATAGGGAGCCCAGGTTGGTTGTAAAATTATCTCCTCAGTAGGAAACTCTACTTAGAAGTCAAATTATAATCCTAAATTGCAATGGTGGCTTAAAGTGCACACACTTGTACAGGACCCAGCAAGAAATCTGGTCAGATTTTCAAGGTTTGCCATCCCTTTGCCTAGTTACTATTCTTCTGTTAAAATACCCTTTCTACAAGAATTAGCCAGGTGTAGTGGTAGGTGTCTGTAGTCCTTGCTACTTGGGAGGTGAGGTGGGAGGATCATGTGAGTGGGAGAGGTGGAAGTTGTAGTGAGCCGAGATCACGGATGACTAGAGAGACCCTGTCTCAAAAAAAAAAAAAAAAAAAAAAAATCCTTGTGTTTCATACATTTGAATACCATGGTTCACTGAGGCAGTACACTGGCCGCAGAGTTAGCTGTGTGTCCTACTCACAGACATCTTGTTTGGCATCACTGTGTTTTAAAACTCAGGAAAAGTGGCTCTTTTAGATAGGAGTTTGTAGTCTCCAGTGGGTCCTAGTCCCTATGTCAGGTCATCTTTTATTGTTACTTGCCTAGCCTCTGCAGCCATTTGAGTTAGGAATTTCAAGGGTTTCTTTTACATACACCACACACCCATGATACCACCCCCCAGTCATCTAGAGAGCTCATTCATTACTCTAGAGTCTAGGTCTGCGCTGTCCGATACTGTCGTCACTAGTTGCATGTGGCTCTTGAGCTCTTTAAATGCTCCCAGTCCTTAATGAGATGTGCTCCAAGTATAAACACCAAATTTTGAAAACTTAGTACGAAAAAAAGAACGTAAGCTATCTTGTTAATAACATTGGATACATGTTGAAATGATATTTTGATCTCTCTCACACTCTTTCTTGAGGCAGAGTCTGGCTCTGTTTGTTGGAGTGCAGTGGTGTGATCATAGCTCACTGCAACCTCCACCTCCCAGCTCAAGGGATTCTCCCACTTTATCCTCCCGAGTTGCTGGGACTACAGACGCGCGCCACTACGCCCGGCTCATTTTTTTTTTCTTTTTTGAGACGAAGTCTCGCTCTGTCGCCAGGCTGGAGTGCAGTAGCGTGATCTTGGCTCACTGCAGCCTCCAACTCCCTGTTTCAAGCAATTCTCCTGCTTCAGCCTCCCGAGTAACTGGGATTACAGGCACACGCCACCACGCCCAGCTAATTTTTATATTTTTAGTAGAGACGGGGTTTCACCATGTTGGTCAGGATGGTCTCGATCTCCTGACCTTGTGATCTGCCCGCCTCGGCCTCTCAAATACTGGAATTACAGGCGTGAGCCACAGCGCCCGGCCGACCAAGGTTCTTTAAATCCACCTTCTGTTCTAGATGCTGTTCAATTAGTCTGCTTTTATAGCTGTCTGAGAGCAGAGAGAAAAAGCACCACAACTAAGTGCTGAGAGTCACCAAGTAAGGGGGACGTGGCCGCAGGGCAGGAAGCAACAAGTCCAAAATTCAAATCACACACCAACGCGGTTCCTTTCTGCATCCAAGGTCAATAAAAAAAATTTTTTTTGGTAATTTCCTGTATTGCTGGAGCGAACTGATGGGGCAGGGCACCCGTGGACAAACATTTCTATGAAGCTAAATACCATTTACAAACCAGGGTGGGGAAAGAACGATGAAAAGTTCTTGATGGAAGGGAATGAGGAGATGGGAAGGTCAGTTTCTGGCTTGCCCTCTCTGTCTCCAACTACTCCGCCTGGAGAAGGAAAATGCTGGGAAAATGAACCTTCAGCTAAAGGCGACGCTGCTCTAAGTTTGAGGCAATTGGGAAAAGAAGGCCATATCCCTAAAGTTATCCCAGTTTAGGGTCTGCCACGCTAAGTTTCCTCAGCCCCGACGCAGGGTCCCGCCTGCAATCGTTTTCCGACTCCCGCCCAACTCAAGCTTCATCCTCGCCTGCGCCCCACCTCCGCGCCTGTCCGAGCCACCCATGAAACGCCTTGAGGCCGCCATTTTAAACAGCGCTATCGCGAGATATACTTCGCCGTTTCCAGCCTGACTCATTTACTTTCTTGCGAGAGTCTCTTCTCGTCTGCTCTTGCCGTGGCCAAGGAAAGTGTCGCGAGAGCTGGTTGCCTTGGCTCCCTGTAGCTATAGCAGCCGCGGCGGTTAAGTATGCGGCGCCAGGAGCTGTGAGTGCGACACCCTCAGGGGGGCGGGGCCGGGGGTAACGGGGTGCAGGGGGTAGCGTCTGGGGAGGGGTGCGGGGAAGGTTAGGTCGCGGGAGGAATGGACCTGAGTGTGACGTGTGGGGCAGGACCTGGGTCCTGTGGGTACAGGGACGCGGCGCCGGTCTGCTCTAGGGCACGCGGGAGGGCTAGAGCTGCTGGGAGGTCCAGGGGGAGGGACCCGTGTGTAATGGGGTTCAGGGGGCGCGGGCTGGAGCGTGGAGGGGTGTGTGTGTTGGGAGCAGGGTGTTTACGGAGACTCGGAACTGGATAAAGGGACCAGGCTACATTGGGAAAGAAGTGGGAAGAAATGGGGTACAGCGAGGAGGACGGTATGTTGAATGAGAGCACAGACGCTGGGCCCAGTTTGCTTTTCACTGGTTAGAGGGGTGGAGGGAGAAGGGATCAGACCTTTACAGATCCTCGGCTGTGCCTGAGGCTAGTCGGGGACCGCGCGCCGGGACCTGGGTCCTAAATGGCCGTGGCGGGAATGGTGGCGTCCCAGATCGTCGCCGCCTCCTTTCCCTCTTTCCGGAGAGATACCCCACGGACACTCTTGAGATGCGAACGGAGAGTCCTGGTGAACTAGTATTAGTTGGGAAGGTTCTTTTCGCTGAGCAACTACGAGTAGGATAATGAATGATTGCTACTCTAAAATAAAGCGCAGGGTGGGGGGGCGGGAGAGAGCGATTCTTGAGAAGAAAAAAACACTAAGGTTGTTTCCTCTGAAGCGTATTGAGTTGGAAGAAGGGGGTGTGTGCTAAGCTTACGTTTCTTCCCAGACTCATTCAAGTGTACAATTTCTTTACGGTGTGCTTATGAAATATATGAAAGGTAGTCAGGTTAGATGGTATGGTGAAAAAATGTGCAATATGACACTTAAACCTTCCACAAATGTAACTTAAAAAACAAATTTAATTGCAACAGCAGGCTGAACACTAAATCTAGGGATAGTTTTTAGTTATTTGGATGTAAAACCTGGTGTTCCTAAAGTGTGCTTATCAAGCTATTTGCCTTTTAAGAAATGAATGAGATTTTATTTTAGGAGACAGAACATGTTTTGAATGTATCAATGTTGAAATAAAAGATGTTTCTCAGGAGTTAAAATCACAGAGGGGAAATCATCTAGTCTTTGAGTCTTAAGGACTGTTTTCTGGAAACAGGTGTGGACCACTTTGCTGGTTAACTTATTTGTAGTGAAAACAATGGCTTCAAGTCAGGCATAAAAATAATTTATTTCAATCGACAGATACAAGTTTTCTGACCATTTTTCTATCTTTTGTGGGTATACATTTGAAAGGGATAACCTCTCTTGTGATTATATAACTGGATTTTTTCATGTTGAGGTTCACAAATGCATTAATTAGAATAATGGCTTTTTGGCTGGGCGCGGTGGCTCACGCCTGTAATCCCAGCACTTTGGGAGACCGAGGCGGGCAGATTGCTTGAGGTGAGGAGTTCGAGACCAGCCTGGCTAACATGGTGAAACCCCCGTCTCTACTAAAAAAATACAAAAATTAGCCGGGCATGGTGTCGCGCGCCTGCAATCCCAGCTACTTGGAAAGTTCAGGCAGGAGAATCGCTTGAACCCCGGAGGGGAAGGTTGCAGTAAGCCGAGATTGCACCATTGCACTCCAGTCTGGGCGACAGAGTGAGACTCCGTCTCAAAAAAAAAAAAAAAAATGGCTTTTAAAATCCTTCTTCAGCTGGTCTTAATGTGGTTAGTCACTGAACTCATTTATTTGATATATGTTAGAGTGAAACCTAATTTGTAATGTCAGCAGCTAAACTTTAAAGTAGAAATGCTTTTCTGATGCAAGATAAAGCTTTGTGTGGTGGTTGAGTCCAAAAGATTTCTGCATGAATCCAATAACAAGCTCTGCGAAACTCCTGTTATGTGTAAAGTACTATGTAAGGCATTGCAGTGAAAAAAGATTAATTCATTTATCCACTTAATATTTATTGAGACCTATTTTGTGTCTGATTGCTAAGCCTTCAGGATACAAATACAGGTAGAACTTGATCTCTGCCTTGGAATTGCTCAGACCCTGTGAGGGCAGACTGATAGAGAAAAAAATACTTACAATGTAATAAGTACAATATATGAACATGAAAGTATGAGACAAAGTTCTGCCCCTGAAGAGTTTATATAGTAGTTGACAGGACAAAGAATTTGTTTGTTCGTTTTTTTGCAACAGGGTCTCACTGTGTTACTTAGGCTGGAGTGCAGTGGCAAGATCATGGCTCACTGCAACTTCAACCTCCTAGGCTCCAACCATCCTCGTACCTCTGTCTCCTGAATAGAGCTGAGACTACAGGTGAGGGCCACCATGCCCAGCTGATTTATTTTTAGAGATTGGGTCTTGCTATGTTGCCAGGCTGGTCTCAAACTCCTGGGCTCAAGTGATACTCCTGCCTCAGCCTCCCAAAGTAAGAATTCTCTTTTCTCTTTTTTTGGGACAAGGTTTCGCTCTGTTGCCCAGGCTGGAATGCAGTGGTGTCATCACAGCTCACTGCCACCTCAACCTCCTGGGCCCACGCTTTCCTCCCACCTCAGCCTGCTGAGTAGATAGGACCACAGGTGCATACAACCACGCCCAATTAATTATTAAAATTTTTTTGTAGAGACGAGGTCTTGCTATGTTGCCTAAGCTGGTCTGGCTGTGTTACCCAGCAATCCTCCTTCCTTGGCAGCTTGGCTTCCCAAAGTGCTGGGATTACAGGCTTGAGCCACCATGCCCAGCTTAAGAGTTTTTAAAATTACAAAGTGTTAAGCAAACTAAACTGTGCTGCATTAGTGAAACACATAGTAAATTTCTCAGAAGAGATAAAAGAATGGAAGTTTGAAGAGAAAATTCACTGGTCAGTTCATAATTTAAGCCCTTTTTTATTTTTGTTTTTTTTTTTAAGACGAGTTCTCTGTCGCCCAGGCTGGAGTGCAGTGGAGTAATCATGGCCCACTGCAGCCTCAGTCTCCTAGGTTTAAGGAATCCTCTTGCTTTTCAGCCTCTCCAGGAGCTGGGACTACAGGTGCTTGGCTAATTTTTGTACTTTTTCTAGAGACAGGATCTTGCTATGTTGCCCATGCTGATCTCTAGCACCTGGGCTCAAGTGATCCTCCCACCTCAGCCTCCCAAAATTCTGGGATTATAGGCGTGAGCCACCGCGCTGGTCCTATTAGTCTTTTTTAGTACTCCTTTACTGTAAATGTAAATAAATACGGACCAGGCACAGTAGCTCAGGCCTGTAATCACAGCACTTTGGGAGGCTGAGGTGGGCAGATCAGTTGAGGTCAGGAGTTCAAGATCAGCCTGGCCAACATGGTGAAACCCTGTCTCTACTAAAAACACAAAAATTAGATGGGCATGGTGATGCCTGCCACTAATTCTAGCCACTCAGAAGGCTGAGGCAGGAGAATCGCTTGAACCCAGGAAGCGGAGGTTACAGTGAACCGAAATCATGCCACTACACTCCAACCTAGGCAACAGGCAAGATTCTGTCTCAAAATAAATAAATAAATCACGAGGTCAGGAGATCGAGACCATGGTGAAACCCCGTCTCTGCTAAAAATACAAAAAATTAGCCGGGCGTGGTGGCGGGCGCCTGTAGTCCCAGCTACTCGGAGAGGCTGAGGCAGGAGAATGGCGTGAACCCGGGAGGCGGAGCTAGCAGTGAGCCGAGATCGCGCCACTGCACTCCAGCCTGGGTGACAGTGGGAGACTCCGTCTCAAAAAAAAAAAAAAAAAAAAATAATAAGTAAATAAATATTACAACAGTCTTAAGGCAATAATAATAATAGCTAACATTCATTGAGTGATTATTAATGTGCCAGGCACATTATCTCATTTTATCTTATAACAACACTCTGCTCTGCAGCTGGTACTAGTTACTTTAGTTTTAAAGAAAACTGAGGCTTAAAAAGTTAAGGAAGTAGGCCGGGCGCGGTGGCTCACGTCTGTAATCCCAGCATTTTGGGAGGCCGAGGCGGATGGATCAGGAGGTCAGGAGATCGAGACCATCCTGGCTAACACGGTGAAACCCCGTCTCTACTAAAAATACAAAAAAAAAAAATTAGCCGGGTGTGGTGGCAGGCGCCTGTGGTCCCAGCTACTCGGGAGGCTGAGGCAGGAGAATGGCGTGAACCCGAGAGGCGGAGCTTGCAGTGAGCCGAGATCGCGCCACTGCACTCCGGCCTTGGGGACAGAGCGAGACTCCGTCTCAAAAAAAAACAAGAAAAAGTTCAGGAAGTTACCAAAGATTATTGAGCTACTAGATGGTAGATTCGAGATTGGTGTTAGAAATTTATGTGATTCTAATACACTAAGATTTCTTTCTTTTATAGGGAGGGAGGGAGTCTTGGTATAGAGGAAGTGGGGAGAGGTTGCAGGTGGAACTGGCCAGGAGACCAGAATTCTGGGTGGGAACTGGAAGGTATAAATGGATAGGGGTATCTGTTTTTTTACTCATAGATTTTTCTCCCTCAGATATTTACACTACATATGAGGAACTAACGTGAATGTTAGCATGATGCTAAATACAAAATTTGTATTGTTATATAGAGAATTGAGTAAATTACCAAATTTCTGCTGTGTATAATTGTATAGGGAGCTATGCTTGGGAAAATAGTTGTAGCAAGCAATTATATATTTGTAAGCTTCCAGCAAGTGATCATTTTAGTAGTGGAGATGGTTATCTGTATTCATGTATAGGGGAAATGTTATTACGACAGACTTTAAGGCATTTAGTCAAACATATTTTCATACGGTAATTTTTTTTTTTTTTTGAAATGGAGTCTCCCTGTGTCACCCAGGCTGGAGTGCAGTGGCGCAATCTCGGCTCACTGCAAGCTCCGCCTCCTGGGTTCACGCCGTTCTCCTCCCTCAGCCTCCCGAGTAGCTGGGACTACAGGTGCCCGCCACCATGCCTGGCTATTTTTTGTATTTTTAGTAGAGACAGGGTTTCACTGTGTTAGCCAGGATGGTCTCGATCTCCTGACCTCGTGATCTGCCTGTCTCGGCCTCCCAACGTGCTGGGATTACAGGCGTGAGCCACCACGCCCGGCCTTCATACTGTAGTTTTTTTATATTGAGAAAAATATATGTATGTGTCACATGTTTTTATATATTTGCTTTCAGGTTTTTTTTTTCCACTCTATATTCCAAAGTCCAAAATATGGTTTTCTGGTTGAAATTCAAATTTTATATCTTTGTATTATTTGTTTTTTGAGACACAGTCTTGCTCTGTCACTCAGGCCAGACTGCAGTGGCACAATCTTGGCTCATTGCAACTTCTGCCTCCCAGGTTCAAGCGATTCTCTTGCCTCAGCCTCCTGAGTAGCTGGGATTACAGGCATGTGCCACCGAGCTCAGCTAATTTTTGTATTTTTAGTAGAGACGGGGTTTCGCCATGTTGGCCAGGGTGGTCTCCTGACCTCGGGCGATCCACCCGCCTCAGCCTCCCAAAGTGCTGGGATTACAGTGGTGAGCCACCTCATCCGACCTGTTTGTTTTTTGAGACAGAGTTTTGCTCTTGACCTCAGCCTCCGGAGTAGCTGGGATTACAGGCGCCCACCACCACACCCGGATAATTTTTTGTATTTGTAGTAGAGATAGGGTTTCACCATGTTGGGCAGGCTGGTCTTGAAGTCCTGACCTCAGATGATTGACCCGCTTTGGCCTCCCAAAGTGCTGGGATTACAGGCATGAGCCACCATGCCCGGCCCCCAAATTTTGTATCTTTGTAAATGGATTCTTTAAAAATCTACGTGAGATTATGTCTGTAATCCCAGCACTTTGGGAGGCTAAGGTAGGAGGATTGCTTGAGGCCAGGAGTTCAAGACCAGCCTGGCCAACAGAGTGAGACCCTATTTCTACTGGAAAAAAAAAAAAATCCCCAAAAACCTAAGTGCGAATGATAAATACCATTAATGAAGTATTGATAATCAGTTCTAGGCTTACTAGAATGCTTAGAGATCAACCAGTCCATTCTATTCATTTTATATTGAGGAAACTAAAGCCTAGAGAACTTTCTTTTTTCTTTCTTTTTTTTTTTTTTTTTTTTTTGAGATGGAGTCTTGCTCTGTCGCCCAGGCTAGAGTGCAATGGCACAATCTCGGCTCACTACAACCTCTGCCTCCCAAGTTCAAGCAATTCTCCTGTCTCAGCCTCCTGAGTAGCTGGGACTACAGGCGCCCGCCACCACGCCCAGCTAATTATTGTATTTTCAGTAGAGACAGAGTTTTACCATATTGGTCAGGCTTATCTCGAACTCCTGACCTCAAGTGATCCGCCCACCTTGGCCTCCCAAAGTGCTGGGATTACAGGTGTGACCCACTGTGCCCGGCAAGCCTAGAGAACTTTTAAATGACTTACCCAAAGTCACACAGCTGCAATGTCCCAGATGTCCTGGTTTCCAGTTAACTGTTCCTTGTACTCTACCACATTGCCAAGTTATATTTAATAATTACTGTAGAGTTATAGATGCCCTCAGCTAATTTTGGGAAACCAGTTTTGTCAAGAGGCTATTTACTGATAGATGATAGAATACAAACTGATTGTTTACCTTAAACTGTACTTATACTTCCTACTTGTACTAAGGATAAGTGATTCAGGTGTTTTATTTAGGTGTTTCCTATTTTTGGTTCGCTATATTACTGTTTAATTTTTCTGTCTTCAGTTGCACTGCTGGGCCATTTAATAAACGCTTCTCTGATTTAGAAAAAAGTGGAGGAGTACAACTGCGTTATAATATATATCAGGCTGGGTGTGGTAGCTCACGCCTATAATCCCAGCACTTTGGAAGGCCCAAGGTGGGTGGATTGCTTGAGCCTACAAGTTCGAGACCATCCTGGGTATGGCAAAATGTAGAAACCCTGTCTACAAAAAAATAAAAAATTTAGCCAGGATTTGGTGGGATGCACCTGTAACCCCAGCTACTTAGGAGGCTGAGGCAAGAGGATCGCTTGAGCCTGGGAAGTTGAGGCTGTAGCGAGCCATGATCGCACCACTGCGCTCCAGGCTGGGTGACTAACAGACACTCTGTCTCAAAAAAAAAAGAAAAAAGAAATATATGCAGTTTTGTTGTTTGTTTTGTTTTGTTTTTTTTTGAGACAAGTCTTGCTGCATCGCCCAGGCTGGAATGCAACCTCCACCTCCTGGGTTCAAGTGATTCTAATGTTTCAGCCACCCGAGTAGCTGGGACTACAGGCACGCTCCACCATACTTAGCTAATTTTTGTATTTTTAGTAGAGACAGGGTTTCACCATGTTGGCTAGGCTGGTCTCGAACTCCTGACCTCAGGTGATCTGCCTGCCTTGGCCTCCCAAAGTGCAGGGATTACAGGTGTAAGCCACCTGCCTGGCCTCTACCAAAAAAAAAATTTTTTTTTTTTTTTGAAATGGAGTCTCACTCTGTTGCCCAGGCTAGAGTGTAGTGGCATAATCTCAGTTCACTGCAACCTCTGCCTCCAGGTTCAAGCGATTCTCCTGCCTCAGCCTCCTGAGTAGCTGAGATTACAGGCACCAGCTACCACACCCGGCTAATTTTTTTTTTTTTTTTTTTTTTTTTTTTTTTTTTTTTTTTGAGATGGAGTCTTGCTCTGTGACCCAGGCTGGAGTGCGATGGCGCAATCGCAGCTCACTGCAACCTCTGCCTCCTGGGTCAAGCGATTCTCCTTCCTCAGCCTCCCAAGTAGTTGGGATTGCAGGCGTAAGCCCCATGCCCAGCTAATTTTTGTACTTTTAGTAGAGAGGGGGTTTCACCATGTTGGCCAGGCTGGTCTTGAACTCCTGACCTCAGGTGATCCACCCCGCCTCATCCTCCCAAAGTGCTGGGATTACAGGCGTGAGCCCCTGTGCCCGGCCTGGCTAATTTTTTACCAAAAATTTATAAAAATTAGCTGGGTCTGGCAGCATGCGCCTATAGTCCTGGCTACTTGGGAGGCCGAGGCAGGAAGATCCCTTGAGCCCAGGTGTTTGAGGTTGCAGTCAGCTAAATCATGCCACTACACTCCAGCCTGGACGTCAGAGTGAGAGTGAGACCCTGCTGCTAAAAAGAGAAGACAAGTGGTCTCATTTTATTTATTTTTATTTATTAATGTTTTGAGATGGAGTCTTGCTGTGTCACCCAGGCTGGAGTGCAGTGGCACAATCTCAGTTCACTGCAACCTCCGCCTCCCGGGTTCAAGCAATTTTCCTGCCTCAGCCTCTCGAGTAGCTGGGATTACAGGCGCCTGCCACCAAGCCTGGCTAATTTTTGTATTTTTAGTAGAGATGGGGTTTCACCATGTCGGCCAGGCTGGTCTCGAACTCCTGACCTCAGATGATCCATCCACCTTGCACTCCCAAAGTGCTGAGATTACAGGTGTGAACCACTGCCTTATTTTCATTTTTATTTCTTGAGACAGGGTCTTTGTTGCCTAGGCTGGAGTGCAGTGATGCAATCACGGCTTACTGCAGCCTTTACCTCCTGGACTCAAACAATCCTCTCACCTCGGCCTCCCAAGTAGCTGGAACTACAGATGTACACCACCATGCCCAGCTAATTTTAAAAAAGTTTTTTTACCCCGCTCTCTCAACAAAGCTTTTCCTGACTCTGCTAGGAACCAGGAAGAGAAAGCCTAATTTTTAATTTTTTTTGAAGAGACGAGGTCTCACTATATTGCCCAGGCTGATCTTGAACTCCTGAACTCAAGCAATTTTTCCACCTCAGCCCTCCAAAGTGCTGGGATTACAGGTATGAGCCACTGCACCTGGCCAAGTGATCTCATTTTAAATTTCCATTTATTTGAGATGAAGTTGAACATTTTCCATATTTATTATTATTTTTTATTTTATTTTATTTATTATTATTTTTAGACAGAATCTCTCTCTGTTGCCCAGGCTGGAGTGCAATGGCATGATCTCAGCTCACTGCAACCTCTGCCTCCTGGGTTCAAGTGATTCTCCTGCCTCAGCCCCCCAAGTAACTGGCATTACAGGCATGCGCCACCACACCCGGCTAATTTTTTTTTTTTTTTTTTTGAGACAGGGTTTTGCTCTTGTTGCCCAGGCTGCAGTGCAATGGTGCGATCTCAGCTCACCGCAACCTCCACCTCCTGGTTTCAAGCGATTCTCCTGCCTCAGCCACCTGAGTAGCTGGGATTACAGCTGTGCGCCACCATGCCCGGCTAATTTTGTATTTTTAGTAGAGACGGGTTTCTCCATGTTGGTCAGGCTGGTCTCAAACTCCTGACCTTAGGTGATCTGCCCGCCTTGGCCTCCCAAAGTGCTGGGATTACAGGTGTGAGCCACTGTGCCCAGCCTAACATCTTTTTATTTCTTTATTGGCTGTATTTCTCTCAGTGGAATTGCTTATTCTTTGCTTATTTTGTAACTGGGCTTTTTTCTTCCCATTCTACCCCTCCCAGCCCATTTTAGTTTTTCTTTTTATATCAAAGCTACATTTATTCTCTGAAAACATTTTTTTAAGTTTTTTTTTTTTTTTTTTTGAGACGGAGTCTCCCTCTGTTAAGGTTGAAGTGCAGTGGTGGTGTGAGCTCAGCTCACTGTATTCTCCACCTCCCAGGTTCAGGTGGTTCTTGTGCCTCAGCCTCCTGAGGAGGCAAGATTACAGGCACCTGCCACCACGCCCAGATAATTTTTGTATTTTTTTAGAGTTTAATTTAAGTTCCTGGATACACATGCAGGATATGCAGGCTTGTTACATAAATGTGTGCCATGGTGGTTTGCTGTACCTATTAACTCATCACCTAGGTATTAAGCCCTGCATACATTAGCTGTTTATCCTGATGCTCTTCCCACCCCCACACAGGCCCTAGTGTGTGTTGTTCCCTCCCTGTGTCCATGTGTTTTCATTGTTCAGCTCCCACTTATAAGTGAAAACATGCAGTATTTGGTTTTCTGTTCCTGTCTTAGTTTGCTGAGGATACATGAATGGAACTTGATTTTTTTTTTTTTTTTTTTTGAGATGGAGTCTCTCTGTCGCCTAGTCTGGAGTGAAGTGGCGCAGTCTCGGCTCACTGCAGCCTCTGCCTCCTGGGCTCAAGCAGTTCTCCTGCCTCAGCCTCCCAAGTAGCTGGGATTACAGGCACTTGCCACCACCCCTGGCTAATTTTGTATTTTTAGTAGAGACAGGGTTTCACCATGTTCCAAGCTAGTTTTGAACTCCTGACCTCAAGTGATCTGCCCACCTCGGCCTCCCAAAGTGCTGGGATTACAGGCGTGAGCCACTGTGCCTGGCTGAAGTAATTTTTGTATTTTTAGTAGAGACGAGTTTTGCCATGTTGGCCAGGCTGGTCTAGAACTCCTGGCCTCAAGTAATCCTCTCACCTTGGCCTCCCAAAGTGCTGGGATTACAGGTGTGAGCCACTGTGCTGGGCCTTTTTTTTTTTTTTTTTTTGAGACAGATCTCTTTGTTGCCCAGGCTGGAGTGATTTTGGTCACTACAGCCTCAATTTCCCAAGCTCAGGTGATCGTCCCACCTCAACCTCCCGAGTAGCTGGGACCACAGTGTGAGCCATCATGACCAGCTAACTTTTTTGTATTTTTTATAGAAACAGGGTTTTGCTATGTTGCCCAGGCTATTCTGGAATTCCTGACCTCAAGCGATCTGCCTGCCTCAGCTTCGCAGAGTGCTGGGATTACAGGTGTGAGCCACTATGCCCAGCTTTATTTTTAAAAAAATATTTTATTTTTTTGTGGATACATAGTAGGTGTGTATATTTATTGGGTACATGAGATGTTTTGATATGGACATGCATTGCATAATAATCAAATCATGTAAAATGGGGAATTCATCCTCTCAGCATTCATTATTTGTGTTATAAACAATTGTATTTGTAGTTATTTAAAAATGTACAATTAAATTATTGACTATAATTATCCATTTGTGCTATCAACTATTCCCTCTTATTCTTTCTATTTTTGTTTTTGTTTTTGTTTTTGAGACAGAGTCTTGCTCTGTCGCCCAGGCTGGAGTACAGTGGTGTGATCTCAGCTCACTGCAACTTCTGCCTCCTGGGTTCAAGCGATTCTTGTCCCTCAGCTTCCTGAGTAGTTGGGATTACAGGTGGGTGCCACCATGCCCGGCTAATTTTTATATTTTTTAGTAGACACAGGGTTTCACCATGTTGGCCAGGCTAGTTTTAAACTCCTGGCCTCAACTGATCTGCGGCCTTGGCCTCCTAAAGTGATGGGATTACAGATGTGAGCCACCACGCCCGGCCTTTCTATTATTTTTTTGTACCCATTAGCTATCCACACCTCTCCCCTCTTTTCCCTTTAGACAAATAGGAACTCTCTCTATGTATCCCTGTATTTTTAACATATATTGCACATATTTTCTTTTTTTTTTTTGAGACGGGGTCTTGTTCTTTTGCCCAGCCCGGAGTGCAGTGGCGCAATCTCGGCTCACTGCAAGCTCCGCCTCCTGGGTTCACGCCATTCTCCTGCCTCAGCCCCCCGAGTAGCTGGGACTACAGGCGCCCGCCACCGCGCCCGGCTAATTTTTTGTATTTTTAGTAGAGACGGGGTTTCACTGTGTTAACCAGGATGGTCTCGATCTCCTGACCTCGTGATCCGCCCGCCTCGGCCTCCCAAAGTGCTGGGATTACAGGTGTGAGCCACTGCGCCCGACCAATTGCACATATTTTCTACAATCTGTTGCATCATCCATAATGTCTGTTGATGTGCTAAAATTTCGTATCTATCTTTTTTCTTAATGGTTTCTGGGTTTTGAGGCTTGCTTAAGTAGGTTCTCTCCATCCCAAAATTATAAAAATATTTTATATTTATCCTAACTCTTTACTAGCTTAACATATTTAGCTCTTTAATTGATTTGGAATTTATATGTTTTTGGAGGTACTCTTTTTCTCCACAAATATGCAACTGACCCAAGCCTATTTGTTGAATATCCTGTCTTTAATGATATGAAATCTTATCTTCATCATGTTCTCAATTGCCATATATCCACCATTTGTGTATGTATGTATGTACGCCTGTGTTTCCTTTTTTTTTTTTTTTTTTTTGGAGATGGAGTCTCACTTTTGTTGCCTAGGCTGGAGTGCAGTGGTGTGATCTCGGCTCACTGCAACATACACCACCGGGGTTCAAGCGATTCTCTGCCTCAGCCTCCGGAGTAGCTGGGACTACAGGTGCATGCCACTACGCCTGGCTAACTTATTGTAATTTTAGTGGAGATGGGGTTTCACTATGTTGCCCATGCTGGTCTCGAACTCCTGACCTCAAGTGATCCATCCGCCTTGGCCTCCCGAAGTGCTGGGATTACAGGTACCAGCCATTGTGCCCAGCCTCCATGTGTTTATTTTTGAATATTTCTGTTCTTTTCAGTTGTTTATTCCTGGGCCAATACCATACAGTTTTTTTGTTTGTTTTTTGAGACAGGTATCACCCAGGCTGGAGTGCAGTGGTGCAATACTGGCTCACTGCAGCTTTGACCTCCCGGGCTCAAATGATCCTTCCACTTTAGCCTCCCCAGTAGCTGGAACTACATGTGTATGGCACCACGTGTGACTAATTTTTGTATTTTTTTTTTTTTTTGAGGTGGAGTCTCGCTGTCACCCAGGCTGGAGTGCAGTGGCGCAATCTCGGCTCACTGCAGGCTCCACCTCCCACGTTCACGCCATTCTCCTGCCTCAGCCTCCCGAGTAGCTGGGACCACAGGCGCCCGCAAACATGCCCGGATGATTTTTTGTATTTTTAGTAGAGACAGGGTTTCACTGTGTTAGCCAGGATGGTCTCGATCTCCTGACCTCGTGATCCGCCCCCCTCGGCCTCCCAAAGTGCTAGGATTACAGGCGTGAGCCACCGCGCCCAGCCTTTAATTTTTGTATTTTTAGTAGAGATGAGGTTTCTCCATGGCCTAGCTGATCTCAAACTCCTGGCCTGGCCTAGCTGGTCTGGAACTCCTGGCCTCAAGTGATCTGTCCTCCTCGGCCTTCCAAAGTGCTAGGATTACAGGTGTGAGCTACTAAATCATTTTGCTAATTATAATTTTTTCTTCTGTGTGTTTTTTTTTTTTTTTTTGAGACAGAGTCTTGCTCTGTCACCTAGGCTGGAGTGCAGTGGCACAATCTTGGCTCAACTGTAACCTCCGCCTTCTGGGTTCAAGTGATTCTTCCCTCTCAGTCTTCTGAGTAGCTGGGATTACAGGCACGCACCACCACGCCCAGCTAATTTTTTGTATTTTTAGTAGAGACGGGGTTTCACCATGTTGACCAGGGTGGTCTCAAACTCCTGGCCTCAGGTGGTTGGCCTGCCTCAGCCTCCCGAAGTTTTGGTGTGTGCCACCACGCCCAGCCCTTTTGGGTTTTCAAGATAGTCATATGTTCATGTCTTTGCCTATCTTTGTTTTGGCATATGCAATTTTTTTCTTATTTTGACGTTTTAAATCTCTTTATAGTAAAAATATTCTTTTTTTTGGTGGGGGTGACAGGGTCTCAAAAAAAAAAAAAAAAAAAGAGGGTGGTAGGCCGGGTGCGGTGGCTCACGCCTGTAACCCCAGCATTTTGGGAGGTCAAGGTGGGTGGATCACCTGAGGTCCGGAGTTCAAGACCAGCCTGGCCAACATGGTGAAATGCCGTCTTGACTAAAAATACAAAAATTAGCTGGGCATGGTGGCGTGTACCTGCAGTCCCAGCTACTCCGGACGCTGAGGCAGGAGAATTGCTTGAACCCGGGAGGTGGAGGTTGCAGTGAGCTGAGATCACGCCACTGTACTCCAGCCTACGTAACAGAGTGAGACTCCATCTCCAAAAAAAAAAAAAAGAGGCTGGAGTGCAGTGGCACGATCACCACTCACTATAGCCTTGACCTCCTGGGCTTAAGCAATCCTCCCACCTCAGCCTCCTAAGTAGCTGGGACCAGAGGCGCGCACCACCATGCTTGGCTAATTTTTTGTATTTCTTATAGAGACAGGGCCTCACCATGTTGCCAAGGCTGGTCTCAAACTCTTGAGCTCAAGTGGTTCTCTTGTCTTGGTCTCCCAAAATGCTGAGATAAAAGGTGTGTGCCACCACGCCCAGCCAAATATATTCTTCTTTTTTTTTTTTTTTTTTTTTTTTTTTCCGAGACAGTGTCTCACCCTGGGAGACATCCCAGGCTGGAGTGCTTTGGCAAGATCTCTGCTTATTGCAACCTCCACCTTCTGGGTTCAAGGATTTTCCTGCATCAGCTTCCTGAGTAAGTGGGGTACAGGCATGCAACACCACACTCAGTTTATTTTTGCATTTTTAGGAGAGACTGGGTTTTGCCATGTTGGCCAGGCTAGTCTCGATCTCCTGATCTCAGGTGATGTGCCAGGCTTGGCCTCCCTAAGTGCTGGGATTATAGCCATGAGCCACCTCACCTGGCCATCAAATATATTCTTTATCATATAGCTGGCAATGTTTTTTCTAGTTTACTGTTTACTTTTAGGGGAAATCTCTTGACCATCAGCGGGTAAAACACTAGAATAGGCTGTTATAATGCTTGTAATATCTTGCCATGAGAATTCTAGGATGGTTAGAATTTGTAAAATCAAGTCTGAGTCTTGCTCTGTCGCCCAGGCTGGAGTGCAGTGGCGCAATCTCGGCTCACTGCAAGCTCCGCCTCCCAGGTTCACGCCATTCTCCTGCCTCAGCCTCTCCGATTAGCTGGGACTACAGGTGCCCGCCACCACGCCCGGCTAATTTTTTGTATTTTTAGTAGAGTCAGGGTTTCACCGTGGTCTCGATCTCCTGACCTCGTGATCCGCCCGCCTCAGCCTCCCAAAGTGCTGGGATTACAAGCGTGAGCCACCGCGCCCGGCCTGGGCGACAGAGCAAGACTCCGTCTCAAAAAAAAAAAAAAAAAAAAAAATCAAGTCTGTTGAATAAATTTATGAATTAAAACAAGGGGGAAAAAGCCTACTTTTGGGTACAAATGTGATTTGACTATACAATTCTGGTATTCATTTAATGTTTTTTACAGTTATGTGCCATCTGAGTTAGAGGGGTTGCATTTAAAATTGGGGAGAAGCTAGCTCAATAAAATTTATCAGATTAAAAATCCTTAATAGTATACGTAAATAATAACTATCTGATATTTAATTATACATATAGGATAAATTGGGTTTTCTGTCTATCTATTTTATTTTTGAGACAGGGTCTAACTCTTTCCCAGGTGGGAGTGCAGTGGCGGGATCTCAACTCATTGCAGCTTCAACCTCCCTGGGCTCAAGTGATCCTCCTGCCTCAGCCTCCTGAGTAGCTGGGACTATAGGGGCATACCACCGTGCCTGGCTAGTTTTTTTGTATTTTTCCTAGAGATGAGTTGTCACTGTGTTGTGCAGCCTGGTCTGGAACTCATGAGGTCAAGTGCTCTGCCTGCCTCGTCTCCCAAATTGCTGGGATTTACAGGTGTGAGCCACTGCACCTGGCCTATTTTATTTTATTTTATTTTATTATTATTATTATTATTTTTTGAGAGTCTCGCTGTCGCCCAGGCTGGAGTGCAGTGGCGCAATCTCGGCTCACTGCAGGCTCTGCCCCCCCGGGGTTCACGCCATTCTCCTGCCTCAGCCTCCCGAGTAGCTGGGACTACAGGTGCCCGCCATCTCGCCTGGCTAATTTTTTGTATTTTTAGTAGAGATGGGGTTTCACTGTGTTAACCAGGATGGTCTCGATCTCCTGGCCTTGTGATCCGCCCGCCTCGGCCTCCCAAAGTGCTGGGATTACAGGCGTGAGCCACCGCGCCCGGCCTATTTTATTTTTTATTTTATTTTATTTTATTTATTTATTTTTTTTTTTGAGACGGAGTCTCGCTCTGTCGCCCAGGCTGGAGTGCAGTGGCGCGATCTCTGCTCACTGCAAGCTCCGCCTCCCGGGTTCACGCCATTCTCCTGCCTCAGCCTCTCCGAGTAGCTGGGACTACAGGCGCCCGCCACCACGGCCAGCTAATTTTTTGTATTTTTAGTAGAGACGGGGTTTCACCGTGGTCTCGATCTCCTGACCTCATGATCCGCCCGCCTCGGCCTCCCAAAGTGCTGGGATTACAAGCGTGAGCCACTGCGCCCGGCCCTATTTTATTTTTATTACTATTTTTTTGAGATGGAGCCTCGCTCTGTTGCCCAGACGGAGTGCAGCGGCACGATCTCTACTCACTGCAACCTCTGCCTCCCAGGTTCAAGTGATTCTCCTGCCTCAGCCTCCTGAGTAGCTGGGATTATAGGTGCCTGCCACCATGGCCAGCTAATTTTTTTTTTTTTTTTTTAGTAGGGACGGGGTTTCACCATGTTGACCAGGCTGGTCTCGAACTCCTGACCTCATGATGCACCTGCCTCGGTCTCCCAAAGTGCTGGGATTACAGGTGTGAGCTACTGCGCCCAGCCTATTTTTTATTTATTTATTTTTTCTAGATCTGGGTTCTTACTATGTTGCCCAGGCTGGCCGGGAACTCCTGCACTCAAGCCATCCTCCCACCTTAGCCTTCCAAGTAGCTGAGCTTATAGATAGGAGCTACCATACCTTGTACTTCACTAAGGTTTTTAATTTAGTTTATTAATATTAAAAAAATATGGACACATTTTTAATATTTAATGAGAAGTAGTAGAAAAATGGAATTCACTTTAAGGCTCACTTTTCTGTCTTTGTCTTCTAGAGAGTATATTTGTAGAAAAGCTTATCCAAATTTTACTTATTTTAGTTTCAGGGATAATTTCATATAATAAATTTGTGAATTATTTTATTTTTATGGCTTATATCAGGCACATACATGAATATTTGCATATTCAGGAGGTATGATGGTAGAATGTACAAAAATGTTTTTTAAAAAACTCAGTTACTCTTCTAGAATTTTTCTTATTTCAGTTTCTCTGTATAAACATTCTCTATAGATAAGTGACTTTTAAGGAAAAGCTGTTATATTCATTACATAGCTTGTTGCAAATAGGAAATCTAGCCCTATTGTTGGTGTGAAACTAACAAGCTTTTCTGAAACCCATATTTTAGTGTTTTGGCACTGTGTGGTAGCATTACCTTTCCGTGCCATGTTGAAAGCAAGAAATATGTTCTGCAAACCACATTTTTTTCAAATAGCATTTGAGTTTTTAAATGAAAACAGAAGCTGAGGTAAGGCTATATTGTATTCTTGCAAAATACATTTTTGTTTTATTGTGACCTGTGTGTAGGTTCATTTTTTCTAGGATGTTTGAAAAGTTTCTTTCTTTTTTTTTTCTTTTTCCTGAGACAGAACTGTCTCAGAAAAGTGATAGATGTCAGTTCTTGCTAAGTGATCCAGGCTGCAGTGCAGTGGTGCAAACTCGGCTCACTGCAACCTCTGCCTCCTGGGTTCAAGCGATTCTCCCACTTCAGCCTCCCAGATAGCTGGGACCACAGGTGTGTGCCACCATGTCCGGCTAATTTTTGTAATTTTAGTAGAGTTGGGGTTTCCCCATGTTGGCCAGGCTGGTCTCAAACTCCTGACCTCGAGTGATCCACCCACCTTGGCCTCCCAAAGTACTGGGATTACAGTACAGGTGTGAGCCACTGTGCCTGGCCAAAAGTTTCTGATATAAAGCTGGCAGGAAGTCAGTGACAATTATTACGTCTTGGAAAAAAAATTTTTAAGTTTCTCCTGAGAAGAAATTTCTGAAGAAACATCTTGTAGATAATGTAGTTTCACAGTAAAGTTTTTTTATTTTTATTTTTTTAATTTGAGGCAGAGCCTTGTTCTGTCACCCAGGCTGGAGTGCAGTGGTGTGATCTCAGCTCACTGCAGCCTCTGCCTCCCGGGTTCAAGTGATTCTCATGCCTCAGCCTCCCAAGTAGCTGGAATTACAGGTGTGTGCCACCACACTTGGCTAATTTTTTTTTTTTTTGGAGACAGAGTCTTGCTCTATCACCAAGGCTGGAGTGCAGTGGCATGATTTTGGCTCACTACAACCTCTGCCTCCCAGGTTTAAACAATTCTCCTGCCTCAGCCTCCTGAGTAGCTGGGATTACAGGCGCACACCACCACACCCAGCTAATTTTTTTTTTTTTTTTTTTTTTTTTTTTTTGTGTGTGTGTGTGTGTGACGGAGTCTCGCTCTGTAGCCAGGCTGGAGTGCAGTGGCACGATCTTGGCTAACTGCAACCTCTGCTTCCCAGGCTCAAGCGCTTCTCCTTCCTTAGCCTCCCAAGTAGCTGGGATTATAGGTGCTTGCCACCACTCCCAGCTAATTTTTGTATTTTTAGTAGAGATGGGGTTTCACCATGTTGGCAAGGATGGTCTTGATCTCCTGACCTTATGATCCGCCCACCTCTGCCTCCCAAAGTGCTGGGATTACAGGCAGGAGCCACCATGCCCGGCAATTTTTGTATTTTAAGTAAAGACAGGGTTTCACCATGTTGGCCAGGTTAGTCTCGAACTCCTGACCTCAAGTGATTCGCCCACCTCAGCCTCCCAAAGTGCTGGGATTACAGGCGTGAGCCACAGCACCCAGCCTCATGGTAAAGTTTATATAGAAAAATGCATTCTCTGTGGAAACAAAACTTATTTGTGTGCCATTGTTTCACTTCTGACCCGGGCTGAGCTTTTATTTCTCTGTGCAGATCCATTTCCTTTGATGGTACATCCTGTCTTGGATGTTGACCCCAGTCAGAGCTGTATAGTGCCAAAACAAGATAAGTTCTTTGGTTCTTTTTTGCCATTTCTTTCAACTCCTTGTTTATCTTTACTCATGGTCATTGAAGATCAGAAGGGTATTTATGAACAAATGGGAATTCTATGTGTTCCTTCAGTGTTAGGGGAACACCAGGGAGAGGCAGTATCATTTTAGTATTGGGTTTTCACCTTTTCTGATGCCCACTAGGTCTAAGGAAACATCAAGCTTATTTTACAGACTTGATATAAGAAACTTTGTAATTACCAAATTAAGCTTTAGACACTTCAGTGTTTTAGAGTATTTACTGCTATCTATAATACATATTCCTAGGGCCTATGCCTTTCCATATAAATTTTACTTATTTTTTGAGACAAAGTCTCACTCTGTCCCCCTGGCTGGAGTGCAGTGCCATGATCTTGGGATCTTGGCTCACTGCAACCTCCACCTCCTAGGTTCAAGTGATCCTTGCACCTCAGCCTCCTGTGTAGCTGGGACTACAGACATGCGCTAGCATGCCCTGCTAATTTTTTATATTTTTAGTAGAGACTGGGTTTCACCATGTTGGCTAGGCTGGTCTCGAACTCCTGGGCTCAAATGATCCGCCCGCCTCAGCCTTCCAAAGTATTGGGATTACAGGCATGAGCCACCAAGCATGGCCAAATTACTAAATATTTTTGAACCTCACTTCCCTTATCTGTGAGATTAGGATAATAATAACCTACCTGAGCAAATTAAATGAAGTGATAGATGTCAGTTCTTAGCACAGTAGCCATAATGTTATAGGGACTCTAAATTTCAGTTTTCTTTTTCCCTTCCTTGAGCTGTTTTAAGTTTTAAAAGATAGTGATCGTAAAATTACTTTGTAAGTGTATACAGTTATTTCAAATATTGTTCATGTTTGTGTTAAAAACAGTCAAACTCATTTTGGTTATGTTGGTATAAGAGGGAAACGTACGGAATGAGACAATGGAGAGAGTCTGAATAACTGTTTTTTTTTTTTTTGAGATGGAATCTTGCTCTGTTGCCCAGGCTGGAGTGCGGTGGCATGAACTCAGCTCACTCAACCTCCGCCTCCCGGGTTCAAGCGATTCTTCTGCCTCAGCCCCCGGAGTAGCTGGGACCACAGGCATGCGCCACCACACCCGGCTAATTTTTGTATTTTTGGTAGGGACAGGGTTTCACCATATTGCCCAGGCTGGTCTCGAACTCCTGACTTCGTGATCCACCCGCCTTGGCCTCCCAAAGTGCTGGGATTATAGGCGTGAGCCACCACGCCCGGCCAAGTCTGAATAACTTGTTGAGCAATACCTTGTGGCAGGAGCTAGGCTTAACACTTCACGCACTGCAACTCATTTAATCCTTACCAGTCAATTAAGCACATTTCTTCCTCTGAAGGATTACTTCTTAGTTTTCTTTTTTTTTTTGAGATGGAGTCTTGCTCTGTCTCCCAGGCTGGGGTGTAGTGGCGTGATATTGGCTCACTGCAACCTCCGCTTCCCGGGTTCAAGCAATTCTTGTGCCTCAGCCTCTCAAGCAGCTGGAATTACAGCGCATGTCACCATCCCTGGGAAATTTTTTGCATTTTTAGTAGATACAGGGTTTTACCATGTTGGTCAGGGTGATCTTGAACTCCTGAGCTCAGGCTCTCCATCCTCCTCAGGCTCCCAAAATGCTGGGATTACAGGTGTGAGCCACCGCACCCAGCCTACTTCTTAGTTTTTAAAATTAAAGTTTTCTTATTTCCACCCTTTTGAATAATAAGCCTCAGGAATGGGGCTGTTAATAACTTAATGCGGACTTCAAACTTTGCATAGAATATGACAATTAATGACTATTTTATTTCTAAGGTACCATCCTTAGTATTTGGAGACTATGTTCTTTAGGCTAAGTCTTCTCTCTGTTTATTTTTCTTTCTTTCTTTCTTTCTTTTTTTTTTAAGCAAACTCTAGTAATGATATTTACTTTTTGTGGAAACCAGGTCTCACTGTCCCCCAAGATGGAGTGCAATGGCAGGATTATGGCTCACTGCAGCCTCTGCCTCCTGGACTCAAGTGATCCTCCCGAGTAGTTGGGACTACAGGTGCATGCCACCACACCTGGCTAATTTTTGTATTGTTTGTAGAGATGGGGTTTCACCATGTTGCCCAGGCTGGTCTCAAACTCCTGGGCTCAAGCTATCCTCCTGCCTTGGCCTCCCAAAGTGCTGGGATTACAGGCATGAGCCACTGTGCCTGGTCAATATTTACTTTCTAATTCCTGCCTCTAGAAATATATTAGCTGCGCTGAATATATTAGGTTTTTCAGTTGTATGAAACTGTTCAGTTAGGCAGTTAGGAGTAATGAATTTGATGCCTATTGGTCCATTTCTTCTTCTTTTTTTTTTTTTTTTTTTTGAGATATCGTCTCGCTCTCTCACCCAGGCTGGAGTGCAGTGGCACAATCTCGGCTCACTGCAACCTCCGCCTCCCCGGTTCACGCCATTCTCGTGCCTCAGCCTCCCGAGTAGCTGGGACTACAGGTGCCCACCACCATGCCCGGCTAATTTTTTTGTATTTTTAGTAGAGTAAAAATACTCTACTAACACGGGGTTTCACTGTGTTAGCCAGAATGGTCTCGATCTCCTGACCTCATGATCCGCTCGCCTTGGCCTCCCAAAGTGCTGGAATTACAGGTGTGAGCCACCGCGCCCGGCGCCTATTAGTCCTTTTCAACAAATATCACCAGTAGGGCTTGAATTGTTTTTTGAAATGAGAAAAGCAGCAGATTTTTTATTTGAATTTGAATTTAGAGTGTTTCTCTCTCAACACCTTATACTGATCAGGCTAAGAGATGGGCTCTTCTGTGTTGCCCAGGCTGTACTCAAACTCCTAGGCTCAAGTAATTCCTTCCCACCTCAGCCTCCTGATTGGCTGGGAGCAATCAGGTGATTGCAGCATCACACCCCACTTTGTGTTTTGATTAGTTCTCTTTATTTTTAAAAAAATTTTGGTAAAATACACATAATATTTATCATCTTAACCATTTTAAGTGTATAATTCAGTAGTGTTGCATACATTCACATTGTTGTGCAGCCAATCTTCAGCATTCTCTCATCTTTTTTTTTTTTTTTTTTTTGAGACATCCTCACTCTGTCGCCCAGGCTGGAGTGCAGTGGGGTGATCTCGGCTCACTGCAACCTCTGCCTCCTGGGTTCAAGTGATTCTCCTACTCTACCCTCCCGAGTGGCTGGGATTACAGGACTGTACCACCACACCTGGCTAATTTTTGTATTTTTAGTAAAGACAGGGTTTCACCATGTTGGCCAGGCTGGTCTTGAACTCCTGACATCGGGTGATCCGCTGGCCTTGGCCTCCAAAAGTGCTGGGATTACAGGTGTGCGCTACCACACCTGCCCACCCTGTTTCATCTCGTAAAACTGAGACTCCAAATCCATTAAACACCCTCCCAATTCTCCTTCCCCAAAGTGCCTAGCCACCACCATCCAACTTTCTGTTTCAATGAATTTGACTATTCTTCATGCCTCATATAATGGAGTCATTGGTATTTGTCCTGTTGTGACTAGCTTATTTCACTTAGTATAATGTCCTCAAGTTCATCTGTGTTGTAGCATGTGTCAGATTTTCCTTCCTTTTTAGGCTGAATCAGTTCAATGTATGTACCACATTTTGCTTACCTGTTGTCTTAGGTGGCTCCTACCTGTTGTCTCTTGTGAATAATGCTGCTATGAACATGGGTATACAATTATCTCTTTATTTATTCTTTGAGACAGAGTCTTGCTCTGTTGCCCAGGCTGGAATGCAGTGGCACAATCATGGCTCACTGCAGTCTCGATATTCTGGGCTCAAGTGATCCTTTCACCTCAGCTTCCCAAGTAGCTGGGACTACAGGCACACGCCACCACATCCAACTAATTAAAAAAAAAAAATTGGCTGGGCACGGTGGCTCACACCTGTAATCCCAGCACTTCGGGAGGCCAAGGTGGGCAAATCATGAGGTCAGGAGATGGAGACCATCCTGCCTAACATGGTGAAACCCCGTCTCTACTAAAAATACAAAAAATTAGCCAGGCATGGTGGCGGGCGCCTGTAGTCCCAGTGAGAGGTGAAGCCAGCTGGACCTCCTGGGTCGAGTGGGGACTTGGAGACTTTTTCTGTCTAGCTAGAGGATTGTAAACACAGCAATCAGTGCTCTGTGTCTAGCTACAGCATTGTAAATGCACCAATCAGCACTCTGTAAAAATGCACCAATCAGCGCTCCGTGTCTAGCTAAAGGATTGTAAATGCATCATTCAGCACTCTGTAAAAATGGACCAATCAGTACTCTGTAAAATGGACCAATCAGCAGAATGTGGGCGGGGACAAATAAGGGAATAAAAGCTGGCCACCCCAGCTAGCAGCGGCAACCCGCTTGGGTCACCTTCCACACTGTGGAAGTTTTGTTCTTTTGCTCTTCACAATAAATCTTGCTGCTGCTCACTCTTTGGGTCTGTGCCATCTTTAAGAGCTGTAACACTCATCGTGAAGATCTGCGGCTTCATTCTTGAAGTCGGCGAGACCAAGAACCCACTGGAAGGAACCAACTCTGGACACACCAGCTGCTTGGGGGGCTGAAGCAGGAGAATGGCATGAATCAGGGAGGCGGAGCTTGCAGTGAGCCAAGATTGCATCACTGCACTCCAGCCTCGGCAACAGTGTGAGACTCTGTCTCAAAAAAAAAAAAAAAAATTTGTGGAGGTGGAGTCTCACTATGTTGCCCAGCCTTGTCTCAAACTCATGAGATCAAGCAATCCTCCTGCCTCAGCCTCCCAAAATACTGGGATTACATGTGTGAGCCAATGTGCCTGGCAAGTTATCTCTTTGAGAGCATACTTTCAGTTCTTTTGGATATGTAACTAAAAGTAGAATTGCTGGATCATATGTCATTTTATTTTAATTTTGAAGAACTATCATACTATGTTTTATACTGGCTATACCATTTCACATTCTTACGAATGTGCACAAGGATACCAATTTCTCCATGTTCTTGCCAACACTATTTTTTTTTTTTGTTTTTTGTGTGGTTTTGTTTTGTTTTGTTTTGTTTTTGAGATGGAGTCTCGCTCTGTCACCCAGGCTGGAGTCAGTGGTGTGATCTCGGCTCACTGCAACCTCCGCCTCCTGGGTTCAAGCGGTTCTCCTGCCTCAGCCTCCTGAGTAGCTGGGACTACAGGTGCATACCACCACACATGGCTAATTTTTGTATTTTTAGTACAGACGGGGTTTCACCACATTGGCCAGGCTGGTCTCGAACTCCTGACCTCATGATCTGCCCCCCCCCCCCCCCCCTTGTCCTTCCAAAGTGCTGGGATTACAGGCGTGAGCCACTGTGCCTGGCCACCTTTTTTTTTTTTTTAATAGTAGCCATCCTAATAAGTGTGAGGTGATATCTCACTTGGTTTTGATTTATTTTCCCTAATGATTAGTGATCTTGAGTGTCTTTTCCTGTGTTCATTGGCCATTGGTGTATCTTCTTTGGAGAAATGTCTGTTCAAGTTCTTTGTTTATTTTTTAATTGTATTTTGTTGTTGTTGAGTTGTAGGAGTTTTTTTGTTGTTTTGTTTTTGAGACAGGGTCTCACTCTGTCGCCCAGGCTGGAGTTGTGTGGTGTGATCTCAGCTCACTGCCACCTCTGCCTCCCAGGTTCAAGTGCTTCTCCTGCCTCAGCTCCCCAAGCAGCTGGCATTCCAGGTGTGCGCCACCATGCCTGATTAACTTTTTTTGCATTTTTAGTAGAGACAGGGCTTAATAGAGACAGGTTTAGTAGAGATGGGATTTTGCCATGTTGGCCAAGCTGGTCTCAAACTCCTGGCCTCAAATGATCTACCCGCCTTGGCCACCCAAAGTGCTGGCATTACAGGTGTGAGCCACCGCACATGGCAGGAGTTCTTTATATATTGTGGATATTAGCCCCTTATTAGAGTAATGATTTACAAATATTTTCTCCCATCTCATGGGTTGTCCTCTTTTCCTTTGATTCACAGTTGTTTTTTTTAAATTTTATTATATATTTTGTAAGACATTTAAAAGAATAATACAGTAAACATCTTTACAACCACCATCCAGCAAATTAAATATTAGTAAATTAGTTTGCTCCCGAGTTTCCCCTTATTGATTACAGGTCCCTCACCAAAGGTAACCACTAATGAATTTGATTTTTCTCTGACTAGTTTATACTCCTTAGACAGCCTGTTAGCGTATTAGAAGCTTGTCATGACTGAAGTAAAAATACTGCAAAGGTCCTGGGGAAGGCTAAGGTGGGATGAGTTCTTTCTTAGATTTTTGTGATGCTGTTGTCCAAAGCCCAGTTCAGCACTGTATCAGAGATACTTGCACATAATAGGTGTATAGAAATGTTTGTTGAATGACTATTTGGGACCCATGTACTTCTGATTGAAGATATTTTGTACCACTATTATACTATTTTCTCTTTTTTTTTTGAGACAGAGTCTTGCTCTGTCGCCCAGACTGGAGTGCAGTGGTTCGATCCCAGCTCACTGCAACCTCCACCTCCTGAGTTGAAGCAGTTCTGTCTCACTCTCCCAAGTAGCTGGGACTACAGGCGCACACCACCACGCCTGGCTAATTTTTGTATTTTTATTAGAGACAGGTTTTCACCTTGGTCAGGCTGGCCTTGAACTCCTGACCTCAGGTGATCCACTCGCCTTGGCCTCCCAAAGTGCTGGGATTATAGGCGTTAGCCACCGTGCCTGGCCACTATTATATTATTATTATTATTTTTTTGAATCAGTCTTGCTCTGTCGCTCAGGCTGGAGTGTAGTGGCGCATTCTCAGCTTACTGCAAGCTCCGTCTCCCGGGTTCACGCCATTCTCCTGCCTCAGCCTCCCGAGTAGCTGGGACTACAGGTGCCCGCCACCAGGCCCGGCTAATTTTTTTGTAATTTTAGTAGAGACGGGGTTTCACAGTGTTAGCCAGAATGGTCTCAATCTCCTGACCTCATGATCTGCCCACCTCAGCCTCCCAAAGTGCTGGGATTATAGGCGTGAGCCACCATGCCTGGCTATTACACTATTTTTTCATGAAGTGAAGTTTACATATCTCTGTGTTAGGATTACTGTATACTTTACCAATAAATAGACTGCTATGGCAGAGTAAAGGTTTTCTTAGAGGTAGTAAAACTGAGGGCAAACCTGAGTTGGGAACATTTAAGCTGTAAATACACAGTACATTTAGCTGCCTTGGCTAATTTAACTTTTAGACAGGGCAAATGGAATAAGGCAGGTGTTGAGGTGCTACATTTTTGGTTCAGAAAAGTGGTTGTGAGTTTTGAAAGAAGGCGTGATTCTGGTAAGATCTGACTGTGGGCAAGGGGCTGTTGAAACAAACAGTGCAGTGTTTCCAGGGCAGTGGTGAAGGATTTGACCTCCATTGTAGCTGAAAATGAAGTCCTTCTCTAACAAAGCCATAGTAGCAGCAGCAGCAGCTGTTGCCACTGCCACCTGCGTTCAGTGGCTGTGTGAGGTGGCTAGACCAGGAAATGATTCCATGGCACTAGGCATGTATAAGGAAGGACTTACTTTGGCTCTGGCAAAGTGGTTGTACAGGTTGTGGGTGTCACTTTAAACATACAAAGATCTGCTTGCTGGAGGGAGGGGCAGCTTCTTGAGGATCAGGTGTGCATCTGAAAGGGATGAGCTCATCCTTCTAACCAGACCTGCTCTAGACGCTGACTGAATGTTTTCCTAGTTCCAAGTCCTGCAGCTGGGAGAAGCAGGAAATGATTGAAGCTTCAGGCACTTGGTGAGTAGCAAAAAGAAAAAAAAAGAAAAAAGGCATTTTTGGGGAAGCTTTTGAAATGTGTGTGTGAGTATCAGGTTGAAGGTGACATACACACACATTCAATCTTTCTCTAAGTTGAGGATTGCAGTAAAGTGTATGGTGGTGTTGAGGAAAGCAAAGCTTTGGTGGTTCTAACTTTATTCTACTGCTTCATTTTGAGGTGACTTTTCATGACTTAACAATTTTGTTTCCTACACTGTCTTGACTGGTTTCATTTCTCTAGGAAATAAGAATCCCAGGAGCTCCTCTTTTATTTTCAAGGATCTTCATGACTTGTTTTGGAGCTTTTATTGATGGAACTTATCCCACATTAGAAGACGTCTGTGTTGGATTTCAGAGCTCCTATACATGATCCTGTTTTGTTTTAATTTACTCAAACTTTCCTATTCACTTTAAGTAAGGTTCTTAAACATGAAATTGGTTTAGAAAAGAAATATCAATTATTATTTATTTATTTGTAACCTTTATTTTAGGTTCAAGGGTACATGTGCAGGTTTGCTGTATAGGTAAACTGCATGTTACAGGGGTTTGATGTACAAATTATTTCATCATCCAGGTAATAAGCATAGTACCTGATAGGTAGTTTTTTGAGATGGAGTTTTGCTCTTGTCACCCAGGCTGGAGTGCAGTGGCACAATCCCGGCTCACTGCAACCTCCGCTCCCCGGGTTCAAGTGATTCTCCTGCCTCAGCCTCCTGAGTAGCTGGGATTACAGGCGACCGCCACCACACCCAGCTAATTTTTGTATTTTTGGTAGAGATGGGGTTTCACCATGTTGGCCAGGCTGGTCTCGAACGCCTAACCTCAGGTGATCCACCTGCCTCAGCCTCCCAAAGTGCTGGCATTATAGGCGTGAGTCCCTGCGCCTGGCCCCTGATAGGTAGTTTTTTGATTCTCACCCTCCTTCCACCTTCTATCCTCAAGTAGGCCCCAATTGTTTGTTATTTTGAATGGAACTTTTTATCTTGAGATAATTCTATATTTATACAGAATTAAAATAAATAATAATATTGACCTGATGTACCATTTACCTCATTTCCTCCAATGGCAATATCTTCCAAAATTATAGTACAATTTTACAACTGGGGTATTGATGTTGATACAGTCAAGGTACCAAATATTTTCATCACCACAGGATCTACCATGTCCTTTTATAGCTACCCCCACTTCCCTTCCGCCCCTACACCTTTCTTAACTCCTGTCAACTGCTAATCAAAAAATCAATTTTTAGCAGAGAAAATTTTATGTGCAATCCTGAGAAGTTCTGTATTAAAGATCCACATGGCCTTATGAAAAGAGCCCTTGGGCCGGGTGCGGTTGCTCACAAGTGTAATCCCAGCACTTGGGGGGCCGAGGTGGGCGGATCACCTGAAGTCGGGAGTTCGAGGCAGCCTGACAAACATGGAGAAACCCCGTCTCTACTAAAAATACAAAATTAGCTGAGCGTGGTGGTGCATGCCTGTAATCCCAGCAACTCGGGAGGTTGAGACAGGAGAACTGCTTGAACCCAGGAGGCAGAGGTTGCAGTGAGCCAAGGTCATGCCATTGCACTCCAGCCTGGGCAAAAAGAGTGAAACTCTATCTCAAAAAAAAAAAAAAAAAAAAAAAAAGCCCAAAACTGCAATTGATTTTGGTTCATTGTAGCTCTTTACCTTGGACAAATAATTTTAATTTCTCTGTGCTTCGGTTTCCTTATCTATAAAATGGGATAGTGGTATATTAACCTATTTTGCAGGATTTTTGAGAAATTGTAAAACTTTTTCAAAAAATAAATATTATATAGATTATTATTAGCAGCAGGGATAATTGTTTTCAAACTAGAAAGTATATAGCAAGTTAAAAACTGGAAACTGTAGCCCAAGATGGTAAGAGTGAACATTTTTAAATGAATTTAAGTCTTAAGGCTGAAATGAATTACAATTCGGGGTGCTGAATTAACTGGCTGATGATCTCAGAGCCACTGTCTTTGAGAAATCGTAAAGACTAAAGAGAGACAAATGTCTTTATATGGAAAAAGAGGAAAGGAAAGTAGTTGGGAAACCATAGACGTGTAAAATTGTTAAATCTTGGGAAAATTCAATTATAAAGGACTAAACATGATATGGAGTATTAAGGAGAAAAAAGAGTATGGGTTGATTGATCATAACAAATTATTTCTATTTCTATTTTTGAATTTCATTACTTCTATTTAGGATTAAGAGGTTTGTGGATCAAGGGATTGTTCTACATATAGTGAGTCAAAATTCCATCAGTTTCACAGTCTTTCATGTGGCTGATAATGTAGTGATACAAATTTCATTGATTGGTTAAGTGAATGTGTCAGACATCGAATAACTGTATCCACTGATCATCTTGATTTTACCAGAAAGATCCTGGTAGATTATTCTTATTTTTTCCATGGGCAGTCAGTCTGCATGGGTTATTTTTTTATTTTTTTTTTTTGAGACGGAGTCTTGCTCTGTTGCCCAGGCTGGAGTGCAGTGGCGTAATCTCGGCTCACTGCAACCTCCACCTCCTGGGTTCCAACGATTCTCCTGCCTCAGTCTCCCAAGTAGCTGGGACTACAGGCATGCGCCACCAAACCCAGCTAATTTGTTTGTTTCTTTGTTTGAGACGGAGTCTCTCTCTGTCGCCAGGCTGGAGTGCAGTGGTGCTCTGTTGGCTCACTGCAACCTCCGTCTCCTGGGTTCAAGCGATTCTCCTGCCTCAGCCTCCCGAGTAGCTGGGACTACGGACGCACGCCGCCATGCCCAGCTAATTTTTTTTTTTTTTGTATTTTTAGTAGAGATGCGGTTTCACCATGTTGGCCAGGCTGGTCTCGATCTCCTGAACTCGTGATCCACCCGCCTCAGCCTCCCAAAGTGGTGGGATTACAGGTGTGAGCCACTGTGCCTGGCCAATTTTTGTATTTTTAGTAGAGATCGGGTTTCACCATATTGGCCAGGCTGGTCTTGAACTCCTGACCTTGTTGTGATCGGCCTTCTCGGCCTCCCAAAGTGCTGGGAGTACAGGCGTGAGCCACTTTGCCCGGCCAAAAGTTTTAATTTTGATTAAGTCCAATTTATATGTTTTTTTCTTTTGTCACTTGTGTGATGTCTTTGCCTAACCCAGGGTCATGAAGATTTACGTCTGTTTTCTTCTAAAAGTTTTATAGTTTGAGCTCATTCATTTAAGTTTTTGATCCATTTTGAATTAATTTTTGCATATAGTGTGAGATAGGAGTCCAACTTTTTCTCTTGCATATGGATATTCAATTATTCCAGCACTATTTATTAAAAGACTACAGTAGTTTCCCCTTATCCATGAAGGATATGTTGCAAGACCTCCAGTGGATGCCTGGAACCATGAATAGTACTGAACCTGACAGCTGTTAATTGGAACATAGTTCTGTTCATTTCTTCCACCCCCAAATTTAATGCCTTTTCCAACCTTTTTTTTTTTTTTTTTTTTTTTTTTGAGATGGAGTCTTGCTCTGTTACCCAGGCTGGAATGCAGTGGCGTGATCTCGGCTCACTGCAACCTCTGCCTCCGGGGGTTCAAGTGATCCTCCTGCCTCAGCCTCCTGAGTAGCTGAGATTATGGGTGCCCACCACCATGCCCAGCTAATTTTATATATTTAGTAGAGACAGCGTTTCACCAAGTTGGCCAGGCTGCTCTTGAACTCCTAACCTCAGGTGATCTGCCCGCCTTGGCCTCCCAAAGTATTGGGATTACAGGAGTGAGCCGTCACACCTGGCCGCCTTTTCCATCTTAACTAAGCACTTATGTAACCACTGAATGGGTTCATTCTGCCCGTTGCCCCCATACAGCTTATTTATCAAGACAGGAGAATACCAATGGAGAAAGAGTTTAAATCACATAGAGCTGGCTGCACAGGAGACCAGAGTTTCATTATTACTCAAATCAGTCTCCCAGAATATTCCAGGATTGGGTTTTTTTTTTTTTTTGTTTGTTTTTTTGAGACGGAGTCTTGCTCTTTCTCCCAGGCCAGAGTGCAGTGGCGCGATCTCGGCTCACTGCAAGCTCCGCCTCCCGGGTTCACGCCATTCTCCTGCCTCAGCTTCCCGAGTAGCTGGGACTACAGGCGCCTGCCACCGCGCCCGGCTAATTTTTTGTATTTTTAGTAGAGACAGGGTTTCACCGTGTTAGCCAGGATGGTCTCGATCTCCTGACCTCGTGATCCGCCCGCCTCGGCCTCCCAAAGTGCTGGGATTACAGGCGTGAGCCACTGCGCCCGGCCAGGATTGGGGTTTTTAAGGCTACTTTGGTGGGTAGAGGGCCAGAGAGTGGGGAGTGTCGATTGCTTAGGTCAGCAATGAAATCGCAGGGAGTCAAAGCTGTCCTTTTACACTGAGTCAGTTCCTGGGTAGGACCACAAGACCAGATGAGACAGTTTATTGATCTGGATGGTGCCAGGTGATCCACTGAGTTCAGGGTTTGAAAAAATATCTTGAGCACCAATCTTAGGTTTTACATTTGTGATGTTATCCCTAGGAACAGTTAGGGAGGTGTAGAACTTTGGGGCCTTTAGCTGCATGATTCCTAAAGCATAATTTCTAATCTTATAGCAATTTGTTAGTCCTGCAAAGGCAGTTTAGTCCCCAGGCAAGAAGAGGGTTTGTTTTGGGAAAGGGCTGTGTTTTTGTCTTTGTTTCAAAGTTAAACTATAAACTAAGTTCCTCCCAAAGTTAGTTCGCCTTATGTCCAGGAATGAACAAGGACAGCTTGGAAGTTAGAAGCAACAGGGAGTCAAGTAGGTCAGATCTCTTTCACTGTAATAATTTTCTCAGTTATAATTTTTGCAAAGGTGGTTTCACTTACCATGAACTATGGCCATGACTTTTTGCAGTTTGAGGTGTGACAGTAAAACTAGCATGAATTTCCTTTCCTTCTTCACAATTTCATGCATAGATTTGTTCTTATGGTAGACCTTAGCAGCTTTAGTATATGATTTTTTTTCTTTCCTTATTAAGTTGATAACTTTCACTTTTTCACTTAAAGGAAGCACCTTATGGCTTCTCTATGGCCTGTTAAATTGCCAGTATCACTACTCTTGCATTTGGGAATATTATTAAGTAAAATAAAGTTACTTGAACATAAGCACTGAGAGACCCTTTATTCTTTTTTTTTTTTTTTTTTTTTTTTTGAGACAGGATCTCACTCTGTCCAACTCAGACTGGAGTGCGATGGCCCGATCTCAGCTCACTGCAACCTCCACCTCCCAGGCTCAAGTGATTCTCCTGCCTCTCAGCCTCCTGAGTAGCTGGGATTACAGGCGCATACCACTACTGCCTGGCTAATTTTTTTTTTTTTTTTTTTTTTTTTTTTGAGACAAGAGTCTCACTCTGTCGCCCAGGCTGGAGTGCAGTGGCGCAATCTCGGCTCACTGCAAGCTCCGCCTCTTGGGTTCACGCCATTCTCCTGCCTCAGCCTCCCGAGTGGCTGGGACTACAGGCGCCCGCCACTACGCCTGGCTAATTTTCTTGTGTTTTTAGTAGAGACGGGGTTTCACTGTGTTAGCCAGGATGGTCTCGATCTCCTGATCTTGTGATCTGCCAGCCTCGGCCTCCCAAAGTGCTGGGATTACAGGCATGAGCCACCGTGCCCGGCCTAATTTTTGTATTTTTAGTAGAGATGGGGTTTCACCATGTTGGCCAGGCTGGTCTTGAACTCCTGACCTCAAATGATCTGCCCACCTTGGCCTCCCAAAGTGATGGGATTACAGGCATGAGCCACCATACCTGGCCTCTTTTTTTCTTTTTCTTTTTTTTTTTTTTTTTTTGAGATGGAGTCTTGGCTCTGTTGCCCAGGCTGGAGTGCGGTGGTGCCATCTCAGCTCACTGCAACCTCCGTCTCCTGGGTTCAAGCGATTCTCCTGCCTCAACCTCCTGAGTAGCTGGGATTACAGGCGCACGCCACCATGCCCAGCTAATTGTTGTATTTTTAGTCAAGACGGGTTTTTCACCATGTTGGCCAGGCTGGTCTCAAAATCCTAACCTCAAGAGATCTACCTGCCTTGGCCTCCCAAAGTGCTGGGATTACAGGCGTGAGCCACCGTGCCCAGCTGATTACTTTCTGTAAGACTAGCATTTAGGTAATTCTGTGGTGTGTTTGAGAGGGATTTTCATACTCTTCTTGCTTTCTAGGAGCTTTAAGTCCAGTTGAAGACTTTTAAAAACCCTTGTTCTATAGACAGGGTGGTTAATGTTCATAATGACATAATGCTATTTGATGTAATTTTTAGAATTATGAAAGATATAGTGAAATAAATGAATTTAAACAATAATGATACTATAACATTAGAAGCCCAAATATGTGGCCCCTATCTCCCTTTCTTCTTTCTTTAGAGTCCATTTGTGTGAGAAATACAGAGATTTCTTGGATAATTTTGCTGCTCAGGTCTGTGATTAACAGCCAAACCTTCTCCAAAATGTATTCTTTGGATCAGTTTTTCTCTTCCCTCTACCCTTCCTACAATATTCCTCTTCTTAATAATGTGTACTTGAGTGAAACAACCAGCTCTTTAAGGTACACATGCTCTGCTAACATTGTGAATAAATCTCAGAATAAAAACTAGAGTCACCTGTGATTGCACAGGGATTGCACCTGTAACTAGCCACTGCACTCCAGCCTGGGCAACATAGTGAGACTCTGTCTTTAAAAGAAAACACCAGTGGGGCTTGGTGGCTCACGCCTGTAATCCCAGCACTTTGGGAGGCTGAGGTGGGTGGATCACCTGAGGTCAGGAGTTCGAGACCAGCCTTGCCAACATGGTGAAACCCTGTCTTGACTAAAAATACAAAAATTAGCCAAGTGTGATGGCGTGAACATGTAATCCCAGCTACTTAGGAGGCTGAGGCAGGAGAATCACTTGAACCCGGGAGGCAGAGATTGCAGTGAGCTGAGATTATGGCACTGTACTCCTGCCTAGGTGACAGAGTGGGACTCTGTCTTCAAACAAAACCAAGATTAAAAAAAAAAAGTTAAAAAAAACCCCACTAGACTCAAATTAGTTATGTAGTTTTCCCTGTTTTTCATCTACTTCATGGTATATTCTTCCTTACAACCCAGAGTCAAAGGCTAGAATATTTTTTCTTAGGTTCCTTATTAGCTAAGATCAAGTCCATCTCTAATTTTTGTTTGCTAGAACTCCAGTTTAACAGCTCTGAATTAAGCTCCCCCTCTCCCCAGGATCAAATGCTAAAGGCTTTCACTTGATATAAAGCAGTCTCTTCCCCACCCCAATCCTCTAGTTTATTTAAAAGTCCCAGCCTAGGTAACATACTAAGACCCTGTCTCCAAAAATCTTTAAAAAATTAGCTGGGTCTGGTTGTACACACCTGTAGTCCCAGCTACTCGGGAGGCTGAGGGTAGAAGATTGCATGAACCGAGGAATTTGAGGGTGCAGTGAGCTGTGATCATACCACTGCATCCAGCCTGGGCAACAGAAGAAGGAACTGTCTCTTAAAAAAAAGTCCCCAAATTTTGTCACTGCATTCTAAAATCTAGAGTCTTTTATTGGCCGGGCACAGTGGCTCACACCTGTAATCCCAGCACTTTGAGAGGTTGAGTCGGGTGGATCACTTGAGGTCAGGAGTTTGGACCGGCCTGGCCAACATGACGAAGCCCCATCTCTACTAAAAATATAAAAACTAGCTGGGCGTAATGGCACCTACCTGTAATCCCAGCTACTGAAGAGGCTGAGGCAGGAGAATCACTTGAACCTGGGAAGTGGAGGTTGCAGTGAACCGAGATCATGTCACTGCACTCCAGCCTGGGTGACAGAGCAAGACCTGGACTGAAAAAAAAAAAAAAAGTCTTTTATTTTCCAATCTCGTGTTCCTACTGTGGAGCCACTCAGTTCCTGCCTTTACTGCCAACATCAGCATTATCATTAGCATCTCAGAAATAGAAGACAACAATGATGGTTTGACTTTGGGGTTACTCCAGAGGGAGTCATTTCGGTTTTTCTTAGAGAAATCCCCTGTTTCTCTTTTATGACTTTTAGGAGAAGCAAAATATTCTTTCATTAAATTGAACATTCTGTTGTACCTTACTCTATTTGCTAGTGGAAACCAATAATGAAAAGTTATGGAATGTGACCAAATAGGACTTTTCAGCCTGTGCTTTTCCATTACCCTCCCCACTACCCTCCAAGGATTTTTCTTGATTGATTTACTCAAATCCTAAAGATTGTTTCTCCCTGCTAATAATATTTATATTTTTACAGAGACCTTTGTCTATTCTGGTCTAAGGTGGACCTATTGTGATATTACATATTCCCTGCAAAGCACTTGAAAAATACGACTTGTTCAGTTTTGTTGAAGCACAGTTTTACAAAGTACTGTTGTAACTAGTCGTCCAATTTTAGAATACCTGAACATTTAAACTAAAACCCTATTTAAAAAAATAATAAACTGAAACCCTATATATCACTCTCCCTCTTGACGTAGTTAGCAATCATGTACCCAAAACCTTTTCTATTTTTTCTTTTATTTTCTTATTTTTTTATTTTTTTGAGACAGAGTCTTGCTCTGTGGCCCAGGCTGGAGTGCAGTGACACAATCACTGCTCACTGGGGCCTTGACCTCCCGGGCTCAAGGGATCCTCCCACCTCAGCCTGGAGTAGCTGGGACCAGAGAGGTGCATGCCACCACATCAGGCTAATTAAAAACTTTCTTTCTTTTCTTTTTTTTTTTTTTTTTTTTTGTAGAGAAGGGGCCTCCCTGTGTTGCCCAGGCTGGTCTTGAACTCCTGGGCTCAAATGATCCTCCCGCATTGGCCTCCCAAATGCTGGGATTACAGGTGTGAGCCCCTGCACCCGGCCTATAAAACCTTTTCTGCAGGCAATTCGACACTCACCTAACAAAAACTTGTAGTTACCCAATTTATTTTGAATGGAGAAGCCCAGTGGTTGATACAGGGTTCTCTTTCTATTTGGCACAGAACCTCTTGTGCAGTCTTGAAGAGGGAATAAGAAATGTCTGAAAATAATTTATGCAAGGCAGAATGTGAGTATCATAGCAGAGTTTTATGGGAGGTGTTTTTTGAGGGGCCTCTGGAGAGATTACAATCTATTAGAGTGAGATTTCCCTGTGGACCACTTCCCTTACCTGGATGAGACATGAAAAGTAATGTTGTCTAGTTGTAATCAGGGTTGAAGCTCTGTAACTCTGTCCCAGTACTCCAGTTTTATTTGATTAGTTTCGCAGTGAATATATACCTATATTTTAATGACTTGATTGAAGAGCTTGGTCTTGATGTTTGTATGTCTTTATTTGCAGTCAGCACTTATCAGTAGAAATTTTGTGTTTCACACTTTGAAATGGCATTACTACCTCCTCCTCCACCTAGCACCACTAGGAGACCTGAGTTAGAATGCTAATGGTTAACAAGAAAAGCAACAGTATCTTTTTTTTTTTTTTGTGGCACTTTCCTTGTGGCCAAAGGACTACTTCAATTTAATATACTGTATTGTTAAAATGTAAGAGCTTAATTAGTTTTGGACATTGCCCATGTTTGTTCAATTTTACCAATAAATCTTAATTACATCTTTTTTTTAGTCAACTCATATATTTTCTCTCAACCTATAGAAACACAACAGACCTTCATATTTGGCAAGGATTCTACTGATGAGTTTTTTTCATCAGTATGCTTATAAAGCAACCTCTTTCAATAAAACTGTTTTATAACCTCAGGTAATACATAGAAGGGTGTGTGTTGGTCCTTTGGGGCCTTTGTGCCCTGCCTGCAAATGCAAGTTCTCAGTTGACTGATAACATGTTTGGGGGTGGGACTTTGCCTGCTGTTTGTTCTTGGTCATATAACTAGGTTCTTCCCCGAGAGAGGGGTGGAGATCTTTCCCTGTTGTGGACTTTGGGGTTGAGAACCTTTAGATCCCAAGCATTTTAAAATTGACTCAGTAGATTCCAATGGCTCAGTTTAATAATAATTTTCTTTAATAGTGTGGCTCGTTTAAGACAGTTGGAGGAGTTTTGCCTATTAAAGTGATTTGATTTAATTTAAGCCCAGTCTTGGAATTCTGAATTAGGGATTCCAACAATAACATTGTTTTGATTATTCTGTAAACAACTACAAAAATGTTGTCTTCTCATGCTCCTTTTGACTGCAGTGCAAAGGACTTTTTTTGTGGGGGACTGGCCCTTCTTTGGAAGCAGCAGCCACCCTGCAAACCTTATTGTTTGATGACCTTTGTCATCAGGAATGCCCCAGGAAACAGCTTCGTAATTGTTTTTCTTAAGCCTCAAGTGAAGTTTGTGATAACGTCCTTTCAAGTTACTTTTGGTTAGTTTCTTAAGTTTACTTTATTTTTAATTGGAAGCTCCACCTTTTTAACTTTGTCATGAATTGTCAGTGCTGAGTTCCTGGTAGTTGGTAAAAAGAATTGCCTTCTCTCTGATATCCTGTTCTGCGGGAAGTCCTTGTGGTTTAGATTCACAGTTTCTCATTGTTGCTAGCTACAGTTGTCTCCTCCCTCCTAGCCTTCCCTCCCCACAGCTCTAGCTATTCCCTTATCCCTCCCCATTTTTGTATCACTTGCCCCACAGATACCCTCGTGATTAGAGGTCTTTTGCTGGAGGTTGACTGTGCTGTCTGGTAAGTATTGTAGTTGTGGTAAAAACAGATAGATAGAAGATTGCAGGAACCGCTTAGTTTTTGTGAAGTTTTCTTTCTTTTAAAAAAAATGTTCCCAAGCACTGATTAATAAGCTATTTCTTTTAATAACAGTAGTTTAAACTTTGAAATTGAGATTTTAGGACTCTCTCAACTTTCAAGAGGCATCTTTCAAGCTGTTGTTTCTGCTCTTTCCCCCTCCTCTCTGTTTCAGTTATTAGATTTTGGAGATTTCGTATTTTTTTTAAAAAAAATCATAGATTTTCTTGAGTTCCTTAGAATTAAAGGCAAGAGTTGTGGATTTAGTATTTTAAATTTCCTTCAAACAGAAGAAGGTTATTTGTGATTTCTTTATACCTGTTTTCAGTATTAACATACTGGTTAAAGTAATAATGAAGAAAAAAGAGCCTGTTTTGTGGCTAAATTGGAAAGTAACTGAATGATTCTTTTTTCCTATCAGCAGAATAGTGTTGGCAAAATCCACCAAGATTTTGGCAATATGTTGTCAATTCTGGGAGATGGTTTGCCAAGTACTTCAGGATAACTTCTGGGAATGATTTTTGGAAAGTTAGATAGATTTGTTCATTAGCACCTGCTTCCTTGAGGCATGAGGCCTATAATCCTTTTGAAAGTAAAATATTTAATATTTGATCTTTAGATTGAGTCAAATATCACTTTCATAATGGGCTATTTCCTTGCGTTTTATGTTTTGAGCTTCTAAGAATATTTGTGTGTGTATTTAAAAAAATTTTTTTTTGGATACTGGATGGTTGATACTTTGGTGTTTCAAGCAGTTATAAGTGATGAGCTTTGGATTCTCCCAAACTATTGCTAGTTAGAAGTCATCTTTATGGTAGATGATGTGAGAGGAAACTTGTTTCTGGGATTTCATTGCTGTTCAGTTGAGGCACTTATTCAAATGATGGCTGTATTCGTACAGTAATGATTTCCTGAGCTCCTAGTATGAGGTAAGTGCTGGGTCCTTGCTAAGTGCTTTGCATTTACTTCTAATTCCCAGTACAACCTGGCCAGGTAGTAGTATTGTCCTTCTAGAAAGCGGCTATACATAGGTAGAAAGAAAATGGGTTTTCTTTCCTGCAAAATGAGAAAAATAATCACTATTTGGCAGGTTAATTGTGAGAATTAGAGGATATACCATGTGTCCAGTGCCTAGCGCAGTGCCAAACATGTAGTTTGTATTCACTAAGTGGGCTACCATTATAATTTTATACCTGATGAAAGAGGATAAGTAATCTGCTGAAGGTCACTCAATTGTAAGTGGTAGAGCTAGGATGTGAACTGGCTCAAAGTGTGAAGTCTGGTAGCATGTTTTCATTTGAGTATTGTAAAGGCTGTTAGAGTAGATTTCAGTGGATTCCTTCTCATCCCTTCACCTCCTGCCCCTACAGAGGAAAGCTTCTTTATAGATGTTCTCCTTTCTTTGGTATCCTCTGTCGGCCTCCCAGTCAGTCATGTGCTTGCTCTCTCACACTGGAGTTGCCTGTGCCATTCAGTACCAGTGTTCTCCCAACAGAAATGAGTCAAGCCAGTGCTGTCAGTTTGCTTCCCCTCCTTTTTTCCTCTTGTTGATAGCACTGTCATACTTTCATTATTGTTTGTACTGAAATAATTTGAGTACGGGTATATTTATAATGATTAATAAATAACGCATTGATGGAATCAAGTGTTTAAAAAGTCTTAGTGATTCAAAAAATTCGGGATAAAAATCTCTGGTTCTAAATGATTAAATCAGAAGGTTATTTTATAGGGCAACTTTCTGGAACTCATTATTTTGCTATCCAGGGGCCTAATAAATTGCTATTGATTTTTGTTCCTTTAACCACTGCTGTCACTAGTTTGCTGCTATTGGCAGTAGGGTTTAGAAAGAACATTTCGTTTGTCCTACTGACCATAAAATAGAATATGTTTCTTCTGTAGACCTTTTGGAAGCACAAGGTATGATTTAGATGCGATATGATTTAGGCAGGAGATTCAGGGACAAGCTAAAGAGCTGTTTGGTTATGCCTGTAACTGAGTTATCTCTAAACGGAAAAATGTGAGTTTGACTGGTCTCATGAAACTTAGTTCTTCGTTTATTTGTTAATTATTTATTAATTAATTAATAATAAATAATTAATAATTGTTAATTATTTATTTGTTAACAAGGAATGAGCATTTGTTGAGTGTAAGGCAATGTAACTTTCTACCTTGTATTCTAACAAAGTATTGATATACTGGTTAAATATTGATTCATGATGTTCCTGGGAGGGAGAAAGAAGTCCCAGTTGGTGTGGAGAGGTATTTAAAAAGACAATCCTTTGGGAAATGAATTAATGTAAATGACTGCTCCTTCCTGCTGACGTGTGACTATTAGTAGTTCCTATCACTGTAAGTAGCCAGTGGTATGACTTCTTCAAATAGGTTTGCTGAGTGGAAAAGATTGCTAGTATTAGGTAGGACTGGGAAGATGGGAGTAGAGAAGGGAGGAGCATTCCTTGATTGAGAAAAACAAAAACCAAAATAACTGGGCATGTGCACAGAACAAATCTTTTTGTATGTTTTAAGGGTAGAGGAGGTTGGAAATGTGCAGGGGATAAGATTGTGGAAGGCCATTCAAAGCCAGAGTTTTGGCTGTATTTTGTCACTGAAGTTTTCTAAGCTAATTGTGATTCATCAGTTTGCTTTTGCAATATTGTATAGATGGGATTAGAGGGGAAAGAATAGTTAGAAAGTTTCTGCAGTAGTCTAGGTGAATTGTATTGAGAATGCACTGGTTTTAGAATACGTTTTTCCCAGGCTGGGCACGGTGGCTCATGGCTGTAATCCCAGCACTTTGGGAGGCTGAGGTGGGCGGATCGCTTGAGGTCAGGAGTTTAAGACCAGCCTGGCCAACATGGTGAAACCCCATCTTTACTAAAAATACAAAAATTAGCTGGGCGTGGTGGCACACACCTGTAATCTCAGCCACTATGGATGGAGGCTGAGACAGGAGAATTGCTTGAGTCTGCGAGGCGGAGGTTGCAGTGAGCCAAGATCACACCACTGTACTCCAGCCTGGGTAACAGCGAGACTCTGTCTCAAAAAAAAAACAAAAACAAAAAACAACAACAAAAAAGGATACATTTAAGAAAAAAAAATACACTTTTCCCCATTTTTTATATAGCCTTGGGATTTATGCTATCAATTATAGTTTAATCTCCTGAAATTTTTATAGTAGTTATATGTGTGTGTGTGTTTGCCTGTAAGAGAAAGAGAGACAGGGGAGAGATAATGCATATAGAGGATGGTCAGTCATCATAATCACAGTTACTCTTTATGGAATTCCTGTTTTGTACCTGGCCGTAAGTATTCTGCATACATTATTTTGTTGCATCCTTTCAGCAAATCACATTTATTATAGGTAGTAAATGGCTTGAATGTGATGGAGCTAGGATTGGAATGTAGATTCATCTTATTCTTCATCATCATTATCCTCATCATAATCATCATCAAAACATTTATTCCACACTTACCACATATTAGGCACTGGGCTAATTATACATATCTACATTATTTTATTTAATTCTTATAACAATCCTATGAGATAGACGTTATTTATTAATCCCATTTTTTCTGATGAAGTACCTAAGAGTTAGTTCAATAACTTGGTCAATATGCCACAGCTGTTAGGTGGTGGAGCTGAGACCTGTTCTATTCCACTAACTCTGTGTCCCCAAGTTGTATAATTCACATAATGTTCTCTAGGAATGGGACCCTTTGGATCTCCTCTATAAGCATGTTACCTCCCGAGGTTCTGCAATATTGTTGGCCCTGCAGAGGGTACACTTTTTTTTTTTTTTTGAGATAGAGTCTCGCTCTGTCGCCCAGGCCGGAGTGCAGTGGTGCAATCTCGGCTCACTGCAAGCTCCGCCTCCCAGGTTCATGCCATTCTCCTGCCTCAGCCTCCCGAGTAGCTGTGACCACAGGTGCTCGCCACCATACCCGGCTAATTTTTTTGTGTTTTTTAGTAGAGACGGGGTTTCACCGTGTTAGCCAGGATGGTCTCGATATCCTGACCTCGTGATCTACTCGCCTCAGCCTCCCAAAGTGCTGGGATTACAGGCGTGAGCCACTGCACCCGGCCTGCAGAGGGTATACTTTTTTTTTTTTTTTTTTTTTTGTGAAGGAGTCTCGCTCTTTGACCCAGGCTGGAGTGCAGTGGTGCGATCTCAGCTCACTGCAGGCTCCGCCCCCCGGGGTTCACGCCATTCTCCTGCCTCAGACTCCCGCGTAGCTGGGACTACAGGCGCCCGCCACCTCGCCCGGCTAACTTTTTGTATTTTTAGTAGAGACGGGGTTTCACCGTGTTAGCCAGAATGGTCTCGATCTCCTGACCTCGTGATCCGCCCGCCTCGGCCTCCCAAAGTGCTGGGATTACAGGCGTGAGCCACCGTGCCCGGTGAGGGTATACTTTTAACCACTATGTTCTTTCTACTATCGTGCTGCCTCCCTTAGAAGTCAGTAAATTATACAACTTTAGATCTTTTTGGAAGGGCTAAGTAGCCTGCAGCTGTCATTTCTTGGTTCTTATAATTTGTCAATTATAACAAAGTGAAACGTGCCTTTTTATTTTCTTTCCAACTACTTTTAAACAAATTTTACACAAATTTGTTATACATGACAGTTATCTAAGTTCTTGTGTAGGAAAAATAAGACTTTTTGTCCTTTATCAGCATACAATTCTTCTGTTGTACATGATGTAATAGTTTGAAGCTGCCAAAGTCCAGCCCTCAGGAAATTGTTTGAGTTAAGTAACTATTCGCTGGAGAGCTTAAGATAACCAGCTCATAAATCAACAAATAGCTTGGCCCTTTTTATGGTTGTAGATACTTATCTCTTTCTATTTTCAAGCTTGAATCAGAAGCAAATATTGTTTCCATTGATACAGTCACTATTAGAAAAAGTTGTCAGCAGTATCTCAAGCTAGATATGGCCATTTTGTCAGTTCTTTAAGGAGAGTCAGAATTTATCAGGATGTTGGAATTGGTTGTTCTAGGCTAGGTACCTTCAAACAAAAAGTTTTCTCTTTCAATGAAACTCTCAGTGATTCAATGCCTATTATATTCAACCTCTGTGTGGAATTAAAAAGATGCCCTTGAGATAAAATGTAGTCCACGTACACAAATAACTGTAACATGAGGGAGAATGTGAGTATTGTAATCCAAACCCCACCATGCACTGAGAGCACAGAGGAGGATGAAATAAATTGGGAGATTGGAAAGGTGAGAGGGTGAGAGAATGATCTGGGAAGGCTTTTCCTTGCAGGATAGTTAAGATTTTCAGCAAGAATAAATGGAGAGGAAAGGCATTCCAGAGAGAGGCAATATTAGAGTCAAGACAATGAGAAAGTAAAGGACAGGGTATATTTGTTATACAGAAAGGAGTCTAGTGTACTTGGAGTGGAGGATGAGTGAGAGGCACATAATGGATGATCAATGAAATGTTTGATCAGTGAGTGAATGAGTAGATGAAGCTGGGAATGGTGGTAAGGTCTGGTGATTCTCAAACTTTACGCTGGTGCCAGACATACTTAATTCCATCTTATAATTAGGAATTAATTTTTTTTTTCTTTGAGACGGAGTCTTGCTCTGTCACCAGGCTAGAATGCAGTGGTGCAATCTTGGCTCACTGCAACCTCTGCCTCCCGGGTTCAAGATTCTCCTGCCTCAGCCTCCTGGGACTACAGGCACACGCCACCACTCCCAGCTAATTTTTGTATTTTTAGTAGAGACGGGGTTTCACCATGTTGGCCAGGATGGTCTCGATCTCTTGACCTCGTGATCTGCCCACCTTAGCCTCCTAAAATGCTGGGATTACAGGTGTGAGCCACTGTGCCTGGCCAGGAATTAATTTTATTGGCAGAATATGTGAATATCAAAAATATGCAGCATAAAAATCACAATCATGAAGATGATTCAGTGATATGATTTGGATGTTTGTTCCCTCAAATCTAATGCTGAAATGTGATCCCTAATGTTGGGACCTAGTGGAAGGTATTGGATCATGGGGGTGGATCCCTCATGAATAGCTCAATGATGAGTGAGTTCTCACTCAGTTAATTCACACAAGATCTGGTTGTTTAAGAGAGTCTGAGACCTCCCCCTTGTCTCTCTCGCCATGTGACACCTGGGCTTCCCTTTGCGGTCTGTCATGATCGTAAGCTCCCTGAGGCCTTGCCAGAAGCTGAGCAGATGCTGGTGCCATGCTTCCCATACAGAGTGCAGAACCATGAGCTGATTAACTTCTTTTCTTTATAAATTGCCCAGCCTTGGGTATTTCTTTATAGCAGTGCAAAAATGGCTTAACACAGTCAGTTAGGAGAAAAGGTGTTAAAATAGGTCCAATTGACTGCTTTGATTTTTTTCCTTCTTAATTTTGCTACTATTTGTTCTAGTTTTTGTAGTGCTAGCAGTAGACTAAGTAGGTAAGAAAAAATTATGGGAGAGAAACTTGTGAAAAATCCATCTATTAATTTTCTTTCCTGTGAATTAGAAAAATACCATTGTTCTTTTCCAGCCAAAAGAATATCTCCCTCTAGGAGCCGTTAAATATTTTGAAAAGGGGAGTGACATGGTGTGGAGTGTGTATTAGGAGTCAGGTGGTAGTGACATGTAGGATTAGAGGACTGGCAATGAGTCAGTAATGCGGTGCAGTGGTCCAGAGGTGGTGAAGATCTGAACCTTAGTAGCAGCAGCAGTGAGAATAGAATGAAAGGAAATAGAGATCCACACCAGGCCCTCTGTTTCTAAATAGGAAATAGGTACCAATTATTAACCAGCTTTCATATTGTTAGGATATTATGGGTCTCAATGGTCGGTTATCTCTGGTCTCGAGTCCTTTCACTCTATTTTTAGGGAAAATGTGTTTAAACCCCTATTTTAAGGAAATGATGGTTTATAGATTATTTATAAATTATAGTTAATTTAGAAAATAGAAAAAAGGAAAAAAATCCATAATTTCATCATCCTAACAAGACCACTATCATTTTACATTTACTTACCCCTGATGTTGCCGAGTTTTAAACTTCTCTGTTAATTCATTCTGTGCACATTTAGCTCTGAGAAACAGGTTTCTGAACTAATAAAACAACCCATTAATTGCCATACTGTGATGTTAAACAGTAAACCAAGAGGTTTCACATGTAACCCTCAGTGGACTATAGGATCACAAACTATGTCAACGTCTCTTTTTTTTTTTTTTTTGAGACGAAGTCTCACTCCACTGCCAGGCTGGAGTGCAGTGGCGTGATCTTGGCTCACTGCAACCTCCTACTCCCTGGTTCAAGCAATTCTCCTGCCTCAGCCTCCCGAGTAGCTGGGATTACAGGCACATGCCACCACGCCCGGCTAATTTTTGTATTTTAAGTACAGATGGGGTTTCACTATGTTGTCCAGACTAGTCTCGAACTCCTGACCTCGTGATCTCTCCACCTTGGCCTCCCAAAGTGTTGGCATTACAGGCGTGAGCCACCGTGCCCGGCCACATCTCCTTTTCCTATAAATCTGTCTTGGTCCACCTACCTTTAGACATATAGATATTTATTTCCCAAATGCCTCAATCCCTTTTGGGCCCAAAGTTCCATCTTCTTCAGTGAATTATTTGCATAATTTAAAATGTTTTTTATTTTGAATTTATAGAAAAGTTGCAAAAATAGTTACCTCTAATGATACCATCTTATATAACCATAATACATTTATCAGAACCAGGAATTAATAGTATTGGTACAACACTATTAACTAAAGAGCTTTCCTGAGTTTCACCAGTTTGCCTACCATTATTCTTTTTCCTTTTTTATTTTTAGTTTTTTAAAATTGTAATTTATTTTATTTTTTTTTATTTTTAGAGATGGGGCGTTGCTTTGTCACCCTGGCTGGAGTGCAGTGGCACAGTCATAGCTCACTACAGGCTTGAATTCCCAGGCTCAAAAAGTCCTCCTGCCTCACCCTTCTGAGTAGCTGGGACTACAGGCAAGCATTAGCCTGGCTAATTAAAAAAAATTTTTTTTGGCCTGGTGCAGTGGCTCACGCCTGTAATCCCAGCACTTTGGGAGGCTGAGGCGGGCGGATCACCCAAGGTCAGCAGTTCGAGACCAGCCTGGCCAACATAGTGAAACCCTGTCTCTACTGAAAATACAAAAATTAGCTGGGCGTGGTGGCAGGCGCCTGTAATCCCAGCTACTCCAGAGGCTGAGGCAGGAGAATTGCTTGAACCTGGGAGACTGAGGTTGCAGTGAGCGAAGATCGCGCCATTGTACTCCAGCCTGGGTGACAAGAGCGAGACTTTTTTTCAAAAAAAAAGATTTTCTTTGTTTTTTAGAGACAGGGTCTCACCATCTTGCACAGGCTGCATTGTTCTTTTTCTGTTCCAGGATCCTATCTAGAATCTCACATTGCATTTTAGGTGTTTTTCTTCCTTACTCTTCTGTATTCTGTGAAAGTTTCTTAGTCTTTCTTTGTCTTTTATAACCTTGACATTTTTGTAGAGTATTGATCAATATGAGTTTGAGGGCTATTTGTCAAATATTCCTTAATTTGGATTTGTCTGATATTTTTCTGATGATTGGACTGAGATTATGGTTTAGGCAAGAATACCACAGAAACAATTTTGTGTCCTTTTCAGTGCATCATATCATGGCATTCATGATGTCAATATGTATTGTTACTGGTTATTTTGACCTTGATCACTTGGTTAAGGTAGTTTCTGCTGGGTTTCTCCATTGTGAAGCTACTGTATTTTCCTTTGTAGTTAATAAATGCCTTAGTGGAGATACGTTGATACTGTCATTTTTATTAATGTCATGGAGTTCTCTACACATGGAATTAGTAGTGTCTCCTTAAAGACTTTATTGAACTTTAGTTACTGTGAAATCAATTAGCTTAAAGGGTCCATCTCCTTGGATGGGCGCAGTGGTTCATGCCTGTGCCACCGCGTGGTTCACAACTTTGGGAGGCCGAAGTGGGTGGATCACTTGAGGCCAGGAGTTCAAGACCAGCCTGGCCAACATGGTGAAACCCTGTCTCTACTAAAAGTATAAAAAATAGCTGAGCATGGTGGCGCATGCCTGTAATCCCAGCTACTTGGGAGGCTGAGGTGGGAGAATTGCTTGAACCCGGGAGGTGGAGGTGGCTGTTGCAGTGAGCTGAGATCGTGCCACTGCACTCCAGCCTGGGCAACAGAGCGAGACTCTGTCTCAAAAGAAAAAAAAAAAAAAGTCCTCCTTAGAAACTTCCCACACTTTACACCTGGTTTTATCAAAGGGTTCCCAGGCTTTGCAGGAACAAATTCTATCTAGTCTTCATTGATTTCAGTTCCATTCCAGCTCTGCTCATAATGAATCTCTTATGCTAATAACCTGTAGCTCTCTGGACCTCATTTACCCCACTGTCTCTAAGGGCTCCAGGCTCCTCCTGGCCCAGTGTCCTTCCAGGCCTCATCTCCCTTTATGCACAAGCCAGTTCCATTTGAATGACTACTTTGGGTTTTTTCAGAAACAGAGGCTGAGAGAAGCTGACTTTGTTGGTGAAGAATACAGTGGGGGATAATTAGGGTGGCTGCAGCTGGAGCCTGGTTTATTACTTTGGCCTGAGAAAAATGGTAGCACATTAAGCTGTACTGTGTATACTTGTGAAGGAATCATTCTCTGTATTTCACTAATATAGAGAAAGTGTTTTTTTCTAAAGGTCACCAGCTTCTAGAGGTATGCCTTTAATTCTGGCAACCTTAATCTGTAATGATCTTTTCAATTTAGCCCTGTCGACTGTGGAGTTACTTGCTGTGAGCACAAGAATCCAAAATCCAAATGTGGACCAAATATTATATTTAGATCTATTTAGTTCAAACAAATTTTATACAGTGAATAACATTAGATGTTTCTTTGATTAATAAAATACAAATTTATTAGTATTACTGAATTCAAAGTAGCTTTTTGAATTATGTATTTTCTCAAGTAACATATACTATAAAAGCCCCGTTTATGTTATGTGGATGGGGCAGACTTAGATTCTCTGACACTTGAAGCTTGTACAGTTCAGAGGGCCTCCTTTAAGGAAAATATTTTTTGAAACAGAAAATGAGATATTGGGCCTTGAGAGTCTGTGGAAGAGAAAGAGTCCTGAAGCTTAAGTTTCAGTGGCTTGGTAAATCTGCCTCTGGATATGAGGCACTGCAAAAAGGTTGAGACCCACTGTTTTCCATCATTTCATACATGGAAAGGTTTTTGGCTTACCCACAGGAGGCTAGTGTTTTCAGATTGGGAACAGTGGGACATATAACTTAGTAACTGTGTTACAGAAGGAAATATGTAATAAGATGACATGCTTCCGTCCCAATTTTGGCTTTTTCTTTCCTAGAAGTTTATCATGTTGCCCAGGCTCACCTCGAACTCCAGGCCTCAAGCGATCCACCAGCCTTGTCCTCAAATACTGGGATTTTAGGCACGAGCTACCATTCCCAGCCCAATTTTTTATTTCTTTATGGTAAAATACCTAGGAGTAGGATTGGTAGGTAAAAGTATGGCAAAAGTCCAGCCACGTTTTGCTTAACAACAGGGATGTGTTCTGAGAAATGTGTTGTTAGCTGGTTTTGTCATTGTGTGAATATCATTTAAGTGTATTTGCATAAACCTAGATGATATAGCCTACTACACACCTAGACTATATGATATAGCCTACTGCTGCTATGCTACAAACCTGTATAGTATGTTACTGTACTAAATATAATAGGTACCAGGCATGGTAGCTCAGGCCTGTAATCCCAGCACTTTGGGAGGCTGAGGTGGGAGGATCACCTGAAGTCAGGAGTTGGAGACCAGCCTGGTCAACATGGTGAAACCCCATCTCTACTAAATACAAAAATACAAAAAGTAGCTGAGGGTGATGGTGCGTGCCTGTAATCTCAGCTACTTGGGAGGCTGAGGCAGGAGAATCGCTTGAGCCCAGGAGGCAGAGGTTGCAGTGAGCCAAGATCACACCATTGCACTCCAGCCTGGGCAACAAGAGCAAAACTCTATCTCAAAAATAAATAAATAAATAAATAAATAAATAAATAAATGAAATAGGCAATTGTAACACAATAGTAATAGTTGTGTCCCTAAACATATCTAAACATAGAAAAGGTACAGTAAAAATAAGGTAAGTCCCATAATCCCATAATTTTATGGGACTACCATTGTATATGCGGTCTCTTCTTGACTGAAACATTGTTATGCAGCTCATGACTATATATTTAAGTTTAGAAGTAACTGCCAACTGTGTCATTTTGCATTTCTTTTTCTTTTCTTTTTTTTTTTTTGAAATGGGGTCTTGCTTTTTGCCTAGGTTGGAGTGCAGTGGCTTGATCTTGGCTCACTGCAATGTCCACCTCCTGGTTTCAAGCAATTCTCCTGCCTCAGTGCCCCCTAGGAGCTGGGATTATAGGTGCCTGCCATCGGCTAATTTTTGTATTTTTAGTAGAGACGGGTTTCACCATGTTGGCCAGGCTGGTCTTGAACTCCTGACCCGAGGTGATCCACCAGCCTCAGCCTCCCAAAGTGCTGGGATTACAGGCATGAGCTACTGCACCTGGCCTGTTTTGCATTTCTATAAGCAATGTAGGAGAGTTCCAGTTACTCTGATTCCTCATCGGCACTTGCTGTTGTCAGGTTTAAAATTTTTTTTTGTTTTTGTTTTTAACTATTCTAATAGGTGTATAGTGTAGTTTTAATTTCCATTTCCCTAATGGGTAATAATGTTGAACATCTTTCCATGTGCTTATTTACTATTTGTATATCTTGTTTGGTGAAATGTTCAAATCTTTTGCCCATTAAACAAAATTGGGTAGTTTTTTTTTTTTTTTTTTTTTTTTTTTTTTTTGAGATGGAGTCTTGCTGTGTCATCCAGGCTGGAGTGCAGTGGTGCAATCGCGGCTCACTGCAGCCTCCACCTCCTGGGTTCAAGCGATTCTCCTGCCTCAGCCTCCCAAGTAGCTGAGATTACAGATGTCTGCCACCACACCCAGCTAATTTGTTTGTAATTTTAATAGAGATGGGGTTTCACCATGTTGGCCAGGTTGGTTTTGAACTCCTGACCTCAAGTGATCCACCTGCTTCAGCCTCCAAAAGTGCTGGGATTACAGGCATGAGCCACCGCGCCTGGCCAAAATTGGGTAGTTTTTCTTACTAAGTTTTGAGGATTCTATATATTTTAGATCTAAGTCATTTATCTATTATGTGACTTGCAAATATTTTCTTTTAATCTTTGGCTAATCTTTTCATTCTCTTAACAGTGTCTGCCAAAGAGCAGACGTTCTTATGATGAAGTTCAATTCTATAATTTTTTCCTTTTATACATTATGCTTTTGTTGTATCTAAGGAATCTTTGTCCGGATGCAGTGGCTCACACCTGTAATCCCAGTGCTGTGGGAGGCCGAGGAGGGTGGATCATTTGAGGTCAGGAGTTCAAGTCCAGTCTGGCCAACATGGTGAAACCCCATCTGTACTAAAAATACAAAAATTAGCTGGGCATGGTGGCGCATGCCTGTAATGCCAGCTACTGGGGGAAGGGGGTTGGGGGTGAGGGTGATGGGGCTGAGGAAGGAGAATCACTTGAACTGGGGAGGTGGAGGTTACAGTGAGCTGAGACCATGCCACCGCACTCCAACCTGGGCGACAGAGGGAGACTGTCTCAAAAAAAAAAAAAAAAAAAAGGAATCTTTGCCCAACCAAAGGTTATAAAAAATTTTCTCCTGCCTTCTAGATTTTATAGTTTTAGGTCTTTTGTTTAGGACTGTGATCTATTGAATTATTTTTGTATAAGACGTAAGGTATGGACTCAAGGTTCAGTTTTTTGCATGTGAGTGTCCCAATTGTTCCAACATCATTTGTTGAAAAGACTGTCATTTCTCAATTAAATTGCCTTGGTACTTTCATCAAAAATCAATTGACTGGCTGGGTGCGGTGGCTCACGCCTGTAATCCCAGCACTTTGGGAAGCCGAAGCATGTGGATCACCTGAGGTCAGGGGTTTGAGACCGCTCCTGGTGAAGCCCTGTCTCTACTAAAAATACAAAAATTAGCCGGGCATAGTGGCACATGCCTGTAATCCCAGCTACTGGGGAGGCTGAGGCAGGAGAATTGCTTGAACCTAAGAGGTAGAGGCTGCAGTGAGCCAATATCGCGCGACTGCACTCCAGCCTGGGTGACAGAGTGAGATTCTGCCTCAAAAAAACAAAAAACAAAAAAAAAAACAACAAAAAAACCAAAAAGCAAAACTAGGTAGTGAGAGCCATACAGCTAAAACTATAATTCCCCTCCTCACATATCTTCAGTAAATGGCACTGGAGAAGGATTATGTTGTTTAATGCTATAGCTACAATTTAAGTGAAATGTTTTTGGTGTTAGTATTTCTCTGGACCACTTATTACTGCCTCTCTTGTCTGGTCCTTTATGCTCTCACTTCTAGTTGGTGACACACCTAGAACAGGTCTGAGAACTTACTGCTTTACCCTACATAATACTGCCATTCAGAGCCTGAGAATCTTTGCTACTGCGTTTTTCTCCTTTTGCTCCCTGTACTCAGGAGTGTGTGTCATAGGGCAGGCCGAGTTTCAGTTAGCTCCTAATGTGGATATTGGAAACCCCACCTGCCTGCCAAGTCCTTTTGGCTGTGAGCAAAGTGGAGGCTTGGTACTTGTCATTCCTTTGCAGCAGTTGAGCTGAAGGAATGCTGCATGGCTTGCTGGAAGTTGCTTAGTGGCCTTGAGTGGGGTGTGTATGAGGGTGTGTGTAGAAAGATGAGGGTCTTATAGTCTGTGTAGGAGATATGGGTTCTTTTCTGGTGTCATGTTAATCATCAGGCAGTATTTATTGACTGCCTCCTTATGACTAGCACTGTAATAGGAGCTTTTGGAATAGAATAATAAAATATATAATTGATTCATAGTTTAATAGTCAAAGATTTCTAGCTCTGCCACTTACCAGTGTTGAATTGGGCAAGTTAATGTCTTTAAGCCTCTCTTTACTTTTCTGTAAAATGGAAGTATTAATAGCTATCTGATAGGACTGTTGTGAATATTAAATAAAGGACATAAGTATCATGTTTAGCACATACCTGACTGTAGTTACTATTTCATTTCATGTAGTCATATTATGACAGATACGATATAAAACAGAGAGTAATAAAAATAGAGAATAATGTGACAGTAGACTGTATAATCAAATACTTTAATTGTGACATGTAGATTATAAATAGTCTGGGAATTTACAGAAGGGAAGGAACAGTCTTATGCAACCATTTAATATTCCTGTACCTCAGTTTTTCCATTGGACATGCTGTAGACAATGCTAGGTGATCTCCCAGAGAATGATTAAGATGTTAAAGCATTTTTGCGTTTTTAGATGGTGCACATGATGGTGAGAAGGAAGGGAGAATGAGGAATTGTTGATCTTGGCAAATTTAACACTTAACATTTAAAAATTTTTCCTTATGCAGATGGACATGGCAGCCTTATAGGAAAACTTAAAGCTGGAGATGTGGTGATTTCCTTCCAGGGAACATACTTGCTTTGGTATTACTCTCTGTTGCCTCACTGGCATTTTAATTAGTTGAAAACTAAAGTTGGTCAATGGATTGCCTCTGATCGTGAGCCCTTGGATATAATCTGGAGATTAAGTGATTTGTAACCCAAATTATCTCTCTGATCCTCTGGCAAAAATCAAACAAACAAACAGGGCAGGAGAAGATTTAGTTCTCTTGGACTGCATGTTAAGGACATGTGGTTTACTCACCATCAGTGTTTTCTGGATGGAACATCTTTACTCAGAAAAGATCTTAGACTGCTAACATGGCCTTCCCACCTTTAAGCAGGTTTTCATAAGCATGTTCATGGAAAACACCTTTTAAAAAGTGCTTTATTCACAATGTCCAAAAGAAACTGTTTCAGTTCCTAGTTTGTGTGTGCTTACTTGGTGATTTGTTTTGTGTTAGCCTGATACTGGAAAGTTTGTATTTGGTTTTTATTTCTATCCAGATCAACTTTCTTCTGCTTCAAGAAAATTTCAGAGAATTTTTCCCCTGAAAGTAAAGCTGTTCTTGCCTTTTTTTTCCATCTCTTTAGTTTGGGTGTCTCTCTTTTTTTCTTTTTTTTTTGGCATTGTTTGCCAAGGTTTCAAGTTTATAGTGAGAGGTGAGGCAACGTTGATCTTGGCAGAACAGTCCAAAGCCAGTAGAGTCATTAAGTGACGCAAGCTTTTGATTTTTTTTATTTCTGTTAAAGCTCTCTGACACAGCTGGCTATTCTAGTCCCAGAAGAAAGAGGAGAGACTTGCTGAAGATCTGGATGGGACAATAGAAGTTTGGGGCACATTAAAAAGAAGCAGCAAGAACATCAACAAAAACCTCAGATGATTCAAACAGGCTTCTTCTTGGCTTTGTGGAACCTTTTGCAGTTGCTCAGAATTTGAGTTTTTGCTTCAGAGGATGATGATACAAGGCAATAGAGGGCGAGGAGGATTATGTTGGATTCTTGCTTATCTGTCTGCCTCTCCTTCCAGTTGGAAAAATCTTCAGTCCATAAGAAGCATTATCAAAAAGCCTGAAGAACACATCTTACCCTGATCCTGGATGCTGTTGGAGTTGAGAATTACATCCACTTCACCAGGACTTTATGGAGGCTGTTCAAGAAAAATAGAAGGAAGCAATACTTAAGGATTTCTCTGTTTGCATTAGTCCTGTGCCATGTTACATTTTGGAGATTGTTTGGAACAAGTGAGGGAGGGCTCTGTCATCTTGATCTAGGAGGATACCTGAGTCCCTTGACTACACAGATATTTGGAAGGTGGTAAACTCAAAATCTTCCAAAATAAATTGACTAAATTCTGGATTCCCTTTCCTTTTAGAACTTTAGCAGACAGAAATTCCTGCCAAAAAGGCACAAATCCTTCTCCGTTTTTTTTTTTTTTTTCAGGCTAAATGTGAACAATAATGTCTTGGAAGAGAAATTATTTTTCAGGGGGTCGTGGTAGTGTACAAGGGATGTTTGCACCTCGAAGCTCAACCTCCATAGCCCCCAGCAAAGGCCTCAGCAATGAGCCAGGGCAAAACAGCTGCTTCCTCAACAGTGCCCTGCAGGTAAGGGTAATTTCTTTATTTTTGGTGAACTTTGACTTTTAATTGCTGATGCTGTATTTCTGATAACTCTTTTTAAATAAAATGCTTGATAGTCTCTGTTTGAGGTTAGTAACCTGAGATAATTTTTACATTTATCTGTGTGATCTTTGGCAGGTCACTTTATCTCTTTTAATCTCAATTACCTCATTTGTAAAAAAGAGGGATTAATAATGATAAGAGAAATAATAATAACTGTAACTACTATTATTTACATGCCTAAAGGGAGGTAAATGGACCAGGTGATCTTTCAGGCGGAGTCTTGCTCTGTCGCCCAGGCTGGAGTGCAGTGGCGTGATCTTGGCTCACTGCAACCTCCACCTCCCAGGTTCAAGTGATTCTCTTGCCTCAGCCTCCCGAGTAGCTGGGACTACAGGCTACAGGCACCCACCACCACGCTCGGCTAATTTGTGTGTTTTTAGTAGAGACAGGGTTTCACCATATTGGCCAGGCTTGTCTCGAACTCCTGACCTTGTGATCCACCTGCCTTGGCCTCCCAAAGTGCTGGGATTACAGGCATGAGCCACTGCGCCTGGCCTATCTTTCTATTTATCAGCTTTTTTTCCTGAACAGTCTCTACCAGTTCCTATTTTTCTTTTTCTTTTTTTTTGACAATCTCACTCTATTGCCCAGGCTGGAGTATAGTGGCCCAATCACAGCTCCTGCAGCCTTGACCTCCAGGGCTCAGGTGATCCTACTGCCTCAGTCTCCTGAGTAGCTGGGACCATGGGTGATCTCAGCTCACTGCAACCTCTGCCTCTTAGGTTCAAGCAATTCTCATGCCTCAGCCACCCAAGTAGGTGGAATTACAGGTGTGCATCACCACACCCAGCTAATTTTTGTATTTTTAGTGGAGACAGGGTTTTACCATGTTGGGCAGGCTGGTCTTGAACTCCTAGCCTCAAGTGATCCACCTGCCTCAGCCTCCCAAAGTGCTGGGATTACAGGCGTCTGGCCTGTTTTCTGTTTCTCCTTTTGGGAGCAAGGTGTGTTGTCCTTGTTGCTTTTCTCTAGTATAGAAGCAAAATTCTTTCCAAAAGTCAAAGACTTTCAGGTGTGTTAATCTCGTCTCTTAATATTCAGGCTTTTGGCCCACGTATTGAATGGAGTCTAGTCTTTGTCCAACTTATCTCCTCCCTTTGAGCTCTCCTGTTTTGGCTCATAACTAGTGTCTAGTCAGATACACTTGAACAGAGCTAGGGGAAAGTAAATTCCCTTAAGGTGATTATCTACCCTACATTTTCACTTTCACTGTTGCTTGCCACTTGACTGATCTTAGAATCCCAAAGCTTTCTGTCTGCTCTGCCCAGTCACGCCCATAGCATGTTAAGTTCATCCCCCTTGGCCTAACTTTCTTTTTTTTATTTTATTTTATTTTATTTATTTATTTTTTAAATGTTATTGGCTTATTTTATTAATTTTGCACACAAAAACAATAAACATTTTCTAAAAATACATGCAAACAAAAAGATGCGTATCAAACATATTAGGAAGGTTACACATGGGAAGTCGGGGAATAGAAATGGGGGGTGGGAGTTAAATGAGAGAGGGACTTTATATGGATCAGTGATAATAACTCAATCCTCTATTTGACAAAGAAGAGGGAGAAGGAAGAGGAAGAAAAAGAAAGTGGGATAAAGGATCAGAAAGGGAGGAAAATAGAAAAAATTAGAGTATGACTCCAGGGTAGACCTGTTTTGTTGTCACTGAGTTGGTTGGTTGGTTTGTCTGTTGTATTTTTCATGTTTCGCCAAGTTGGCCAGACTGGTCTCGAACTCCTAGCCCGAAGTGATCAACCCGCCTCGCCCCCCAGAGTGCCGGGACCACAGGCGTGAGCCACCACGTCCAGCCCCCACATTGCTTCTGGCCTCCGTGGTAGACCTCCCAGACGGAGTGGCCGGGCAGAGGCGCTCCTCACTTCTTCCCGGACGGGGCGGCCAGGCAGAGGCGCTCCTCACTTCCCAGACGGAGCGGCCGGGCAGAGGCGCTCCTCACTTCTTCCCAGACGGGCGGCCAGGCAGAGGCGCTCCTCACTTCCCAGGCGGGGCGGCCGGGCAGAGGCGCTCCTCACCTCCCAGACGATGGGTGGCCGGGCAGAGGCGCTCCTCACCTCCCAGACGATGGGTGGCCGGGCAGAGGCGCGCCTCACTTCCCAGATAGGGAGGCCGGGCAGAGGGGCGGCCGGGCTGAGACGCTCCCCACCTCTCAGACGGGGCGGCAGCCGGGCAGGGGCTGCAATCCCAGCACCCTGGTAGGCCAAGGCAGGCGGCTGGGAGGCGGAGGCTGCTGCGAGCCCAGACCACGCCACCGCACTCCAGCCCGGGCAACACCGAGCACCGGGTGAGCGAGACTCCGTCTGCAGTCCCAGTACCTCGGGAGGCTGAGGCGGGCAGAGCACTCGGCGTCAGGAGCTGGCGACCAGCGTGGCCAACATGGCGAACGCGCGCCTGCAGCCAAAGGAGAAAAAGCAGGCCGGCGCGGGCAGCAGCGAGCCGAGTAGCTTGCAGCCTGGGCCACAGAGGGAAAGAAAGAAAGAAAGAAAGAGAGAGAGAGAGGGAGGGAGGAAGGAAGGAAGGAAGGGAGGAAGGGGCCTAACTTTCAAGTAATTACTTTCTCTTCTTTTCTGCTCTTCAGTGTAAAAGTAAATGAAATTTGCCACCCAAGATAATTATACTTGGGTAAAATATTAGCTTGACTCCTCAGATGTTATGAGAAAATGGGTTGCTATGAGAGAAGACAAGATATTTAGTATAAAGAACAGTGGTCTTGAGCATTAGGAGGAGACCTGGGTTCTAGTTTTAGCCATTCTGTAGACTAGTCTTGTGACTTTGTACAGGTAATAGTGTCTGAGTTTCCTCATTCATAATACAAGAATGTTGCCAAGCTTATCTAGGTAATAAAAGTTTCATGCTCTTTCTCAGTTTTTATTTATTTATTTTTGAGACAGAGTCTCACTCAGTCGCCCAGGCTGGAGTGCAGTGGTGGGATCTCAGCTCACTGCCACCTCCGCCTCTTGGGTTCAAGCGATTCTCCTGCCTTAGCCTCCTAAGTAGCTGGGATTACAGGCCGTGCGCCACTGCACTGGGCTAATTTTTGTACTTCTAGTAGAGATGGGGTTTCGCCATGTTGGCTGGACTGGTCTTGAACTCCTGACCTCAGGTAATCTGCCCACCTCGGCCTCCCAAAGTGCTGGGCTTACAGGCGTGAGCCACTGCGCCCAGCCTCTTTCTCAGTTTTTAAGTTTTTATTTGAAAACAATAAAAAAAAATTCTGCGCTGGTAAGCCTATAGAAAAAATTTAAGTGCTTTCCCTAATTATTACCCAAATTTCATGTAGTTAGGTGGAGTTGGTTAGGTTTTTGTCCTGGATGATGCATATTAGTTTTCTTTCTTCATTTCTTTCTTTTTTTTTGGAGCCAGAGGTCTCACTCTGTTGCCAAGGCTAGAGTGCACTGGTGTAATCATAGCTCACTGCAGCCTTAACATCCTGAGCTCAAGCAATCCTCCCACCTCAGCCTCCCTAGTAGCTAGGACTACAGACACATGCTACCACACGTGGCTAATTTTTTTTTTTAATTGTTTGTGGAGAGAGGGTCTTACTATAATTGCCTAGGCTGGTCTTGAACTCCTGGGCTCCAATGATCCTCCTGCGTTGTCCTCCCAAAGTTCTGGGATTATAGGCATGAGCCACCACACCTGGCCACATATTAGTTTTTTTAGTTACTTTTTATCCTGATAATACTTTTGTGATTTAGAAGCAGGCAAAATAAGGCATTGATATAAATGTGTTTGTTTACCCGTGTCTTGGCCATAGTCCCATTTTTGTGATTTTTTTTTCTGTGTGGTCTATTTGTATTGTCAGTTGAAATAATACTATTTATGATTTTCCATTCTAATTTCCAGTGCCATATACAATACATAATATATATATACACATACATATTTCTGTATCCATACTTAATGATTGAGGCATTGATGGTTTTAGAGTCCCTATTATAATCATGTTCCATGTTGAAAATAATTGTTGTTATGAGCTAATATTCTAACTTTTGGTTTCAAAGCTGTTTGCCACGGATGAGTTGAACCTATTACATTTGCTATAAAAAGATGTTATTTACTTGGGAGCATAGCCAGTTTCAAAGAACTTTTAGAGTATGTATCTTGAGACATATAAGTAAGAAGAAGCTCCAGAGGTATGCTGTCATCTGGGGCTCCAGAAATTATGCTTTTTCATATATTATGACATTAAATGTTTTCCTAGCAAGGGGGAGCTTCCTAAGGCATTATGCTATATACTACGTCATTTCTTTTTTAACTAAAAATTGCAGTTTATTCAGATTTCCTTAGTTTTTACCTGGTGTCCTTTCCTGACCCAAGATTTCATCCAGGATACCACATTTAGATTTACTTGTCATGTCTTCTTAGGCTCCTCTTAGCTGTGACATTTTCTCAGAATGTTTATGTTTTTGATAATCTTTGACAGTTTTGAGGAGTACTGATCAAGTATTTTTTTGGATATCCCCCTTCCCCTATTGGAATTTGTCTAATGCATTTCTCATGATTATACTAGGGTAATAGGTTTTGGGGAGGAAGATCACAAAAGTATAGTGCCATTCTCAACACATCACATCAAGAGTATATACTATAACATGATTTATCACTGTTAATATCATTTTTTTTCCCATTTCAACAAAAGCATAAAAATCATTATTTTTTACCCTATTGACTTAAGGAGATCACACTTCTCTAAGAAATGTCTGAAAATTGAGAGTTCTAACAAAGATAAAATTCCACACTACAGCTCACATTTCTACAGTTCACATTTCTTTTTTTTTCTGATCATTTTATTTTTTATTTTTAATTTTTTTTTGCACACAAAACAATAAACATTTTTTAAAAGTACATACAAACAAAAAGATGCATATCAAACATATTAGGAAGGTTGCACATGGGAAGGCGGGGAATAGAAATGGGGGGTGGGAATTAAAGAAAATAAATGAGAGAGGGACTTTGTATGGATCAATGATAATAACTGAATCCTCTATTTGACAAAAAAGAAGGAGAAGGAAGAGGAAGAATAAGAAAGTGGGATAAAGGATCAGAAAGGGAGGAAAATAGAAAAAAATTAGAGTATGACTCCAGGGTAGACCTGTTTTGTTGTCGCTTGGTTGGTTGGTTGGTCAGTTGTATTTTTCATATGTTTCGCCATGTTGGCCAGGCTGGTCTCGAACTCCTAGCCTCAAGTGATCAACCCGCCTCGGCTTTCCAGAATACTGGGACTACAGGCATGAGCCACCATGTCCAGCCCCCACATTGCTTCTGGCCTCTGTGGTAGACCTCCCAGACGGGGTGGCCAGGCAGAGGCGCTCCTCACTTCCCAGACGGGGCGGCCGGGCAGAGGTGCTCCTCACATCCCAGAAGGGGCGGCCGGGCAGAGGCGCTCCTCACTTCCCAGACGGGGCAGCCGCGCAGAGGTGCTCCTCACTTCCCAGACGGGGCGGCCGGGCAGAGGCGCTCCTCACTTCCCAGACGGGGCGGCTGGGTAGAGGCGCTCCTCACTTCTTCCCAGACTGGGCGGCTGGGCAGAGGCGCTCCTCACTTCTTCCCAGACGGGGCGGCCGGGCAGAGACGCTCCTCACTTCCTAGATGGGCTGGCGGCCGGGCAGAGGGGCTCCTCACTTCCCGGACGGGGCGGCCGGACAGAGGCGCTCCTCACATCCCAGACGATGGGTGGCCGGGCAGAGGCACTCCTCACTTCCCAGACGGGGCGGCCGGGCAGAGGCGCTCCTCACTTCCCAGACAGGGTGGCCAGGCAGAGGCGCTCTTCACATCCCAGAAGGGGCGGCCGGGCAGAGGCGCTCCTCACTTCTTCCCAGATGGGGCGGCCGGGCAGAAGCGCTCCTCACTTCCCAGACGGGGTGGCCGGGCAGAGGCTGCAATCCCAGCACCCTGGGAGGCCAGGTGGGAGGCGGAGGCTGCAGCGAGTCAAGACCACGCCACCGCATTCCAGCCCGGGCAACACCGAGCACCGAGTGAGCGAGCCTCCGTCTGCAGTCCCAGCACCTCGGGAGGCCGAGGCGGGCAGACCACTGGAGGTCAGGAGCTGGAGACCAGGCTGGCCGACATGGTGAAACCGCGCCTCCAGCCAAAGGAGAAAAACCAGGGAGGGGTGGTGGCGCGCGCTGGCAATCTCAGGCAGCCCGCAGGCCAGGGCAGGAGCATCATGGGAGCCGGAGGCAGGGAGTGGGCAGCGAGCCGAGTGGACTCCAGCCTGGGCCACAGAGGGAAGAAAAGAAAGAAAGGAAGGAAGGAAGGGAGGGAGGGAGGAAGGGTTCACATTTCTAATATAAGTTTTAAAATATTCTGTCTTTTCTTGTGTGAATCATTAATATAAATCCTTATTCTTCAGCTTTAACCCATAAATTTCCTCTTCAGGATCATATTTGATGTATGTCATGTCATATTTTAACTGTATTACCTTCACTTTACATTCAAATTAATATCTTTCCCAGAATGTGACCATTTATTTTTCTTGTTAGATACCTCACCTTTTTTCACATTTGTTTTAATATACTAGAATGAAGTTTTCTTTTGGGAATAAAGACATCTTCTGCAGTCATTACCTATGTTTGCTTGAACTCTTTACTTTAAAATTAAATGGTGGCTTTTTATAGAGTAATGAAATATTTTCCTTTTCTCATCAGGTTTTGTGGCACTTGGATATCTTCCGACGTAGCTTTAGGCAGCTTACAACTCACAAGTGCATGGGAGATTCCTGCATCTTTTGCGCTCTCAAGGTAAGTACTTCCAATTAGTTTCTTCTCACTACCATTGGGCGGCCAAATGGTCAATGTCAAGGTGGTTTGGTTAATCAGGATGATGCCAAAGAATTTGTTACTGAATTATCTACCTGTGGTTTAGTGCAAAAATGGATATGATTGGTTTGCTTGCTTCAAAGAATTAGTACTTGGCTTGGGTAGTCTCTTTTACTGAACCTTCTTTGCTTATGCAGCTCTGTTTGATGTGATAGAATACTATGCAAGTATGCTTCTCCTTTTTTTTTTTTTTTTTGAGATGGAGTCTCACTGTCACCCAGTCTGGAGTGCACTGGTGCGATCTCAGCTCACTGCAACCTCTGCCTCCTGGGTTCAAGCAATTCTCCTGTCTCAGCCTCCTGAGTAGCTGGGATTATAGGCGCGTGCCACCATACTTGATTAATTTTTGTATTTTTAGTAGAGACGGGGTTTCGCCGTGTTGGCCAGGCTGGTCTCAAACTCCTGACTTCAGGTGATCCGCCTGCCTCAGCCTCCTAAAGCGCTGGGATTACAGGCGTGAGCCATTGCGCCCAGCCTGCTTCTACTTTGAGTGTTTATTTGAAAAGCTAATTCTAAATTTTCATTTTAAAAGAAGATGCAACTAGGTGTTTTTAACGTAATTAATTTTGTTAAAGCTAAATTTAGCAATAAACTCTTCCTATTGATAAATGCCAGTACAACGGGTGAGGTGGCACGTGTCTGTAATCCCAGCCTTTGGGAGGTCAAGGTGGGAGGATTGCTTGAGCTTAAAAGTTAAAAGCTGCAGTTCTGATCACACCACTGCACTCCAGCCTGGGCGACACAGTGAGACCCTGGCTCAAAAAAAAAAAAAAAAAAAAGAAAAAAGAAAGAAAAAGGAAAAGAGAATAATGCCAGTACTAACATTTTTCTATTCCCTAGTTTCCCATTACCACACTTAAATGATTCTTTTATACCAGTTCTCTACCCCATGTATTGTTTAGTTTTAAGTTTTTCATTTCTGTTTTTTTTTCTTCCCCACCTGTTTCCAAGTTTTTCATTTCTGAATAAAATGAAACCAGAGATTTCTTTAGAGCAAAGAAAATGGCCTAAGGTGAGAGATTTCTGACTTAGAGATTTTAGGTATGTTGCTAAAGGGAAAGAGCTATGATGTGTAAAGGGCCAATTCTGTTGCTTTCTCTTTTTCTCCAACATGTAGTTTCCCTATAGTTTCTTAGTCCAGATATATAATGGATTATATAGATGAGTCTGTCTGATTTCTGAGTAAGCTTCCACAGTCATTTTTGGTCTCATAAAGTCTGAATTCTTGGTTTGTTACAGGGATGTTTGGATGTGATCGTTATATGTTTAATTTATAATAGTTGCTTTTACATCCTGAGATAGGAATTGTGACCGAAAACTTTAGGAGATTTTCCCAGTTATATTAGTTATTTGCAATAACTGACTCAAAATTTTTTTTGACCAGTATTACTATGGAGGGTGTTTTTTTTTTTTTTTTGGGGAGATGAAATCTTGCTATGTTGCCCAGGCTAGTCTTGAACTCCTGGGCTCAAGAGATCCTGGGCTCAAGAGTAGGCTGGGATTACAGGCTCATGCCACCACACCCAACTCACTTTAGAGTTTTAAGCCCATGATAGGCAGATTTTTTTTTTCTTTCTTTCTTTTTTTTTTTTTTTTTGAGACGGATTTTCACTCTTGTTGCCCAGGCTGGAGTGCAATGGCGCGGTCTTGGCTCACCACAACCTCTGCCTCCCTGGTTCAAGCGATTCTTCTGCCTCAACCTCCCGAGTAGCAGGGATTACAGGAGCCTGCCACCACGCCCAGCTAATTTTTGTATTTTTAGTAGAGACAGGGTCTCACTGACTTCAGGTGATGCCCGCCTCGGCCTCCCAAAGTGCTGGGATTACAGGCGTGAGCCATCATGCCCAGCTGGAACCATTATAACTTGTAACAAAATATAGAATATAAATTATTGGTTTATTGGGGAGTTCAAATATGAATTTTAATAAAACCAAATCTTTTACAAGTTGAATATAACATTTCTTACTGTGCCCATTTAGACAGGGGTCCATCCAAAGGGCATTTTATCTGATTTTCTGAAAGATACATGAAGTATCTAATTTTAGATAAACAAGAAATACAGCAGTCCTGTGGTTAGTAGTCCAAAGGAAGTCTGATTCATGGCATTAGAGCCATGCTAGGGAGAAAACAACAACGACAAAAAAAGTCATTCAGAAAGGGAGAGAAAAACAAAAAAACAAAACGTGTTTGGGGATACTTACTAGGGAAATGTGAATCCTGGAGAAGTCCCTAGTAGAAGAACTCTCTGACACTGGAAACTCTTGTCTGTACCAAGAAGGGATGAGAGCACTTATATGACCTCTGATAGTCCTTTGACTAGTCGGGACTGTGCTATACTCTTCATTGATCTGGGTGGGACTCTGGAGAACTGGCTGCCACACTCTTGTTATATTTCATTTTCCTGAGGGACAAACTGTTACTTAGTATAAATCAGTATCATTATATAAGCCAGAAAGATGAAGAAAACCAACCACTAGACTTGCCCTCTGAGACACACAAGTACAGAAGGGAAATTGTCAATTTGTTGGGCAGAGGAAGTATTTTGGGACTCTTTCAGAGAGACAGTTGCTTGTGGTGGATAGATAAATGGGGATGTATTTATCAAAGGCTATATTTTGGGTCTTCATAACTCTGGGGATGTGTTAGAATTCTGGTACTTTCCTCATTACATCACTGCCTGATCTAACCAAGAGATTTATTTTCCTACACTGCCTCATTTGTTGTGTTGGGAGTGTATTAAAAGTTTGATTTTTTTTCCCCTAAGTGCTTTTCAGTTCCTCAGTACTATATAGATGTTAAACAATTAGGCTCTAGTTTGAACACACTTCACGCTTCACGTTTTAGATGGCGTTGTTTCTATTCTTTTAATTATTGTATACTTGATTTGAAAATTATAGACTTGTAATGCAGATAGACTAATTTGGAAGTGTGGATGAGCTAAACTTGATTTTAGTAGTTAAGAAGTTTAAATTGTTAGAATAGCCAGTTTTCAAGAGCTATTCCCTCATCCAGGATGGAGGGCTTCATTTTCTGAGAGAAGGGAAAGGATGATAAACATAGGAAGGAGTAAACTTGAAATGAGCCATCAGCACCTGGGTCCTCCTGTACGATGTCTCTTTTGTTCCCCACTTTAAAACTACTTTTATAGGGCTGGGAGCAGTGGCTATGCCTGTAATCCCAGTGCTTTGGGAGGCTAAGATGGGAGGATTGCTTGAAGCCAGCAATGTGAGACCAGCCTAGGCAACATAGCAAGACCCCACCTTTACAAAGAAAAAAAAATTAGTGGGACATGGTCACACATACCTGTAGACTCAGCTACTCTGGAGGCTGAAGTGGGAGGATCACTTGAGCCCAGGAGTTCAACACTGAAGTGAGCTATGATTGTGCCGCTACACTCCAGCCAGGGTGACAGAACAAGATCCTGTCTCTAAAAAAATAAAAAATAAAGATATTTTTATTGAAAATAATATAATTCATCATTGAACTAGATTCTAGTCATTGTAAATAAGAAAACCAAAGATATAAAGATTATAAAGGATCAAACAAAGTTGCCATTATTTGCAGATGATATGACTGTTCCAAAAAAACTCAATCTACTGATAAGTCAGAAGCAGCAATGAGAGAGTATAGTGGGTTGTCACATCAAGGCATAATATTCAGTTCTGTTTCTTTTTTTCTCTGAGATGGAGTTTCACTCTTGTTGCACAGACTGGAGTGCAATGGCGCAATCTCAGCTCACTGCAACCTCTGCCTCCCAGGTTCAAGTGATTCTCCTGCCTCAGCCTCTCGAGTAGCTGGGATTACAGGCACCTGCTACCACACCCAGCTAATTTTTTGTATTTTTAGTAGAGCTGGGGTTTCACCATGTTGGCCAGGCTGGTCCCGAACTCCTGACCTTAGGTCATCCACCTGCCTCGGCCTCCGAAAGTGCTGGGATTACAGGTGTGAGCCACTGCATCCAGCCCAGGACTGTTTCTATAGCTGGCAACAAACAGAAAATGCAATTTAAAAAGCATTTTATAATAGCAACAAAGTATATGCAGTAAATATGAATAAATCTTACAAAAATGGTATAAGACATTTGTGTAAAACCACAGAAATCCAGTATAACGAGTAATCAAAGTCAACACCCTTGCAATAACTCTTCAAGTCAAAATAGAAAATTGCCAGTACCGGCAGGATGTGGTGGCTCACGCCTGTAATCTCAGCACTTTGGGAGGCTGAGGCAGGTGGATCACCTGAGGTAAGGAGTTCAAGACCAGCCTGGCCAACATGGCGAAACCCTATCTCTATTAAAAATACAAAAAATTAGCCAGGTGTGGTGGTGCATGCTTGTAATCCCAGCTACTCAGGAGGCTGAGGTATGAGAATCACTTGAACCCGGGAAGCAGAAGTTGCAGTGAGCTAGGATCGTGCCACTGCATTCCAGCCTGGGTGACAGAGCAAAACTCTGTCTCAAAACAAAACAAAACAAAACAAAAAAAGAAAATTGCCAGTACCATATACATTCTCCTCCCTTTTTTCTCAATCAGGTCTCTTTTCTCCCAGGGACTTCCTAATATTTGTGGTAATCATTTCCTTGTTGTTGTTGTTGTTGTTGTTGTTGTTTTTGATAGAGTCTCACTGTGTCGCCCAGGCTGGAATGCAGTGGCATGATCTCGGCTCACTGCAACCTCCGCCTCCAGGGTTCAAGTGATTCTCCTGCTGCAACCTCCCAAGTAGGTGGGATTGCAGGTGTACGTCACCATGCCCAGCTAATTTTTGTATTTTTAGTAGAGACGGGATTTCACCATGTTGGCCAGGCTGGTCTCAAACTCTTGACGTTGTGATCCACCTGCCTCGGCCCACAAAGTGCTGGGATTACAGGCGTGAGCCACCGCGCCTGGCCCATTTTCTTGTTTTATCTGATGTTTTACTATCTATATATTTATTCTTAATCTAATTTTAAAATTATCTGTTTTTGAGACTTCATTGTAAATGGAATCATTGTATGTAAATTTTGTGTGTGTTTCTTAGCAATATGTTTATAAGAGCATCTACATTGTTGTGTGTAGGTCTAGTTCATCTTCATTACTGTATGGTATTTCTTTTTCTTTCTTTTTTTTTTTTTTTTTTTGAGACAGAGTTTCATTCTTGTTGCCCAGGCTGGAGTGCAATGGTGTGATCTCAGCTTACTGCAACCTCCGCCTCCCGGGTTCAAGTGATTCTTCTGCCTCATCCTCCCGAGTAGCTGGGATTACAGGCATGCGCCACCACGCCCGGCTAATTTTTGTATTTTTAGTAGAGACAGGGTTTCTCCATGTTGGTCGGGCTAGTCTCGAACTCCTGACCTCAGGTGATCTGCCCTCCTCGGCCTCCCAAAATGCTAGGATTACAGGCATGAGCCACTGTGCCTGGCCTTGATATTTCTTTGTGTAAATAAATCACTGTTGGCGATCTCTTCTACCAGATGACTACCAACATGACTACCAACTACCAAATGTTGGTAGTCATTTGGATATATTTCCAGTTTTTTATTTTTATGAAGAGTATTACTAAGAACATTTTTGTACATGTTTACCTATGTGTACACATTTCTTTTGTACACATGCCCAGGACTGGAATTACTAGATCATAGAATATGTATGTCTTCAACTTTTTTAGATAATGCCATTTATTTTCCAATGTGGTGGTACTCATGTATACTCCGATCAGTAGGCTTATTTTGGAAGTTGAGAAAAGACAGTTCTGAAATTTATAAAACAAACAGGGAAAAATAGGACACTACTGAAAAGTAACAGCAGAGTGAGTGACTTCAGAGTAGGTAGGCTAAGTTATTTTTTTATTTATTTGAAATAGGATCTTGTTCTGTTGCCCAGGCTGGGGTAGAGTGGGGCTATTATGGTTCACTGCAGCCTCGACCTCCTGGGCTCAAGGAATCCTCTTGCCTCCGCCTCCCGAGTAGCTGGGACCACAGGCAGGTGCTACCATGTCTGGCTGATTTTTAAATTTTTGGTAGAGATGGGTTCTCACTATGTTGCCTAGGCTGGTTTTGAACTCCTGGGCTCAAGCAATCCTTTCACTCTGGCTTCCCAAAGTGCTGGGATTACAGGCATGAACTACCATTCCTGGCCCAGTTATATTGTGGTAATAAACAACCATAAAATCCCTGTGATTAATATACCAAATATTTATTTCTCATTCACTAAAGATAAGTAGGGATACTACTGATTATATCACTTAGGTACCAAAGCTACAATCATATTGAGTATTATTATTTTTTAGAGACAGTATCTCGCTCTGTCACCCAGCCTGGAGTACACTGGTACCAGTCATAGCTCACTGCAGCCTCAGTTTCCTGGGGTCAAGCAATTCTGTGCCTCAGCCTCCCAAGTAGCTAGGACTATAGATGTGTGCCACCATGCCCAACTCTTTTTTTTTTTTTTTTTTTTGTAGAGATGAGGCCTTGCTGTGTTACCCAAGGCTGGTCTTGAATTCCTGACCTCAAGTCATCTTCCCACCTTGGCCTCTCAAGGTGCTGGCATGAGCCACCATGCTTGACCACCATATAAAATATTAGTTGCTAAGCCAGGGGGAAAAAAGAGCTCTGGAGGGTTTTGCACAGGCAGTTAAATGCTCAGCAGGTCACTTCACTTTTGCTCACAGCTCATTGAAACAGAACTAATCTCGTCCCACAAGGGAACCTGGAACTGTAGTCCTATGGTGATCCTTGAGAGGGGTAAGACCAGAGATATTTGCCAAACAGTATTAATGACTAGCATACTTTACCAGATATCAAGAATTTTAAAACTAATAATTAAGATAATGTGGTATCTACACAGTATGGCAAATAAATCAATGGAACAAAATTTGTAGTTCAGAAATAGTCATATAGGAAACTTGCTACTTGCCCTGTGAATCTAAGGAGAAAACGGATTTTTCAATAAATGGTGTTTAGACAATTAGTTATCCCTATAGGGAAAAGAAAAAAGGAAATTAGTTTCCTATTTCATACCATACCAAAAGTAAGAATTTCAGATATTAAGGACTAAAATGTGACTCACACCTCTAACCTCAGCACTCTGGGAGGCCGAGGTGGGAGGATTGCTTGAGCCTAAGAGTTTGAGACTAGCCTGGGCAACAAAATGAGATCCTGTCTCTATAACAAGTCAAAAATTAGCCAGGCATGGTGGTGTGCACCTGTCAGCCTAGCTACTTGGGAGGCTGAGGCAGGAGGTTTGCTTGAGCCCAGGAGGTCGAGGCTGCAGTGAGCTTTGTTTATGCCTCTATACTCCAGCCTGGGTGACAGAGTGAGACTGTCTCAATTTTTTTTTTTTTTAAGTTTTAGAAGAAAATATGGGAGAGTATCATGACCTCAGGAATAGGGAAGTACTTATTAAATAAGACATGAAAAAAAAGTTAGGAAATTGATAAATTTTACTACAAAAATTCAAAAACTTTCATTCATGTAAAGACTCTATAAAGAATGCAAAGAGACAAGGCTACAAACCTGGAGAAAATATCTTCAACATATATATGTAACAAAAGATTAGTATCCAGCATAGAACTCCAGAAAATTCCTATAAAAGATAAATAAAAGGCCGGGTGTGGTGGCTCACGCCTGTAATCCCAGCACTTTGGGAGGCCGAGGCGGGCAGATCACCTGAGGTCGGGAGTTCGAGACTAGCCCGACCAACATGAGAAACCCTGTCTCTGCTAAAAATACAAAACTAGCCGGGCGTAGTGGCGCGTGCCTGTAATCCCAGCTATTTGGGAGGCGGAGGCAGGAGAATCACTTGAACCTGGAGGGTGGAGGTTGTGGTGAGCTGAGATCGTGCCATTGCATTCCAGCCTGGGCAACAAGAGCAAAACTCCATCTCAATAAGTAAATAAATAAATAAAAGATAAATGAGTCAAGAGAAAAATGGACAAAGCTACAAACAGGCCTTTCTTAGGATAGGAAACCCAAATAACCCCTGAGCATATGAAAAATGCTTGCCCCCATTAGTAATCTAAGAAATGTAAATTAAGCCATACCCTTCAGGTTGGTAGACATTTAAAAATCTGATAAAATTGTTACTGCCAGGCTGTGGTGGCTCACATCTGTAATCCCAGCACTTTGGGAGGCTGAGGCAGGAGGATCGCTGAGCTCAGGAGTTTGAGACCACCATGGACAACAAAGTGAGATCCTGTCTCTACGAAAACATTTTTAAAAATTATCTGGACATGTTGGTGCATGCCTGTGGTCCCAGCTACTTGGGAGGCTGAGGTGGGAAGATCACTTGAGCCCAAGAGATTGAGGCTGCAGTGAGCCTTGATTATGCTGCTTCACTCCAGCATGAGTGACAGATAGGGTCTATCTCAAAAAGAGAAAAAAATACAGTGTTACCAAAAATGTGGAATAATGAGAACTTTACATACATTGCTAGCTGGAATATAAATTGATATCACTACTTAGGAAAACAGTTTATCATTACTTAGTAGAATTGAACTTGCACCATGTAACCACCTCGCAATTCCACCCCTAGAAATACATTGTAGAAAACTTCTTGATACATAATGTGCCAGAAGATATATTTGAGAATGTTCAAAGTAGTATATTTTGAGATTGTAGAAAAATGGAAATAACACATTCCAACTACACTGAGTGGATATAAAAATTATGGTTTATTCCAATAGTAAAACACTATATAGTAATGAAAATGAATTCTGCAGCTGCATGCAACAACTTGGGCTAATCTCATAAAACATCACACTGATTGAAAAAAGCAAGTCATAGAAGACTATATGAATCATGATTCCATTTATATATAAATTAAAACCAGGCAAAACTGAAGAACATATTGTTCAAGGTACACGCATGTGATAAGTCTGTAGAGAAAAAGGAAATGCTTTTCACAAAATTCAGGATAGTTGTGTTCTGTAGAAGGTGGAGGGTAGATTTCATGTAAGAGTATGTAATCAGTTGGAGAGGCTTAAACTCATGGTTTATTTTTCTATTTCTTAAATTGGGTGGTGGGCACATGGGTGTGTGGGCGTTTATTATTCTTTGGCTATGTATGTGTATATGTTTATTCTCTTTTTGTGTGACTATTTTAATTATAAAATACAGAAAAGCACTGCAACCATTCTAGGAAGCACACTAAAGTGTAAAGAGGAAAGCTGAAAATTGTCTGAATTCTAGCATGGAGATTGTAATTTTTTTTTTTCTCTCTCTCTCTCTTTTTTTTTTTTTTTTTTTTTTTAATGAGACAGAGATTTGCTCTGTCACCCAGGCTGGAGTGCAGTGGCATGATCTTGGCTCACTGCAACCTCTACCTCCTAGGTTCAAGCAATTCTCGTGCCTCAGCCTCCCGAGTAGCTAGGATTACAGGTGTGTGCCACCACGCCCAGTTAACAGATTGTCATTTCTCTTTATGCTTCCCCTCTGGTCTGTATTTCTGGTATTAAGTCTTTTTGCCCACTGTTTTTGTAAAAAGATTACTTTTTTCCAGATCCCTAAATTGCCCCTCTATCTGTAGTATCTTCCTACTTCATTTGTTTTTAAACCTAAGAATACCCTGGAATGCTATATTGAAGTTAGTGTCTTCTCATAATCCTGAAGTAGCTCCCACCTGTTTCTTAAATCACTTAAAAATGCATGATTACAAACGTTTTAAAACTTAATTTTATATTTCTTTCCTTTCCTTCCCTGGGCATTCTCCATTTCAACTATGATAACAGTGCACTTGCTATGTCTACCTCTTAGACATTTCAGATGCCATTCACTTTGCGTGGAGTGTTTTACCTCCCTTTTGCCAAACCACATTCACTTTTCAGAACTCTGCTTCAGAAGTTAGCTTCTTCATGAAGTTTTATTTAAATTTTAATTTTTTTAGTTTAAAAAAAATGGAAACAGGGTCTTGCTATGTTGTCCAGGCTGGCCTTAAACTCCTGGCCTCAAGTGATCCTCCTGCCTTGGCCTCCCAAGCTGCTAGGATTACAGATGTGAGTCACTGTGCCCTGCCCTTCATGAAGTTTTAGAAATGCTATCTATCTAGATCTAAGATTGTTTGACTTAATAGTATTTATCATGGCTGAATGAATTTTTGGGAAAGTAGCTCAACTCTTTTGGTATTTCTCACAGTGCCTAGTACAGTGCTTGGACCATACTATAAACACTCTACTTTTCTGGGTTTTCTGGGTTGATAGAATCTTTTGGTAGTTCTTGGATTTCTTTTTTTTTTTTTTTTTTTTTGAGACGGAGTCTCACTCTGTCACTCAGGCTGGAGTGCAATAGTGTGATCTCGGCTCACTGCAACCTCTGCCTCCCGGGTTCAAGCGATTATCCTGCTTCAGTCTCCTGAGTAGCTGGGATTACAGGCACCTGCCACCACGCCCGGCTAATTTTTGTATTTTTTTAGTAGAGACAGGGTTTCACCATATTGGCCAGGCTGGTCTCGAACTACTGACCTTGCGATCTGCCCACCTCGGCCTTCCAAGGTGCTGATATTACAGGCGTGAGCCACCGTACCCGGCCTTCTTGGATTTTATTAAATAGTTATGGAGTTTTTGGTAGTTGCCTTCTGTTTTTCTTCCTGTCTTTTATGATCTTTCGCACTCTTGTCCTATTTGATGGAAAGAGGTTTTCATCCTGTGACTTTTGGTCTCACTTTTTTTTTTTTTTTTTTTGAGACAGAGTCTTGCACTGTCACCCAGGCTGGAGTGCAGTGACGTGATCTCAGCTCACTGCAAGCTCCGCCTCCTGGGTTCACGTCATTCTCCTGCCTTGGCCTCCTGAGTAGCTGGGACTACAGGCACCCGCCACCACTGATTTACCCGCCTGGCTAAATTTTTTTTTTTTTGTATTTTTAGTAGAGACAGGGTTTCACCATGTTAGCCAGGATGGTCTTTGATCTCCTGACTTCGTGATCCGCCCGCCTCGACCTCTCAAAGTGCTGGGATTACAGGCGTGAGCCACCGTGCCTGGCCTGGTCTCACTTTCTTTTAGTAGGCCTTTCTCATTTGGTAAGGGAAGGGTGAAATATGTGTGTATTGTGGGTGAGGCTAGAGTGATGATGGAAAAGACCTGCTGAAAGAAGAAAGCAGGCCTGGGATTCTGTCAGCAAAGCATTTATCTGGATTTCTGTGGTTAAGTTACATGTTATCTTGTGGTGTTTCCAGTGTGGGTATAATTTTATATACTTAAATCCCATTTTTTCACTGCTTCCTATTTAAAAATTAGAGGGATGTTTGGTGAGGCTAATAAGAATTCCTTTTTGCTGACTCCTTATGATCTGTTTGCATTCCCTCTTTTTTTTTTTTTTTTTTGAAATGGAGTCACTTTGTCACCCAGCCTGAAGTGCAGTGGCACGATCTCAGCTCACTGCAACCTCTGCCTCCCAGGTTCAAGTGATTCTCCTGCCTCTGCCTCCCCAGTAGGTGGTGGCTAATTTTTGTATGTATTTTTAGTAGAGATGTGATTTCATGATGTTGGCCAAGCTGGTCTCGAACTCCTAACCTCAAGTGATCTGCCCTCCTTGGCCTCCCAAACTCTGCTGGGATTACAGGCATGAGTCACCATGCCCAGCCCTGTTTGCATTCTCTAATGTGAAGCTGATATGTAAAATACTTTTTTTTTTTTTTTTTTCGAGATGGAGTCTGGCTCTGTCACCCAGGCTGTAGTGCAGTGGTGTGATCTGGACTCACTGCAACCTCCGCCTCCCAGGTTCAAGTGATTCTCTTGTCTCCACCTCCCGAGTAGCTGGGATTACAGGCGCCTGCCACCATGCCCATCTAATTTTTTTTTTTTGAGATGGAGTTTTGCTCTTATTGCCCAGGCTGGAGTGCAATGGCGCGATCTGGGCTCATTGCAACCTCCACCTCCCAGGTTCAAGTGATTCTCCTGCCTCAGCCTCCCTAGTAGCTGGGATTACAGGCATGTGCCACCATGCCTGGCTAGTTTTGTATTTTTAGTAGAGACAGGGTTTCTCCTTGTTGATCAGGCTGGTCTCGAACTCCCGACCTCAGGTGATCTGCCTGCCTTGGCCTCCCAAGGTGCTGGGATTATAGGCAGGTGTGAGTCACTGCGCCCAGCCTACTAATTTTTTGTATTTTTAGTAGAGACAGGGTTTCACCGTGTTGGCCAGGCTGGTCTTGAGCTCCCAACCTCAGGTAATCCACCTGCCTTGGCCTCCCAAAGTGCTGGGATTATAGGCATGAGCAACAATGCCTGGTTGTAAAATTCTTGTTTTGTAGTTTTGTTTTTCAAAGCAGGAAACTCCAAACTTCCTCAATTTGAAATACAGTTAACCCTTGAACAACACGGGTTTGAACTGTGTGGGTCTGTTTATATGTATTTTTTCAATAGATATATTATAAAATTTTTTGAGATTTGTGACAATTTGAAAAAACTCACAAACCATGTAGCCTAGAAATATCAAAAAAATTAAGAAAAAGTTATGTCACAAATGCATAACATATGCAGATAGTAGTCTACGTATTAATATTAATCAAGTATTTATATTATTGGTAAGGCTTCCGGTCAACAGTAGGCTATTAGTAGTTAAGTTTTTGGGATGTCAAAAGTTATACACAAATTTACAACTGTATGAGGTCAGTTCCCCTAACCACTGAGTTGTTCAAGAGTCAGCTTTATAAGGACTTGCCAATTCTGTAAAGTCAGATTTCTTTTATTTGGAGCATAATTATTCACTCTAGGAACCACTGTTAAGGACAAAAGGAAACACTAACATGTTTCTAGATGAATCAGAGGCTAGCCAACTTTCCTTTAGTCTGATGTTTAGATGAGGGACTTGCCTTTCCATGTCCGGCTTAAAGATATATATCACTGAGGCCAGGTGCGGTGGTTCATGCCTGTATACAATTTTATACATTTGTATAGTATTGTATACTATAATGTATACTATACTACAATCCCATGCCTGTATACAATTGTGTAGTATTGTATCCAGTACTTATAATCGCTTTGATTTGTACATAGAATTTATGATCCATTTCTTTTGGTTCCTAAAATGTACTGGGTTTTTTCTGTGTTACTTGATACTAAGTCCCTACAGTAAATTCAGCCTCAAAATCTTGCATGCAAGTTACTAATTATGCCTTCACTGAAAATATTTTGTGTCGGTGTGTCATTCTGCTTACTTTGAACCATGATGCCTGTCAATTCTGACTTAAAAATTGAAGACCGGGCGTGGTGGCTCATGCCTGTAATCCCAGCACTTTGTGGGGCCGAAGCGGGCGGATCATGAGGTCAAGAGATCAAGACCATCCTGGCCAACAGGGTGAAACCCCGTCTCTACTAAAAATAAAAAAATCAACTGGGCGTGGTGGTGTGCGCCTGTAGTTCCAGCTACTTGGGAGGCTGAGACAGGGGAATCACTTGAACCCTGGAGGCGAGATTGCAAGTGAGCCGAGATCGAGCCCCTGCACTCCAGCCTGGGCAACAGTGCAAGACTCCGTCTCAAAAAAAAAAAAAAAAAAAAAAAAGAATAATGGCTCTTTAAATCCTTCTTGAGCTGGTCTTCATGTGGTTAGTCACTGAACCCATTTATTTGATAAATAACCCATTTATTCTCCTTTTGAGAATAAAACTTCCTCACGCCTGTAATCCCAGCACTTTGGGAGGCCAAGGTGGGTGGATCACCTGAGGTCAGGAGTTTGAGACCAGCCTGGCCAACATGGGTTTCAACCTTGGTGTTTCAACATGGGTTTCAACATGGGTTCAACAAGGTTTCAACCTTGTCTCGACTAAAAATACAAAAATTAGCTGGGTGTGGTGGCACGCACCTGTAGTCCCAGCTACTTGGGAGGCTGAGGCAGGAGAGTCACTTGAACCCGGGAGGTGGAAGTTGCAGTGAGCTGAGATCGTGCCACTGCACTCCAGCCTGGCGACAGAGTGAGACTCCGTCTCAAAAAAAAAAAAAAAAAATTAGCCAGGTCTGGTGGCTGGCACCTATAGTCCCAGTTATTTGGGAGGCTGAGGCAGGAGAATCACTTGAACCTGGGAGGCGGTGGTTGCAGTGAGCGAGATTGCGCCACTGTACTTCTGCCTGGGTGACAGAGCAAGACTCCATCTCAAAAAAAAAAAAAAAAAAATTGAAGAAGTTTGTGTGCTAATTACCCTGTCCCCTCAAAAGCCCCAAATTTATTCTATCTCATATCACTAAAATATTTTTTCTGACCTAAGTTACTGTTATGCCTATGGCCCAGTGGTCTTATTTATTATTCACAATGAATCTACTCTTACACCACTGGCCCCCAGGGTATGACTTGACTTTGGTGTTGGCTTATTTATTTATCTCTGTTCAGGAGAGGAAATCCGTCCTCTGTATTTAGTGTGCCACAAAGATTTTGTTCTTCCAGGGATTGTACTAGAGGCTTTGCAGTGCCAGGATGTAGGACAGAGTGTTTTTTGTTATAGGCAAAGCAGAATGTGCATTGATTGATTAAATTAAACAAATCTTCTCAATTAGTGATTTTTCTTTTAAGAATGCTAGTATAAGGCATAAAAGTCTGGGAATGGTGCTGGTAGAGGGTGGGTGGGGAGGAAATAGAATTTTGTATATAAGGTATCCTGTAATATCTATATGTGGAGAGCAGTTAGACTGTTCTGATGGGGCAGGAAGGTATGTGTTTTACTCGTAGTCCACTTGTTAATTGGGGGAAATTTGAGAATTCAAGGAATCTCTAGTATTTTTCAAGTTATACCTTATGCCTGTTTCTCTGTTGTGTACTGAAGCATAAGCACAGAGAATAAAATGATATAAGAAATTACTCAGCCCAGGCGCGGTGGCTCATGCCTGTAATCCCAGCACTTTGGGAGGCCGAGACAGGTGGATCGCGAGGTCAGGAGTTCAAGACTAGCCTGGCCAAGATGGTGAAACCCCGTCTCTACTAAAAATACAAAAATTAGCTGGGCGTGGTGGCAGGTGCCTGTAATCCCAGCTGCTTGGGAGGCTGAGGCGGAGAATTGCTTCAACCTGGGAGGTGGAGGTTGCAGCGAGCCGAAATGGTGCCACTGCACGATTGTTGCCTGGGTGAAAGAGGGAGACTCTGTCTCAAAAAAAAAAAAAAAAAAAAAGAAAAGAAAAGGAAAGAAAAAAAAAAGAAATTACCCATTGTTCATTATTAATCCATTCTTTCTTTTGCAGCTTGTAGAAATGGAAGGTTCTTCATTGTTCTTTAGTCACAGCCACTATCAGAGAAGAGAAAACTCATTATTCTGGACTGATTCTTTAAACCAGGAAATTAGATTTCTAGTATATTCCCTAGAAATTTTAGCTGGTAATAAACAGCTCTCACATAAGGAAGTATATCCTTATGTCTAATCCAAATATCGTCTACTTGAGTTTAACTTCATTGTTTTGATCACCTAGGTATGAATATAAGCATATTTGTATGGTCCTTTGATCATCCTTCCCTTAGTTTTAAGTTCCTATTAGGCTGTGACTGGTTTAAATATTCTCAACTAATTTATCCATTGGCAAAACTTGAATAGTATAAAATGAATCCTTCATCTTTTTTTTTTAATTTGGAGTTCAGAATTGTATATGATATTCAAATAGAAGGGTATGACTGCAAGGAAACATATAGTGAATCATCATGATTCTTTCGTTGCCAGAATTTATGGCAGATCCTACAGTTTAGACAATCTCAAAACCTTGTGCATATCCAGAAGGGTCTCCCCTTTCAGTTTTTCCTGTGGGGTAAGTGGTTATGTATTCTCAAAATTTGATTTGAATACTGTTGGTAATTATAAGAGTCTTGCAGTTTTGATCTTGGCAAAAATTGGTAAATTGACTACTGTATTTTATAAAACCTCAACATTAGTTTATTATTTCTCACTAAAAGCAATATCTTTCTGTGGTGAATTTGGCCCATCTCTGTCTCTGTCCATTGTCTTGAAGTCTTGGTGTTCCTGTTTATCTGTGTCTCTTGTCTTTGTGCATATGTGAGTTGCCTCTATTTTGCATAGGTGGTAGCAGGAATGAGTGTGATATGTAGCTTGTGATTGTCTTTAACCTCACCATTGCAAGTCCAAAATATTGTTATGAACAGAATGCAAATAAAGTCTTAAAGTTATGAGGTGATACGGTATTGATAATTGACTTTAATTTAAAGAGACTGGTAAAGGATAGGTATGTGCTTTTCTAATCAGAGAGTCCAGAAGGTGGATAATATGGTTAGAGAATCTCAAGGGAGAAACTAGCCAGCTCTTCTCTGCCTTCCCCAAAGTTAGATCAAGAGTTTGTATTAAATTACATATGTGATGATATTAAGACATTAATAACTTTTGGAGTGTGTGTGATAATGATATTATGGTTATTTATTTATTTATTTATTGAGACAGGGTCTTGCTCTGTCACCCAGGCTGAAGTGCAGTGGTGCAATTATAGCTCACTGTAGCCTGGAACTCTTGGGCTTAAATGATCTTCCCACCTCAGCCAACTGTGTAGCTGAAACTACAGGCGTATGCCACTGTACCTAGTTAATTTTTTTTTTTGTAGAGACAAGGTCTTGCCTTGTTGCCCAGGCTGGACTCAAACTCCTGGCTTTAAGCCATCCTCCCAAAGTGCTGGGATTATAGGCATGAGCTACAGTGCCCAGCCTTATGGTCATGTTTCAGAGAAAGTTTTCATTTTTTAGAGATATATTTTGAAATATTTACAAATGAAAAATGTTTGGCACTTGTTTCAGAATGATCTGAGAGTAAGTTAAGTGGGTGGGTGGTATAGATGAAATAAGATTGGCCACAGGTTGATAATTGTTGAAGTTGAATGATAAAGGGAGTTGATTTAGCTCTTCAATCTACTCTTGTATGTTTGAAATTTTCTACAATAAAATGTTAAAATCCTATGTTATTATTTTTGAGTGCCAAAAGGGTAAAATGTTTTTCCCCTATTAAAAGACAACTTTCAACATTCTTCTGAATACACAAAACTGAGTGAATGTCTCTTTTCCAGTAGTCAGTGATCCTCAAGGACTAGCTCCTTTAACTTACTTACAGAGGGTAGTGTTTACAAAGAAGCCAGACTGGCCAGTTAAGTTCTATGATTCCCAGGAGATGTAGTGAAAGCAGTGATTATGAGAGCCAAAATTGGGAAGTCCAGATCGAGAAGAGAAACCCCAAGAATTGAGTTAATGGCAGGGTGTAAAGTTTGTCACACCTTTGCAGAAGGTATTGCAGGGATGAAGTGGGCTGCCCACTGGAGCACTTTCCAAAGACCTTGAGCTCAAAAAGCACCAAAATTAGTGACAACCTTTCTCCTTAATCCTCACGTTCTCTACTCATGACTTCTTTTAGATATAAGACTGGGAAATCCTGAGAGAGAAAAAAAAACAGCTGTTCCCCACTTAAAGGCAAAGAGTCTGTTTTAGGGGAAAAAATAGTTAAGCAACAGCTGCCTTTGTAGATGCCGAAGCACAAAGATTTTCTGTTTTTATGGCACTTCTATCTTATTTACATGGTTTTTACTAATCCAAATAATTATGTGCTCATGTGGATAGAATTGTTTGCTGCTTAATCAAGAGAGATGGGTGGGGAAGCACCTGCTTTTAGTCATTAAAGTCTTGCTGCTTTTGTACTGCATCCAAGAAACTATTTAACAGACAAAAAGTGATTTGCCTTTTCCTGAGAATGAAAAGGAAGACCTCTTTGGTTTCACCCTGTGAAGAAGAGCAGAGAGAAACTCCAAGGTGGATTTTCTCTACTTGTTGAAATGAAACCATCAGGGACCCCACAGGAAAAGTGATTCTTGGGTTTTGGTTCTTCCTGCCCTTTCTCTCTGCCTGTCATAGAACTCAGCAATTGGAAGAATACCAGTTTTTGTTCCTTATTGGTGCTGCCACCTGTTCTTACTGCTGAACTAAATGTTCTTGGCTTTCTTTGGTGTGAACAGGATCTCCCTCTGGGAAAGGTGGGAGGAGGGTGAAAAAGAGAACGGGAGGAGGCCCATTCCAGTCCCTGTGCTCATGTGAGAGGGACACACAGAGGTTAGTGTGCTGCTCTAACAGAGGGGCTTTGTGCTACAGCTTCTTCCAGAGCTCCACAGATGCATGCTGGGCAGGCTCAGTCAGCTTTACCCCTAATACACTTGCTTCTTCCTAACAATAGCAGAGCAAGACTGACAATAATAATTAAAATAAGAGAATAAAGAAGATGTAGTCAGAGGCCATTCTGAATGCATTCAGATTCTCAGTGTGTATGAGGAAGGCTGCCTGTAATTAAGAGGCGAGAAAAGATTGTATCGTGGAGCGTTGATACCACTGAACTGAGGAGCCAGATCTATTGTTACAGACCCACTCTGGGTGCAGTCAGAGCTCTGACCTTAAGACCTTTCCCTTTCTCTACTGAAACCCTTGTTATCTAGGTCATGGGAAATATGCCTCCTTGGAATGGGAGAAACAGAATGGAGAATAGAAAAAAGTGTAGTTCTTCCTACTCAGATCTCAGAGACTGAGGAAGTAGCTCAAGGTAGAAGCACCTGACTCAGATCCCTTCTTTCATCATAGGACAGTGACAGACAGGCTCTTTAGCAATGTGAAATGACTCCCAAATAGAATAATAGTAATAATACCTAACATTTAGCACTTATCACACTGACAGAGATTAGTCTAGGATATGTACATTTATATCTTTGTTTTTTTCCTGAGATGGAGTCTCGCTCTGTCGCCCAGGCTGGAGTACAGTGATGTGATCTCAGCTTACTGCAGCCTCCACCTCCAGGGTTCAAGCAATTCTCCTGCTTCAGCCTCCTGAGTAGCTGGGGTTACAGGTGATTGCCACCACACCTGGCTAATTTTTGTATTTTTAGTAGAGATGGCGTTTCACAGTGTTGGCCAAGCTGGTCTCGAATTCCTGACCTTAGGTAATCCTCCTGACTCAGCCTCCCAAAGTACTGGGATCACAGGCGTGGGCCACCATGCCCGGCTGATGTATATCTTATACATACGTGTGTGTGTGTCTACTCATTTAATCCTCAAATAACCCTGGGCAGTAAATACTTTTTTTTTTTTTGAGACGGAGCCTCACTCTATCGCCCAGGCTGGAGTGCAGTGGCACGATCTTGGCTCACTGCAACCTCCGCCTCCTAGGTTCAGGCAATTCTCCTGTCTCGGCCTCCCGAGTAGCTGGGATTACAGGTGCTCACCACAACGCCCGGCTAATTTTTGTATTTTTAGTAGAGACGGGATTTCACCATATTGGTCAGGCCGGTGTAAATGCTATTATTAAACTCTTCTTTAAAAGAGAAACTGAGGCCTAAAGAAGTTAAATAACTTACCCAAGATCATATAGCTGAAGTATCAGGGTTGGGATTTTGAACCCATTTTAGCTCCAGAATCCAGTCTCTTAACCATTACACCATACCATCTCTGAGTAGAGCCCTGTCTTTCTCAAACAGGGTCATCTGAACCACAGAACACAGAAAGTGATTAGAGTGACTATTTTCTTTTTTGAGACAGAGTCTCACTCTGTCGCCCAGGCTGGAGTGCAGTGGCGCGATCTCGGCTCACTGCAAGCTCTGCCTCCCGGGTTCACGCCATTCTCCTGCCTCAGCCTCTCCGAGTAGCTGGGACTACAGGCACCCGCCACCACGCCTGGCTAATTTTTTTGTATTTTTAGTAGAGACGGGGTTTCACCGTGGTCTCGATCTCCTGACCTCGTGATCCGCCCACCTCGGCCTCCCAAAGTGCTGGGATTACAAGCGTGAGCCACCGCGCCCGGCCTATTTTCTTAATTCTCTCCAAGATGGCATATAGCTAGTGCTATGCATAGGAGAGTTGCTATTTCATTTGGAACAGTTGAGGCCCTAGAGTATTGGGGCTTAATTCTTGAGGAAATCCAGTTGAAGAAGACTAAAGGGGCCAGAGTTTATAAATTTCAGATTTGTATAGAACTATCCTGGAAATAATTTCCTACTGGTTTGTTTTGGAACCAATTTTGGATTTTGAACAAAGGACCAAACCTCATCCATCCTTTGTTCTGTAATAGAGCCTATGTCAGCAGTAATTTCTTACCAGTAACAATTGAGAAGAGCAACAAGCTGGGATGTAATAGTGGTCACTAAATTTTGCCAAGCTGGGTTGACCTTTTTTCAACAAATCATCATGTCATCAGGCCACTATGCAGTTTGTAAAAGCAGTCACTGCTTTTTCCCCCTTCCTTTTCCTTTGTTTCTCCTTATTTCTCCAAAGGTTCAAAATCCCATAGGTCACTGGACACATATCCAATTATTTAACTGTGGACCTAGATCATTCCTTTTGGTCTACTTTAAGAGGTTACTGATAGACATTATTCCCCTTCCAGTAACAAATTATGGAAGGCCCTGCCGTGCCTTTCCTTGACCTTGTAATGGACTTGTGTATAAATTTCTAAGTTAAGCCAAAATAATGTGGAGTAATTATAGCATTTCCCTCACAGCTTATTAAATAATACTAAATATGTATTGCTGGCACTGCCTCCCCCACATCATATGGAGACATTTGTAGGAACATAATAGCAGATTACACAGTAATCTGTTCTTGAGCTGCTGCAGGAGTAGATATTCAGTGTGTATGAGGAGGAAGGGTGCTAGTGAGAGGGCAGAATGGGAAAAACAATTTTTTTTTTTTTAAGACAGAGTCTTGCTCTGTTGCCCAGGCTGGAGTGCAGTGGTGCAGTCTTGGCTTACTGCAAGCCCTGCCTCCTGGGTTCACGTCATTCTCCTGCCTCAGCCTCCGCAGTAGCTGGGACTATAGGCGCCTGCCACCATGCCTGGCTAATTTTTGTATTTTTAGTAGAGACGGGGTTTCACCTTGTTAGCCAGGATGGTCTCGATCTCCTGACCTCGTGATCTGCCCACCTCGGCCTCCCAAAGTGCTGGGATTACAGGCGTGAGCCACCATGCCCAGCTGGAAAAACAATTTTGACCTGAAATTAGCAGAACTAAATTTAGTCCTATTTTGTCCTAACCAGTTATATTACCTTAAGAAGTTTTTCTGCTTTTTAAGGTGATTCCTTACTTGTTTAAAAAAAATAGAGATTTTAATAATATCTCCCCTTTAGATCTACCCACATCACATAATGATTAATTGATTCATTTAAAAATAGTTATCGGTTACACTTTGTATGCCAGTACTGTCCTAGTTGCTGGGAATATACACAGAATAAAAGGATAAAGATTTATGTCCTTATATTCTCAATATTGGAATCAGACAACAAGTAAAATATATAGTATGACAGATAGTAATAATTGCTATAGAGAAAAATAAAATATGTAAGAGTGGGGAGTTTGGGGAAGGGAGGGTGGAGCTTACAATTTTAAAGAGGGTAATCAGGAAGTACTCTATTATATAGAAGGTAGTATTTGGATAAAAAATCCACAGGAAATGAGTGATTGAGCCATACATATCTAGAGGAAGAATGATCCAGGCATAGAACTCAAGTGCAGAGATATACGTGGTAGGTTTGGGGCATAGTGAGGGGCCAGCTGGTGTAGGGTGAACCAGAAGTAGAATAGTATGGCTGGGCGTGGTGGCCCATGCCTGCTATCCCAGCACTTTGGGAGGCTGAGTTGGGTGGATCATCTGAGATCAGGGATTCAAGACCAACCTGGCCAACATAGCAAAACCCGGTCTCTACTAAAAATGCAAAACTTAGCCGGGTGTAGTGGCACATACCTGTAGTCCCAGCTACTCGGGAGGCTGAGGCAGGAGAATTGCTTGAACCTGGGAGGTGGAGGTTACAGTGAGCCAAGATCACACCACTGCACTCCAGCATGAGTGACAGAGTGAGACTCCATCTCAAAAACAAAACAAAACAAAACAAAGAGAAGTGGAATCATAGGCCAGATTACGTAAGGACTTAGCACTTTGGCTTTTACTGTGTATGCTGTGGGAAGCCTTTAGAGAGTTTTGAGCAGAAGAATGATATGATCTGATTTATATTTTTAAAAAGTCATATGATTGCTGTATATGTCTGCTGTGTGTTTCTGCAGGGAGACAAGGGGATCAGTCAGGAAACTATTGCAATTATCCAGTGAAGAGATGAGATGACTTGGATTAGGCTGATAGCAGATGAGGTGGTGAGCAGTGTAGGGTCTAGATATATTTGAGAGTGGAATAGGGTCTAGATATATTTGAGAGTGGAAATAGGAGATTTGCCCATAGATTGGATGGGAGTTGTGAAAGCAAGGGAAGGGTCACAGGTGGTTTCCAAGATTTTTGACCTAAACAACTGCAAGGATGGTGGTGTTGTTTACTGAGATGGGGCAAGAAGGCAAAATGTGGATGTTGGGAGGAAACATAAAACATTTAGTTTGGGCTGGGGGCGGTGGCTCACGCTTGTAATCCCAGCACTTTGGGAGGCCGAGGCGGGCGGATCACGAGGTCAGGAGATCGAGACCACGGTGAAACCCCGCCTCTACTAAAAAATACAAAAAATTAGCCGGGCGTGGTGGCGGGCGCCTGTAGTCCCAGCTACTCGGAGAGGCCGAGGCAGGAGAATGGCGTGAACCCGGGAGGCGGAGCTTGCAGTGAGCCGAGATCGTGCCACTCCACTCCAGCCTGGGCGACAGAGCGAGACTCTGTCTCAAAAAAAAAAAAAAAAAAAAAAAAAACAACATTTAGTTTGGGGAGTGTTAAATTTGAAATGCCCATTGATATTCAAATGTAGATGTCCAATATATAGTTAGATACGTTAGGTTGGTACAAAAGCAGTTGTAGTTTTTGCCAACTATAAATTTGGAATTCAGGAGGGAGATTTGGGCTGTTAGTGTAATTTTGGGAATTGTCAATGTATGTGTATATAAAACCATGTTAGATGAGACCACTAAGAATGTGAGTGACTTTAGGGAAGTCAAGAGATCCAAGGCCTGAGTTTTGGAATTGAAAAGGAACCAGCAAAGGAGACTGATAAGGAGTGACCATTGACCATTGAGGTAGGAAGAAAACCTGGAGGGGTGCCCTGGAACCAAGGGAAGGAAGTATTTTAAAGATTAGCTGAGTTAAATGCTGCTGATTGGTCAAGTAAGAGGAAAACCAAGAATTGACCACTCAAGGTTGGTGGGGCCTACTATTCTTAGATCACATAGGTAGGTTTATAAAATGGTCTTATTTCTGGTCTTGTTAGTAATATGCCTGAAAAATAAAACTTGGGTATTTTAATATGAAGAAATTACTTTTTTTTATAAAATTATACTTTAAGTTCTAGGGTACATGTGCACAACGTGCAGGTTTGTTACATAGGTATACATGTGCCATGTTGGTTTGCTGTGCCCGTCAACTCGTCATTTATATTAGATATTTCTCCTAATGCTATCCCTCCCTCAGCCCCCCACCTCCCGACAGGCCCCGGTGTATGATGTTCCCCGCCCTGTGTCCAGGTGTTCTCATTGTTCAATTCCCACCTATGAGTAAGAACATACGGTGTTTGGTTTTCTGTCCTTGTGATAGTTTGCTGAGAATGATGGTTTCCAGCTTCATCCATGTCCCTGCATAGGACATGAACTGATTTTTTTTATGGCTGCGTAGTATTCCATGGTGTATATGTGCCACATTTTCTTAATCCAGTCTATCACTGATGGACATTTGGGTTGGTTCCAAGTCTTTGCTATTGTGAATAGTGCTGCAATAAACATATGTGTGCATGTGTCTTTATAGTAGCATGACTTATAATCCTTTGGGTATATACCCAGTAATGGGATTGCTGGGTCAAATGGTATTTCTAGTTCTAGATCCTTGAGGAATCGCCACACTGTCTTCCACAGTGTTGAACTAATTTACACTCCCACCAACAGTGTAAAAGCGTTCCTATTTCTCCACATCCTCTCCAGCATCTGTTGTTTCCTGACTTTTTAATGATCGCCATTCTAACTGGCATGAGATGGTATCTCATTGTGGTTTTGATTTGCATTTCTCTGATGACCAGTGATGATGAGCATTTTTTGATGTGTCTGTTGGCTGCATAGATGTCTTCTTAGAGACACAGAGAAGTGTCTGTTCATATCTTTTGCCCGCTTTTTGATGGGGTTATTTGTTTTTTTCTTGTAAATTTGTTTAAGTTCTTTGTAGGTTCTGGATATTAACCCTTTGTCACATGAGTAGATTGCAAAAATGTTTTCCCATTCTGTAGGTTGCCTGTTCACTCTGATGGTAGTTTCTTTTGCTGTGCAGAAGCTCTTTAGTTTAATTAGATCCCATTTGTGTATTTTTACTTTTGTTGCCATTGCTTTTGGTGTTTTAGTCATGAAGTCCTTGCCCATGCCTATGTCCTGAATGGTATTGCCTAGGTTTTCTTCTAGGGTTTTTATGGTTTTAGGTCTAACATTTAAGTCTTTAATCCATCTTGAATTAATTTTTGTATAAGGTGTAAGGAAGGGATCCAGTTTCAGCTTTCTACATATGGCTAGCCAGTTTTCCCAGCACCATTTATTAAATAGGAAATCCTTTCCCATTTCTTGATTTTGTCAGGTTTGTCCAAGATCAGATGATTGTAGATGTGTGGCATTATTTCTGAGGCCTCTGTTCCGTTCCATTGGTCTATATCTCTGTTTTGGTACCAGTACCATACTGTTTTGGTTACTGTAGCCTTGTAGTATAGTTTGAAGTCAGATAGCATGATGCCTCCAGCTTTGTTCTTTTTGCTTAGGATTGTCTTGGCAATGCAGGCTCTTTTTTGGTTCCATATGAACTTTAAAGTAGTTTGGGCTGGAGTGCAGTGGTGTGATCTCAGCTCATTACAGCCTCGGCCTCCCGAGTTCAAGTGATTCTCTTGCCTCAGCCTCCCGAGTAGCAGGACTACAGGCATGCACCACCATGCTGGGCTAATTTTTGTATTTTTAGTAGAGACGGGGTTTCACCATGTTGCCCAGGCTGGTCTTGATCTCCTGAGCTCAAGTGATTACAAGTATTGGCATTACAGGCATGAGCCACTGAACCTGGCTGATTCCACTCTTTGGACATGATATTCATCAGGGTTCAGATGTAGGTAAAGATGGAAAAGATACATTTAATTACACCAAAATTAAAAAGTGATGCGCATTCAAATACACCAAGGTCAGTAGATTGGGAGAATATATTTGCCACAAGTAATACAAAGGACCCAGAAAGACGAAATTAAAGACTAAATTAAAACTAAATGGTGTCACAGTATTAATTTTTGACAAGAATATGGGGAAATTTTTACTATATACTGGTAGAAGTATAAGTTGGCATTGTGTCTTTATAATAGCAAAAAATTGGAGACAGCCAAAATGTCTGTCAGTAAAGAAATGGATAAATAGATGTGGGTTAGTGACCCGATAAAAATGCTATACAGCAGAGAAAAGGTGTACCAGGTCTATATCTATATCATCATGGATAGATCTCAAAAACAATGCTAAATAAAAAACAAAAAACAACAAGTAAAATTCAGTGTGATACTTTTTACATTAAAAATACTAATAGGGCTGGGCACAGTGATTCATGTCTGTAATCCCAGCACTTTTAGAGGCCAAGGTGAGAGGATTGCATGAGCCCAGGAGTTTGAGACCAGCCTGGACAACATGGTGAGACCCCATCTCTTACAAAACAATTAAAAAGTTAGCGGTATGTGGTAGTGCATGCCTGTAGTCCCATTTACTCAGGATGCGGAGGCAGGAGGTTGAGGCTGCAGTGAGCCACGTTCATGCCACTGCACTCCAGCCTGGGTGACAAAGCAAGACCCTGTTCAAAAAAACAACAACAAAAACACACACAAAAAAACAACCAAACAAAAAACCCACAAATATACACAAAAGTATCCTATGTATTATTTAGGGATATATATGTAAAACTATTAAAAACAGAAGATTATAGAACAAATTTATGATGTGAGTGGCTGATAGAGAGTGGGCAGTCTTAAACAAGACTTTAGCATTATCTGTAGATGAAAGTAAACATGATAGAATGTTTATTTCTGGGTATTAGACTCACAGATTTTTGTTATATTAGTCTTTGTACTTTTTGGTAATTTTATAGTAGCTGAAAATTTGAAAAGAAAGGGGGTCAAGATTCATAGGATGAACCCCCAGAAAATAATTTGTCGATAACATTTACATGTGATTTTTCTTTTTTTACCTAACCCATTTACTTCTGTCTGTATTAGAGGAAGAGGAAATGAGGTAACTGCATTACATTAATTCATGACAGTGGTTTCTCCTAATGTGTCCTTGGCATCACACTCAGATGAAGGAGTGAGGATCTTTATTAGCACAGATCATGCCCTTCATGCTGACTCTTGATTTTATTTTTAATTACTAACTGCAAACATGTCCACCCATGGGAAGCACGTTTGGTTTCATAGCTATCATCATGGAGATGCTAGCATGACAGACTAGGATGTATAGAAGTTTAATAACAGCATTGTACTTTTTCTCTTGTCTAACCTCTTCCCTATAGGGAATCTTTAACCAGTTTCAGTGTAGTAGTGAAAAAGTGCTTCCATCTGACACTCTCCGCAGTGCTCTGGCAAAGACTTTCCAGGATGAACAACGTTTCCAGCTGGGAATTATGGATGATGCTGCAGAGTGCTTTGTAAGTGCTGGCCTCTGGCCCTCTTTGATATGGGGTGTGACTGCCGATGGTCTCCATCAGGGACTGGCTACTTTATGGTGGAATTTACTGTGCCCTTATCTCTACAGTTAGAACCAGGAGTTTTCTCTGATTTTTCAGGGACCTAAAATGTCTCTGTTATAGCAGTGTGTTGTTATTTTTCCTTTAGGCTGGTGGTTTTGTGCTTGTCATCGCATAAAACATCAGCTCTCACCTTCAGAGGATCCAAGGCTCATTAAAATACAAATTGCTGGGCTATACCCCCAGAGCTTCTGATAGAGTAGGCCTGGCGGAGGGGTCCCGGAATATCTGTATCTAACAGCTTCCTAAGTGATGCTAATACAGATGCTGCTCCTCCATTTCTAAAGATAATTAATCAGGGAATAACTGAGTCCCTAGCATAAGTGTGATGTGCTATACAGCTACATTGCCCCTAGTGCCCCTTGCTCTTCTGCACTCTGTGTTCTATCCATCAACCTTCGAAAGACTCTCTGTACATCCATTTAGAAAATTTGAGGCCGGGCGTGGTGGCTCACGCCTTTAATCTCAGCACTTTGGGAGGCCAAGGCAGGTGGATCACAAGGTCAGGAGTTTAAGACTAGGCTGGCCAACATAGTGAAACCCCATCTCTACTAAAAATACAAAAATTAGCCAGGCATGGTGGCGGGCGCCTATAGTCCCAGCTACTTGGGAGGCTGAGGCAAGAGAATTGCTTGAACCTGGGAGGAGGAGGTTGTAGTGAGCCTAGATAGCACCACTGCACTCCAGCCTGGGTGACACAGCGAGACTCTGTCTCAAAAAAAAAAAAAAAAAAGTAAAGAAAAGAAAATTTGAGAGTGATACGTATCTCATCACAGGGTAAAATGTGGCCCCAAATCAGAGGTGCTCCTGAGGAACTGGATCACTGATATATTGCTGGTGGGAATGTAAAATGGTATAGCTACTCTGGAAAACAGTTTGGCAGTTTCTTAAAAAGCTAGACATGTAAACTACCATATGATCTAGCAATTACATTCCTGGACATGTATCCCACAGAAACGAAAACTTATATTAAAACAAAACCTGTTTATGAATGTTCATAGAAGTGTTATTCATAATAGTAAAAAACTGAAAACAACCCAAATGTCCTTCAGTGAGTAGATGGTTAAACAAATGATGGTACTTCTGTACCATGAAGAACTATGCAGCAATACAGAGCATTAAGTATTTTTATAAAAATAAAAAGAAACGGCCGGGCGCAGTGGCTCACGCCTGTAATCCCAGCACTTTGGGAGGCCGAGGCGGGCGGATCACGAGGTCAGGAGATCGAGACCATCCTGGCTAACACAGTGAAACCCCGTCTCTACTAAAAATACAAAAAATTAGCCGGGCGTGGTGGTGGGCGCCTGTAGTCCCAGCTACTTGGGAGGCTGAGGCAGGAGAATGGCGTGAACCCAGGAGGCAGAGCTTGCAGTGAGCCGAGATAGTGCCACTGCACTCCAGCCTGGGCGACAGAGCAAGACTCCGTCTCAAAAAAATAAATAAATAAATAAATAAATAAATAAAAATAAAAAGAAACTATTGATTTACACAACTTGGACAGATCTCAAGGGAGAGTGAAAAATGCAATATCAAAAGGTTGTATGCTGGCCGGGCTCACTCCTGTAATCCTAGCACTTTGGGAAGCCAAGGCAGGCGGATCACTTGAGGTCAGGAGTTCGAGAGCAGCCTGGTCAACATGGTGAAACGCCGTCTCTACTAAAAATACAAAACTTAGCCAGGCATGGTGGCACATACCTGTAATCCCAGCTACTTGGGCGGCTGAGGCAGGAGAATCTCTTGAACCCGGGAGGTAGAGGTTGCAGTGAGCCGAGATCGCTCTACTGCACTCCTGCCTGGGCGATAGAGCCAGAGTGTGTCTCAAAAAAAAAAAAAAAAAAAAGGTTATGTGGTATGTGATCCCATTTATATAACATTCTTGAAATAAAATGATGGAGATGAGAGAAGACATTAGTGATTACCACAGGTTAGGGTTAGGATTGGACGGGTAAGGCTCTAAATGGTTAGCATGAGGGAGCCTTGTGATGGAACTGGTCTATATCTTGATAAAATGGCATAGAGCTATACATACACACACACAAATGAATGCATGTAAAACTGGTGAAATCTGAATAAAGTCTGGATTCTATCAATGTCCATCTCCTGATACAGTTATCAAAGATGTGCCGGGTGTGGTGGCTCATGCCTGTAATCCCAGCATTTTGGGAGGCCAGGGCGGGCAGATCACGAGGTCAGCAGATCGAGACCATCCTGGCTAACACGGTGAAACCTCATCTCTACTAAAAATACAAAAAATTAGCCGGGCGTGGTGGTGGACGCCTGTAGTCCCAGCTACTCGGGAGGCTGAGGCAGGAGAATGGTGTGAATCCGGGAGGCAGAGCTTGCAGTGAGCCAAGATTGAGTCACTGCACTCCAGCCTGGGTGACAGAGCGAGACTCCGTCTCAAAAAACAAACAACAAAAAAAAAACACAGATGTTACTGTTGGAGGAAGCTGGGTGAAGGGTACAGGGGATCTCCTGTACATTTTTGAAACTTGCTATGAATTTATAATTATTTTAAACTAAAAAGTTAAAAAAATCAAAATATTCCTACCTTCCAGAAGAGTTGCTGTTTCTGTGGGTAAGCTGCTTACCAATTTATGTATTTGTCTGTTAAATATTGTTGGTGTACTGCTTTTGTTCTTTCCCTGTCAGGAAAACCTCCTGATGAGAATTCACTTCCACATTGCTGATGAAACCAAAGAGGATATATGTACTGCTCAACACTGCATTTCCCATCAGAAATTTGCAATGACATTGTTTGAGCAGGTGAACTCTAGCTCCATCTTTTTTTAGACATTTCTTCAAGAACAGTTTATCCTGGGATGTTAAATGGGTGCCAAAACAGTTCCTGATTATGGTTGCTTGGTTTTGCCTTTTTCTCTTTGGCCCAGTGTGTATGTACTAGCTGTGGTGCCACTTCTGATCCGCTGCCTTTCATCCAGATGGTACATTATATCTCCACCACTTCCCTTTGGTGAGTCTTACAAGATTTTCTGTTATGCCTTCAGGCATTCCTCTAGTTGATTGGACTTTTTTTTTTTTTTTGAGACGGAGTCTCGCTATGTCACCCAGGCTGGAGTGCAGTGGCACAATCTCGGCTTACTACAACCTCCACCTCCCAGGTTCAAGCGATTCTCCTGCTTCCACCTCCCAAGTAGCTGAGACTTCCAGCTACTTCTACAAATAGTACACGCCCCGCTAATTTTTTTGTATTTTTAGTAGGACGGTGTTTTATCATGTTGGTCAGGCTGGTCTTGAACTCCTGACCTCAAATGATCTACCTGCCTTGGCCTCCCAAAGTGCTGGGATTACAGGCGTGAGCCACAGTGCCTGGCCTATTGGACTTTAATTGGAAACATTCAAATAGTTTTATATCTTGGCTAGGCATGGTGGCTCATGCCTATAATCCTAGCACTTTGGGAGGCCCAGGTGGGCGGATCACTTGAGGCCAAGAGTTCGAGACCAGCCAGGCCAACATGACAAAACCCTGTCTCTACTAAAAATGTCAAAAATTAGCCAGGTGTGGTTGCACGTGCCTGTAATCCCAGCTATTCTGAAGGCTGAGGCATGAGAATTGCTTGAACCCAGGAGGCGGAGGTTTCTGTGAGCTGAGATTGAGCCCCTGCACTCCATCCGGGTAACAGAGCAAGACCCTGTCTCAAAAAAACCACCACCACCACCAACAAAAACACTAATAGTTTTATATCCTTATTGCTGAGTCTGTGCTATATTGTAGGAACGCAGAACAGTAATTTAAAAATAACTTTTGTTCTCCTTCTTTCCTCTCCCATCCCTCCCCTTTTCTTAGGCTCAGTACTGGCCAGCAAAGTGGGAGGAGGAGTGGGGATTCTATGAGCTTTGGATCTGGGGACAGGTAGAGGTACTTACTGTGTTTATGGGACACTGAGCCTGGTCAGGGGCTTTGGTATAGGGGGCAGAGGAAGAAAGTCAAACGTGTGAGTTAGGAATGTACATTAATGTTTGATTTAGCAGTAACTAAGTACAAACCATCATCTCCCTTCTATTCCCCATCTTGAAGCAATCAGGCTATTTGTATGCTGGAAAGACGAGAGAAACCTTCACCAAGCATGTTTGGTGAGCTGCTGCAGAATGCCAGCACCATGGGGGATCTGCGGAACTGTCCAGTGAGTTAAATCAGGGGTGGGGTTTGGAGTGGGAAAGGGAACTGTCGATCAGTGGAATTGATGCAAAGCCAGTGGGAAACATGTTGAACTAGCCTTATATATATATTTCAGAGCAACTGTGGAGAGAGGATCAGGATTCGCCGTGTGTTGATGAATGCTCCACAAATTATCACGATTGGGCTGGTATGGGACTCAGACCACTCAGACTTAGCAGAAGATGTTATCCACAGCCTGGGAACCTGCCTTAAGCTGGGTGATGTGCGTGTTAGTTACCTTTATCTCTCACTTTGAGTTCTTGCGTCTTAGTATTGCTTAGGAGCAGTGAGCACTAGACAAACAGGTATGTCCTAGATGACAAGTATTATAATGTTTTGGACAGATAAACTTGTTTATTTGTGTACAGATACCCGTGCTTGCAGGTATGTGCTCATATATCTCCTTTAATAGGTGGCAAAGGTTTTTTAAGAAGAAATGGGATGACTTGGTCTTAAAAGACAGGATAGGCAGAGCTTAGCTACTGATAAATCAGTAATTCAAAGAGTTATTATATGTTCTATTCATTGTTAGTTTATACGAGTATAAAGTAGGGAAGGGTATTCAACCATGGGAGGTAGTAAGGTCCAAAGAGGGGCATTCCTGACTAGAACTGCTATAGTAGGTGAAGAAGTTAAAAGTTGGTGACCTGAGCCCAAAAATATGAAATTCACAGTGTGGAACCAATGTCTGGGATAATCCTGTGACTAAAGAGAACCTTTGTCATTGTTTTTTAATGTCATTAAGCCACGACTGAGAATAAATGAACTTTCTGGGATCTTATTTTAGGTTTTCTTCTCAAGGAATCTTACCTGAGTAGGCTGTGAGCAATAAAATCTTCATTTTTCACCAGCGCCTACCTGTAGTCCCAGCTACTCAGGAGGCTGAGGAGGGAGGATTGCTTAAGGAGTTCAAGGCTGTAGTGTACAGTGATTCTGCCTGTGAATAGCCACTACGTTCTAGCCCAGGCAGCATAGCAAGACCCTGTCTCTTAAAAACAAAAGCAATCGTTTCTTTCTTTTTTTTTTTTTTTTTTTTGAGATGGAGTCTCGCTCTGTCGCCCAGGCTGGAGTGCAGTGGCATGATCTCCCTTCACTGCAAGCTCCGCCTCCTGGGTTCTTGCCATTCTCCTGCCTCAGCCTCCCCAGTAGATGGGACTACAGGCACCTGCCACCATGCCCGGCTAATTTTTTGTATTTTTAGGAGAGACGGAGTTTCACCATGTTAGCCAGGATGGTCTCGATCTCCTGACCTCGTGATCCACCTGCCTCCCCCTCCCAAAGTGCTGGGATTACAGGTGTGAGCCACTGCGCCTGGCTGGTTGTTTTTTTTTTTTTTTAATCCAACTTTCCTGGCTCCTCTTATGATAGGCCCTGGTAAGAAAACTATTGAAAGTTATGAAGAAAGATCATCACCATACCAGTTTACTGGACACTATCTGTCTTGCTTTTCCTTACTTTTTGTCTTTTTAGGTTAATTTCTTTCTTTCTTTTTCTTTTTTTGAGACAGGGTCTTGCTCTGTCGCCCAGGCTGGAGTGCAGTGTCATGATCTCGGTTCACTGCAATCTCTGCCTCCTGCCTCAATGTCTCAAGTAGCTGGGATTACAGACGTGCACCACCACACCCAGCTGATTTTTGTATTTTTAGTAGAGATGGGGTTTCACTATGTTGGCCAGGCTGGTCTCGAATACCTGACCTCAAGAGATCTGTTCACCTCAGCCTCCCAAAGTGTAGGGATTACGGGCATGAGCCACCACACTGGGTCTAAAGATAGGGTCTTGCTATCTAGTCTAGGTTGTTCTTGAACTCCTGTCCTCAAGTAATTCTCTTACCTTGGCCTCACAAAGTGCTGAAGTTAAGTTCTGATGATTAATCTATACTAACAAAAATCTTAAACTGAAGGGAAGAGAAGTAAGCCAGTACTTTACTTAAGAAATGTCGATGGAGTCTGCTGAGAGATGATGTGGAATGGGTGAATATGTGACTGTGCTTTCTTTTCTCTTCTTTCCCCTCAGCTGTTTTTCAGAGTGACAGATGACCGGGCCAAGCAATCTGAACTGTACTTAGTTGGAATGATCTGTTATTATGGCAAACATTATTCTACATTCTTTTTTCAAACAAAGATTCGCAAATGGATGTATTTTGATGATGCTCATGTCAAGGAGGTAGGAATAGTCAAGTCCTTTTTGAAGTGTTTGGTGACTACAAAAAAAAAAAAGAATAATCATTTGTCTTTAGTGTTTCATTTTCATAATTTTGAATGGGACCTCCCCACATTTCCATAAAACATATATATATATATATATATATATATATATATATATATTTTTTTTTTTTTTTTTTTTTTTTTGAGATGGAGTCTCACTCTGTCACCCAGGCTGGAGTGCAGTGGCTTGGTCTCAGCTCACTGCAACCTCTGCCTCCCAGGTTCAAGCGATTCTCCCACCTCAGCCTCCTGAGTAGCTGGGAGTACATGCTCATGCTACTACATCTGGATAATTTTTGTATTTTTAGTAGAGACGAGTTTCACTATGTTTGCCAGGCTGGTCTCGAACTCCTGACCTTGTGATCGCCTGCCTCAGCCTCCCAAAGTGCTGGAATTATAGGCATGAGCCACCGTGCCCGGCGTATTTTATATTTTTATGTCTGTCTGCCTACTGAATTCATGAAGGTATCATCTTGTCTTCCCCTGAAGATGGCTAGTTCTTTGAGGATAGGAACAATGTATCTTCTATTATATCCTCTGAATCCCCTCACCAGGCATTCAGCAGTTTTGTATTTATAGGTGACAAAGTATTTTACTTTATTTTTTGAGATAGGGTCTCCTCACTCTATTGCCCAGGCTGGAGTGCAGGGGCGTGATAATGGCTCACTGCAGCCTTTATCTTCCAGGTTTAAGCAATCCTCTCACCTTAGTCTCCTGAGTAGCTGTGACTACAGGTGTGTGGCCACCACACCCAGCTAGTTAAAATTTTTTGGTTTTTTGTGTTAGAGATGTTACCCAGGCTGGTCTGGAACTCCTGGGCTCAAGTGATCCTCCCTCCTCAGCCTGCCAAAGTGTTGGGATTACAGGCGTGAGCCACAGTGCCTGGCCCAAAGTGTTTTTTTAAACTATAATCTCCCCTTTTTTTTTTCTAGAAAATAGTTTTTCTTCAGCTCCTTATGTGGGCTTTGGTGGAGTTCATGGGTCAGCACTCGAAGGTCTAAATCTGGGTGGGGATGTTAGCACCTTTTGGGCTTGGGGAGATTGATTACTGACTACCTTGTTATGAATGGCACAATTCATGTAGTAATGTAGCTTTACCTACAGCTTAGGAAGCATGTAGGCATCAAAGAAATTTACTTCAGAAATGTCCTTGACAGCTGCAGCCTTGACTATGTTTTGAATGAGAAACTTTTTTTTTTTTTTTTTTTTTGAGACAGGGTCTTGCTCTGTCACCCAGGTTGGGGTGCAGGGGCACGATCTCAGCTCACTGCAACCTCTGCCTCCCAGGCTCAAGTGATTCTCATGCCTCAGCCTCCCGAGTAGCTGGGATTATGGGCGCGCACCGTCATGCCTGGCTGATTTTTGTATTTTTAGTAGAGATGGAGTTTCTCCATGTTGGCCAGGCTGGTCTCGAACTCCTGACATTAAGTGATCCACCCGCCTTGGCCTCCCAAAGTGCTGGGATTACAGATGTGAACCACCACCCCCGGCCTTGAATGAGAAACTTCTTAATAGCCTTGTCCTTGGGCATGCGTCAGGCACAGTTCATGCAATGAATGGGCTGCACATAGCCACAGCCCTTTTTGGCGTGCCATGCTCTTTCTTTTCTTTGTCTTTTTGGAAGCTAGGACCCCAGAGAGGAATGTTTTTTTGTTGTTGTTATTTGTTTTTTTAATGTGCATGTTGATTGATTTGAGTAGGAACACTCTAATGCCTCAAATGAGGTTATAAGGTTAATACAAAGTTCAGAATTTCAGATCTTGGAGTTATCAGTGGGTACTACTTTGTCTCAGGGCTGCTGTAAATTATTCTTTGTTATCTCCCTGAAGTGCCCCATCACAGAGTAACATGTGTTTTGGGATAGTTATAAGGCATGTAGGGTTATAATGACAAAGTAGGAAAGTTGGTACTGTCTAAACCACAGAGTTTGTGGTTGAAGTGGCTTATGTGATCTGCATGAGTTAGGAAGCTGCTTGTGATAAGGTTAGCAGATAAGGAGATAAGGTGTGACTATAATCTACACCAATCCACAGACTTTAAGCAGTGTCTTCCACAAATAGTAAAGTATTTGTCAAATTCCCTTATTCTTTTCTTTGTCTCTTTTGTGTTGTTGTAATTTGGGGCAATTTATATAAATTCTTTTAGATTTAGGGTTTTTATTTGAAAATACCCTTAGAAAGTAGTAAATATGATTATATTAATACGCGAAGAGCATATAAATGTTTTAATTAATAACTCAGTTTTAAGTTTACTGGACATCTGTTGTGAACATATCACTATGCTAGTTGTCTAACCCCAAGAGCAGCACATTATCTAAGAAATGTGACTGGTTCAAGCTTAAGATGGTGTGAGTTTGAGGACTGGGTTGAATTGATTCCGTGGCTGTTCTCTCTCTCTTTTCCACTGTGGTAACAGAGCTGAATCCAGCACAGGGCTAAGGCCGAGAGGTTCAGTTGTCTATTCTAAGCAGTTTGACATTTTATATCCTACCATTTGTGAACTCTGAAACTGAATGTCATTTGTTCTAAGGCAGTCTGTGAGAGAGTTTCTGTCTGCTCTTCAGCTTCATGAAAGTGATTTTAATATTTGGGAGAAAACTAAGGAAATGAAAATTTCTAGTGAGGGCTTAATTTGATGTCTGTGAAAAGAAATTGGTCACCAAGGCAGCTGAAGTTCCCTCACGTAGCATATCCACCTTTGAGAACTTCTATTCCTATTTTACAACTGAGTTGATGGTTCACAGAAATAAAAGTAATTTTATTCATTCTTTTATTCTCCTATAGGATTTTAGTGCTTTCTAAAAGGACTTAGCAAAGAAAAAAAAGATTTAATTAAAAAAGTGTTAGGTCTGAGATCTTTTTTGCTGCCTTTTTACCCAGTTCTTTTCTTTTCATCTCTTTTATTTTCTTTAGAAATACAGAACAGGAAGATATGTTGTGAATTGTGGATATAAAGTATAATTGTCATGTTCTTCTGGTTGTTTCTGGTTCAGATTGGGCCCAAATGGAAGGATGTGGTGACCAAATGCATCAAGGGGCATTATCAGCCCCTGCTGCTGCTTTATGCAGATCCCCAGGGTACCCCAGTATCCACCCAGGACCTGCCTCCCCAAGCTGAGTTCCAGTCATACAGCAGGATGTGCTACGACAGTGAAGATTCAGGTGAGCAGCCTGGCTCTTTACCTCTCCTCTCTCCTCACCCCATGCGGTCAAACAGTTGGGACTCATACTTAATTATGTGCTTAGCTCGTAACCTAGCTTGGAGAAAGAGGATCCATTAGAGGTAAGAAAGAAGTGCCAATTTGTGCTGAAGCCTAACTTGGGCCAGCCTTTATTTCCTTCAGTTGTCAAAAGAGTGTTGCCTAAATCACTTGGCCTCAACTCAGGAGTGAAAAGGAAATTATGTTTATTTAGACTGAGATATTAAGTTTGCGAGGCTCAATATTTAACCTTCTAATATTGGTGAGGATGGCTGATTTTTATTAGCAATTTAACAGCAACTTAATTGAGTTGTTTTATTTGAACCACTACAAGGCTAGTTATTTTGTTTGGCATGAGATATTTTTGTTTTAAAATTGCAAATGTGTAGCTGGGCAGGGTGATGCATGCCTGTTATCCTAGCTATTTGGGAGGCTGAGGTGGGAGGATCACTTGAGCCCTGGAGTTTGAGCCTAGCCTGGGCAAAATAGCAAGACTCTGTCTTGGAGGGGGGAAAAATTCCTTGTCCAGTAGTAATATTCCTCTGCTTATGAATCAGTTATTCACTTCTAAGTTAATTTTTCAGAACTTAAGTAACGACTTTCTGTAAAAACAATTTTCAGCTTGATGGCTAAAGTTCTAGGGTAGCCCACAGAATCTTATAATATATTTGAGGTATAACCTAATAGTTTTGGCTTGATTACTGAAAAGGAGGAAGAAATATTATTTTACTCTTCTGGATCTGGTACTGGCCCTTGATATAATTTTGAAAGAGAAGATACTTGACTTCGACATCTTTCTTTCTCCCCTTTGTACCTCCCTCCTGCTTGGTACCTGGTGCTTTCTTCCACCTCTCATACCCCACCCAGACCTGTTCTACCTCTTCTCCCTTCAGTCAAATACCCATTTGTCCCATTATGCTTATTTCAGCTAGGTATTCAGAGGGAAGCAGTCTGATTGAACTAATATATACTAATGTATGTCATATAGTAGCCCAAATAATTTCTCAGAGACATTAAAAATGCATCTAATATCAATTCAAAAATTTTAAGTGACTTTCTTGGCAGTATAGGAAAAAGATTATGGGATAGGAGAACAACTGACTATGTATGACAGGTTGTCCTGGGACTTTCCATCTAAATAGATCTTACTTTTCACAACTTTTTCATTACTTCTGCTTTTCCCCTGATAGGTTTTGTAAAACCGTCACGGTTTTTCACAGTGGCAGGCAAAGTGAGGGCTTCAGCAAGGTAGGGACAGGGATGGGAAGAATTTTACATGTGTCTGGGTGATCTGGAAGTTGGGTGTTGGGAAGAATGGCTTGATGGTATAGCATATCCTTCTCATACTTGTGTCTAGGAAGTTCTTGCCTTATGGAGCTTTGCTGTGTCCATCTCTTTTCCTTCTCTCTGTTACTGTTCTGTTTCCTCACTTTTTGCATATGTGTTTCCTCCTCCTCTCAGGGAGGGAGCCCTCCATCTCAAGTGACACTCGAACAGATTCCTCAACGGAGAGCTATCCCTACAAACATTCCCACCATGAGTCTGTGGTCAGTCACTTCTCTTCTGATTCTCAGGGGACAGTCATCTATAATGTGGAGAATGATTCCATGTCTCAGAGCAGTCGGGACACAGGTAGGGACTTACACAGAGGGTCCTGCTTGCCTGAATCAATTCCTGCATAGATCTCCTAAGAAAAAGAAACTGCGAGGCCGGGTGCGGACGGTGGCTCACGCTTGTAATCCCAGCACTTTGGGAGGCCGAGGTGGGCGGATCATGAGGTAAGGAAATGGAGACCATCCTGGCTAACACACCGTGAAACCCCGTCTCTACTAAAAATACAAAAAAAAAAAAATTAGTTGGGCATGATGGCAGGCACCTTTAGTCCTACCTACTCGGGAGGCTGAGGCAGGAGAATGGCATGAACCCAGGAGGCGAAGCTTTCAGTGAGCTGGGATCGTGCCACTGCACTCAAGCCTGGGCGACAGAGCGAGACTCCGTCTCAAAAAAAAAAAAAAAAGGAGAAAGAAACTGGGGCAAGTCAGAAATGTTCGTTATGCAAAGGCAGAAGTGGCACAGAATTTGGGCAATTCAATGGGATACAAAGAAGCAACACAGTTTTGAATGAACCATGATGCTCCATCGCACATACTCGTGTCAATAGCAGCATGTCATAAAGATGATTGTAATGTGATTATTGATGTGATTATTCTGAGGTCTGCTTTTTTCCTCCTATACTCTTGATTCCCGTGGTATCCCATTAAGCCCCTGTGATCTTGCACATCATCATGTTCTCATGCCAGGCTTTGTCCTAAGTGAACAGCTTTGATAGAAGGGGCCTATTTATGGGATTGGTGAGGGACAACTGCATGTTATCTTGCTAAGCTTCCTGAAGGATAGAGAAGCAAAAGAATGAAAGATATCTATTTGTTATTGCGAGTTCCAAGCAGAGAATATTCTTGCATTGTTTTGTTTATCTGCAGGAGAGTATGCCCATGTCAGAGGAAGAAATCAATACGGGGAAGAACAGTGAATGACTGCTGAGATGAAAAGTTTATTCTGGGAGATAGAATACCTAAGGCATAGAACAGTATCCATATTCTTAGGGACTGTGAGAATTTGTGAGCTCGTTGTTTGAGACTGGTGGTTTATAAGCTGTGGGGGCTTTTTTTTTTTTTTTTAAATATCAAGAATTTCAAAGATATTCAAAACTGTATAGAATAGTGTACTGCCCATTCATGTACACATCACCTAGTTTCAATAATTATAACTCATGGCCAGTCTAGTTTTACCTGTACCTTTACCCACTCTTGGATTATTTTGAAGTACATCCCAGGCATTATATCACATTTTCCATAAATGTATCTTATGTTTCCTCAAACATAAGAAATCACTTTTTTAAAGTAGCATTATAACACTTTTTTTTTTTGAGATGGAGTCTCGCTCTGTCGCCCAGGTTGGAGTGCAGTGGCACGGTCTTGGCTCACTGCAATCTCCACCTCCCAGGTTCACGCCATTCTCCTGCCTCAGCCTCCCGAGTAGCTGGGACCACAGGTGCCCACCACTACACCCGGCTAATTTTTTGTATTTTTAGTAGAGACGGGGTTTCACCGTGTTAGCCAGGATGGTCTCGATCTCCTGATCTTGTGATCCACCCGCCTCGGCCTCCCAAAGTGCTGGGATTACAGGCGTGAGCCACCGTGCCCGGCCCAGCATTATAACACTTAAAAATAGCAATGATAATTCCTTAAAACTGATAGGCAACCAATGAGTGTTCACATATCCACTTATAAGTATCGTAATATTTTCATGGTTTATGTGTTTGACTCAGCATCTAAATGAGGTCTATGCATTGTGATGAGTTGATAAGTCCTTTGCATTTCTTTTAATCTACTGTTTTTTCCTTGCAATTTATTGCTAGAACTAGGTATTTTGTCCTGTACATTTCCCACATTCTGAATTTTGCTGATTTTATTCCTATGGTATACTTTAACACGTTTCTGTGTCCTATATTTCTTGTAAATTGGTAGTTGGACCTAGAGGTTTTGTCAGACTTGTGTTGGCTTTCTTTTGATGACTACTGCATTGATTGTGTCAGGTGTGAGTTTTTTAGACCTACTTTTTGAAGCTGTGAACCAGGGAGAAGCCAAACCACAGGATAAACTAAGCGTATTTTCCAGTAGAGGCAGATTTGTGTTAATGGCTTGAACATGCCCATTGGTTAAACATTTGTAAGACTTAGTTGCGGCCGGGCGCAGTGGCTCACGCCTGTAATCCCAGCACTTTGGGAGGCCGAGGTGGGCGGATCACGAGGTCAGGAGATCGAGACCATCCTGGCTAACACAGTGAAACCCCGTCTCTACTAAAAAAAATACAAAAAGTTAGCTGGGTATGGTGGCAGGCGCCTGTAGTCCCAGCTACTCAGGAGGCTGAGGCAGGAGAATGGTGTGAACCCGGAAGGCGGAGCTTGCAGCGAGTCGAGATCGCGCCACTGCACTCCAGCCTGGGCGACAGAGCGAGACTCTGTCTCAAAAAAAAAAACAAAAAAGACTTAGTTGCTCCAAGTTATTTCCTCCTCTCTTAAATCTTTCTTGTGGGCCCAGAGGTAGCAAAGGACCAAATAAAAGCAATACAAGATTCCAAGGGGCAACTGATTGAAAATATGTATTCATATCACTACACTGGTGATACCTGAATATGCATAAGGATTTTCATATGCTATCATGTGAAAACAAATTTTTGTTAGCTCTCCATGCATTTGACCTAGGTTTTTTTTTTTTCTAAGCATATCTTCAAACTTAATTTACTTGCTTGATTCATCTTTTGGCTTCCAGCAATTTAGTTGCTTATATCCTTTAGAATCTGACCTTTGCTGTCATCAAATCATGCTCATGTATTTGCATACTATGGGCATGAAGCAGGGCAAGTTACATAAAAGAGCCCAGCTCTCCTGGTTTTCCCAGTGATTAGTATTAAGGAACTATGAAGTGTAATCTCTGGATGGAGCCAAGTTTTGTGAAGCATGGGTTGGGGACAGGAATGAGAATCAAAGTTGAAATGTCCTTTAAATGATCCACAATTAAGGAAAGCTTAGAACTGGGTCTTAAAGCCATATAAAATCAGAGCTCTTGTGGGCAAAGTCTGGAGTATCCAGGATAATACCAGATGTACTGAAAATCAGACTTTATTTGATATGTGTTGCTAAATAAATAAAAGGAAAACTCTGTCTTCAATTTATGAAAGTATATGGCTACCTGACATATTTATATAATCTTTAAAACTTTTGCCTTTAAAAAGTTACCTAGAAACGTGTCATTAGTCCTTCTGGGTCACTGGGGAAGATCAAGAGTGGGATTGAGATTGGTCATTGCTCAGGAGACACTGTAAATTTGGATGCTCCCAGCTTCTCTGCATTTATCTTTTTTTTTTTTTTTTTTGAGACAGAGTCTTGCTCTGTCGTCCAGGCTGGTGTGCAGTGGCGTGATCTCGGCTCACTGCAACCTCCTGAGTTCAGGTGATTCTAATGCCTCAGCCTCTCAGTAGCTGGGACTACAGGCACATGCCACCATGCCCGACTAATTTTTGTATTTTTAGTAGAGACAGGATTTTGCCATGTTGGTCAGTCTGGTCTCGAACTCCTGGGCTCAAGTGATCTGCCTGCCTTAGCCTCCCAAAGTGCTGGAATTATAGGTGTGAGTCACTGCACCCGGCCCTTCTCTGCATTTATCTACTGGGAGGTTCCTACACTGAAGTCAGATAGTCTATGCCCTACAGCTTCTGTTCCATGGGTACTCTAAATGTGTGGCATTCCCAAAGGGAGATTAGGTAGGTTCTCAGGAGGTTGGAGGTTAGTCTCAGATACCAGCTTACCGCAATTTCCTTGTTTTTTCAGGACACCTGACTGATAGTGAATGTAATCAGAAACACACATCCAAGAAAGGGTCACTGATAGAGCGCAAGAGGAGCTCTGGTCGGGTTAGGAGGAAAGGCGATGAGCCTCAGGCCTCGGGATACCACAGTGAAGGCAAGCCCTTCTGCACTGCTTCTCTTTCTCCTTCATTCACTCTATCAAACTTCTGTCATGCTCCAGACTGTTGGCTTCTCCTTTCTGTTCAGAGGGCTTTTCTTTGCTTTTTCGACACTGGGGTCTAGTATCTGTGATCACTTTAAACATCTATATTTCTTTCATTCTTTGTGTTTTTAGGAGAAACACTGAAAGAGAAGCAGGCTCCTAGAAATGCCTCCAAACCATCCAGCAGCACCAACAGGCTGAGGGATTTTAAAGAGACAGTCAGCAATATGATCCATAACAGACCATCCCTGGCTTCTCAGACCAATGTAGGCTCTCACTGCGGGGGCAGGGGAGGAGACCAGCCTGACAAAAAACCTCCTAGGACCCTGCCTTTACACTCTCGTGACTGGGAAATAGAGAGTACCAGCAGTGAGTCAAAATCCAGTTCTTCCAGCAAGTATCGTCCAACATGGAGACCCAAACGAGAATCTCTGAATATTGACAGTATCTTTAGTAAGGACAAAAGGAAGCACTGTGGCTATACCCAGCTTAGCCCCTTTTCTGAGGATTCAGGTAAGGAGATAATTAGGGAAGAATTGGGCTTTTGAATAAAGTTGATTTATGTCTTTTTAAAACCTGGGTTTTTTGGTACATCTGGCAAGGGGCATTTTTATTCTGATGTCAGGTGTTTTAGGGATATGAGTTCAGTGAATAAGTAGCCAGAGGGAGGAGTTGGTTAGGTCTTGATTTTAGGCAAATGCTAAATCTACCTCATTTTCCATACCTGTCTTTTGATTGGAATAGCTAAAGAATTTATACCAGATGAACCAAGCAAGCCACCTTCTTATGACATTAAATTTGGTGGACCAAGCCCCCAGTACAAGCGCTGGGGCCCAGCACGGCCAGGCTCTCACCTTTTAGAGCAGCACCCCCGACTAATCCAGCGAATGGAATCTGGCTATGAAAGCAGTGAGAGGAACAGCAGCAGCCCTGTCAGCCTGGATGCAGCCCTGCCTGAGAGCTCAAATGTCTACAGGTATTGTTTGGCCTTTGAACAGCAACATTGTCCCTTGCAGCAATGTGAGCCACCTACTTGGGGCTTTCAGGCATGGCTTAGACAAGTGGAGGGATGGCCTTTGCTACTATCTCTATGTGCTCTCTCAACTTCCTATAACAACAGCACCCTCTGCTGGAAGAACAAAGGCACTTGAGAAAGGAGAGAACTTTCTATTTGAAGTACAGTTATGTATAAAATAATTTTTAAAAATTTAAGTTCGGGGGTATATGTGCAGGTTTGTTATGATAAACTTGTGTTGTAGGAGTTCGTTGTACAGATTATTTTGTAACCCACATATTAAGCTAGTACTCACTAATTATTTTTCCTGATCCTCTCTTTCCTCCCACCCCCACCCTCCGATAGGCCCGTGTCTGTTGTTCCCCTCTGTGTGTTCATGCGTTCTCATCATGTAGCTCCCACTTATAAGTGACAATATGCTGTATTTGGTTTTCCGTTCCTGTCTTAGTTTGCTAAGGATAATGAAATAATTGTTTAGTGCTTGCTTTGGTAGCACATATACTAAAATTGGAACGATACAGAGATTAGCATGGCTCCTGCTCGAAGGTGGCACAAAAATTTGTGAAGATTTCCGTATTTTTCAGATATGTAGGATAAATGAGTCTGGGGATCTAATGTAAAACATGACTACAATTAATAAAATTGTACTGCATATGAGATTCATGGTAAATGAGTAGATTTTAATTCCTCTTGCCACAAAAACAAAAAAAAATATGGGTAACTATATGAGATGATGGGTATGTTAATTTCCTTCAATTATAGTAACCATTTTACTGTCTCTATGTATCTCATAACATCATGTTGTACACCTTAAATATACACAGTAAAAAAATGTATTAAAGAACGGATTAGGCCAGGCATGTTGGCTCACTCCTGTAATCCCAGGCTAGTACAAAAATTAGCGAGGCATGGTGTTGGGCGCCTATAATCCCAGTTACTTGGGAGGCTAAGGCAGGAGAATCGCTGGAATCCGGGTGGTGGAGGTGGTAATGAGCCGAGCTCATGCCATGGCAACTCCAGCCTAGGCGACAGAGCAAGGCTCTGTCTCAAAAAAAACAAAAAAACAAAAACGGACTAGGCTGGCCGCGGTAGCTCACTCCTATAATCCCAGCACTTTGGGAGGCCGAGGCGGGTGGATCACGAGGTCAGAAGTTCGTGACCAGCCTGGCCAACGTGGTGAAACCCCGTCTCTACTAAAGATACAAAAAAAAATATTAGCCGGGTGTGGTGGCGGGCGCTTGTAATCCCAGCTACTTGGGAGGCTGAGGCAGAAGAATTGCTTGAACCCAGGAGGTGGATGTTGCAGTGAGCTAAGATCGTGCCATTGCACTCCAGCCTGGGCAACAGAGTGAAACTCCATCTCAAACAAACAAACAAACAAACAAACAAGAATGGATTAGTGGACCAGGTGCGGTGGCTCATGCCTGTAATCCTAGCACTTTGGGAGGCCAAGGCGGGTGGATCACAAGGTCAGGAGATCGAGAACATCTTGGCCAACATGGTGAAACCCCGTCTCTACTAAAAACACAAAAATTAGCCAGGCATGGTGGCATGCACCTCTAGTCCCGGCTACTCTGGAGGCTGAGGCAGGAGAATCACTTGAACCCGGGAGGCGGAGTTTGCAGTGAGCCAAGATCGCGTCACTGCACTCCAGCCTGGGTGACAAGAGCGAAACTCTGTCTCAAAAAGAATGGATTAGTGAATTAAAACTTACGTAATCCTAAAATCAGAGAAGAAACCCAAATGTTATTCTGGGACAGTGTTTTGTTGTTGTCGTTGCTTTTTTTTTTTTTTTTTTTTTTTTTTTTTTTTGGTATTGATGGGGTTTCATCATTTTGCTCAGGCTTATCTTGAACTCCTGGGCTCAAGTGATTTACCCACCTCAGCCTCCCAGAGTACTGAGATTATAGGTGTGAGTCACCACACCCAGTGTGGTGGGATAGTTTTTATTTTGATTTGTTTTAGGGTCACTGGGACTCTGTGTTTTACAATGCTAATAATATTCATAATAATGATGACAGTTTATTAGCACTGATTGTACCCTGCCCATAGGGCTCAGTTTGCTTTATAACTTTCAAATCTCCATACATTATTTTTACTGAGTTGCCACAGAGGCAATTTTTCTGTTTTCTTTTTTCTTTTTTTTTTTTTCGAGATGGGAGTGTCTCGCTCTGTCTCCAGGCTGGAGTGCAATGGCACAATCTCAGCTCACTGCAACCTCTGCCTCCTGGGTTCAAGCAATTCTCCTGCCTCAGCCTCCCTAGTAGCTGGGACTACAGGTGTGTGCCACCTTGCCCAGCTAATTTTTGTATTTTTAGTAGAGATGGGGTTTCACCATGTTGGCCAGGATGGTCTTGATCTCTTGACCTCATGATCCGCCTGCCTCAGCCTCCCAAAGTGCTGGGATTACAGGCATGAGCCACTGCACCTGGCCAAGGCAATTTTTCTAATAGTAGAGCTGCTTTGAAAGGAATCATTATATCTTCTACAAAGGTGATAACTACATGTTCATACTCTCTCAATGTTCTTCCCTGTCCACAGGATCCTGTTCAGTTTTACTTATGAGAAGATGCTACAAAGGTTTAGTAAGAAAGAAGGAAATAGATATGAAACCAATATGTTCATTAATACATTCAACAGATTTTGAATATGTATTATGTACCAGTTACTGTGCTAGATGCACAAGATGTGAATGAGGTGAGATGAGATTAGATAGGAGAATGAGTGGATATTTCAATTCTTCAGAAGTAGTTTAGCAGAAGCTCTAATTGTGTTAGTTTGATTTTTTTTTTTTTTTTTTTTTTTTTTTTTTTTTTTTTTTTTTTTGAGAGAGAGATTTAGTCCTAGGAATGTTGCTATAACCTGCTTTCATGCTTTCACTAGACTCTGAGTTCTCTTTTGAAGGGATCCAAGTGCTAAGAGATCAGCTGGGTTGGTTCCTTCCTGGCGTCATATCCCAAAGTCGCACAGCAGTAGCATCCTGGAGGTAGACTCCACAGCATCCATGGGTGGCTGGACAAAGAGTCAGCCTTTCTCAGGTAAGCAGAATGACACTGAATTTGAGGACTGGATTTGACCAGCAGTTTTGTCTGGGGACCAGACTTACCTGAGCACATTTGAAATTAGAGGACAGTTACAGGCTGGGCGTGGTGGCTCACACCTGTAATCCCAGCACTTTGGGAGGCTGAGGCAGGCAGATTGCCTGAGCTCAGGAGTTCATGACCAGCCTGGGCAACACAGTGAAACCCCATCTCTACTAAAATACAAAAAATTAACCGGCATAGCGGCGTGCACCTGTAGTCCCAGCTGCTCGGGAGGCTGAGGCAGGAGAATTGCTTGAACCTGGGAGGCGGAGGTTGCAGTGAGCTGAGATCGTGCCACTGCACTCCAGCCTGGGCGACAGAGTGAGACTCCATTTCAAAAAAAAGAGGACAGTTACAGTTTGAGTATTCCATCAGAATGTAAATGTAGAGTCATTTCAGTTGCTCCATCTTTGGATTTATCTATTTTTTGTTCTCCATCACAGCCTGCCTGAATATTTCTTTCTACTTGGAGGGAGCCCTTGTGGGAGCAAGAAGGGACAAAAATATGTTGAACAGTGTTAGTAACATCCCCATTTTTCAGAAGAATAAATCCTAGGGCTTTCCTTGGATTAGGGACAGCCTCTTGGGAAATGGATTTCTTATTGTTTAGTATTATGAATTGACATACCAAAGGGGTACATGTGGCTATTTGCAAAACTTGGAAATAAGCAATTCAAATTTATCCTTACCCCTGGCTAAATATCTTAGTCTTACTACCAATTATCTTGATAGTTACTGACAATTCTTAGAGGTAGCAGGAAGAAAGGCCTGCAGCAGCAGTAGTAAAAAGGCATGAACCCTTTTAGGTATGTATACTAAAGGTTGCGGACATCTGGCAGAGCAGAACAATGCCTATAGAGGCAGATATCTCTGGAATCCTGGGCTCTAGTAAGTTACAGTTAGAGACATGTGGAAGACATTTGGGCTTCCCATTGTAATTATACATTTGGTTTGTTCCCCACATTTTAATTTATTTCATGTTGAATAACATTGTTTTGAGAAACTTGTGAATCATACATGAGACTATTCTCCCTTCTCTTCAGATAGCCAGCATTTTTTAAATTACACTAACGACTGAGTCTCATGATCTCCTGAATAGTCCTCAATTCTGGACTAGTTGGATAGAATTCACCAACAGCATTCTTCAATTGGTAAAAGATAATTAGCAAGGAGTTATGACAAGATTCTTCACACACCATATCACCCCACCATCCTGTTTGTATCATAAGCCCTATTTATGCCCCACAATTTGATTTAACCATTTTATTAAAACACAGAACAAACATTCTTATATGGTAACTTTGCATACTCTTAAAAAACTACAGAGGTAAATCAAGTCCAGTAATTCAATAATCTGCCCTTTGCCTCCTGAAATTGAAGGAACCAGTGTTACCATTGTGGTATATATCTTTCTGTCTTTTTCTATGCTTACACAAGTACATAGATAAATTTATGTACATATATATAGGTAAGCATCATTTTTAAAAAGTAAGGTGAAGTCATACTATGCATGTTATTCTCTCAATTTTTCACTTAATTTATTATGGACATCCTTCTAGATCTATTTAGATCCATCTAGAAAGGTTTATAAAATTGGACTTATACTGCTGTGGACATTTTACAAATTCAAAGAGGCGGTGGAAATTAAGGGTGAGAAAATGACATTCTTGAAGCTCCCCAGTCAGTCAGTGACAACACCTGGTAGAAAGTGTTCTCTAATGATTAGAGCATGATTACGAATTTAACCTACTTGACTTTAATTTAGCTCCATTATTTCCCATTTGTTTTACCTTGGGCAAATTATTTATCCTCTTTGTGACTCAGTTTTCTCATTCCTAAAATGGAGGTAATAGTATCTACCTCGTAAGTTGTTGTTATGATTAAATGAAATAATACATGTAAGCACGCTTAAAACTTTCTGGCACATAGTAAGTGCTGAACAAATGTTCAGTGTAATACCATTGTTGTGAAGCGCTCCGTAAATGTCGTTGTTGTTGTTGTTATTATTATTATTATTATTTTGAGATGAAGTCTTGCTCTTATCCCCCAGGCTGGAGTGCAATGGCAGGATCTTGGCTCATTGCAACCTCCACCTCCTGGGTTCAAGTGATTCTCCTGCCTCAGCCTCCCGAGTAGCTGGGATAACAGATGCCTGCCACCAAACCCGGCTAATTTTTGTATTTTTGGTAGAGACGGGGTTTCACCATGTTGGCCAGGCTGGTCTCAAACTCCTGACCTCAGGTGATCCTTCTGCCTTGGCCTCCCAAAGTGCTGGGATTACAGGCATGAGTCACCATGCCCGGCCTGTTGTTATTATTATTATTATTCCTAGCCCAAGTGCCATCCTGAATCTAATTATGGAAAGTATTATCCAAAATATAAGCTCCAAATTGGGCCAGGCGCAGTGGCTCACACCTGTAGGTAATCCCAGCACTTTGGGAGGCCGAGGTGGGTGGATCACGAGGTCAGGAGTTTGAGACCAGCCTGACCAACATGGTGAAACCCCGTCTCTACTAAAAATACAAAAATTAGCCAGGCTTGGTGGCACGTGCCTGTAGTCCCAGCTACTCAGGAAGCTGAGGCAGAAGAATCGCTTGAACCTGGGAGGCGGAGGTTGCAGTGAGCCGAGATTGCGCCATTGCACTCCAGCCTGGGAACACAGTGAGACTCCGTCTCAAAAAATAAATAAATAAACAAACAAACAAACAAACAAACAAACTCCAAATTGAAAGCAAGAATTCCAAAAGGAAAGTATTGCAGTGGTCATAAATTCATCAAGTACTTAGTCTTGGTAATGGAAATGTGGTGACTTCTCCCTTGCTTATGTTACAGGTGAGGAGATATCTTCTAAAAGTGAACTGGATGAATTGCAGGAAGAGGTGGCCAGGAGGGCGCAGGAGCAGGAACTTCGAAGAAAACGGGAGAAGGAATTAGAGGCAGCGAAAGGGTTTAACCCTCATCCTAGCCGCTTCATGGACTTGGATGAATTGCAGAATCAGGGTAATTGTTGTGAGCATTAGATTGTGGGTGATGGGGACAGACAGAAAGGGTAGAAAAAAAATCTAAGCTTGTAAGTTCCCTGTCTTCTCTTTAGCAAAATAATTTTTTAAATCTTAATTCACCCATTCCAGTGAGAACAAGTTAGAGTAGGATGTGACAAGACTATTGACTGGAGATAGGCACTGATTTGGGGCACATCTATTAAAAGCCTATAGATTAGAGATAGTATATCGTTCATGAATAATGTTTCCCATGAACATCCGTTGAAGGTGTAACTAAAACTAGCCTTGAGTCAGAAATAGCTGAAAATGGCAGTGAGCCACACTGACAGTGAGGGGAATTCTACTTGCTGGGAAGGAACATACCCATGAAATATTCCACCTGGAGCATCAGGGAAGTGGATCTGCCAAACAGGAGCAAGAACAAAGCCAGTTAACTTTTGATACCATGACAATTGATTCTGTAACCTCAAACAATTTGCATGGACTTTACTTCCACAACTGCCCCATGTTAGACTTTTTTCTTCCTAGAATTTTTTTAGGATGTCACTTTGTACCAAAAGAGACTAGCCTTCAAAATAGTTCAGCCAAGCTGAAGTATCTAACTTAAATAGGCCATGAAACCTGTATCTTAGTTTTTTTCCTATAAAATGACTTTATTGTTTTTATAATTTGGAAACCCCACTTACAACAAATTGTGCTAAAGCAGTATGAAGGTCCAAGTTTGTAAGTGCAAGCTTTTAACTTTGCTGGCTGTTTTCTGTTGACCACTTTTCTCTTTTTATATACACTTAGAGAATCTTCTTGGGCCAAGTAATCCTATTTGGGGGCAGCTTTTTTCCTTTAATACTACTCTCTTGATTCAAGGTAATTGTTGCCTTATATTTCCCAAGACATTGTATTAGTTTCCAAATTAGTTTTAAATACCTAATACTTAGCTGTCTCTATATTTGGATAGTCTTTTCTCCTTTTTTGACCTCAAGCTGTATCACATTGGTGTCCCAGGTTTATTTTGCTTCTGAAAAAAGGGGTCTTGTCATTTCTCTCCTTTCATTTTTTTCTCTCTCTGCCAGTAGGGCAATAGATTAAAGTTAGGAGGAGATCCCACTGGGTATATTTCATTGTCAGTTCTCTATACACTGTGGTTCAGCATTTCCTGCATGAGCAAGGAATGGAATGCTAAGATTCTGAAGGATAAGAATTAAAATTTGGTACAGTGATTGATCAACTATAGCTTGTCTAGATCTCCGTAGAGTAGAGAACTTAAAAAAATGGCTCTAGGAACTACCTCTGATTTTAAAGGTGTATACATTTAGTTGATTACAAATATTATGAGAGAACTTCAGGTCTGGGGAGTAAGGGAAACCACACCTCTAGAGATAGAGTGGATCCTGAGTGCCAAGTTCTTCAGAACCAACCTGCTGTTTCCATTGTCTTCCCATTGCTCTCAAAAAGTCATGATGAATTAGGAAGTGAATGTTAGGGATGTGGAAGGGCCTTTCTTACCATGTCCTGCTGGAGGTAAGTGGAGGATGAGGGACATTATGGGAGAAGTGACCCACATTTTTTTTTTCCCTGCAACCTTGTGAAGGCTCACTGGCAATCCCATTTGTAGGTGGTGAACTTATATTGCAGCTTGCTGCCAATGTATGATTATGATTTAGTAGAGGGTAAGGGATACATAAACATGAGAGTTCTTTTACAAAAATTTCTCTGCCTGTACTTCCTAGCATTTTCATCTGGTATTGTTTTTAGACTCTTCTGCACCTGCTTTGGCACACATTCACTTTGAGAGGAGGATGGAATATTCCCTGCTCGCTGTATGGGAAGGTGACTTCTTTGGGGATAGTTTTGGTGAGGAATAGCATGATGAAAGTAAATACTTAGCAATGCTTATGACAAGTATGTATATGCAAACCAGGAATGAAGGCAGTTCAACTGCCCTGGCAGGTACATTGGATTAGGAAGTGTAGACCATCCGTGACCAAGAAGTGTACTGATTTTCCAGTTTAGGGTGGTGCATAGAGGACTGTGAATTGGTGAAGTAAATAAGTGGTATGGATGGCTATTCACAGAATAATGAAGCTACCTTTGCCATAACATAGCAGTGAAGGTCTCAGTCGACATCTAGGGTGTTCTGACACTAGTTGGCAAGAATTGCACTGGGAAAGAGCAGTTCAATTCCAGGCATAAGAACCTACCCTTCTGCTATATAGAATACTTTGTTCTTTCCTTGAGGGACTTCCTAAGGGTCTTGGTGTTAGAATATATGGCCATTAATGGCATGCCTCTCTTTCATGGCCTTGGTAACATCTTGGTTAAGGCAAAGTGGATGTCCTGCTTGTTTTCAGATAATTCTTAATAGGAATAGACAGTTGGAATAAGGGTAGACCAGTGGCTCAGCAGCAAGGATCTCTGTGTACTGAAGGGAAACAACAGTACACAAGAAGAGTTGGAATGAATTGTAATGAAAATGAAAAGTGCTGGCCCTTTCAGGGAGGAGTGACGGCTTTGAGAGGTCCCTGCAAGAGGCAGAGTCAGTGTTTGAAGAGTCACTGCATCTGGAACAGAAAGGAGACTGTGCTGCAGCTTTGGCTCTCTGTAATGAAGCTATCTGTAAGTAACTCTAACTGCTATGGCTGTGGCACATTTGACTAACTTCACAATAGGTATTATTAGTGTTGTCACTCAGACAGGATAAAAACAGTTTTTGTGTCTCCTCACTCTTGCTCTCCCAAACTGAGTCGCATTAGCTGCTTTTGCCCTTTAGATTTCTAAGTGTACCTGGCACTGGCACTGTGGCCTATGGATATTTACCAGAATAACCTCAGCAAGGAATCCATAGATGACTTCTCCAGTCATGCCTAGCTTCTTATTTCAGGATAAAGTTAGACCTCAGATGTGAGATTAGTCTGCTCTTTTGCTAGTCACTGACTAGTGAGTTGGAGCTTATAGAAGGAAAACTGAATAAATTGGCTATGACTTCCCAGGCCTGTGACTTTTTAATTCAATATTTGATTCTTTCTGATTCTCCCCTACCTTCATAGTATGCAGCACCATAAACTTACAGCAAGAGACTAAGGCTTAGAATTGGTATCAGCTTCTTGTATGTGACCCACAAGAAGCTGTGGTCTATAAAGACAGATGCAGGTTTGGATCTTATTTCTGCTGTTGGCCATTGGGGAGAGAGAGGTGAGAGTAGAGTGTGGAGACCAGAGTCAGACAGGTCAGTTGCAAAGGACAAGAGTGGCAATCTCTAAGATGGAGGCACTGGTTTATCTTCTTGATTTATTTTAGTTTTGTTTTGTTTTTTTAATTTGGATTAACCTGTTTGGCCTCCATGGCTTCCATCAATGTTCCTTATAGCCAGAGGCAGCTGTGTGCCCTGGACAGCATATGCATGGTCCATGCCTTGCATTCCTGCTACATATTTTGAGTTTTACTGCATATCTTTGCTCATTTTTTTCAATTTTATTCTTTTTATTTTTGTTTGTGTTTTGTGTTCTGTTTCTGCTATATTTTCTTTGCATTTTAGCTAAACTAAGACTTGCCCTGCATGGTGCCAGCTGTAGCACGCACAGCAGAGCCCTAGTCGATAAGAAGTTGCAAATCAGTATTCGAAAAGCACGGAGCCTGCAGGATCGCATGCAGCAGCAGCAATCACCACAGCAGCCGTCGCAGCCCTCAGCCTGCCTCCCAACACAGGCGGGGACTCTCCCTCAGCCAACAAGGTAGTGCTTGGGAACCATGTTAGTTTATGAATGCCAGGGGAAGAAGTGACCATGAGTATTCTATAGCAAGAGCTCTCATCGTCTTGGTGACTGAAGGGGAGAGAGGAGTCCTTTGAAAAGATTTTCTTCTTTCAGGTCAGACATACAGTGAAAAGCTCATTGTACTGCTGGTCCTTATCTTAATAATTCCTAGGATGCAAAAAGTACAGCATAATAAGACCATTTGTTCACATTTCCCATGGGTAACTTTAGCCCTGGACTTGTGTAATAACGCGATTATTATATTTGTATATATTATGTTCTTAGACATGCCAATCCAGGCTACATTTCATGTTGTGGTAGCTACCATGTGATTTATTTTGGGATTTCAGTGCTTCCTATCCTTATGGAAGCAGAGAAAGCAGTCTTTCTTGCTCTGATTGCACCATAGAGAAGAGACACAAAGATTCCCTTTGCTTTGCTTCTTTATGGTCAGGACTAGGAAAGAAGTTCCAGTAGTCATTGTTGTAGTTCTCACATCTTAGCCCTTGAATTTGACTTTTACTTAGAATAGATGAATTTAAATAAACATTAATTTGGACCGTTAATAATTCTGAATAGTTTTCAAAATATAAATTAATAAAAGCAATTAACTTTTTTTTTTTTTTTGAGACAGGATCTTGCTTTTTCACCCAGGCTGGAGTGCAGTGGCACGATCACAGCTTACTGCAGCCTCAACCTCCTGGGTTCAATGTTCAAAAGACAAATGTTCAAAAATAGTTAACTGCTAGGCATGGTAGCTCACGCCTGTAATCCTAGAATTTTGGGAGGCTGAGGAGGGCAGATTATTTGAGTCAAGGAGTTTGAGACCAGCCTGGGCAACATGGTAAAACCCTGTCTCTACAAAAAACACAAAAAATTTAGCTGGGCATGGTGGTGCATGCCTGTGGTCTCAGCTACTTGGGAGGCTGGGGTGGAAGAATCAGTTAGCCTGGCAGGTCAAGGCTGCAGTGAGCCGTGATGGCGCTGCCACACTCCAGCCTGGGTGACAGAGCAAGACCTTATCTAAAAAAAAAAAAAAAAAAAAAAAAATTGCAGGTCTATTTGATGCTAAAGTACATGTCCTTAACCGTTATGTAATATTGCCTTTTATGATTAGGCTTCCTATATTAGTATATCATATTCTCTGTAATATAAGGGTGACTGGGTGACTATACCCTCAAAAGTTTATAGTATATTTTCATTCAAATTTAGGGGCTTGTTTTGAATATAAGCAATTTAGATAGGTAAACCCTTTCCAGAAAACGTATACATCCTGATGTATGTGAGTGATCGAGGCTTTATTTAAGTCCTTGTAACATTAAGTTTTTAAAGTCAGAAATACCAAACAATTAGTGAGAAACCAACTAAATACAGTTAATCCCTACTCCTACTCCTAAATCTCAAGAAAGTCATATTGCTTTGGGGAAACATCTCAGTGACTAATATAACAAAATCCAGATTATAAAAACACATTTGAAATGGTTGATTTCTGTGTATTCCCATGAGCCCAAGTCACCCTGTATTTTGTAAATGTGGCCTCATGGTTCCTTTGGCCGGGCTGCCTCTCAGGACCCCAGGTAGGACTTGCCTCCCTGTATAGCATCCTGGATTTTTGCTGTTTGGTATGAGTGATTTTCAGGCTTTGCTTACCTTCCATGTCATCTGCATGTGAGACTAGTTGATTTTGTTTCCTAATTTGCAAGTAGAATGTGATTGGAATGCAACTTCACAGGTAATGAAGAATATTGGCAAGGGCTCCACTTAATGTTACTGTGCAACTTTGGTGAGGGCATTTAATAAAGAGGATTAATGTTACCTATTTACCTGGGTGTGAGCTGACCATGTGCCTTTTCTTTTGTGATCCTCTGAACTACTGACTCTACTTGTGCTTGTCTTTCTGTTTATTTTTACCATTCCCTGTGTGAATAGCTAGAAATGGGAATGGAATGTTCAGTTCTTTCTGTAAGCATTCCTGTCAGTCAAGGCAGCTTATGACTAGCTCTCTCCATTTGTTTCAGTGAACAGCCTATCCCGCTCCAAGTATTGTTAAGCCAAGAGGCCCAACTGGAATCCGGCACGGATACAGAGTTTGGGGCCAGTTCTTTCTTCCATTCACCTGCTTCCTGCCATGAGTCACACTCATCACTATCTCCAGAGTCATCTGCCCCACAGCACAGCTCCCCCAGTAGATCTGCCTTGAAGCTTCTGACTTCGGTTGAAGTAGACAACATTGAACCCTCTGCATTCCACAGGCAAGGTTTACCTAAAACACCAGGGTGGACTGAGAAGAATTCTCATCATAGTTGGGAGCCATTGGATGCCCCAGAGGGTAAGCTGCAAGGCTCTAGGTGTGACAGCAGCAGTTGCAGCAAGCTCCCTCCACAAGAAGGAAGAGGCATTGCTCAAGAACAGCTGTTCCAAGAAAAGAGGGATCCTTCTAACCCCTCCCCGGTGATGCCTGGAATAGCCACCTCTGAGAGAGGAGATGAACACAGCCTAGGCTGTAGTCCTTCAAATTCATCAGCTCAGCCCAGCCTTCCCCTGTATAGAACCTGCCACCCCATAATGCCTGTTGCTTCTTCATTTGTGCTTCACTGTCCTGATCCTGTGCAGAAAACTAACCAATGCCTCCAAGGCCAAAGCCTCAAAACTGCATTGACTTTAAAAGTGGACAGAGGCAGTGAGGAGACCTATAGGCCAGAGTTTCCCAGCACGAAGGGGCTTGTCCGTTCTCTGGCTGAGCAGTTCCAGAGGATGCAGGGTGTCTCCATGAGGAATAGTACAGGTTTCAAGGATAGAAGTTTGTCAGGTAGTCTAAGGAAGAACTCTTCCCCTTCTGATTCTAAGCCTCCTTTCTCACAGGGTCAAGAGAAAGGCCACTGGCCATGGGCAAAGCAACAGTCCTCTCTGGAGGGTGGGGATAGACCACTTTCCTGGGAAGAGTCCACTGAACATTCTTCTCTTGCCTTAAACTCTGGGCTGCCTAATGGTGAAACTTCTAGGGGAGGACAGCCCAGGTTGGCAGAGCCAGACATATACCAACAGAAGCCGTCCCAACTGAGAGATGTTAGGTCTAAGGATCTGGGCAGCAGTACTGACTTGGGGACTTCCTTGCCTTTGGATTCCTGGGTGAATATCACAAGGTTCTGTGATTCTCAGCTTAAACATGGGGCCCCTAGGCCAGGAATGAAGTCCTCCCCTCATGATTCCCATACGTGTGTAACCTATCCAGAGAGAAATCACATCCTTTTGCATCCACATTGGAACCAAGACACAGAACAGGAGACCTCAGAATTGGAGTCTCTGTATCAGGCCAGTCTTCAGGCTTCTCAAGCTGGCTGTTCTGGATGGGGGCAGCAGGATACGGCCTGGCACCTACTTAGCCAAACAGGTAAGAATGCAACCAGGGGTTGGGGGGAGGGGGGAGGATCATATAAAAGCTGAAAGCAGGGAAAGATCAGAAGAAGAGAGTGTTCTATACAGATAGTATCCCCCCCAGCTTAGTAGGAGATAGTAGAACTTTTGACTTTACTCAGAAAGCCTTCAGGACCAGATCTAGACATCTTTGTGGCTAGAGTGGAGGAAGGGGCAGAATTACCACTCACAGGCAACTTCCCCCCTTCTAAAGTAAGAGATTATTAAGTATTTGTCCATGGCTTCTCCAGTATGCTGTGCTAAAGAATGGTTCAGGGCCGGGCATGGTGGCTCACTCCTGTAATCCCAGCACTTTGGGAGGCCGAGGCGGGCAGATCACAAGGTCAGGAGATTGAGACCATCCTGGCCAACATAGTGAAACCCCTTCTCTACTAAAAATACAGAAAATTAGCCAGGCGTGGTGGTACGTGCCTGTAGTCCCAGCTACTCGGGAGGCTGAGGCAGGGAAATCACTTGAATTCGGGAGGCGGAGGTTACAGTGAGCCGAGATCGCACCACTGCACTCCAGCCTGGGCAACAGAATGAGACTCCATTTCAAAAAAAAAAAGGAATGGTTCATAGGTCTTTGAGAGTGATTCAGCATGACAGCATGAAATGGAGGGAGGCTGAGAGGAAAATATATTCTTCTATGGCTTAGAATCCCAAGATTCAGCCTCCAGGTCTGCTTTGCAGTAGAATGTCCATATGCTCAGTGTGCACATTTCCAGATCATACTGAACCAGCAATATCAAGACCTTCCCTGATCCCTTTAGGAAAAGTCAAGTTTAGTGTTCATGGAATTTTTAATGTACTATATGCCTACAGGGTAGCCACTGACTGAGATAATACAGAGTGAAGAGTACAGCCTGCACCTGAAGTGCACATCATAGTCAGTTCTGGAAATTGAAGACATGAAGAATGTTTGTAACTTGCATTGATACACTTAACTCCAAAGCCTGAAATATTTTCCTGGTTCCAACATTAACTCTCAGTATAAATTTGGACAAGTCACTTAATATCCCAGGGCCAAGGTTTTACCTGTAAAATGAGAGAATTGGCTTTTTTTAAAAAAAGATATGTTCTAACTCTAAAATGGTATGTATGATTCTGTGAAATTGAACTTGGAGAACTTTTCCTTAGTTTGGCTGTGACAGTTTCTGTAATGGTGCAGGTTCCGTGCATGCTGACAACCAACATATAATTGCAGTTAAGTAAGTGTTTATTGAGTACTTACTATGTTATCCAGAGCCTTTGGGGGGAATACCACATAAATATAAGATTTAATTGTTTATTTATTTATTTATTTTTCTGAGATGAGTTTCACTCCTGTTGCCCAGGCTGGAGTGCAATGGCGTGATCTCAGCTCACTGCAACCTCTGCCTCCCGGGTTCAAGTGATTCTCTTGCCTCAGCCTCCCAAGTAGCTGGGATTACAGGCGTTCACCACCACACCTGGCTAACTCTTGTATTTTTAGTAGAGACAGGGTTTCACCAGGTTGGCCAGGCTGGTCTTGAACTCCTGACCTCAGGTGATCCATCCGCCTCAGCTTCCCAAAGTGCTGGGATTAAAGGTGTGAGCCACCATGCCTGTCCTAAGACTTGATATTAAGACACATTCCTGAGGATCCGTATCCTAATGCAGATTTTACAATAACATTTACTAAGGTGGTCTTTAATAGGACTGGTTGATATGGGAAGAATCTAAAGAATAAGGGAAAGCTGGAGTCTGCCTCAGTGAGCTTTCTATCTAAGGAAGCAAGAATACACAGATAATTTTTTTTTTTTTTTGAGACAGAGTCTCGCTCTGTTGCCCAGGCTGGAGTGCAGTGACGTGATCTCAGCTCACTGCAACCTCTACCTCCCGGGTTCAGGCCACTTCTCCTGCCTCAGCCTCCCGAGTAGCTGGGATTACAGGCATGTGCCACCACGCCCAGCTAATTTTTATATTTTTAGTAGAGATGGGGTTCACCATGTTGGCCAGGCTCATCTCGAAGCCCTGACCTCAAGTGATCTGCCCGCCTTGGCCTCCCAAAGCGCAGGGATTATAGACATGAGCCACCGTGCCTGGCCACAAATAATTATTTTAAGAATAATAAGGCTGGGCTTGGTGGCTCATGCCTGTAATCCCAGCACTTTGGGGGCGGAGGCGGGTGGATCATGAGGTCAGGAGATTGAGACCATCCTGGCTAACATGATGAAACCCCGTCTCTGCTAAAAATATACACAAAAAAATTAGCTGGGTGCAGTGGCTCACACCTGTGATCCCAGCACTTTGGGAGGCCGAGGTGGGTGGATCACCCAAGGTCAGGAGTTCAAGACCAGCCTGGCCAACATGGTGAGACCCTGTCTCTACTAAAAGTACAAAAAATTAGCTGGGCGTGGTGGTGGGCACCTGTAATCCCAGCTACTCGGGAAGCGGAGGCAGGAGAATTGGTTGAACCCAGGAGGTGGAGGTTGCATTGAGCCGAGATTGAGCCACTGCACTGTAGCCTGGGCAACAGAGCAAGACTCTGTCTCAGAAAAAAAAAAAAAAAAAAATTAGCCGGGCATGGTGGCACATTCCTGTAACCTCAGCTACTCAGGAGGCTGAGGCAGGAGAATCGCTTGGACCCGGAAGACAGAGGTTGCAGTGAGCCCGAGATTGTGCCACTGCAGCACTCCATCCTGGGCGACAGAGTGACACTCTTTCTCAAAAAAAAAAAAAAAAAAAAAAGAATAGCCATAGCCAGGCACAGTGGCTCACTCCTGTAATCCCAGCACTTTGGGAGGCTGAGGTGGGCAGATCACCTGTGGTCAGGAGTTCAAGACCAGCCTGACCAGCATGGTGAAACCCTGTCTCTACAAAAAATATAAAAAATTAGCCAGGCATAGTGGTGTGTGCCTGTAGTCCTAGCTACTCGGGAGGCTGAGGCAGAATCGGCTTGAACCCGGCAGGTGGAGGTTGCAGTGAGCCGAGACTGCGCCACTGCACTCCAGCCTGGGTAACAGAGTGAGACTCTGTCTCAAAATAATAATAATAATAATAAACATACAAAATAATAAATTGCAAAATTGAACTAACTAGTTGAAAGTTAAACTTTTTTTTTTTTGAGATAGAGTTTTGCTTTTCTTGCACAGGCTGGAGTGCAATGGCACAATCTCAGCTCACCACAACCTCCGCCTCCCAGGTTCAAGTGATTCTCCTGCCTCACCCTCCCATGTAGCTGGGATTACAGGCATGCATCACCATGCCTAGCTAATTTTGTATTTTTAGTAGAGACGGGGGTTTCTCCGTGTAGGTCAGGCTGGTCTTGAACTCCTGACCTCAGGTTATCTGCCCACCTTGGCCTCTCAAAGTTCTGGAATTACAGGCGTGAGCCTCTGTGCCTGGCTGAAAGTTAAACATTATTATATTGGCCAGGCGTGGTGGCTTACGCCTGTAATCCCAGCACTTTGGGAGGCTGAGGTGGGTGGATCAGAGGTCGGCAGTTCAAGACCAGCTTGGCCAAGATTGTGAAACCCCGTCTCTACCAAAACTACAAAAATTGGCCGGGCGCGGTGGCTCACGCCTGTAATCCCAGCACTTTGGGAGACGGAGGCGGGCGGATCAGGAGGTCAGGAGATCGAGACCATCCTGGCTAACACAGTGAAACCCCGTCTCTACTAAAAATACAAAAAATTAGCCGGGTGAGGCGGCGGGCACCTGTAGTCTCAGCTACTCGGGAGGCTGAGGCAGGAGAATGGCGTGAACCCTGGGGGGCGGAGCCTGCAGTGAGCCGAGATCGTGCCACTGCACTCCAGCCTGGGCGACAGTGAGACTGTGTCTCAAAAAAATAAAAATAAATAAAATAAAATAAAACTACACAAATTAGCCAGGCATGGTGGCAGGTGCCTGTAATCCCAGCTATTCAGAGGCTGAGGCAGGAGAATTGCTTGAACCTGGGTGGCAGAGGTTGTAGTGAGCTGAGATTATACCACTGCACTCCAGCCTGGGCGACAGAGTGAGACTCCATCTCAAAAAAAAAAAAAAAAAAAAAAAAAAGAGGGCCGGGCACAGTGGCTCACGCCTGTTATCCCTGCACTTTGGAAGGCCGAGGAGGCAGATAACCTGAGGTCGGGAGTTCAAGACCAGGCTGACCAACATGGAGAAACCCTGTCTCTGCTAAAAATACAAAATTAGGCCGGGTACAGTGGCTCATGCCTGTAATCCCAACACTTTGAGAGGCCGAGGTGGGCTGATCACGAGGTCAGGAGATTGAGACCATCCTAGCTAACAGTGAAACCCCTTCTCTACTAAAAATACAAAAAATTAGCCAGGCATGGTGGCATGTGCCTGTAGTCCTAGCTACTCAGGAGGGTGAGGCAGAATTGGCTTGAACCTGGGAGGCGGAGGTTGCAGTGAGCCGAGATCATGCCACTGCACTCCAGCCTGGGCGACAGAGCAAGACTCCATCTTAAAGAAAAAAAAAAAAAAAAATTAGCCACGTGTGGTGGCACATACCTGTAATCCCAGCTACTTGGGAGGCTGAGGCAGAATTGCTTGAACCCGGGAGGCAGAGGTTGTTGTGAGCTGAGCTCGCGCCATTGCACTCCAGCCTGGGCAACAAGAGCCAAACTCTGTCTTAAAAAGAAAAAAAATTATTATATTTAAAAAATTATTATATTTAAAAAACAAAAATAGGCCAGACACAGTAGCTCACACTTATAATCCTAGCACTTTGGGAGGCTGAGGTGGGCAGATCACTTGAGGTCAGGAGTTCGAAATCAGCCTGGCCAACATGGTGAAACCTTGTCTGTACTAAAAATACAAAAAAAATTAGCCAGGTGTGGTGGCAGGCACCTGTAATCCCAGCTATTTGTGGGGGCTGATGGCAGGAGAATTGCTTGAACCCAGGAGGTTGCAGTGAACTGAGATTGTGCCACTGCATTCTAACCTGGGCGACAGACCAAGCCTCTATCTCAAAAACAAAAACAAAAAAAAATATTACCCAAAATAGCAATATTTTTCATTGCAGGTAGTTTGAAAATACATAAAGTATCAAAAATCACTGATAATCTCACTCAATGTTTTCATAAGCTTACCTTTGGTTTTCGTTTTTATACACATGTACTATATAGTTTTGTTTTTGCAAAAAGCAGTATCTTTACACTATATGTATACAGTTTAGTATCATGACTTTCTCATGTTATATCTGTGAGCATTTGCTGTAAAAACTATCTTTAATGGTTATAAAGTGTTTCATATGAATGTACTATAATTTATTTCTTCAACCTTCCTACTATTGTTGAATATTTAGGTTACTTACAATTTTTTTTTTTTTTTTTTTGAGGCAGTCTTGCTCTGTCACCCAGGCTGGAATACAGTTGCACAACCTTGGTTCACTGCAACCTCCACCTCCCGGGTTCAAGCAATTCTCCTGCCTCAGCCTCCCTAGTAGCTGGAACCATAGGCGTGTGCCACCAAGCCTGGCTAATTTTTTGTATTTTTAGCAGAGACAGGATTTCACCATGTTGGCCAGGCTGGTCTCGAACTCCTGGCCTCAAGTAATCTGCCTGCATCAGCCTCCCAAAGTGCTGGGACTATAAGGTGAGAAGTGACTATAAGGTGAGCCACTGCTTCTGGCTTACTTGTAATTTTTAATAACATAGTACTGTGTTGAATATCTTTGCACTTAAGTGGCCACATTTCTCATGAGCTCCTTAGAATAAACTTTTGGAAGACTAATAACTAGTTGAATGTTATAAACTTTTTTTTTTTTTTCATTTTTGAGACAGGGTCTCATGTTGTTGTCTTGGCTGGAGTGCAGTGGCATGATCACGGATCACTGTAGCCTTGACCTTCTTGGCTCAAGAGATCCTCCCACCTCAGCCCCTTGAGTAGTTGGGACTACAGGCATGCACTACCATACCTGACTAATTTGAATGTTATAAACTTAAAAAAAATGATACATACTGGCCAGTTAGCTTTGAAGAAGACCATACTTCTGAAAACAGTATGAAAGAGTACTTACTGACCATTAATTTTTTCATCTAGTAGTGTAAAGAAACAAATTTTTAAAAATCTATCTAGTAGTCAATCCATTCTCAATATATTTATCAAATCAAGTGGAGCATGATGGCTCATGCCTGTAACCCCAGCTACTTGGGAGACTGAGCCAGGAAAATCACTTGAGGCCAGGAGCTTCAGGCTATAGTGTGCTATGAGCACATGCCTGTGAACAGCCACTCTCCTCCAGCCTGGGCAACATAGTGAGACCCTATCTCTTAAAAAAAAAAAAAGGTAAAATCAAACTAGTCTTTATTTTTGTTAGAGTCCCTGGTTTAAAAACTGAGTCCTTAAGAAGTGACATGACAGGCTGGGCGCAGTGGCTCACGCCTGTAATACCAGCACTGTGAGAAGCCAAGGTGTGAGGATCACTTGAGCCCAGGAGTTCAAGACTAGCTGGGCAACACAGTAAGATCCCCATCTCTACAAAGACTGAGAAAATTAGCTGGGTGTGATGGTGCAGTTCTGTAGTCCAGCTACTTGGGAGGCTGAAGCAGGAGGATCAACTGAGACTGGGAGGTTGAGGCTGCAGTGAGCTGTGGTCATGCTACTGCACTCCAGCCTGAGCAACAGAACAAGACCCTGTCTCAAAAAAAAGAGGAGTGATATGGCATAGAATAAAGAAGTGATCAGATAGAATTAATCAGGAAGTAGATGATGAAGGAAAATGCCAATTAGGATTCACATATGAAAAAATATAATTTGGCCGGGCGTGGTGGCTCACGCCTGTAATCCCAGCACTTTGGGAGGCTGAGTCGGGTGGATCACCTGAGGTCAGGAGTTCGAGACCAGCCTGACCAACATGGTGAAACCCCATCTCTACTAAAAATACAAAAAAATTTAGCTGGGTATTGTGGCATGTGCCTGTAATCCCAGCTACTCTGGAGGCTGAGGCAGGAGAATCGCTTGAACCCAGGAGATGGAGGTTGCAGTGAGCCGAGATCACGCCACTGCACTCCAGCCTGGGCGACAAGAGTGAAACTCTGTCTCAAAAAAAAAAGAAAAAAAAGAATATAATTTGAGAGGAGTTCTTTATCTTATTATAAAACATTTGTTAAGCACCAAATTATGTTACTTTTTAAAATTTATTTATTTTTTGAGACAGAGTCTCGCTCTGTTGCCCAGGCTGGAGCGCAGCGACACAACCTCAGCTCACTGCAACCTCCGTCTCCCAGGTTCAAGCGATTCTCGTGCTTCAGCCTCCCAAGTAGCTGGGATTACAGGCATGTGCCACCACACCTGACTAATTTTTGTATATTTTATAGAGACGGGGTTTCACCATGTTGCCCAGGCTGGTCTCAAACTCTGAGCTCAAGCAATCCACCTGCCTCAGCCTCCCAAAATGCTGGGATTACAGGCGTGAGCCACCATGCCCGGCCACCAAATTACTTTTTCAAAAAATGCTAAAAAAAAAAAACGCTTTATTGATATGTAATTTACATGCCATACATTTCACCTATTTAAAGTATACAATACAGTGGGTTTTAGTATATCAGAGTTCTCCATCCATCACCACAATCAGTTTTAAAGTATTTTCATTTGAGGTGGGAGAATCGCTTGAACCCAGGAGGCAGAGGTTGCCGTGAGCTGAGATTGCGCCTGGGCAACAGAGTGAGACCCTGTCTCAAAAAAAAAAAAAAAAAAAAAAAAAGTGTTTTCATCAGAAACTTTGTACCCATTGATAAATCACTCTTTATCTCCTCCTTTTCTTCCCCCAACCCCAGGCAACCACTAATCTATTTTCTTTCTCTAGAGATTTGCCTGTTCTGGACATTTCATATAAATGGAATCATACAGTATGTGGTCTTTTGTAACCAGGTTAATTTTGACATAATTGTAGTTCCTAAAGTGTTATATAAACACTGCTCTTGACCTATATTCTGAATTTCATTGTATTTTTAACTTGGGCAGACATCATCTTATAGATATATAAAAAGTAAAAAATTAACTTTTGTTATGGGAAATTTCAAATATATTCAAAAGTAAAGAATAAGAGTAGGCCGGGCACAGTGACTCACACCTATAATCCCAGCACTTTGGGAGGCCAAAGCGGATGGATCACCTGAGGTCAGGAGTTTGAGACCAGCCTGGCCAACATGGTGAAACCCAGTCTCTACTGAAAATACAAAAAATTAGCTGGGCATGTTGGTGGTGGATGCCTGTAAACCTAGCTACTCAGGAGGCTGAGGCAGGAGAATCACTTGAACCCGGGAGACGGAGGTTGCAGTGAGCTGCCCGTTGCACTACAGCCTGAGCAACAAGAGCAAAACTCCATCTCAAAAAAAAAAAAAAAAGAATAAATGTTATAATAACCCTCCAGGTACTTATAACCAGCTTCCATAGTGATTATCTTGCACAGTTATCAACATATGGCCAGTTTTTATTTTATTTTATTTATTTATTTTTTAGACGAGGTCTCGTTCTGTCTCCCAGGCTGGAGTGCAGTGGTGCAATCCCGGCTCACTGCAACCTCCGCCTCCCGGGTTCAAGTGATTCTCCTGCCTCAGCCTCCCAAGTAGCTGGGACTACAGGCGCGTGCCACCAAGCCTGGCTAATTTTTGTATTTTTAGTAGAGACGGGGTTTCACCATATTATCCAGGATGGTCTCCATCTCCTGACCTCGTGATCCGCCCGCCTTGGCCTCCCAAAGTGCTGGGATTACAGGCATGAGCCACCACGCATATGGCCAGTTTTGATTTAGCTATACCTCCCCCACTTTCCTTTCCCCTCTACATTATTTTATTTTATTTTTTGAGACAAGGTCTTGCTTTGTTGCCCAGGCTGGAATGCAGTGGTGCCATCAGGGCCACTGCTGAGGTCCTCCCACTGCAGCTTCCTGAGTAGCTGGGACCACAGGCACACACCACTACATCCGGCTAATTTTTGTGTGGTTTGGAGAGACAGGGTTTTGTCATGTTGCCCAGGTTGGTCTCTACCTCATGAGCTCAAGTAGTCCATCCGCCTCAACCACCCAAAGTGCTAGGATTACAGGCACGGGCTACAATGCCCAGCCTCCTCTAGATTATTATTTTTTTATTTTTTTGAGGTGGAGTCTCGCTTTCTTGCCCAGGCTGGAGTGCAGTGGCGCGATCTCCGCTCACTGCAAGCTCTGCCTCCTGGGTTCACGCCATTCTCCTGCCTCAGCCTCCCGAGTAGCTGGGACCACAGGCACCTGCCACCACGCCCGGCTAATTTTTTGTATTTTTAGTAGAGATGGGGTTTCACTGTGTTAGCCAGGATGGTCTCAATCTCCTGACCTCGTGATCCGCCCGCCTCGGACTCCCAAAGTGCTGGGATTACAGGCGTGAGCCATGGCGCCTGGCCGCTTCCTCTAGATTATTTTAAAACAAATCTCTAAATCTCTGACATTATATTATTTCATTCATAAATAATTTGGCATGTATCTCTCAGAAATAAAGATTCTTTTTTTTTTTTTTTTTTTTTTTTAATGAGACGGAGTCTCGCTTTGTCACCCAGGCTGGAATGCAGTGGCGCAATCTCGACTTACTGCAGCCTCTGCCTCCCAGGTTAATGCGATTCTCCTGCCTCAGCCCCCTGTGTAGCTGGGATTATAGGCGCGCACCACCATACCTGGCTAATTTTTGTATTTTTTTTTTTTTTAGTAGAGACAGGGTTTCACCATGTTGGCCAGGCTGGTCTTGAACTCCTGACCTCAGGTGATCCACCTGCCTTGGCCTCCCAAAGTGCTGGGATTACAGGCATGAGCCACTGCACCCGGCCAGATTCTTTTTTAAAAGACAAACCTATAATATTATTATACCTAAAAAGTTAACAATAATCTCTTAATATAATACCTAGCCAATATTCCAGTTTTCTCAGTGGTCCCATAAATGTCTTTATACAGTTGTTTTATTTCAAGTCGGGATTCAAACAAGACACACATACTGCATTTTGATGATAAGGCTCTTAAGTCTTTTTTTTTTTTGCTTTTTTTTGCCAGTATTATACCCTGTGTTTTTTCCCCTTCCATTTATTTGTTGGAGAAATTTGGTCATTGTCTTTTAACATTGCTGATTATAGTCTAAGTCCTTAAGAAAAAAAAAAAAACAGTTCTGGCCGGGTGCGTTGGCTCACACCTGTAATCCCAGCACTTTGGGAGGCCAAGGCAGGCAGATCACGAGGTCAGGAATTCAAGACCAGCCTGGCCAACATGGTGAAACCCTGTCTCCACTAAAAATATAAAAATTAGTCGGGCATGGTGGCATGCACCTGTAGTCCCAGCTACTCGGGAGGCTGAGGCAGGAGAATCGCTTGAACCTGGGAGGCGGAGGTTGTGGTGAGCTGAGATCACACCACTACACTCCAGCCTGGGCAACAGAGGGAGACTCTGTCTCAAAAAAGAAAAACATGTTCTTCTAGCCCTCATTTTTCCTATAACGTAGTACTTAGAGCTAAAGGCTCAATTAAAATCGGATACAAATTTTAAAAATAAGAATATTTAATAGGAAGTTCTTTGTGTTTCTTACATCGTATCAGCAAATACATAATGTCTGGTAGTCTTTCTATTGATCAGAGAGTAGACATCTTAACCCTATCTTCTATTGAAATAATCTAGAAATTCCCTTACAAATGGCCACCTCTACCTCTGCTTAAATTCTTTTTTTTTTTTTTTTTTTTTTTTCTGATGGATTCTCGCTCTATTGCCCAGTCTGGAGCTCAGTGGTGCAATCTCAGCTCATTGCAACCTCTGCCTCCCACGTTCAAGTGATTCTCCTGCCTCAGCCTCCCGAGTGGCTGGGACTACAGGCACACACCACTGCACCTGACTAATTTCTGTATTTTTAATAGAGACAGGCTTTCGCCATGTTGGCCAGGCTGGTCGTGAACTCCTGACCTCAGGTTATCCACCTGCCTCGCCTCTTAAAGTGCTGGGATCACAGGCGTGAGCCATCGCCCCCTGCCTTCTTTTAAAGGAATCAGATTCTACTCCCTTCAGGAGGTTCCTTCTTGTCTAGGAGTCACATTTGGCTTGATTAGAGGAACACCCAATTCTAAACATTACTCTGTAAATCTTTTTTTTTTTTTTTTTTTTTTTTTTTTTTTTTTTTGAGACGGAGTCTCGCTTTGTCACCCAGGCTGGAGTGCAGTGGTGCAATCTCGGCTCACTGCAAGCCCCGCCTCCCGGGCTCACGCCATTCTCCTGCCTCAGCCTCTCCAAGTAGCTGGGACTACAGGCGCCCGCCACCACGCCCGGCTAATTTTTTGTATTTTTAGTAGAGACGGGGTTTCACCGTGGTCTCGATCTCCTGACCTCGTGATCCGCCCGCCTCGGCCTCCCAAAGTGCTGGGATTACAAGCGTGAGCCACCGCGCCCGGCCGAGACAAAGTCTTACTCTGTCACCCAGGCTGGAGTACAGTGGCACGATCACGGCTCACTGCAGTTTCCACCTTCCAGGTTCAAGTGACCCTCCTGCCTCAGCCTTCCGAGTACAGGTGTGTACCACCATACCTGGCTAATTTTTTTAATGCTTTTCTTTTTTCTTTTTTTAGAGATGGGGTCTCACTATGTTGCCTAGGCTGGTCTTGAATTCCTAGGCTCAAGTGATCCTACTGCCTCAGTCTCCCAAAGTGCTAGGATTACAGGCATGAGCAACCACGCCCGGCCATAGCTGTAATTTTTTTTTTTTTTTTTTTTTTTTTTTTTTGTGATGGAGTCTCTGTTGCCCAAGCTGGAGTGCAGTGGCGCGATGTTGACTCACTGCAGCTTCTGCCTCCCGGGTTCAAGCGATTATCCTGCCTCAGCCTCCTGAGTAGCTGGGATCACAGGCGCCCGCCACCACGCCTGGCTAAGGTTTTTGTATTTTTAGTAGAGATGGGGTTTTCACCATGTTGGTCAGGCTGGTCTCGAACTCCTGACCTCGTGATCCACCTGCCTTGGCCTCCCAAAGTGCTGGGACTACAGGCGTGAGCCACCACGCCCGGCCTTAGCTGTAATCCTTAAACCTGGCTACCTATAATCATCTGAGGAGTGGCTCAGAAAAACCCAAAAAACACATAAATACAGAAATAATTTTATAGAAATAAGAACATAACACACATGCTGTTTTTATTATAGACAATTTTCCTGTCTCTTCTCTCACAGCCAGTCCCTACTTCCCCAGGTAATTATCTAGTGTGCATACATTGTATTTTCTGTTCATACAATCCTATGTAGACCTACATATACATAAAAAGTGTTTTTGCTTGTATATCATTTTACAGATTTTTTTCCTTTTAATGCAACAATGTTTCATTAAAATTCCTTCAAATCATCAAGTTTAACTTAGTTCAGTCTTTTTAAGTGGCTGGACAATATTTGGTATTAAACCATAATGTATTTATTCTTCTATAGATGGGCATTACTTTATTTCTAGTGTTCTTGGCTACTATAAATTATGTCAGTTGAAAATATTCTTATATATATGTTGTTATGAACTGGTGTTTTTTTCTTCTTCTCAGGATTAGAATCGTTGGGCAACAGGATAAATATATTTTTTATTTTATTGGAGATTACCAGGTTGCTTTTTAGGAAGACTGTAACAGTTCACATTTCCCCCAATAATGTTCAAGGATATTTTCTTAGACTTTTTGGGAATCTTTCAAAAATGAAAATTCCCAGGCACCAACCACAAACCTTCTGATTCAGGTCTGTGGTAACATCCAGGAAGCTATATTTTTAAAAGTTCCCAGATGAATCTGAGGTGGTATTGAAAGCACTGCATTTAGGTACCCAGGAATACTGAACATAACTGGTCTTACAATACTTACATGAATAATATCAGCTTCAGCCATATACATATATATAATATTATATATAAAATATCTTATATATAATATTATATATATTATATAATATTATATATATCTTATATATAATATATCTAATATATATTATATATTAGATATATTAGATATAATATATATTAGAATCAAATCATCAAATCAAGACATGAATTGGCCATGGACATATGTATCAAATGTAGGTCAGGGGCCTATACAGTTTCAGAATGGGGAACTTAATTAGTTGGATTGGGGATAGCCCCTTGGGAGTCACCAATCTAGTTTAGAGCAATTCTGAACAATCTAGAAAGATTTTGAAGAGAGGTAAGCATTTAGTGGTTGTTTAGAAATTTAAATGATTTGAGAGAAGCTAATGGGAAAAGAGCATTACATATGTAAAACATTCCCGAGGAGCTCCTGCTCTCAGAGTACAAGATGTCACCAGGTGAGATGATAAGAGTACTGTACTGAAAATCAAGAGGATTTAATTTTAATCCTGGTTAAACTACTAAACTCTCAGACCCTGGAACTATTTTCCTGTTATATAAAATGAGGAGGTTTGATAGATGATTATTATGATAATTTCTATTCTGAACTAGACTGGAGATAATTTCCTCTGTCGGCCGGGCGCGGTGGCTCACGCTTGTAATCCCAGCACTTTGGGAGGCCGAGGCGGGCAGATCACGAGGTCAGGAGATCGAGACCACGGTGAAACCCCGTCTCTACTAAAAATACAAAAAAAATTAGCCGGGTGTGGTGGCGGGCGCCTGTAGTCCCAGCTACTCGGAGAGGCTGAGGCAGGAGAATGGCGTGAACCCGGGAGGCGGAGCTTGCAGTGAGTGGAGATAGCGCCACTGCACTCCAGCCTGGGCAACAGAGCGAGACTCCGTCTCAAAAAAAAAAAAAAAAAAAAAAAAATTCCTTTGTCACCACAGATACTTTAGAAAATCACTGTTAGAAAAAAAAAAATCACTGTTACTTTCCTCTGTCTATAAGTCTTGAGCCCAAGTCTGACAGAAGCTGATTATGTTTACAAAAATGAAATGAAGCAAGATGGGGACATTCAGTAAACTATCCATATTCTAAAATTCTTGTTTCTTTTTTTTTTGAGACGGAGTCTCGCTCTGTCACCCAGGCTGGAGTGCAGTGGCGAGATCTCCGCTCACTGCAAGCTACGCTTCCCGGGTTTACGCCATTCTCCTGCCTCAGCCTCCCGAGTAGCTGGGATTACAGGTGCCTGCCACCACGCCCGGCTAATTTTTTGTATTTTTAGTAGATACGGGGTTTTACCGTGTTAGCCAGGGTGGTCTCGATCTCCTGACCTCGTGATCCGCCCGTGTTGGCCTCCCAAAGTGCTGGGATTACAGGTGTGAGCCACCGCACCTAGCCCCTCGTTTCTTTTTCTTTTTTTCTTTTTCTTTTTTTTTTTTTGAGACGGAGTCTCGCTGTTGCCCAGGCTGGAGTGCAGTGGCACGATCTCGGCTCACTGCAAGCTCCGCCTCCCAGGTTCATGCCATTCTCCTCCCTCAGCCTCCCAAGTAGCTGGGACTACAGGCGCCCACCACCTCGCCCGGCTAATTTTTTTGTATTTTTAGTAGAGACGGGGTTTCACCGTGTTAGCCAGGATGGTCTTGATCTCTTGACCTTGTGTTCCACCCTCCTCAGCCTCCCAAAGTGCTGGGTTTACAGGCGTGAGCCACCGCACCCGGCCGCCCCTCTTGTTTCTAAATTCCAGAAGCATGTCCCTCCGTTGAATTCAGGGATGCATATTTATTATTTAATGAAACAACAGCTCCTAAGTTTGTGCTGCTAGGCTTAGAGGTTAGGCCCTAGGGGAAGAGATGGCCTCAACTTGTATTTGTGTTTTCCTCTTCAGGCTCTGCAGATGGCATGGGGAGGAGGTTGCACTCAGCCCCTGATCCTGGTCTCTCAAAGACTCCAACAGCAGAAATAGAGCATGGTCTCCATGAAGCCAGAACAGTGCGTACTTCTCAGGTAGCAGCCTCAGGTGCTAAGGTGCTGGGCCTGGGGTGGTGTGTTGGGGAAGGAATTATGGAGAGATGTGACTGGTAGGGATGATGATAAGGCAGAGGCATGGTGATATGGGGCTATCAGAAGAAAATAAGGTCTATGATTGGGCTTCTTTTGAATTAGAGGAGATTGTTACATGGCTACCATCTTACCAATACATCTAATTCAGGTGTCTATTACTACTGAGCCTTCCCCTACTCTTTCCCATACCCTGAGGATAGTGTCTGTGGGAAAACCATAAGTCTAGTATTATGTGTCTGCCTGTATGTATCTGTGTGTTTGAAGGCTACACCTTGCCGAGGCCTCAGCAGGGAGTGTGGGGAGGATGAGCAGTACAGTGCAGAGAACTTACGTCGCATCTCACGCAGTCTCAGTGGCACCGTTGTCTCAGAGAGGGAGGAAGCTCCAGTTTCTTCCCACAGTTTTGTAAGTAGAATCAGGGTCCATCTATTCAGAGCACCCTCCTCCTTGCTAAGCAAAAATACAGTGCGGGTGAAGAAGCAGGGAGAAAGTGAAGGTTGTAATGTGAGGAAAGGCCCTGTGTACTCAGCAAAAATAAGGACACGCAGTCATTATTTTATTTACAAACATTCAGTTGGAGCCCAGAGAAATGTCCATTCCGTGTAGCAGTTCTGAAAGGCTGTACATGTTGTAGGGTTTCCTGGGGTGAGAAGAGTCATAAAGCCTTGAGAGGAATCTGAGAAGCAAAGGCTGCTGATTGGGTCAGAACACACTGCACTAATCAAAGGAAGAAGGAAAGAAATGGGATGGAGTATTGGTTTGCTTTTTCCTCTCACCCCCAGTATGTGATTGAATAGAATTCAGTGTGTTTTCAATCTAAAGTGAAGCATGTGCATCAGCAAGAAAAGGAAAAAAGCCTTCTTGAGAATTTTCATATGGTACTAATGCAGTAATATGTAAGTAGAAGAGGCAGGAAAGCCCAAGCCATTAGAGATCAACAAACTTAAATAATATCAGTGGCTGGGTTTGTAGGTAATCATACCTTTGGAGAATTTCACTTCCTTGCCCAAGTTGAGTTTTCATTACAGTAGAGGTGAGGGTACAAATTACCAGTGCATTGAAGGTTGTCCACTAGGTCAGTTCAGGAAAAATGTAAAAACAGGTTTTAAATACATGGTACAAAAATAAAAAGGTATAAAAGCATAAATGGTGAAAACCAAGTCTGTCTTCTACCAGCCCTTCAGATTCAGTTTCCCTCCTAAGAGGTACTCATTCTTCCAATTTTTAAAAATCAGCCGAGGCCAGGTGTGTTGGCTCATGCCTGTAATCCCAGCACTTTGGGAGGCCAAGGATGGTGGATCACCTGAGGTCAGGAGTTTGAGACCAGCCTGGCCAACATGGCGAAAATATAAAAATTAGCCAGGCATGGTGGAGGGTGCTTGTAGTCCTAGCTACTCGGGAGGCTGAGGCAGGAGAATCGCTTGAATCCGGGTGGCAGAGGTTGCAGTGAGCCAAGATTGAGCCACTGCACTCCAGCCTGGGTAACAGAGCCAGACTCTGTCTCAAAAACAAAACAAAACAAAAAAACCCAGCCGAATTTATAAGTTTCATTCAATTTATTGTTCATAAATTCCTAAACAATTCTGATCAGGCTGCCATTCTTTTTTGGAAAAGGTGGACTCTCCTGCCTAGCATTTGTTCTCATGTACTTTCAATTCATTTAATGGCAGTTATTTTCCTAAGAGAGCTGGCTTCCTTTCTTCTGACTTCTGTATCATTCATTGATTCATTCTTTTAAATAAATGTTTATTGATTCTGTCACAAGATTCCTAGCACAAAAATAAACAAATAAATAAGTGCTTATTGAGTGTGTTCTAGGTATTGTGCTAGGTGCTGGAGATACAATGGTGAGTTAGATATAGTCCCTGCTTTTATGGAGCTTACAGTCTACAGTGAGGGACAGATAAATAAACAAACAATTATAATGTGTTAAGGATTTGATCCTATGGGAACATAATAGATGGGACATTTAAATCAGGCTTGAGGTATCATGGAAGGCTTCCTAGAGGAAGCAAAAAGAAAATAGCAGGTAAAAGGGACCTGAGCAAATATTAACTGAATTAAAAGAAGCTTATTTAGTATGGCAGGATTAGAAAGTCTGGTGAGGGGAGATAATGGAGAGTGTTGACAAGAGAGGATACAAAGAATATTATGGACCACAGACAGCTCTGTATGTCACAGTAAGTAGTTTGGAAGGATAGAGATAAGTCGATGTATTTGAGACCCAGTTAGGAAGTAAACATCAGTGGGAGTTGGTGCCTGCCTGGATGTTGGGAGAGGGGATAAAGGATGATACTCAAGTTTTATGGGTAGATAATGATATATTTGAGGGAAGATATGCATTCAGTTTCACATATATTGAGTGGAGATATCTGGCAGGCTTTTGGAATGAGATATATAAGCTGCAAATTGAAATTTGGGAATCATCGCCATTGAAAAGAGGAAAAGACTTGCAGAAAGAGAAGAGGAGCCAGGACATATCCCTAAAGAGCATCAGATTTAAGGTGGTTCTTCTGAAGAACCCTAAAAGGAGACTGAGAAAAAAAGATTAGAGAGACTGAAGGGAAACCAAGGATGTGTGGTACCATAGGCACCAAGAGGAGAATGTTTGAAGAAGAAAGGAATAGCCAGGCGCGGTGGCTCACGCCTGTAATCCCAGCACTTTGGGAGGCCGAGGCGGGCAGATCACGAGGTCAGGAGATCGAGACCATCCTGGCTAACACGCTGAAATGCCGTCTCTACTAAAAATACAAAAAAATTCGCTGGGCACGGTGGCGGGCGCCTGTAGTCCCAGCTACTCGGGAGGCTGAGGCAGGAGAATGGCGTGAACCCAGGAGGCGGAGCTTGCAGTGAGTGAGCCGAGATTGCGCCACTGCACTCCAGCCTGGGTGACAGAGCGAGACTCCGTCTCAATAAAAAAAAAAAAAGAAGAAAGGAATAATTAGCTATGTCACATGCTGAGAGGACTGGCACCTGTCCTTAGGCGGTATGATAAATGCTTACTTTGTGCCATGTTGTAGTAGGTGCTGTGAGCATGAACTGATGAAACAACACAAATTCTGCCCTTGAGTAGCTTGCAGTCTCATAAAGGAAATTAGACATACTGGCATATAGATTATTTTATTTAACGTATTATTACTAAGTGCCCACATTGTTCTAGGCACTGTTCAAGGTGCTGGGGACACAGAAGTAAAAAGAAATAGGGGAGAAAGACAATAAACAAATAAATGACATAATGCTAGACAATGATAAATATGATAAAGAATAATAAAATAAGGCAAGAGAATAAGGAGTAAAGAGGTAATAGTGGTTTTTTTGAGGGCTACTCCTGATAGTAGGGTAGTGAGGGAAATCAGCTCTAAGGAAGTAACTTTTGATTAGAGACCTCAGTGATATGAAGGTATGAGCCATCAGAAGAATATTCTTGGTAACAGAAACAGTAAGTATAAAGACTCTGAGGTAGCAACGAGCTTGGTGTGTTTGAGGAATATTAAAGTTAGAGTGTAAAAGCTCCAGGAATGATAGGAAATAAAGTGAGGAGCAGCAGGGCCATATCACACAGGACCTTGTAGGCCACAGTAAGGAGGAGTGGATGAGAGATAGGAAGAGCTGATTGAAGGCTGTTGCAGTAGTCCAGGTGAATTTAAATATAAAACCCATAAGTAGAAGTGATGGTCCTTCGCAAGTAATGGAATTGTGGATGGGAAGTGGGAAATCAAGGTCATTGCCAATGTTTGAATATGGGTGATTTAGGAACATGAGGTGCCAGAAGGAGGAGTTTGGAAGGATTCTGGTTCAATTTTGGATATGCTAGTGTTTCAGATGTTAAAGGGGAATATTTCTGGGTATTTATCATAAAAGATAACTAATAGGGAGTAGAGCAGGACATAAGCATCAGTAAATACAAACTTGACAGGCAAAAGAGGAAGCTGTGGAATGTGTAGCAGTGACAGGAGAGAAGATGGGGTAGAGTTCTTGATTCTACATTTAAACTATATAGTTTCATTCCTAGTACTTAGAATAAGTGAAGGATTTTTTTTCTCATTCTCTCAGGCTTTCTGAATTTCTCATATTTCATTTTTATTTTTAAATTTCTATCTCAATCTCTCTAATTCTACTGTTAGCATTAAGGAGTTTGCTAAAGACCTGAATGGTAGGGTTGGGAAGGTGAGGGATATGAGGAAGACTGGTTAAGGGATAAGGATCTGAAGTTTGCAGTTTCTTAGAGGGCTAGCAGGGAGAGCGACTGAGTAAATTGGGTCCTGTTCCAGAACAAGGCATGTAGGCATGTTTGTGCTCTGGTTCCCTCCATTTCCCTTTGCTTGCCTCACTGTGTTTACCCAACTACATCCTGCTTTGTGTTAATCCTCATCTCTATGTTTTTTTGTCTTGTCTCATTATAAGGATTCATCAAACGTGAGGAAGCCTTTGGAAACCGGGCACCGTTGTTCCAGCTCCTCTTCCCTCCCTGTCATCCATGACCCTTCTGTGTTTCTCCTCGGTCCCCAACTCTACCTTCCCCAACCACAGTTCCTGTCCCCAGATGTCCTGATGCCCAGCATGGCAGGGGAGCCCCATAGACTCCCAGGTAACTCCCCCAAATCTAATATCATATGCCAGAATTTGGTACCTTTTCTGGGGCCTCCAAGGGTCAAATCAGTATACCTATGGGGAGGGGGGTATCCCAAGGTGGAGTGGTGTGAAGATATGAATTACTGCTTCAAAGTCATGCATTTATCTAGATAAATATTAAATCATTTGTTGGGCACCATGATTTTTAGACCAAGGGTTTAGACCAGCACCCCTAGAGTCTGTCTACTTACGAGAATGAACTGCTTCAGTCATGATAGAATAAGCTTTTAACTGACAAAGGGGAGTTAATACCCAGTCTTTGGGATACCCCCAGAACAGAAATGGTCATCTCTATCAGCTAGTTTTCTCTCCTTCTATCCTCTGAGTCTCAGCTGAGGGATGGTCTAGGAAGATAAGGAATGAGTGGGAGAATTGGAAAGACCCTTTACATGGAGTACCCACACCAGGTGTACAGATCCAGACAATTGTGGGGAAGGTGGGCAATATCATTTTGGCTTTCTTTGACCTTCCAAGTGAGATGTTCTCTTTTTTCCCCCATGCATTGGATGTACAAGCTTGAGGCAGTGGTTCTCAGTGGATAAAGGGGATGTACCACCAGTATCTAGTGGGTAGAGGCCAGGGATGTCCTCAACAGCACATCCATTATTGCCACTTGCTCAGTCGTTGTTGTAAACCCTCAGAGTCAACTGAACTATTTTAGGCCAAACATACTGTTTTTGTAAAGTATTTTTCATTAATAAATCACACAATGCACAGGGCAGTCTCTCCCCAACCCCAACAAAGAATTATCAGTCCAAGATATCAAGAGTGCCAAAGTTGAATAAATGTATAAGAAAAGGCATTCCACATTGGATCTCAGAGATCAAACAAAGGCAGCTTAAGTGAAGATAACATTTTAAGAAAAGTTGGAAAAAAAAAAAAAGCCAGGCACACTGTCTCACACCTGTAATCCCAGCACTTTGGGAGGCCAAGATGGGAGGATTGCTTGAGTCCAGGAGTACGAGACCAGCCTGGGCAACACAGTGAGATCCCATCTCTATTTTTTTTAAAAAGAAAAGCTGAGTGAGGTTTTGGTATGGTGGCTCTAGGAGTATAGTCATCAAAAAGGGAGTATACGTTTGCTATATATAGTGATATATTAGCGAGCCCTTCTTTTGTATGTGTGTGTACAGTGGATGAGAGATTATAGTGGAAGGAGGTAGAGGTATGGCAACATCCATGAGACGGTTTCATTTGCCCAGGTTGGAGGTATGAGATTTGATTTTTATGTATATTAAGAATTTTAAAAAATGGAATCAAAAGCACAGCTTGGTTCCTTCTTTCCCTTGTGTGTATGTTCTTGGAGGAGTAGGAATTGGGCTAAACAGCTAGGCATGGCTCTCTGGGAAGGAGAATGTTTTTCTGAAGATGCTCAGTCTTTGGGTTTCTTTCTTTCCCCAGGAACTTCAAGGAGTGTCCAGCAGTTTCTGGCTATGTGTGACAGGGGTGAAACTTCCCAAGGGGCCAAGTACACAGGAAGGACTTTGAACTACCAGAGCCTCCCCCATCACTCCAGAACAGACACCTCCCGGGCACCCTGGTCAGAGACCAACCAGCATATTGGGACCAGATTCCTGACTACTCCAGGGTGCAATCCTCAGCTAACCTACACTGCCACACTACCAGAAAGAAGCAAAGGCCTTCAGGTTCCTCACGCTCAGTCCTGGAGTGATCTTTTCCATTCACCCTCCCACACTCCCATTGTTCATCCTGTGTACCCACCATCTAGCAGTCTTCATGTACCCCTGAGGTCAGCTTGGAATTCAGATCCTGTTCCAGGGTCCCGAACCCCTGGTCCTCGAAGAGTAGATATGCCCCCAGATGACGACTGGAGGCAAAGCAGTTATGCCTCCCACCCTGGACACAGGAGGACAGTGGGAGAGGGGTTTCTGTTTGTTCTATCAGATGCTCCCAGAAGAGAGCAGATCAGGGCTAGAGTCCTGCAGCACAGTCAATGGTAAAGGTTACTCCTTTCCTTTCCTGGAGCTACACCTTTCTTTGTAAAACTGTACTGTGGGCCGGGCGCAGTGGCTCACACCTGTAATCCCAGCACTTTGGGAGGCTGAGGCGGGCGGATCACGAGGTCAGGAGATTGAGACCATCCTGGCCAACATGGTGAAACCCCGTCTCCACCAAAATACAAAAAATTAGCCAGGGGTGACGGTGCGTGCCTGTAGTCCCAACTACTCGGAAGGCTGAGGCACGAGAATTGCTTGAACCCGGGAGGCGGAGGTTGCAGTGAGCCGAGATCGCACCACTGCACTCCAGCTTGGCAACAGAGTGAGACTCCATCTCAAAAAAACAAAACAAAACAACAACAAAAAAAACCGTACTGTGGCAGCATTGGTACTCTGCATCACTGCCATGGTTGTGCTATTCTCATCTCAACATAGAATTGGTGGGTTCTCCTAAGGGTGTCAGGAACCTCTAAAAAGACCTGATTCTTTGGGAGGGGATATTTGAAATTCCAATTTCCATTCCCCCTAGCAAAAGGAAGCAGCTGCTGTTTAAGGGTTTTATCTGAGCCACTTTAAAGATGAACCCATGGTATTACTCTGGATACTAGCCATTCCTTAGGATCTTAAGGTCACATTTTATTCCTGGATGCTTTATGTCCCCACCTCCACCTGAGCCCTCGTCCTCTGTTCCCTACTATATTCCCAACTTCTACTCTGTTTTATCCACCTATCCCTATTACCTGACCCTTTGTCTTCCCTATCTCCCATCCTTGGGGGACATGCAGCCCTGTGGTCATGGTTCTGATTGCATCATCAGGGCAGCCCCCCTGCCCAGGTATTATGGCCTGTCAGCATTCCCTGTGCCCTCCAAACCTTAGGCCTAGAACGCGGAGCTGCCAACATAACATTCACCCTTTTGAACAGATGGAGTCAGGCACACTAACACAGCCTTCTGTCCTCAACAGCACAGCCATTATTGCCACTTGCTCAGTCATCGTTGTAAACCCTCAAAGTCAGCTGAACTATTTTAGGCCAAACATACTGTTTTTGTAAAGTATTTTTCATTAATAAATCTATAAGTAGTTCTATTTAATTCCTTGTCATTCTTCCCTTTATATGCTTTTGCTTTCTTTGTATTGGGGTGGGGAGGCTGGATAAATATATGAAGTGGCTTTTGACTGAGTGGAAGTGAGGAGCCAGAGAGGAGATGAAGGATATACAATCAAGGTGGGAATCAATGGGTTCTAAAATAGGGTGCCTTTCCTTTTTATTATTGCTGCTAGGATGTTTCCCATCCCTTTCCTGACAAAGCATTCAGTACTCAGTACACTATACACTTCCTTCCTCCCCTCCTTAGGGATATTTTCTGGGGATTCAAGCTCTTCTTACAAACTCACTCCTGATCGATGTACTCCAGGTGCCTTCCCTCTATCTTGTAAGTTTGTGACGTGCCTCCTGTCCCTTCCTTCCTCTCCTTCCATGAAGGCCTCTCCCTTTCCCTTCCCCTGTGGTGTTATGGCCCTTCCATGCCAGAGAGATCCATTTTCACCCGTGCCTCACTCCCGAGACTATTCCCTCTAAAAAACAGCTTGTGGGTTCCCTTTTTGGAAAATATCCATTGTTGGTCTTTCCCTTCCTCCTTTCCTGGGGTCTCAGGATAGAAATCGACACAAAGAAGAGGTAGAAAGGTACTCCTTGAGACCTTCGGACTACTACTTACTTATCACCATCCATTATGAACAGATTCTGAGCACATGTATTATTGAGCAGGAGGATGGCAGGAATTTGTTGTTCCATCCCACTTGGATCCTGCACCATCAAGATATATAGAGCTTAGTGGATATGCTGGTCCCTGTCCATGATTCAACATATCTCCTGGTGTCATGGACACACTCGTCTAATAATTTTTGATGAACAGTCAGTTCTTGCCCCTCCACCCCCTTTCCCATTAATGTCAGTCACCTTGGTCTCTATAAAGGTTCCATAAGTCACCTGGGCCCAGATTCTGTGCACGCACAGAAATAAGGAATTAATTTCTAATTCCCTATTTACTCCTCTGCCTTCCAGGAGGAGGCTATATCCTTTTCAGGTGAATTCTTCAGATTCTTTGCACATCTCTTGGTGTCATCCCCTATCTTCCCCTTACCTGTTTTGACAAACTATGGCGCCTAAATTGCTCTAGCTGCAGTCTTATTCTGTGCCTTCAGACTTTTGACAATTCCAGACTCTAAACACAAAGGCCAGAATTGTCTTTCAAACTCCATTTTGGAGGGTCCCTTCTCCACTCTAGAAACTACAATGCTTCCTCTATTCTCTGGTCCCCTGCCAACCCTTCAGTATTCAGATCTGGTAGCTAAATCGTTATACATTTCTCTATTAGTAGGAGATCCTGAGGTTTAATCACGTCTCCTCAGTTTACTGGGAATGCTATGAGAGCGGGTGTGTTTCCTCGCAGTCGATCATCGCAGCACCTCCTCATTCTTGATTCTGCATGCAAAGAATTTTAACCTGATCCCTTGGCCTCGTCCTGTTTCTCTCCTAGCTTCAGTAATTTTGCCCAAGTCCCTAGAGCCTACCCCGCCCCCACCCCCGCACGCGCAGTGCATGCCGGTCTTAGCCCCTCTGTAGGGAAAGAGGGTCCGCCATGTTCCCCGGCGGCGCCGCCGCTTGGCTCTGGTAGCCGCCGCCCCCGCCCCCAACCCCGCCCGGCCCAGAGCCTAGCCGAGCCCCGGGCCCAGCATGGCCGCCCCGGAGCCGGCCCGGGCTGTACCGCCCCCGCCCCCGCCCCCGCCGCCCCCTCCCGGGGCTGACCGCGTCGTCAAAGGTGAGAGGTGGACGAAACCCTGGGGGCCTGGCCTGAGGAGCTAGCTGTGTGTGAGGACGGGCGGGAGACCGTCCCCTCGGGAGTGGGCCCGGAAGGGCGGGCGAGTGACTGGCTGCCTCCCTTGGGGAGTGGCCCCTGGGCGGGCCCCTAGTGGGCAGGGCTGAGTCGGTGGCAGTGGCTCCGCGGTCTCCCGGTTGCTTTCAGGCCGGGGCGGAGGTTTTGCTCCCGTGGCTTCCTAGCCCAAGGGGTGAGGCTGTTAGTTGCAGTGAGCCCGTTTTCTCCCCACTCGGCCTGTCAAAGCGACGCAGGGGCCGCGGTTAGCTTCCTGCCCCGCGACAGCTGCACTTCTGGCTTGCCGGGGCGAACCGAGGGGCTCGGAGACCTTCAGTCACGCGAGGCCCGCCAGTGAGCAGTCAGAAATCACCTCGGCTTTGGCCCACGCCTGCTCCCCGTTGACAGTCGTCCGCCCTATCCGCGTCTAGCTAGCGACAACCGCAGGGGTTCACTTTTGGCCGTCAGGTGCCACCCGGAGCAGAAATTAGGGGAACCTTGTGGGATTGGACCACGGTGAAGGGTCGGGGCAGGAATTGGGAGGCCAGCCTTTATAGTGCAGAAAGGGAGAAAAAGCAGCATAAACGAAAAAAAAAATTCTTGTGGATAGGAAGTATTTACTTAGAAAACCATCAACACTTTGGTCAAAAGGGGTTACCCCTCCCTTACAAACACACACCCACACATTCATTCTAGACGAAAAAGTTAAATGTTTCTCAGCCAGGGCAGAATTTATGGATGTTTACCCACAGCAGGTCAGCAGATTAATTTAAAATGGAGAAATTGAGGGCTAATTGAGAGTTGCTTAAGATTCCAAGCTTCCTGGGAGAGCCTACAAACCTCAAACACTGCTGTGGAGATGAAAAACAATTGAAATTCTCTTTACCATGTAGCTTGATTGATAAATTGAAATCGTAGAATAAATTTTCCTTATTTGTATTGTATTTATTTTTAAAATATAGGTACTTTTGTTTTCATTCAGCTTTTCAAATACACTGGCACAGTACTTAAACACTGTTAGCCTACTTTTTGAAATCTGACTCATATGCTTCCATTAAAATATTTAAATTTTTTAATTTAAAGGAAACCTTTTTTCTTTTTTTTTTTTAATTAAAAATTTCCAACCTGAGCCGCCTTCGGTTCTTAAAAGAATAATACTAATTTGGCTCGGTGTGGTGGCTCACATGTGTAATCCCAGCACTTTCGGATGCTGAGGCGGGCAGATCGCTTGAACTCAGGAGTTGGAGACCAGCCTGGGCAACATGGCGAAACCTTGTCTTTACCAAAAATACGAAAAATAAAAATTAGCCGGGCATGGTGGCGCGCCCCTGTAGTCCCAGCTTTTCTGGAGGCTGAGGCACGAGAATCACTGGAGCCTGAGAGGCAGAGGTTGCGGTGAGCCGAGATTTGCGCCAGTGTGCTCCAGCCTGGACGACAGAGCCAGACCCTGTCTCCACTCACTGATTGACAGCTAGGCTTAAGTTAGTAGTATATCCAGTTGGGCCAGCCATTTGAATGAGCTGAATAAAGAGTTTATGGAATCCTTATACAGAGAAATCTTAAAAAAAAAAAAGTAATGCAGGCATTCGTTCTATCAAGAAATCCGGGAGTGTTGTGGGGGTGGGAACAGGGGACATTGGCTACCTCTTCATTTTCTGACTCTATTTCTGTGTTGTGTGTTCATTTCCCTGGGCACTTTTCACCAAACTGTTAGATGGGGTAACCAATCACATTCCTGAACAATGAGTTTATGCTATCCTTATATTTGTGAATCTTCTTATTCCTTGTCATATATATGGTAATGTTTTTTCTGTACTGCTTTAATGCAGTGAAAATAAGATTCCAAACATAAGGCAGATTCCTTAGGGGTGAGTTGTGAGTCCAAGGCAGTCGTATTTGCAGGTTATTGGTATGGAATAAAAGCCATTTGATTTAGATAAATAGGAAAGGAGCTTGTTAATATAGAAAATTATAGTTAAATAAAGCTCATGTTTTATCATATTTCTTGTGCTTCATTGTGCCCTCTTCATAGAGACAACTTTCATTTCTTTATGGAATTTGTTAACCAGTTGGAATGCCTGTATGGGTTATATGTTTTAAAATGGTGTGTAACAGACTAATTTGCACTGCTCGTGGAGTCTCCTGCATTTACTGGGAAATTCACCTTTCTTACAGATCCAGAAATTCACTTTTAAATTTCATTTTCAGGATTCTTTCTTGTCTTTTATTCATTAATTATACTATAATGTGATACCTGATGTTAGAGAATACTGGTTGCCTGAAGATAAGTGATGACTTGTGTGAGTTCAGCTTAACTTGTTAAAATCCAAATTTCTTTTAAGTCCACAATGTGGTGGTAGTTTTGTATCCGTACATTTTCATAGTAGTAATATTATGGAGACTATCTGTTGGCATTGAATGCAAGTAGTCTTTTTCTCCCTGGAACTTCTTTTTTTTTTTTTTTGAGACGGAGTTTTGCTGTTGTTGCCCAAGTGGAGTGCAATGGCGCAATCTCCACTCACTGTAACCTCTGCCGCCTGGGTTCAAGCGATTCTCCTGCCTCAGCCTCCTGAGTAGCTGGAATTACAGGTGCGCACCACCGTGCACGGCTAATTTTTTGTATTTTTTAGCAGAGACGGGGTTTCACCATGTTGGCCAGGCTGGTCTCAAACTCCTGACCTCATGATCCTCCCACAATGGCCTCCCAAAGTGTTGGGATTACAGGCGCGAGCCACCGCGCCCGGCCTGCCTCCCTGGCACTTCTTAGTGTCAAAATTTTATACTCTATGCTTGTAGTCATAAGGCCTACATTTTATGGTCATGTAGATTTTTAAGGGTGGATAGGTCTTTCTGTGTTTAAGATCAGATACCTGAAATTCACTTTTTATGAAGTTTGGGAGCTTGGAATACTGTAGGTGATTCATCTGTAAATGTGATGAGCTTGTCACTAAAATTATTAGTGGTAATTCCATGTCATTGATTATGGGTCATTAGGTTTTTGGTTGATTAAATTCAGTTCTGAGCCTACTCCAGCTGCTGGCTCAAGTCAAATTCTTCCTCTGTTTGAAAGTTGATCTAACCCACCTGATTAAGCAAGATGGTATATACCCTTTTAGTTATATTCTATTAAGCATTCTTTAGCTATGTAGGAAATAAGAAAGCGGAAAAAAATTAGGAAAAATATCTAACCGTATCTGCATGTGTGCTTTCTTACCACATCAGCAAAGCTGGTATAGGTAATTAAAGCACAAAATCCTGAATTTATATATATTGCTTTCCCTCCTCCCCACAAAGTTTACTTGACCTGAATTGCCCAGATAATTCCTTTTTCCCCCAGATACTTAAAAAATGTACTTTTCGCTTTGTATACCAGGTTCTAGATTTGTAAAGCTGGATTGTCTCTTGAGATTATCAAGACTGTTAGTATTAATAGAAAAATTCACCTTTTTACTTAGAGAGCATTGTCAGTATTGGGTATATGTTCATTTTAGCACCTACAATGTGAATCATTTTCTTAACATTATTTTATTTCATGGGTTATATTAACCTCAAATTATGAGACTTTCAGATTGAACCAAAATGTTGAATTTGTGTGTTTTAATATTTTTAAGCTCAAGTATTTCTGATTGACAACCTTAGAATTCATTTGGATTCTGTTGCCAGTTGCCCTGCTTATAAATCTGAAGTCATTTGGCTAAATTGTTTTCTAGTACCTTTGCTTTAGGAGGATTACTTATTATTTGTTTATTTATTTATTTATTTTTTGAGATGGAGTTTCGCTCCTCTTGCCTAGGCTGGAGTGCAATGGCGCAATCTCGGCTCACTGCAACCTCCACCTCCCGGGTTCAAACGATTCTCCTGCCTCAACCTCCCATGTAGCTGGGATTACAGGCATGCACCACCACGCCCGGCTAATTTTGTATTTTTAGTAGAGACGAGATTTCTCCATGTTGGTAAGGCTGGTCTCGAACTCCTCACCTCAGGTGATCCACCCACCCCGGCCTCCCAAAATGTTGGGATTACAGGCATGAGCCACCGTGCCTAGCCAGATTACTTATTTTCAGATAACCCATATAGCCTTGGTGTGACATAGCTACTTCAGTGTTTCTTGCTAGTTCTATTTCATTATATTTTAAAGCAGCTTGAATTTTAATTTTTGTTTACAAAGTCTATTTTGTGGACTTTCTGTGTAAAAAGAACTCCTAGAAATTATTTTTCTTTTACTTTTCACTGTCATTACTGTTAACCATACTAAAATAAATCTTCAGGCCAGGCGCAGCAGTGGTTCATGCCTGTAATCCCAGCACTTTTGGAGGCCGAGGCAGGGGGATCACTTGAGGTCAGGAGTTTGAGAGTAGCCTGGCCAACATGATGAAACCCCATCTTTACTAAAAATATAAAAATTTGGCTGGGCACAGTGGCTCACGCCTGTAATCCCAGCACTTTGGGAGGCTGAGGCAGGCGGATCACGAGATGAGGAGTTCGAGACCAGCCTGACCAACATGGTGAAACCCTGTCTCTACCGAAAATACAAAAATTAGCCTGGTGTAGTGGTGCACACCTGTAATCCCAGCTACTCAGGAGGCTGAGGCAGGAGAATCGCTTGAACCTGGGAGGCGGAGATTGCAGTGAGCCAAGATCATGCCACTGCACTCCAGCCTGGGCGACAGAGCAAGACTCTGTCTCAAAAAAAAAAAAAAAAAAAAACCCAACCGAACAAACAAAAATTAGCAGGGTGTGGGGGCACGCACCTGTAATCCTAACTACTTGGGAGGCTGAGGCAGGAGAATCACTTCAACCCGAGAAGTGGAGGCTGCAGTGAGCCGAGATTGTGCCACTGCACCCCCGCCTGGGTGACAGAGCGATATTCCGTCTCAAATAAATAAATAAAAATAAATAAAATAAATCTTCAGTACCATGTGTCCTAGTGAAAGCAAAGGAACAGAAAGAGAGAGAGAAAAAGAGAGTGTGAGGGGATGGGGTGAGAGGGAGAGGGAGAGGGAACACTGTGGTAACAAGTTATCTTAAAAGGAAAATGCCAAGTTGGAAATACAGCTGCTCAGTAGTGAGGCAAAAGCTTCAGGTTCCAGAGCTATTGAATGAATTGGTAAGAGTTGTAAGGAAAAGTTTGGTAAAAGGACCTTGATTTATTAAACAAAGGGTGCCAATCATATGACTTCATTTCACCATAAAAAATGTTTTTTATACACAGAGATGAAATAAGCTGAAGCTAATTAGGCATCGTCTGTGTATGGTATGTAAAATTTATTTTGGAACATCACAGTCGTGAAATAGCAAATATTTATTAAATGTCTGCTGTATCACAAAACTGTAGGAGAACAACAGAAGTATAAAATATAAAATACAGACTTGGTTCATGAATAAATATTCATGGAAAATTAACAATATACGTCATAAGGACAGGTATAGTTAATAATTGCCAGGTAAGTTGCTGAGCCAGCAAGTTGTCTGAGTTCAAAGGAGGTAGTGATGACTCTGGACTGGAATGGTCTAGGAAGGGCTTGTATAGAAGCAAAGGGGCCTTGAAGGATGGTTAGGATTAAAATAGAGGATTGGGACCACTTATTTGTGCAGTGTTTATTGAGTGCCAGCTTTGTACCAGGCATTGTGCTAGGCATTGATGATACAGAAGTGAATAGGCTATTAAGTAAGATAGATTCTCTTGTAGTGCCGGCATTCTAGTGGGGGAGACACTATTATAAATAAATAATGAATTTGGTACAAAGAGCTACTGGAGCTGTAAAGAAGGGATTGGCTATCTTACTTTCAGGGAAGGCATCACTGAGAGGATAATGTTTCGAGGTAGTCCTTGAAGGATGAGTAGAATTTCACCAGAAAGTGGGGCTAGAGTAGGGAAAACAGAAGCAGAAAGGCATGGAGTTTGAAAAAAGCATGAAATGTATGGCAAAAGTATGTGAAGTACTTGGCAAGGGGTGACAGGAATGGAGTTAGAAAGGATCTTTTTGTATTACAAGTTGAGGAGCTAAAACTTAAGCTGTTAAGCAGTATAGCAGTATATAGTACCTGGATGATTAAAAACACAAGCTCTGGAGTCAGACTGCCTGGGTTTGAAACCTAGCTCTACCATTTAATAACCTTCTCGCCATGGACAAAATACTTAACATCTCCAAGCCTTAATTTTCTTATCTGTAAAGTAGAGCTAATAAAATCTTATTATAGGGGTTTTGGAAAATTAATACAGACTGTGCATGTAAAGTAGGTACCACAGTCCCTGGCCTGGCACATGGTAAGTACTCAACCAATGGTAACCATCACCATTATTATTATTATTATTGAAGGTTTTAAAGTAGAATAGTGACCCAGTATCTTGTTTTTTGATGGCTAATTCTGGCCATATTGTGTGCAACAAATTATTGGAGGGGGAGAAGCTTAAAGCAGGTTGTCTAGTTAGAAGATTAATGGAGTAGTCCAAGTGAGGGATGACTAAGGCATGGAAAAACTAGATATGACACAAATTCCTACTAATATTAGAAGGTAAGTATATTGGATGAGTGATTGAGTATGGAAGTGAAGTAGGTGAGCAACAGTTCTTTAGGAAGCAATAATCAGAATAATTTTGCTTTAGGGCTAGATTAAATTGGGCAATTGTAGTTAGATGCAAAGATTGGAATGATATGTAAAAGACTGAGAATGGTTAAATTGAGAAGAACCTTGAAAATAAGATCCAAGATTTTCTTTTTCTTTATTCTTTAGTCATTAAGAAACTACGCCAAGTTTTTGAGTAGGTTAATTTACTACTTTGTTCAGTCAAAGAGGAAGAAGAGATTTTTCTAGTAAATGATAAGAACTTGAACTAGTATTGCAACAATGGAGATTTAAGAAAATTGCATTCGAAGAATCAATAGGACTTAGAGTTCAGAAAGAGAACAATGACATTAAGTGTGAATGATAGAGAATGGTGATACCTTAACAGGTTTAAGCCAGGAAGGGGAGCCAATTTTGAGGGAAAGGTATATTTAAAGAACCACGACAAATTAAAAAAGACCCAATGGATACCTTGAAATTTTGAAGACAGTGCTGTTGGATTTATTGAATCTTTCCTTAAAGCATGTGGCCAAACCATACTTCTACTCCTGGCAAGCAAATGGTTGTATCATTCTTCATGATGAGGCTTTTTTTTTTTTTTTAAAACCTCAAGACAGGATCTTGCTCTGTCACCCAGGCTGTAGTGCAGTGGCATGATCATAGCTCACTGCAGGGTCAAACTTCTGGGCTCAAGCGATCCCCCAACTCAGCCTCCTAAGTAGCTGGGACTACAGGCACACACCACCATGCCTGGCTAATTTTGTTTATTTTTTATGGAGACGGAGGTCTCACTATGTTGCCCAGATTGGTCTCAAATTCCTGGGCTCCAGTGATTGTCCTGCCTTGGCCTCCCAAAGTGCCTCGGTTACAGGTGTGAGCCACCACGCCCAGCCGTGATCAGCCTTTTGATGTCTCCTTTTGTCAAAAGAAAATTCTCATTGTGTTGGCATAAAGACAGATGATACAGGAGCAGCATTCTGAAGACTTCAATTTCAACTATGGCTCTACTTCTTACTAGTGAAACCCCTGGAGAAGCAACTTAATGTCTCTGAACCTGTTATCTATCATTTGTGAAATGGAGATAAAACTTGCCTGACCCTAACCCCAGTACTTTGAGAGGTGGAGGCGGGCAGATCACTTGAGGTCATATGTTCGAGACCAGCCTGGCCAACATGGTGAAACCCCCCCGTCTCTATTAAAAATATACTAATTAGCTGGGTGTGATGGTGGGCGCCTGTAATCCCAGCTACTCGAGAGGCTGAGGTAGGGAGAATCGCTTGAACCTGGGAGGCAGAGGTTGCCATGAGCTGAGATCTCACCATTGCACTCCAGCTGGGGCAACAGAGCAAGACTGTGGAAAAAAAAAAACAAACTTGCCTGATCAAACTCACAGGATGTCCCTGGGAATCATGTGGGATTATTTATGTGAAAGTACTTGGTCAACTATGAATAAAACACTATAAATATATTGTCATTGCTACATAAATTAGTGTCATTAAACAAGTATTTTGGAAACTATATAATCATTAATTCTGTAAACATTTCTTAATACCTGTGTTTTTCCTGTTTGTTTTTTTTTTTTTGGTTTTGGTTTTTTTTTTTGAGATGGAGTCTCACTCTGTTGCCCCGGCTAGAGTGCGGTGGCATGATCTCGGCTCACTGCAACCTCTGCCTCCCAGATTCAAGCAACTCTCCTGCCTCAGCCTCCCAAGTAGCTGGGATTATAGGCATCTGCTACCACGCCCCGCTAATTTTTGTATTTTTAGTAGAGACAGGATTTCGCCATGTTGGCCAGGCTGTTCTCAAACTCCTGACCTCAAGCGATAAACCCGCCTCGGCCTCCCAAAGTACTGGAATTACAGGCATGAGCCACTGCACCTGGCCAGTTCTTAAGTTTTAGATAGGTTATCACATAGACATTGATGATGGTGGAACTTAGAATGGATAAGACTTGTGGGCCAGAAACTTGAGCTTATGATGACTAGTTTTTTTTTTTCTTTTGAGAAAAAGTCTCACTCTCGCCCAGGCTGGAGTACAGTGGCGCAATCCCGGCTTACTACAACCTCTGCTTCTCAGGTTCAAGCAATTCTCGTGCCTCAGCCTCCCCAGTAGTTAGGATTATAGGCGCCCACCACCATGCCTGGCTAATTTTTGTATTTTTATACAGATGGGTTTCACCATGTTGGCCAGGCTGGTCTGAAACTCCTGGTCTCATGTGATCCACCCACCTCGGCCTCCCAAAATGCTAGAATTACAGATGTGAGCCACCGTGCCCAGCCTATGATGACTAGTTTAATAGATAGCAGGGACAAGGGTAAACTAGCCAGAAGGCATGAATCTCAAAGGAGGAGGCATTTTTTTCCCTTAGTGGAGAGATGATGTTGGAAGTGCTAATGGGGAGCTAAGAGAATGCTGAAGCCTCCACTGGGATTAGTGGAATGTGGAAAAATGAGCATCATCCACTTTGAAAAAAGAATTTGAGAAGTGTTGTCCTTCAGGAGACCCAAGATGTAATTAAACTAGAGAGAAGACAATATTCTGTGTAGAGCTAAAGAACAGAGAGGCCAGGCGCAGTGGGTCACGCCTGTAATCCCAACATTTTGGGAGGCTGAGGTGGGTGGATCACCTGAGGTCAGGAGTTCAAGACCAGCCTGACCAACATGGAGAAACCCCATCTCTACTAAAACAAAATTAGCCAGGTGTGGTGGCACATGCCTGTAATCCCAGCTACTTGGGAGGCTGAGGCAGGAGAATCGCTTGAACCTGGGAGGCGGAGGTTGCGGTGAGCTGAGATTGCACCATCGCACTCCAGCCTGGGCAACAAGAGCAAAACTCCGTCTCAAAAAAAAAAAAACCAGTCTGGCCAACATAGTGAAACCCGACTCTACTAAAACTACAAAAAATTGGCCAGGCGCCACCGGTGCTCACGCCTGTAATCCCAACACTTTGGAAGGCCAGGGCAGGCGGATCACGAGGTTAAGGGTTCGAGTCCAGCCTGGCCAACATGGTGAAACCCCATCTCTACTAAAAATACAAAAATTAGCCGGGCATGGTGGTGCATGCCTGTAATCCCAGCTGCTCAGGAGGCTGAGGCAGGAGAATCGCTTGAACCTGGGAGGGAAAGGTTACAGTGAGCTTATATTGCGCCACTGCACTCTAGCCTGGGCAACAGAGCGAGACTCCATCTGAAAAAAAGAAATATATACACACACACACACACACACACAATTAGCCGGGTGTGGTGGTGTGCACCTGTAGTCTCAGCTACTTGGGAGGCTGAGGCAGGAGAATTGCTTGAACCTGGGAGGCGGCGGTTTCAGTGAGCTGAGGTCGCGCCGCTGCACTCCAGCCCCGGCGACAATGCAAGACTCTGCCAAAAAAGCAAAAAAAAGAGATAGTGTGTAGGGGTTGTGGGATAGATTAAAACAAAATCTTATAATGGGAATTCTGAAGGCCTCAATGAAAAGGATGGAGAGAGAACAGCAAGAAGGAAATTGTATGAGGGAAAGAAATACAGAAAAAAATTTAGAAGTATAGATGTAGAGACTGTATTTTGGATAGTTGCCAAGGATGGCAATGATGGGAAGCATGATGAGATTAACTGACCTTAGGCATCTGGATGATACTTTGGAGTCAAGTTATTCACTTGGCACAGACTATACCCCCGTTGAAGTTAGAGGCCTCATAGGGCTAAGAGGGCAGTCCTTGCTTGGAATTGGGGAACAGGATCAGTTAATTCTCAGGTCCTTGCCCAGTGGTAGAAACAGTAAGAAGATCTCTGTACCACCACCCTCTTTTTCCCAATTCCTGATCAGTCTGTGTTCTTGGTTTATTTTTCCAACTTCCTAAATTAAAATGTTTTTCAGTCCTTGTTTTTTTAGCCACCATACATTAAATGTGAGTGAAAATACCTTGCGAATGTTATTGGTTACTATATAGATATGCCCTTCATGTCAAAATTTGGATAAAAGGAAGATTTTCAGCAGAACAGTTTGGTCAAAATGAATGTTACCAAATCAAGATTTTTAGGTTTCGAGGAGATTTTGTAGCTCTTTTTTTTGTTCGGTTTATTTTTTTGAGATGGAGTTTTGTTGTCACCCAGGCTGGAGTGCAGTGGCGTGATCTCGGCTCACTGCAACCTCCGCCCGCCAGATTCAAGCGATTCTCCTGCCTCAGCCTCCTGAGTAGCTGGGATTACAGGCGTGCGCCACCATGCCCAGCTAATTTTTGGGTTTTTAGTAGAGACAAGGTTTCACCATGTTGGCCAGGCTGGTCTCAACCTTCTGACCTCAGGTGATCCACCTGCCTCGACCTCCCAAAGTGTTGGGATTACAGGCGTGAGCTATCACACCCGGCAGATTTTGTAGCTCTTTAGGTTGTTCCAACAAATCCTCTATTATTAGCCATTTCAGTTGTTGACTATTTATATTGCATTTATATACATTTGTTTTCTGGTTTTTCCCTATCGCAAATATAGAAAAGTAAGGAAACATAGTCTGAAACTTAGGAGGAAAAAGTATGTATGGAGGCGAAAAAAAAAAAACTCTGGAAAAGTAGAAATAGGCCAGGCGCGGTGGCTCACGCCTGTAATCCCAGCACCTTGGGAGGCCGAGGCGGGCAGATCACGTCAGGAGATAGAGACCATCCTGTCGAACACTGTGAAACCCCTTCTCTACTAAAAATACAAAAACATTAGCTGGGCATGGTGGCAGGCGCCTGTAGTCCCAGCTACTCGGGAGGCTGAGGCAGGAGAATGGCATGAACCTGGGGGGCAGAGCTTGCAGTGAGCAGAGATCGCGCCACTGCACTCCAGCCTGAGCAACAGAGCAAGACCCTGTCTCAAAAAAAAGAAAAAAGTAGAAATAATTGGCTGAAGATGAATTAGAAATAAAAAAGCAAAACCTTTAAAAAGCTTGAAAACTATATGGAAATGCTTTAAAATGCTTTAGGAGTTGCAAAACAAAATAGTAGTTGAGAATTAATTTTTTTTTTGAGATAGAGTCTCTATCGCCCAGGCTGGAGTTCAGTGGCATAATCTCAGGTCACTACAACCTCCAGCCAACCAGGTTCAAGCGATTCTTGTGCCTTAGCCTCCCAAGTAGCTGGGACTACAGGTGCGACACCACGCCTGGCTAATTTTTGTATTTCTAGTAGCGATGGGGTTTCACCATGTTGGCCAGGATGGTCTTGAACTCCTGACCACAAGTGATCTACTTGCCTTGGCCTGCCAAAGTGCTGGGACTACAAGCATGAGCCACCCCTCCTGGCCAGAGAATTAATTTTTGATGAAAAAAAATTTTAACTCTCTATTGAGCAACTTATTTTAGGCCAAATTCTATTTGGTCAGTTATCTTTTGCCCCGTCAGGTCTCCTGCTGAAGCTCCTTTCTCCACTTGCGAAACAATACTATACATGCCTTTTTGCTCTTATTTGCTGATAAATTAAAATTTTTTTAATTTTATTTTTTATTTTTAGACGGAGTCTCACTCTGTCACCCGGGCTGGAATGCGCTGGCATGATTTCGGCCCACTGCAACCTTCACCTCCTCGGTTCAAGTGATTCTCCTGCCTCAGCCTCCTGAGTAGCTGGGACAGCAGGCATATGGCCACCACGTCTGGCTAATTTTTTGTGTGTTTAGTAGAGATGGAGTTTCACCATGTTGGCCAGGCTGGTCTTGAATTCCTGACCTCAAGTGATCCACCCACCTCAGCCTCCCAAAGTGTTGGGATTACAGGGGTGAGCCTCTGTGCCCAGCCAAAACATACTCATTTGAAAGTGCCTATTTTTATTTTCAGTGTTAACATTGATTCCCTGTAGCTTTCATCTACCTTTACTCATGAGTAGGTGATGTTTTTCTACCACTCAATCTGTACACATTTTAAAAAGCTGTCCCAGCTGGTTTTGAAATGTAGAAGTGTGCCTTGAGTTGAAAAATAAATAGGAAAGTATAGGTCTTTAGATAACTAACTGTGGCATGGAGTCAGTTTATACTTTCAGGTGAATACATTATAGTTCTTCAGTGTGACTTGAAGTAGAGCATTCACAGTGTGCGTGAAAATATGCAGTACCACTTGTGTCTGGCTGAGGGGGAAGTAGGGAGTGGTCTCATAGGTGGATTTTTAGGAAGTTCTATGTTTTGAACAGAATTCAGCAATTAGTGGAATTATGTTGTTGATTGTTAGGAAGTATATATCATCCAGGCCAGGCGCAGTGGCTGACGCCTGTAATCCTAACACTTTGGGAGGCCGAGGCAGGCGGATCACCTGAGGTTAGGAGTTTGAGACCAGCCTGGCCAACATGGTGAAACCCTGTCTCTACTAAAAATACAAAGATTAGCCGGATGTGGTGGCAGGTGCCTGTAATCCGAGCTACTTGGGAGGCTGAGGCAGGAGAATCGCTTGAACCCAGGAGGTGGAGGTTGTAGTGAGCCGAGATCTCGCCACTGCATTCCAGCCTGGGAGACAAGAGTGAGACTCTGTCTCAAAATAAATAAATAAATAGGAAATATTCATCATGTAGAACACAGTTTTTTTTTTTTTTTGAGGCTGAGTCTCAATCTGTCACCAGGCTGGAGTGCAGTGGCACGATCTTGGCTCACTGCAACCTCTGCCTCCTGGATTCAAGTGATTCTCCTGCCTCAGCCTCCCGAGTAGCTAGGACTACAGGCGTGCACCACCACACCCAGCTAATTTTTGTATTTTTAGTAGAGACGGAGTTTCACCATGTTGGCCAGGGTGGTCTTAAAATCTTGACCTCATGATCTGCCCGCCTTGGCCTTCCAAAGTGCTGGGATTACAGGCGTGAGCCACTGCACCCGGCCAGAACGCAGCATCTTAAATAGTGTTTCTTTTCCCAAGTAGAGTGCCAAAAAAAAAAAAAAAGAAATTATCTGACCTGGTGAAAAAACTGATTCTATCTTGATCTCAGAAATTTGTGTTTATTAGTAAGAGATATTTAACCTCATTTTTATAATGTCCCAAAAGTAACACTTGATTTATTTAGTAATCAGTTCATTAAAAATGTTTATTTTTTACACAATTACTCTACCATGAGGGCAAATTTGGTTATAGCATATATAATGGTTTGTTTAATCTTTGGTTGGTAAAAACATTCTTTGAGGCTTTTATTTTATTAGAATCTTGACATTGCTATATTTGGGGGTAAAATATATTTTAATGCCTTATTCTAGATGAGTAAAAAGTAATGGTAATACATTTTTCTTGTGAAGGGAAAATAAACAAGGTCCAGTTTTATTTTACTAGATAGCAAATTAAAAAAAAGAGGGATTAGTGATTTCAGTCTTTTAGAAATGGTTGGCATCTCTCTGCCTTAGTTCTTACCTCATTTGTAAAGGATTGAGTTCTTCCTCAATGTTTTCTCCTGGTATGAGAATGTGATTATATTCTTTCTTAGGTAATTGATATGAATCTAACCTAGTTTTTTTTTTTTTTTGGTTACTTTAAGTTGAAATGTAAAGGAGCAGTTGGTTCTGCACATTTCCAAGCTTCTCTGTAATAATTGATAATTACAATGATGACCCTAAAGCATCAGGAAAATACCGTATACCATATGCTCAGATATATATATATTTGATGGAGTCTCACTCTGTCGCCCAGGCTGGAAGTGCAGTGGTGTAGTCTAGGCTCACTGCAACCTCCGCCTCCCCGTATTTAAGTGATTCTCCTGCGTCACCCTCCCGAGTAGCTGGGACTACAGGCATGCGCCACCATGCCTAGCTAATGTTTGTGTTTTTAGTAGAGATGGGCTTTCACCATGTTGGCCAGGCTGCTCTTGAACTCCTGACTTCAAATGATCCACTGGACTTGGCCTCCCAAAGTCTGGGATTTCAGGTGTGAGTCACTGCACCCGGCCTATTTTTCTTTTTTTTTTTTTTTGAGACGGAGTCTCGCTCTGTCACCCAGGCTGGAGTGCAGTGGTGCGATCTCGGCTCACTGCAAGCTCCGCCTCCCGGATTCACGCCATTCTCCTGCCTCAGCCTCTCCGGGTAGCTGGGACTACAGGCGCCCGCCACCACGCCCAGCTAATTTTTTGTGTTTTTAGTAGAGACGGGGTTTCACCGTGGTGTGGATCTCCTGACCTCGTGATCCGCCCGCCTCGGCCTCCCAAAGTGCTGGGATTACAAGTGTGAGCCACCGCGCCCGGCGTGCACCCGGCCTATTTTTCTAAAAAAAAAAAAAAAAAAAAAAAAAAAAAAAAATGGAAAGAGGGAACTGCCTTACATTTCAGTCTATATTTATTAGACTCCTAGTGTACATTTCTCTCTCACTTTCTTTATTTTGAAAAACAAAGTACTGTTCAGTAAAGAGCCTGAAACTGCTTCAGTCCAAGCTGATTTTGAATGCGTAAAGATTTACTTGTTGGATTCAGTAAAAAAGGAATAAGAAAAACTTACTATATAGTAATTTTTCCTACGTATATGACCTCAAAATTGTGCTTAGTTGCCATTAAAATAGACGTTCATGTTTTCCATTCCACTCAACAAATATCACTTAAAAACAGTACAGTTGGTGATTTCTTACAGAAATCATAAATATGTACTAAGGAGTAAAGAAACCAACTACTTAACTATGATGAAATGGGAACTTTTGGTTAAATTTGTAGGGATAGGCCAGGTGCAGTGGCTCATGTGTGTAATCCCAGAACTTTGGGACGCCAAGGCGGGCAGATCACCTGAAGTCAGGAGTTCGACACCAGCCTGGCCAACATGGTGAAATCGGGTCTCTACTAAAAATACAAAAATAAACTGGGCGTGATGGCGGATGCCTGTAATCCCAGCTACTCAGGAGGCTGAGGCAGGAGAATCCCTTGAACCCGGGAGGCGAAGGCTGCAGTGAGCCGAGTTCACGCCACTGCATTCCAGCCTGAGCGACAGAACAAGACTCCATCTCAAAAAAAAAAAAAAAAATTACAGGGATAAATTTGCAGTGGTAACATTTTACACATTTGCAAAAAGTGCTGTATCTCAAACAGTTTAGATGGAAATGAAGATGATTTGCTTTCAGAATGTGTGTTAGGTGAATCAAAGTCACTCCAATGATAAGGAATGCACTGGTTTCGAATATATGCATAAAGATTTTGAATGAAAGTGTTTTGTGAAACATTACGTAAGGTAGCAGAAAAATCAATATTTTGAAATTATGATTTATTATTTTAAGCCTACTAAATTAATTTGCATTTCAGAAGTAAACATCTGGTGTTTGGTCTATATCTCTAAAAGCGTATAGTCAAGTTGGTCAGAAAACATTCTTTTTATGTTCTTATTAGAAAGGAACATGGTAAATCACCTTGTATTTGGGTTTTCTTTCTAGTTAGGCTTATTTGGTATTAAAGTGTTGTGGGGTATTTTTGAGATGGTGTCTCGCTGTGTTGCCCAGGCTGGTCTCCAGTTTCTGGCCTCAAGTGATCCTCCTGCCCCAGCCTACCAAGTAGTCGTGATTACAGACATGCTCCGCTACTCCCAGCATTCAATTGTATTTATTGTACTTCATTTAAGGTAAAGAATATCTAATACTATGATACAATATTTTGAGAGTTCTGCCTAAAAATGTTTTGGCTTAAAAAAGTTTTGGTTATCCTGAAAGAACTTAATTTTGTGAGACAACTCATTTCTCTAATAATTCTCAACAAAGAATATGTTAGTCTAAATAGCTTTAAAAGTGGTATAATTTGCTTACTATTTAGAAAAACACTTCTACCCAATAAATGAAGAAGAAAGAAAAATCCCTGCTTTACAATTTTTACTCTTATCTAGATCCAATTATTAGTTTTTAAGTTAATGTATTTTTGGTGACTTATTTTTTATTAATTAAAAAAAATTTGCAGCTGTCCCTTTCCCCCCAACACATCGCTTGACATCTGAAGAAGTATTTGATTTGGATGGGATACCCAGGGTTGATGTTCTGAAGAACCACTTGGTGAAAGAAGGTCGAGTAGATGAAGAAATTGCGCTTAGAATTATCAATGAGGGTGCTGCCATCCTTCGGAGAGAGAAAACCATGATAGAGGTAGAAGCTCCAATCACAGGTAAGCTTATTCATGTTTTATGTCATTATTTAGTTGCCTGGATTTACAACTTAACTGTTTTCAATGATACTGTATGCTAAATCAATATTACTTGGACATTATCTTGAATTTCAAATTATTTTCCATACTTAAAAATGATTGCCTGTTTTCAGTGAATAGACATGATTCTAAATAATCGGAGTGTAGAAGTTAATCTAATATGCTTTTGTGAAGGTTTCATCAACTGTGTTGGCCATACTTCAATTTGATCAATACTTACTTTGCTTTCAATTGTTAGGGTCAAATACCTTGATGTCATATCAGATACCAAAAGTGACCATTTAGAGAGCAACAGAAAGTATTGAGTTAGAATGGATATTTTAACTGCCACCATTGTAATTTTGTCATCTTGAAACTTAAAACACATCCTTGGAGTCCTAGAGACGATCTTTATAAATGTAGATTTCAGTTTGTCACTGACCACAAATTTCGTTATTTCTGTTACATCTTTTTCTAGATCTTGAGCACATGAACACTTGGTTACACATCATCCTACTCGTGACTCTTCATAGTCTACTTCCTTCTCAGACATTTCTTGATAGCATTTATACTATGTCTTACGTAAAATATGTTTTAACTTAACTAAAATTTGTTATTTTAGAGATTTTTTTCCCTTATCTAATAATCTTCTTGTTTCAGTGTGTGGTGACATCCATGGCCAATTTTTTGATCTGATGAAACTTTTTGAAGTAGGAGGATCACCTGCTAATACGCGATACCTTTTTCTTGGCGATTATGTGGACAGAGGTTATTTTAGTATAGAGGTAATAATCATAAACTCATTTGATTTGCTGTTAAGTGTTAACATAGATGCTTTCCCTTAATCCTAGTTTTCACAAGTACCTGTGTTAGGTTTTTTTAATAACTCTGCATATTCTGAAGTTTTTATGAAAAGCTACTATTTATTCCTGTTCTGTCTTTCAAACAATTCAAATAAATTTCTTTGTATAACTCTGTTTATATAATTATAATTGCCATTTTTTTCCCGGTGGAATTTATGAACTGACTGAGGGGTCCTTATTGCCCTGTTAACTAGTGGCCTTAAAAAGTTAGTGCTATTTATCTCTCTTGCCCCTAAAGGCATTAAACCATGTGAAAAAAGATTACTTGAATTCTCTCTGATTAAATAAAGTATATTGTGATTTTTTTATTGCTTGAGCCCTAGTGCTTCTGTTTCTCCTTGTGTAGCTATTAAGACTCAAGTATATCCTATGGAATCTTTGTGTATTTGGAAAGTATTAATTTGTTTTTAAAAACATGAGGCATTAAAATGACCTTTTGATTATCACTTAACAGTAGATGGTTCCTTTGCTCCTTTTTCTTCTTTCTTTTTCTTTTTTTTGAGACAGGGTCTTACTCTGTAGCCCATGCTGGAGTACAGTGGCACCAGCATGGCTCAATGTAGCCTTGACCTCTTGGGCTGAAGGGATCCTTCTGTCCCAGTCTCTCAAATAGCTGGGACCACAGGTGCACACCACCATGTCTAGACTAATTTTTAATTTTTTCGCAGCAATGGAGTTTCCTATGTTGCCCAGGCTGGTCTTGAACTCCTGGACTCAAGTGATCCTCCTGCCTTGGACTCCCAAAGTGTTGAGATTACAGATGTGAGCCACGTTGCCCTGCCATCTTTTTAAATTATATAAATAAAATGCAGTAAATGTAGAACAGTATGTATTTTCCAACATATACATTTTCTTTCTTTTTTTAATGAGAAGGGGATCATATTATAATATTTTCTGTAACTTGCTTTTTCATATATCCCTACACCAAATATCTTTCCAAGTCAGTAAATATAAACTTGTACCATCATTTTAATATCTACATTGTTTTCCATCTAATAAACAAACCATAATTAATTAATTCCTTGTTGTTAGACACTGAAGATGTTCTCAGTTTTTTTCCTTTACAAATGATGCTTTAATGAGTCATATTATTCATACATCTTTACATACTTGCCTGATTATTTTTGTAGGACAAATTCCTAGAGGTAGAATTGTGGGGTCAAATTTCTACCAATAGATACCTGTGTTGCACATTTAATATGTTCTAAGCATGTTCTAGGCACTGAAGACATATCGATTAATCCTCACAATAATATTAATGAGGTAAGTACTGTTGTTTTATTCATTTTATAAATGAGGAACCTGAGGCTTAGAGAGGTTAAGTAACTTGCCCAAGGTATTATTAGTAAACAGCATAGCCAGGCAATGTGACTCCAAGCATGTGCTTTTAACCACCTTTCCTAGTATATACTGAAACCTTACCTGATGAATTTACATTGGTTACTGTTGTTTATATCTCCTTCTCCAGTGTTTCCAATATACCTTTTTTTCTGAGGTGTGCTAGGATTCTCAGAGTGAAAGGAAGTTCTAGACTCTGTCCGTCCTGCTTCCCTTAGGAATTTTGCTATTTTGAGTTCTTCTTCCTCCTGCTGATAGTTGATTATTAGCCTCGTCAACTTTTCCCAAATTATCACAGGGCTTCAGGCAAATCAGAAAATGGCCCATCTTAACAAAAAAATTTCAGGCATTTGACCAAAACAATAAAATAAACAGTTTTATGAAGCTTATTTGGTAACTAAGTTGGTGTGCATGTCCTTGTATAAGATTGTTTTGTAGCTGACTCTTTTTTTTTTTTTTTTTTTTTAATTGAGATGGACTCTCACTGTCACCCAGGCTGGAGTGTAGTGGCGTGATCTCAGCTCACTGCAGCCTCTGCCCCCCAGGTTCAAGAGATTCTCCTGCCTCAGCCTCCTGAGTAGTTGGGATTACAGGTGCCCACCACCACTCCCGGCTAGTTTTTGTATTTTTAATAGAGATGGGGTTTTGCCATGTTGGTCAAGCTGGTCTCGAACTCCTAACCTCAGGTGATCTGCCTGCCTCGGCCTCCCAAAGTGCTGGGATTACAGGCGTGAGCCACCGTGCCTGGATGTAGCCGACTCTTTTAATACATTTTGTTGTTATAAAAGGAAAATAACAAATAATCAAAATAAGCATTGAGAACAGATTATTTCCCTAATTTTATTACTTTTTTCCCTTGTGAATAAAATGAAGGGTGTGAATAGTTACACGTTTAAATATACTTTAATTTATTAACAATAAAGTTTGGTTGGGTGTGGTGGCTCACACCTGTAATCCCAGCACAGGTTGGCCAAGTCAGGCAGATTGCTTGAACCTAGGAGTTCCAGACCAGCCAGGGAAACATGGTGAAACCCTGTCTCCACAAAAAGATATAAAAACTTAGCTGGGCCTGGTGGCATGTGCCTGTAGTCCCAGCTGCTCAAGAGACTGAGGTAGGAGGATTTCTTGAGCCCAGAAGCTCGAGGCTGCAGTGAGCGGTAATTGTGCCATTGCACTCCAACCTGGGTGACAGTGAGACCTTGTCTCTAAAAATAAAAAAGTTTGTTTTTTCTTTTTGCATATGATTATATAAACCATGCTTATTTCCATATCAAATAGTTCTTCCTTTTTTAAGCAAATAAGTAAAATGTGAGTCTCTTATGTTAAATCTATTTAGAGAATAGCATCTGCTATGTTTAATAATATTTTTATTTGAAAAATTACATTTGCATTGAATTAGTTCAGATAATAAGCACTTACCATATGTAAGGCAATATTCATAATCAATGAAAGAAACATAAAACATGGACCTTCCCTTCATGGGCAGCATGGCATAATGCTTAAGATCAGAGGATCAGAATCCTATCTCCATCGCTTAGAAGTTTTGTGGTTTTGGACAAGTTACTTAAGATCTTTGCTTCAGTTTCTCATTTGTAAAATAAAGATGATATTACATACTTCATAGTGTTGTTTGAGGAATAAATTAGGGGAATTAATTATATAGTGCTTCACATATTGTAAGTACTTAATAAATGTTAGCTGCTGTTATTTTGACAGTGTTATTTTGTTTACTAATACAAATCTGTAGACCAGTGTGCTAATTGTTTTTATATTGGGCAGTCTGTAAATCCAAAGTAGTTAAGTAGATTGTTTGACTCGTTCATTCAACAAATATTTATTGCTCTTCTCCTATTTGCTAGGTACTTTTCTGGGAGTGGAGAATCAAAAGTGAATAAGATGACAAAATCTGTGATTTTGTGGTGCTTATAATTTTAGTAAGGGACAAAGAAAGATAATAGAGGATGGTAAGGGTAATAGAGGAAAAGGAGCAAAAGATCAAGCAGCTTCATTAAACAAAAATACAAGATAAATTCACTAGAAAAATTTTCTTTTGCAGTGTGTCTTGTATTTATGGGTTCTGAAGATTCTATACCCAAGCACATTATTTCTTCTGAGAGGCAACCATGAATGCAGACACCTTACTGAATATTTTACCTTTAAGCAGGAATGTGAGTACTGCCAGGAGAAATGTTTTCACTTCCTCAGTATTCTTTTGTACTTATGTGGGTAGTAAGAGTTTTGAAGACTTTACAGTGCAACATGTAAGGACAGATTTCATGTCCACACATAAAGCTTTGAGGAAAGTTGTCAAGCACTCTCTGGTGTTTAATGGTATTAAGAAGTTTTTGGTGGGGCATGGTGGTTCATGCCTGTAATCCCAGCACTTTGGGAGGCCCAGGCAGGCGGATTGCCTGAGCTCAGGAGTTGGAGACCAGCCTGGCCAACATGATGAAACCCCATCTCCACCAAAAATACAAAAAAAAAAAAATTAGCTGGGTGTGGCGGCACACTCCTGTAGTCCTAGCTACTCAGGAGGCTGAGATGGGAGGATCGCTTGAGCCTGGGAATTGGAGGTTGTAGTGAGCTGAGATTGTGCCACTGCACGGGCAATTGCCTGGGCAATACAGTCAGACCCTGTCTGAAAAAAAAAAAAAAAGTTTTCATTTCAGAATTTCCTATTATGTTTAACTTTTACAAACATACTTAGAGTTTTATATATAAGTTTTAATGTTAAAATTAATTTTTCTAAGCCGGGCACGGTGGCTTATGCTTGTAATCCTAGCAGTTTGGGAGGCCGAGGTGGGTGGATCACCTGAGGTCAGTAGTTCGAGACCAGCCTGGCCAACACGGCAAAACCCCATCTCTACTAAAAATACAAAAATTAGCCAGGCCTGGTGACATGTGCCTGTAATCCCAGGTACTCAGGACGCTGAGGCAGGAGAGTCACTTGAACCTGGGAGGCGGAGGTTGCAGTGAGCCAAGATCACACCATTGTACTCCAGCCTGGGCAACAAGAGCGAAACTCTGTCTCAGGAAAAAAAAAATGTATATATTTTTTCTAACAGGAAAAAATAAAAACCAAAAGAAAAAAAATGTTATTTTGCATTGGAGATTTTTATCCTTCAATCTTGAGGCATTCCTGTGAGGAATCCTAACAAATTGTTTATCCTGTTACCATTGCAGATCATTTCAATCATGCTATTAATGATTGAAATTCTTTTTTAAATTTTTTGGTTTTTTTTTATATCATTGTTTTAAGACTAGTCAGGTACAGTTGGTCAAATTCTTAACCTGCAATGTTTATCCCTTTTCTCTCTCAAATTATTACAGTAATGGTAATCTAATACCTGTAAGTAACCATATGTTACAGAACAAGATTAGGCCTTTTTCACACCTCAAACCTTTGTGCTTTTTTATTATTTTTATTTTTTTTGAGACAGTCTCGCTCTGTCGCCCTGGCTGGAGTGCAGTGGTACAATCTCGGCTCACAGCAACCTCCTCCTCCCGGGTTCAAGCATTCTCCTGCCTTAGCCCCCCAAGTAGCTGAAATTACAGGCATGTGCCACCACGTCCTGCTAATTTTTGTATTTTTAGTAGAGGCGGGGTTTCACCATATTGGCCAGGCTGGTCTCTAACTCCTGACCTCAAGTAATCCACCTGCCTTGTCCTCCCAAAGTGCTGGGATTACAGGTGTGAGCCACCGTGCCTGGCCTGTCTTTGTGCTTTTTGAGTTAATATTCATGACTGTATTGGGTAGAATTGAATTCTAAAAGCAGAAATAATTTCAACGTTTTGAGACTCAAAACATGATCCAATAAAGGTCATATTAAGTAGAGATTTGCAGCAAAAGGAGAAAAATACAGTGATGGGTAGTGGCAGAAGTGGCATACTCTTATAACTTCAAGGATCAGGCAGTTAACCTAAATGAATAAGATAAGACCTGGAAAGTGCATGCTTGACCTAAAAGCAGTCAAATTAGAATTTTTATTAAACCACAGTGCTAGAAAACAGAGTCATTAGCACACTACCAGTTTAGAATCTCTGGTTGCTGGATATATATATATGTAGTTTTTTTAATACTTGAATATTACAGTATTAAAACAGGAAATGGGAACTAAGTTCTTTTTCTTTGCCTAGATAAATAACAAACCACCTACCAAAATCTCATCAAAACCAAAATAGGAATTTAAAGTTGTAAAGGAGCAAATGAAAGTGCATGATATCTCTCTAAAAGTAAATGATAGTTTGATTTGGTAGAGTTTTGTCTTTCTTGTGTTTCTATATTGGCTTCCTGCTTCACTGCCCATTTTAAAGTATTCATTGTAGACAAGAGGAACCCCTCAGCTTTTCTGACATGAGCATGCTATTATCTTTTATTTTTCAGAAAAATTGGATGAACCTTGAATTTTGTTGTGATGATGTAGTCATCTTGCCTATAATAAGAATAAAGTAGTCATTGACTCTTAGAATAAAATAAAGCAAGTATTAAAATGATTTTAACCTCAAGTACAGTTCTAATTTTGCCTTATTTGGCCGATAAAGGTGAAGGGTTGAGCTGTTTTTAAGAGATTTCTTTCTTTCTTTTTTTTTTTTTTTTTCTGAGACAGAGTCTTGCTCTGTTGCCCAGGCTGGAGTGCAGGTGGCACAATCTCGGCTCACTGCAGCCTCCACCTCCTGGGGTCGAGTGATTCTCGTGCCTCACCCATTGAGTCTCTGGGATTACAGGTGCACACCACCATGCCTGGCTAATTTTTGTATTTTTAGTAGAGACAGTGTTCTGCCCTGTTGGCCAGACTGGTCTCGAACTCCTGGCCTCAAGTGATCTGCCTGCTTTGGCCTGTCAAAGTGCTGGGATTACAGGCGTGAGCCACCGTGCCTGGCCTGTTTTTAGAGATTTGACTTACTTATTCTTAACAATGCTTGATGACTTTTCTGCTGAATAACATAATTTTAGAGAGCAAATATTTTGCTTCATAAGACATAATATCATTGAGAATAGTTTGAGAGAGAGCAAATATTTTGTCTTCATAAGACTGATAACATTGCATATTTTTGTTGATTCTTATAGGGGAAGATGCTTTCCTTTTTTTTTTTTTTTTTTGGAGGCGAAGTCTCGCTCTGTCACCCAGGCTGGAGTGCAGTGGCGCGATCTCGGCTCACTGCAAGCTCCGTCTCCCGGGTTCATGCCATTCTCCTGCCTCAGCCTCTCCGAGTAGCTGGGACTACAGGCACCCGCCACCATGCCTGGCTAATTTTTTGTATTTTTAGTAGAGACGGGGTTTCACCATGGTGTCGATCTCCTGACCTCGTGATCCGCCCGCCTCGGCCTCCCAAAGTGCTGGGATTACAAGCGTGAGCCACCGCGCCCGGCCAGATGCTTTCCTTAAAAAAAAATTGTGTGCAGTAAAATTTATTCTCTGTGGTATTTACTTCTGTGACTTTTGACGCTACATAGAGTTGCCCACTACTACTATCATGATACAGAAAAGTTTTATCATGCTATAAGTTCTCTCACTACCTTTTTATAGTCACCCCTTCACTCTGAAGCCCTGGCCACCACTTTGCTGTTTACTGTCTCTATAATTTTCTTGCCATCTGTCTGTCTGTCTGTCTATCTATCTGGGTTATTACTGCAGTTGAAACTGTAACTATCTCAATTTCATTATAAATAGCTATAAGATATAAAGGAGGGGAGAGAACAAGAAATAAAAATCTAATATATATGTTTAAAATGGTCAACCAGTAATGTAATTTTCAATTAGTTTTTTGTTTTTCTAGGTAAAATTAAGTATTCAGAAAGAGTCTATGAAGCTTGTATGGAAGCTTTTGATAGTTTGCCTCTTGCTGCACTTTTAAACCAACAGTTTCTTTGTGTTCATGGTGGACTTTCACCAGAAATACACACACTGGATGATATTAGGAGAGTAAGTATATATTTTACTTCCAAGATTGATTTCTATTTATAGTACATTGTTGAGTAGAGTAGAAGTTTCAAACTTCTCTTCACTGCCAAGATTAGGTAATGGTAAAAATTAATATACTGATATCTTAAGGAAATAGCTTCTATTTATTCACAATAATATAGTATGAACTGTATTCAAAGTTGGTATCAACTTTGAATACAATATTAGTATTTTAATGCACATTTTGTCCTTACTTTTTGATGAGTTACTTCTGTTCTTTCTTTCACAGTTAGATAGATTCAAAGAGCCACCTGCATTTGGACCAATGTGTGACTTGTTATGGTCCGATCCTTCTGAAGATTTTGGAAATGAAAAATCACAGGAACATTTTAGTCACAATACAGTTCGAGGATGTTCTTATTTTTATAAGTAAGGAAAAATATGCAAGATTAATCACATTTTAGTTGTTAACATAGCATATGCTTCATACAGAAAAACCATTATTTTACTTAATTTACTCTTTTTCCCCCACAGCTATCCAGCAGTGTGTGAATTTTTGCAAAACAATAATTTGTTATCGATTATTAGAGCTCATGAAGCTCAAGATGCAGGGTAAGAATTCTGTTTCCCTGACCCAAATTAACACCTAAAATATAAATCAAAGTTAGTAACCATGATTGATGCTTTACGATGCATATTAAGCTATTTGTTTTGCAGCTATAGAATGTACAGAAAAAGTCAAACTACAGGGTTCCCTTCATTAATAACAATTTTTTCGGCACCTAATTACTTAGATGTCTACAATAATAAAGGTAAGATATTGTTGATAAAAAAATTGTTAAACAACTTAGTATTTTAATTGACTTTTTTAATATAATAAAAAAGGGGTGTTGTTTGAAACTATTAGTATCTAGATTTCTTTATAAATAACTGTAAGATGGAGGGGAGAGAACAATAAATAAAAATCCAAAATGTGAAGCTAAGTAATATGTAACCCCATTCCACAACTTGTTTCTTGGAAAAGCCGTTTTGTAAAACGTGCTCTGAGTTAAATGCATCAAGCAAAACCAAACATGATTTTCTCAGACTCCCCTTTCTTAAATCTTTTCCCTTATTGAGGATGTTTTCTTATTTGTATTAAGCTGCTGCTGCTTTGATGATTTTATTTGCACTGTCTACTTGTTTAGTTTATCATGTTTCTTGTTTTATGTTCACTGATCTAGGTTCTCTTTCCCTTTCTTATTTCCTTCTTTTACCTCCACAGTCTTATCACTGCCCCATGAAGATTTGTATTTGAGCTTTTTTTTAAATTAATCCAGTTTCATCTCATTTGAGGGATACATTCTTCTCTTTCTTTTTCCTACATTTTTCCTTTGCCTTCCGTTCCAGAGATTTTCATTTCCCCACCTTCCCTGAAAATTTGACCTGTCTATAGTAATTGGATTTCATTTTATTTTGAATATAGTTTATTGACAGAAAGTGCCAAAGGGTCTTAATCTAGTTAAGTATGTGCCAAGGACATTGAAGATGAGATTGGGTATGTTTATGTAGTTTACGTCTTTGGAAGATGATATTAAGAGGCCAGCTTCTCTTCTGTCTTGACATGTCTGGAATTCAGTTGACTATGCCATAGCTTCAGGATCAGACTGGAGTGGATGTGCCAAGAGGAAAGAACAGAAGGTTAAAGACTTTAAAAAGGACATTTAGAGAGAGAATGAGGTCATTGCTAAATAAGGGTCATGGTGTAAGTTCAAAAGAGGAACAGAGGAAGTTTTTTGGATGGTGAGAGGTGACAGTTAAAAGATTAAAACATTTGCCTGCGACCAGACAGTAGCATGCTGGATAACTTGGGTACAGAATATGCTACAAGAACTTATACTATAGATATCTTATGAAATATGACTTCATTTTTGAGAAGAAACATATCTAAGTTTTGATTCCATTCTTTCTCTTGAGACAGGGTCTCGCTCTGTTGCCTAGGCTGGAATGCAGTGGTGCAGTCTCGGCCGACTGCTACATCTGCGTCCTGGGTTCAAGCGATTCTCTTGCCTCAGCCCTCCCTAACAGCTGGGATTATAGGCACCTGCCACCTCGCCCAGCTAATTTTTATATTTTTATAGAATGAGGTTTCACCATGTTCACGAGGCTTGTCTTGAACTCCTGACTTCAAGTGATCTGCCTGCCTCAGCCTCCCAAAGTGCTGGGATTATAGGCCTGAGCCACTGCGCCCCTGCCCTGATTCCATTCTCAAAAACAGAACCAAGTGTTAAATTTAACTTTCTACCAGTGCTCTAATTCCTCAACTGTGGCTTCCTCTTGTTAGTATTAAGGGAGCTAGTGTTCAGTGTCCAGTTGAGTACTGCCTTACTGATTGTCCTTTGTTGGTTTGACTCAGGAGGTTAAGGGATGGATTTTTTTTAGTACTTAGAAAAGAAACTCAAACCATTGACTGTCTTATCAAAAATCAAATGTCTCTTTGTAGTTCTGAGTCTGTACATAAATAGTGTTAATGGTTTGAGTGTTTGCGTTGTGTGGGTATGTTTGTAATTTTTCATTCTATCCATAAGGCAATTTTCTAGATTTTTTTCTCTTTTCTCCCTTACAAAAGATCTGAAAGCTTGGTATCAGCTCATAATTTTTGAGGCTAACTTAAAATACCTTTTTTTCCCACTTTGAACTGATTATCAAAGCATATAATTTAAAATACTTTTATTTCAGATGGGAATTTCATATGGGAAACAAACATATACTTATTAAGTTAGTAAACAGTAACATGTAGCAGGATTACTTTTGATTCTCTATTAGCCAAAATCACAAATCTTGGAATTTAACATTTGCATTTCAGTGCTTTTCATTAAAATGAAAAGTAACCATAAAATTATATCTGCAAGACGTTTTATACTTTTATGTATTTTCATGTGAAATGCATTGTCTGATCTTAAACTTCTGTGGTAGGCAGGGTAGACATATTAGTCCTATTTTATAAATGAGAAACACATTAGTTGAATAATTTACCAAGCATTGCACAGCTAGTATGTGCTATAGTTTAGATGAGAATCCAGCCTTCTAACCCAGTGTTCTATACAGTAATATAATCAGTAACTGAAATCTGTGTAGGTCATTTAAGATTTTAATTATATCAACATATTGAAACATTGGATGAATATGTTATCTTTGGATTGTTTGGTTATAATATTCTCTTTTGGTGTTTTAGTGGGATTTTTTTTCTAAACAAAGTAAAATATTTCTTTGTAGTAGTTTTGTCTGATTTTCCATATTAAATGAAACAAATATATTCATACATTTATAAGTAAAATGTTCCAAATGGGTGGGATTTTTTTGTTTGCTTTATTACCATTCAGCTATCCTTTTCAGGTTGCCTGAAGCTAGAAAGATCTTAAATTCTCAATTTGTATGAACTTTAAAAACCTAGAAAATTGCTCATTGCCATTCTGTGTTTCCTCTAAAAACTGAGTTTTCACAATTTTGGATTTAGTAAAAGTGTATGTTCATCATTGGATTGTAAAGTAAAACAAACATTCTGGAAAGAATCTTGAAATTTCATTAGTAATGTGAAGACCTGACTATAGTTATAGTTCTACATAACAGTGTTAAAAACAAAACGTGTGTTATTATTAAAAATTAGTTTCTTCCTCCCTCTACCAGCCCTGATTCCACTCACCCCTAATCTCCCTTCCTCTTAATATTTTTCTGCTTTTATGTATTTTATATTTTTAAGGCTAATGACAAATAGTTACACTGATGTTCAACTTATCTTGCAGCTGCTGTATTAAAGTATGAAAATAATGTGATGAATATTCGACAGTTTAACTGTTCTCCACATCCTTACTGGTTGCCTAATTTTATGGATGTCTTCACGTGGTCTTTACCTTTTGTTGGAGAAAAAGGTATAATTTTTATTTTTTTAAAAAATTGTTTTATTACTGTTACATTTACTCCAGTTTACTATCATAGGCACACACTTGCTAAAGGAAACCAAAGTCTAGTTTCACTGTGGTTACAGCTCTACTTGTGTCAGTGGGTGTGGACATAAGAGTCTCAAAGATATTTTAGTTAGCTGTTTACATCCCCCATGTGAGGCTGTCTGGGGGACTGGGAGAAGATTTATAAATAGCCCAATGTCTTCAGCTGTTGGATTTTCTTTTTTTTTTTTTTTCTTTAGCTTAAATCTTTTATGAAGGGGTGGAGAGATTGCTTTGCTTGAAATGGGCCCTTCTGCATATCTTAACACCATTTTTGGGCATTCCACCGAAATTCATGGGAAAATTTAGTGGCCTTCATTTTAGCAATATTAGTCATTTTAATAGCAGTTCTGTACTTTAAGAGAAATCATAAAGAGAAATTCAAATTGTAACCCAATATTCTTTCTCATATAAAAAATATGTATAAAATTTTAGTAGTGATGCCTTTCTGATAATTTAGAGGAACACTTGTTAGTACATAATAGGCTTTTTGAGAGAAAATAAATGCTATTTAAGAAATTCTGTTTCTGTGTTTCATTTGTAGTTCTATAGAATTCTTAGGATTTTGTTACCTATCATGTTCTTTTCCATTATAAGTTAATTTTTTTCATAAGAAAATGCCTCAGTTTCCATATGTGGAAAATAACAGTATGAGAGTACAGACATGATTATAAAACATTTTGTTCAATATCGCCCTCTATTTTTTCTCACCTCTTCCATATTACAAAATGTTCCTTTCTGTACGAGATATGTCACTTCTGCCAAGGCAATTTGTAGTTCTGAAATTCAGAATTAATACTTAAACTGTGTATGTTAAACAGGTTTTCTGCAGATTGCATTTGGTGTTCTTCATTTACTCAGTAGGTCCAATGTTAATATGGAGATAGAATTACCCTTTAGCATTTGAGAAGGGGGCCAGTTAAGGGCTTAGGTGCAAGGGATGCATTACACTTACAACCTTCTATCTTTGGTGTATGAGAAATAGTTCAATCATAGCATCATCAGACGAATTAAATAATTCATCCTGCTCACTCTCCTGCCTTCAGGCTAGACTGCAACTCAACTATTTTAATGTAATATGGGAAGGATGGAGGGGCCAGGAAGATAAGGTAGGAGGAAAATGGACATTTCATAGATTCTAATTTGATTCTCTGATGGTCCCACATAAGGAAATATTTCATTATATCTAATCTAAATATTTATGCTATGAGTATTTAAACAAGGAAAGAAATAGAGATAATAAGTTTTTCTCAACTAATGCACCTGTCAAAAACCAGGGCATCATAGGGTTTTAGAGCTCATAAGTGGATTTAACAATCATTTAGCCCAACTCCTTTTGAGAGATGAGATAATTTAAGATGAATTCTGTGGGTCCCTTACAAGTGAAGATGGAGAGCAGTAGGCCCTTATCAGTGTTCCTATATTTGAGGTCTGGTACTAAGTGATCTTTAGTTTTTCCGTTGCCACTCTAAATCATCTTTTATAAACAAGGAAATATTCAAACTTTTTGACCATTTTTGTTGTTTTTCTTTAGGTCTTCTCTAAATTATTCACATCTCTCTAAAAATGTAAAGCTCAGATTTTAACATTACATGCAAATAGAATTCTAGCCAGTGTTGAGCACAGTAAGAAAATCTTCTCAAACTCTTTGCATATTTTGCTATTTTAATACATGATGGCTGTTTAGATAGCCTGACTACTTCTTGATTCTAATGAGCATTTTCTTTTGGTGTGAAAAGCAGCAAGTGACATTTGTTTTACTTCCAAGAAGCCAGTTGGACTCTGGGTCTAGTTCCTGAGAAGCAACTAACCTAAGCCAGAGGCTTCCTGAAAGGCTGATTTAATCCCAAAATTAGGTGAAAGCAGTGTTTCCTTACCCTTTTGGGAGCTAAAACCCCCACTATTTTTTTTATAGAGACAGAGTCTCGCTCTGTCACCCAGACTAGAGTGCAGTGGTGCCATCATAGCCCACAGCAGCCTTGAACTCCTGGGCTTATGTAATCCTCCTGCCTTGGCCTTTTAAAGCACTGAGATTATAGGTGTGAGCCACTGCACCTAGCCAAGAACCCTTTTTCTATTTCACTAAAAATATTCCTACATTGGCCTGTAGTCCCAGCTGCTAGGGAGGCTAAGGCAGGAGGATCACTTGAGCCCAGGAGTTTGAGAATACACTGTATGACAATCACACATCTGAATAGCCACTGCACCCCAGCCTAGACAATATAGCAAAACCCTGTCTCTAAAAAAGTAAAATAACTTACATTGGGAAATTTTCAACATACACCAAGGTAGAGTGAATAATATGAATTTCCTATATACCAATTATTCATTTTCAACAATTATCAAATCATAGCCAATCTTGTATCATTTATGTCCCCATCCAGTACTCCCCACCTCATATCTCAATTATTTTGAAACAAATCTCAACTCTTTTCTATCTATAAATACTTGAGAATATATTTCTAAAAGGTAAAGACTCACATTTTAAAAGTACACATAAAAACATTTATTAATTATTTTTATTTATTTTTTTTAAGACACAGTCTCATTCAGTTGCCCAGGCTGGAATGCAGTCTCATTCTATTGCCCAGGCACAATTTCAGCTCGCTGCAACGTCCATCCCCTGGGTTTAAGTGATTCTCGTACGTCACCCTCCTGAGTAGTTGGGATTACAGGCATGCTGTACCACACCTGGCTAATTTTTGTATATTTAGTAGAGACGGGGTTTCACCATGTTGGCCAGGCTGGTCTCAAACTCCTGGCCTCAAGGGCTCTGTTTGCCTCAGCCTCCTAAAGTGCTGGGATTACAGGTGTGAGCCACCACCAAAAACATTTATTAATTTCTTAATATAGAATCCCTTTGAGAATCCGATAAAAGTTACGGACTTTTGCTTCAGAAATATTCATGTATAAATGTATGTAGTCACAACATTTTCAGGATGGTCATAGTTCTGAAATGAATTTGCAACCTTCACACTTATTGGCCCTCCTTTAAGAACCTCTGTTCTAGAGGATCTAATATTATATGATCTTCCATAGAAGGTCAGATATGTAAGATTTATTTATTTACTAGATTTTTTTAAGTGTTTTATTCAAGGTACCAAGGAAATACAGATACAAGTAAGATGGGTCTTTGCAGATTAATATGGGACCTGTGATATATATAAATAATGATAATAAGATGTAATATGGTAAGTGCTCCAAGACAAGCCTAGTTTTATAGGAATTGAGATAGCTGGGCGTGGTGGCTCAGGGCCTGGTGTGGTGGCTCATGCCTGTAACCCCAGCACTTTGGGAGGCTGAGGTGGGTGGATCACGAGGTTAGGAGTTCAAGACCTGCCTGGCCAAGATGGTGAAACCCTGTCTCTACTAAAAATACAAAAATTAGCCGGGTGTGGTGGCAGGCGCCTATAATCCCAGCTACTCGGGAGGCTCAGGCAGAGAATTGCTTGAACCCAGGAGGTGGAGGTTGCAGTGAGCTGAGATTGCGCCACTGCACTCCAGCCTGGGCAACAGAGCGAGACTCTGTCTCAAAAAAAGAGGAGAGGCTGGGTGCGGTGGCTTACGCCTGTAATCCCAGCACTTTGGGAGGCCAAGGTGGGCAGATCACGAGGTCAGGAGATCGAGACCATCCTGGCTAACACAGTGAAACCCTGTCTCTACTAAAAATACAAAAAATTAGCCGGGCGTGGTGGCGGGCACCTGTAATCCCAGCTACTCGGGAGGCTGAGGCAGGAGAGTGGCGTGAACCTGGGAGGCAGAGCTTGCAGTGAACCAAGATCGAGCAACTGCACTCCAGCCTGGGCGACAGAGCAAGACTCCATCTCAAAAGAGAAAGGAGGTTATTTCTGTCAGAGGGATTAAAGTAGCTTTTGAACAGGGGCTTGAAGAATGGTGGAATTGTGCTGGTGGATATGAGCAACAGAATTCTAGATAAGAGAACTTCCTGAGCCTGAGTCTGAAAGCAAGAAATCATAGGTCTCTTTGAGGGTTTAATTTGATTAGTGAGTAGGATATATGAAGGACAGTAGTAGAAAAAGAATGAAAAGTTAGGTTAGGGCTAGATCATGAGGGTATTGATCACCACACAGAGAAGTTGGAACTTTGATAAATGGTGGGCAAGCCACTGAGATGGAATTTGACTATGGTCATCATTTAGAGAAATTACTGTGGTGAAGTGGACTAGAAGGAAGACTTGAGGTTGAGAGACCTGTTACGAAGTTACACCAGAAATCAGGTAGAGACATAATGAAGGCCTAGTAGCATTAGGAACGGAGAGTGGGGAGAACCAAAAGAATGGTAGAAGTAGAATCAGTGAGACTTAACAAGATTACATATTTAAGGGTAGGGAATGGTTGGAGATGACTTGGATATTTTGAGTCTGGTGAAGATAGTACCATTAACACACTCTGATAAGAAAACTCTTGTTACAGCAACCCTTTACTCAGGTTACTGCTGTTCTTCATGTTCATTGGAATCTCTAGGCCTTTCACTATGTCATTTTCTTCTTCTTTTTTTTTTTTTTTTTTTTTTTTTTTGAGACAGAGTCTTGCTCTGTCACCCAGGCTGGAGTGCAGTGGTATGATCTCAGCTCACTGCAATCTCCATTTCCCAGGTTCAAGCAGTTCTCATGCTTCAGTCTCCCAAGTCTCTGGGATTACAGGTGCGTGTCACCACACGTAGCTAATTTTTGTGTTTGTTGCAGAGACAGGGTTTCCCATGTTGGCCAGGCTGCTCTTGAACCCCTGACCTCAAGTGATCCGCCCACCTCAACCTCCTAAAGTGCTGAGATTACAGGTGTGAGCCACTGTACCCAGCCTAACTAAGTCATTTTCTTATTAGTCAAATCCCTTTTTACCTCTCTTCCTTCTTAACATACCCTCAAACTCCTTTCTTTTCTGTTTTTCTACTTCATTTGTCCTATACATCTTAGGTCTAGTCAAATCCAGCCGTCCATTTTCTCCATTCCTACAGCCACAGTATAGAGTGCTGCTGGAGATTTTTACAGACTTGTGAATTGGCACCACCCCTTGATTTGTAACATTAGCTGAGTTCCCAGTAGGACCCTAATACCGTTTGTATCCCTAGTCTGCTTTTTTCTCCCATTGTGCTTAGGATAGAGTCCAAATTTTCATTTTTTAAAAAATTTTATAAAGAAAAGAGGGCCAGGCACAGTGGCACATGCCTGTAATCCCAGCACTTTGGGAGGCTGAGGTGAAAGGATCGCTTGAGCTTAGGAGTTCAAGGCTGCAGTTAGCTGATCACTCCACTCCACTCCACTGCACTCCAACCTGGGTGATAAAATGGGACTCTATCTGAAAAAAAAAAAAAAAAAAAAGTTTAATTGATTCGTGGTTCTGCAGGCTGTACAAGCATAGCACTGGCATCTCCTTGACTTTTGGGGAGGCCTCAGGGAACTTCACGTGGTGAGAGCAGGAGCAAGAGAGCGAGGGGGAAGATGCCAGATACTTAAAAAACAGCCAGATTTCACAAGAATTTACTCACTATCATGAGGACAGCACCAAAGGGATGGTGCTAAACTATTCATGAGAAATCCACCCCCATGGTCCAGTCACCTTTCACCAGGCTCCACCTCCAACACTGGGGATTACAATTCAACATGAGATTTAGAGGTGACAATATCCAAACTATCATTCCGCCCCTGGTCCCTGTAATATCATGTCCTTCTGATATATCAAAATACAATCATCCCCTGCCAGAAAGTCTTAACTCATTCTAGAATTTAACTGAAAAGTGCCAACTCCAAAGTCTCATCTGATACTCAAGCCTAGTTCTTTCTACCTATGAACCTGTAAAATCAAAGACAAATTATTTATTTCCAAGACATAATGAGGATATAGGCATTGGATAAACATTCCTGTTCCAAAAGGGAGAAATCGACTAAAAGAAAAGGGGTTCAGACCCTATGCAAGTCTCAAACCCAGCAGGCAGTCATTAAATTTTTTTTTCCTTTTTGAGACAGAATCTTGCTCTGTCGCACCCGGGCTGGAGTGCGGTGGTGCGATCTTCGCTCACTGCACCCTCCGCCTCCTGGGTTAAAGTGATTACCCTGCCTCAGACCCCCAAGTGGCTGGGACTACAGGCATGCCCCACCATGCCTGGCTAATTTTTGTATTTTTAGTAGAGACAGGGTTTCACTATATTGGCCAGGTTGGTCTTGAACACCTGAGCTCAAGTGATCCATGCACCTCGACCTCCCAAAGTGCTGGGATTAAGGTGTGAGCCATTGCGCCAGTCATTAAATCTTAAAGCTCCAGAATAATTATTGACTCCATGTCCTACATCCTGGGCACACTGTTTTGATGAGTGGGCAGTTCTGTCCCTGTGGTTTTTCCACACAGGTTGCAAGCTGCTGGTGGCTCTACCATTCTGGAGGGCAGCAGCCCTTTCTCACAGCTCCACTAGGCAGTGCCTCAGTGGGGAGTCTGTGTGGGGCCTCCAGCCCTGCATTTTTCCTTGGCACTGCCCTAGTAGTGTCTCTCCGTGAGGGCTCTGCCCCTGGGCACCTAGGCTTTCTCATACACCTTCTGAAATCTAAGTGGAAACCACCAAGATTCATTCACTCTTGCACTTGCCTAGGGGTTTAACACCAGGTGGTGGCTGGAGCTGGAGCAGTCCCTGGTTGTGGGGAGCAGTGTCCTGAGGCTGTTCTGGTCAATGGGCTCCTCCCCCACCCCCAAAACTATTCTTTCCTCCTAGGCCTCTAGGCCTATGATGGGATGGGCTGCTTCCTTTTTTCCATTGTCTTGGCTGTTAGCACTTGGCTCCTTTCATATTTTTTTCTTAAGCATTTTCTTCTATCCATTTCCCTCACTAGTGAAAACACATTAGTAGTTGGAGTGTTCTCTACTTACTGTTTTCTTCCTTTATACAGTACCCTTATCTTGAATTCTTCCCTTGTTGAAGAGGTGACCCTTCCATTCAAGCCAGTCTAACTTGTCTCTTAATTCTATTACCTTTCTGCTTTTTCAGGAAACTTGCTTTATCATCTGTGTCCTCTATATCTTCACATTCTCAGTACTAGTTCTTTTATAAATTATTCAAATCTATCTGATCTTTAAATAAATAACATTTCTCTCATCTGATGTCTTTTTCTAACTACTGTGCTGTGGCTTTTTTTTTTTTTTGCTATTACTTTCTTGCCTTTCTTTCAGAAGCCAAGTTTCTGAATGAAAATATATACTTTAAAGCTACTATTTAGTATCCGTTAAATGGCTCCATATAGCTTTCAAGATAAACCTTAACCTGTCATACAAAGTCCTTGGACCTTCCCTACTTTCTCTTCAGCCTCATTTCCTGCCTTTCTCTTTCACATTATCTTCGTTCTAGCCATAACACAGCAAAGCCAATTTTCTGAACGTGCTATGCTCTTTACGTTTTATACCCTCATACTTTTCTTATTTTTTATAACAGCTTTATTGACATGTAATTCACATACCATACAGTTGACCTATTTAAATTGTACAATTCCATGTTTTTTATATACTACAGAGTTGTGCAACCATTACCACAGTTTTGGAAAATTTTCGTCATCCCCTCCAAAGAAACCCTGTGCCCATTAGCAGTCACTCTTCATTTTCCCCTAACGCCCCTTGCTAACTCTAGGTAACCACCAATCTGCTGTCCCCATAGATTCACCTATTCTGGACAGTTCATATAAATGGAATCACACAGTGTGTGCTCTTTTGTGACTGGATTCTTTCCATGGTCTCAAGGTTTATCTGTGGTGTAGCATGAATCAGTACAACATTCCTTTTTATGATGGAATAGTATTCTATTGTATGGATATAGCACATTTTGTTTGTTTTATTCATCAGCTGATAGACACTTATTTCTACTCTTGGACTTACTAATAATGCTGCAAAGAATATGCATGTGCAAGTTTTATGTTTTCATTTTCTTTTTGAGACAGAGTCTTGCTCTGTCGCCCAGGCTGGAGTGCGGTGGCACGATCTTGGCTCACTGCAAGCTCTGTCTCCTGGGTTCACACCATTCTCCTGCCTCAGCCTCCCGAGTAGCTGGGACTACAGGTGCCGCCACCATGCCCGGCTAATTTTTGTATTTTTAGTAGAGACAGGGTTTCACTGTGTAGCCAGGATGATCTCGATCTCCTGACCTCGTGATCCACCCGCCTCGGCCTCCCAAAGTGCTGGGATTACAGGCGTGAGCCACTGTGCCCGGCCTATGTTTTCATTTTCTTGAGTATAGACCTGGGAGTGAAATTGCTGGGTCATATTGTAACTCTATGATTAACCTTTTAAGGATCTGCCAAACTGTTTTCCAAAACAGCTGTACCATTTTATTGTTGTTGTTTTTGAGACAGAGTTTTGCTCTTGTTGCCCATGCTAGAGTGCAATGGCGTGATCTCAGCTCACTGCAACCTCCGCCTCCTGGGTTCAAGCAATTCTCCTGTCTCAGCCTCCTGAGTACCTGGGATTACAGGCACACACCACCACACCTGGCTAATTTTGTATTTTTTAGTAGTGACAGGGTTTCTCCACGTTGGTCAGGCTGGTCTCAAACTCCTGACCTCAGGTGGTTGTCCCACTTCAGTCTCCCAGGGTGCTGGGATTACAGGCATGAGCCACTGCGCCCAGCCTTAGCTGTACCATTTTACAGTTTCATCAGCAGTGTATATATTCTTTGGATGAAAAAATATATATATATTTTAATAAATATACATTTTAATATATAAACATATATTTTACATATGTAAAATATATTTTAATATAGAAAATATGTGTATATTTTAATATAGAGATGGGGTTTCGCCATGTTTCCCAGGCTGGTAACTCCTGAGCTCAAGCAATCTACCTGCCTTGGCCTCCCAGGGTACTAGGGTGACAGGCATGAGCCACCACACCCAGCCGAGGATGAATATATTTTCAAATCCTTTGCTCATTTTATAATTGGGTTATTTGTCTTAAAATTTTCTTTATTAAAAAATTGTTTTTGCCAGGCGCAGTGGCTCATGCCTGTAATCCCAGCACTTTGGGAGGCCGAGGTGGTTGGATCACCTGAGGTCAGGAATTCAAGACCAGCCTGGCCAACATGGTGAAACCCCATCTCTACTAAAAATACAAAAATTAGCTGGGTGTGGTGGTGCATGCCTGTAATCCCAGCTACTCAGGAGGCTGAGGCAGGAGAATTGCTTGAACCAGGGAGACAGAGGTTGTAGTGAGCCAAGATCATACCACTGCACTCCAGCCTGGACAACAGAGTGAGACTCCGTCTCTAAAAAATAAAACATTTTTTTGTTGTCTATATAAATTTATGAAGTATAAGTGTAATTTTGTTACATAGATATATTGCATAGTGGTGAAGTCAAGGCTTTTAGTGTATCTATCACCAGACTAGCATACATTGTACTTATTAAGTAATTTCATCTTCCACACGTCTCCCACCTCTCTACCCTTCCAAGTCTCCTTTGTCTATCATTCCACACTCTACCTCCATGTATATATATTATTTAGCTTCCACTTATGAGAACATGCAGTATTTTTCTGTGTCTCAGTTTCATGCAAGATAATTATTGAGTTTTTTTATATATTCTATATGCAAGTCCCTTATGTATATGATTTACAAATAATTTTCTCCCATTCCACTTTCACTTTCTTTTTTTTTTTTTTTTTTTTTTTGAGACAGGGTCTCACTGCATTGCCCAGACTGGAGTGCAGTGGTACCATCTTGGTTCACTGCAACCTCCACCTCCCAGGTTCAAGCAATTCTCCTGCTTCACCCTCCCAAGTAGCTGGGATTATAGGCATGTGCCACCGTGCCTGGCTAATTTTTGTATTTTTGGTAGAGACAGGGTTTCACCATGTTGGTAAGGCTGATCTCAAACTTCTGATCTCAAGTGATCCACCCACTCAGCCTCCTCAAATGCTGGGATTACAGGCATGAGCCCCCGGCCTAGCTGACCTTCACTTTCTTGATAATGTCCTTTAGGCTTTCACTCCATCACCTAGGCTAGAATGTGGAGTGCAATCGTAACTCACTGCAATCTCAAACTCCTGGACTCAGGCAGTCTTACCACATGGCCTTTCAAGTAGGTAGGACTACAGGCATGTCCTACCATGACTAGCTATTTTTTTTTTTTTCCTTTTTTGGAGATGGGATCTTTGTGTTGCCTAGGCTGGTCTCAAATTCCTAGGCTCAAGTGATCCTCCTCCTTCATTCTCCCAGGTAACTGAGATTACAGGCACATGCTTCTATGCCTGATTTTTTTGTCCTTTGAAGCACAAAAGTTTTCTAATTTTTTAAAAAAATACATTTTATTGTGTATATTTAAGGTATACACCATAACAGCTTTATTGAAATATATATACTATGCAATTCATCTATTTAAAGCATACAATTCAGTTGGTTTTAGTATATTTCTAGAGTTGTGTAACCATCAGAAAGACTAATCTTTCTGTCTCTATAGATTTGCCTTTGCTAGACATTTTATATAAATAAGGTCATATGGTATATGGTATTTTGTGACTGGCTTCTTTCAAAAAGTTTTTTAATTTTGGTGAAGTCATATTTATCTATTTTTTCCTTTGTTGCTTGTGTTTTTGTTGTTATACCTAAGAAATCATTGCCTAATCCAAGCTCATAAAGATTTACCCTGTTTTTTTCTAAGAGTTTTAGTTCTTACATTAGGTGTTTGATCCATTTTGAGTTAATTTTTGCATGTGTCGTGCAGTAGGGGGAGTGCAGTTTATTCTTTCGCATGTGACCATTTGCAGCTTTATTCTTTTGTAGTTGACCATTGTTGAAATGACTGTTCTTTAGCCACTGAATTGTTTTGGCACCCTTGTCAAAAATCAATTGACCTTAAATATCAGGTTTTCTTTCTGGACTCTCTGTTGTATTCTGTTGTGATAAATGACTACTACATCATTTTTCTAACTTCTGTTTAGAATGCCTTATCTGCCCTCTCCACTTGGCAAACTCCTAGTTCATGATTCCTCTCAAATGTTATCTAGCAAAAGCCTTGCCTTCCCCAGCAGGTCTTTTGCATATCTTTGAATACTTACAGCATGTTTTTCATCAACCTTTTGCGGTTGATATTTAATGTCTCCTTCAGTAGTTAGTAAGCTTTTTGAAGGTAGAGACTGTGCCTTTCATATCTGAATCCTAGAGCTTTAGTGTAGTACCTGACATGTGGGGTGCTTTTAGTATATTTATAGCAGGAAAAATTGGTTTGTAGAAGTATTGAATTTTGTTTTGGATATGTTCATTTCTAGGTGCCTTCAGGACATCTAGGTGCTAATATTCAATAGACATTTTTATTTATTAATTGAAATTTGCTTTTATCTTATTTTGTGTACTTATTTGTTAGATATTTATTGAGTACCTGTCATGTGCCAGGGCACAGTGCCAGGCTCTGAAGTTATAATAGTGAATTAAACAACATCCTACACTCATGAAGTTTTCATTCTAGTAGGGGAAACATACAGTATACAAATGGTTTAAGACAGTTGACAATAAAACCAGCAAGGACATCTAGAGCCTGAAGGAGAGGTCAATACTGGAGATACAGACTTTGGAGTCATCTTCAATGAGGTGATAATTGAAACTATAAATATGATAATAGACAGAAATTCCAAGTGATTGAACATATAGGAGGAATAATACTGCAGAGAGAATCTTGAGGATATCCAAAGTTTTGGGGAAAAATGATCCAAACATGGGAAAACCAGAAGAGTAGAATCTTGGGAACCAAGGGAAAAGAGAAGGAAAAAAATATATAGAATAGTCAAAGAGGATTAAGCCTATGAAAGAGCCAAGGGTTCAGATTGTTAGATAGTCATTAGTAATCTTTAGAAATAAATTTCAAGGGAGTTGCTGAGCCAGTTTTTAAAAGATTAAGGCCAGGCGCAGTGTCTTACGCCTGTAATCCCAGCACTTTGGGAGGCCAAGGTGGGCGGATCATGAGGTTAGGAGTTCGAGACCAGCCTGACCAACATGGTGAAACACCATCTCTACTAAAAGAAAAAAAAATACAAAAATTAGCTGGGCATGATGGTGGGTGCCTTTAATCCCAGCTCCTTGGGAGGCTGAGGCAGGAGAATTGCTTGAACCTGGGAGGCAGAGGTTGGAGTGAGCCGAGATCACGCCACTGAGACTTTTTGGAACCACTAAAACTCTGCCATGATTTTTTTTCTTTTTATGCTATATCCATGAATGAAGATTTGAAATGTATACATTCAGTTGTTATTCATCTCTGTTCTTATCTCTATGGGGCTTCATTTTTTTTTTTTTTGAGAGGCCTGAAAATTTGTTCCATGAAGAATCTCTTTCTCTCAGAGTTGTTATCCACTGAATTTCTTTCATTTTGAAAGCCTTTGCATTTTTTAATTCCATCGTTCTTGCTATAAGAATGTGTTTGCTTTCTTGAGCTAAACATTATTTGACCATTTGTAAAAATAGTTGCTATGTATATGTATAGACAGTTATATATGGTCAGCTAACATGTAACTTTTTTTTCCCAAATAGTGACAGAAATGTTGGTAAATGTTCTGAGTATTTGCTCTGATGATGAACTAATGACTGAAGGTGAAGACCAGTTTGATGGTATGATTATTCATCTTTCTATTTTTTTTTTTACTGTGAAATGGTATTTCTTTACCGCCTAGCCTCAGTACACACTATTTTGTAAAAAATAGTCATTGCTTTCAGAGACTATGCTATTTGATAAGTAACAAGTTACTTTTTTTGGATATTAAGATTTGAAAATAATTACAGTGATTTCATTTTTTTATTGTAATATGGGGAAGAAGATGAACTTTGGGAAAGGAGAAATTTGGAAGAAAGAACATAAGGAAAGGAAAATTGAAGTGTTAAAAGGAAGTAGTTCTTGGTGAATATGGACACTGGTTAGAGAAAAGAGGATAAAAATACTATTTGTTTTATTAGAACAATATTCTTAGTGCATCAGAAGCATACCTGAACTCCCAATTTTGCTTATGCTTCCTTTTAGACACTAAAATAGACTGCTTCTAAATTAGTGTGGTTGTGTTCTAAAAGACCACTTGCTAATTTAGTTTCAGATTCTAAAAGCATTTTTTTCCACAGGAACAAAGTTATACATGGTTGTTGTTATGTAAGCCAACAAGCCTATGTACCTAATGCATGTTTATAGTAAAAAGTAATACTATAGAAACAAAATTCATTTTGTTTTGAAATTTTTATTTTAAACTTTATTATTTAAATGTTTAATTAAAACCTGAGTACATAAAAAGGTAAACAATATATAAACTGAAAACGATTCCCTTCCATATTCCCCTCACATCTTTGTTTTAGTATACTTTTTATAGTTGTAATCAATATTTCAATGTTTCCATGTATTAAACATGGTCTATATATTGGTAAGATTTAATAGCTATGTATTTCTAAGTCCATTGATAAACTATAATGTTTGGCTAGATGTGGTGGCTCACGCCTGTAATCCCACCACTTTGGGAGGCCAAGACAGGAGGATCCCTTGAGCCCAGGAGTTGGAGACCAGCCTGGGCAATATGGAAAGTTTTCCTTGTCTCTATTAAAAACACACACACACACACACACACACACACACACGAAAATTTAATTTTCATAATCTCATATTATTTGGCAACTGGGTTCTAAATTATCCTTATGAATAGCAGTAAAATAAACATATTTGTATAATAGCTTTTATTTTCCTCCTTGGTATAAATTTATTGAAGAGAATTATAGAGTTACAGAATTAACTCTGTAACTCTTTTAGCTTCATTGTTTTAGCTGTGAACTACCAAATTGCTTTGCAGAAGGATTGGACCACTATGAAGTGCCTCCAGCAAGGAATCCACAAACATATTTCTCCACAGGACTACCTCATTGGATTTTGGTCATTTTTACTTATTTTCTTCATGGCTATATAGTAGTAAATTATAGTTGCTTAAGTTTACATTTCTTTGATTTCTAATGATGCTAAGAAGAAAATTACTGTTTTTCCAACTGTGTAAACTATCCATTTCATTTGATCACTTTTCGAGTAAAATCTGAATGAAGCCTATTTAGAAATTTCTCTACTTACAAACAGGTTTGATTCTTAAACATTTGAAAGCCCATTTGTTGAAAGTACAAAGTAACTGTACAAGCGCTACCATTGCCATCTGTTGGTAGTAGGCAGAGATGTGCTTTTATTCTTACACGTTTGTTAGTAACTGATGTAGTATATTTATTATCAGTTATTTTTTAGTTTGGATAGTAAACTTTAGTGAATAATACTTACTTTTCCTTATTTTAATTCTCTTTCCTTTTTTTTTTTTTTTGAGACAGAGTCTTGGTCTGTCACCCAGGTTAGAGTGCAGTGGCGTGATCTTGGCTCACTGCAAGCTCCACCTCCCTGGTTCAAGCGATTCTCCTGCCTCAGCCTCCCAAGTAGCTGGGATTACAGGTGCCCAGCACCATGCCCAGCTAATTTTTGTATTTTTAGTAGAGATGGGGTTTCACCATCTTGGCCAAACTGGTGTCGAACTCCTGACCTCAGATGATCTGCCTGCCTCTGCCTCCCAAAGTGTTAGGATTACAGGCATGAGCCACCATGCCCAGCCATTGAATAGTTTCAAACAGATATTTTGTTTCCCTGTTCTGCTGTCACTGTTGTAAGAATAGACCTGGGCTCAGATTCTAGTTCCTTCTAATGTATCTGTGGCATCAGACAACTTACTTAACCTTTCTGAGTCTCAGTTTCTCTCATCTTCAAAGAAGTAACAATAATACCTACTTCATAATATTGTAGGTATTGAGATAATGAATAATTAAAGTAATTATTGGCACATAGCCTAATTTTTTTTAGAAAGTTTTCTATTTTTCAAAATCTGTGAAATATTTAGTGAGAATTTTAATTGATATTATGTTAATTCTATACCTGAATCTAGGGAGGTTTTTTAATTTTTTTTTTTTTAAGAGATGAGGTTTCTGGCCAGGTACGGTGGCTCACGCCTGTAATCCCAGCACTTTGGGAGGCCGAGGCAGGCGGATCACGAGGTCAGGAGATCAAGACCATCCTGGCTAACATGGTGAAACCCCGTCTCTACCAAAAATACAAAAAATTAGCCGGACATTGTGGTGGGTGCTTGTAGTCCCAGCTACTTGGGAGGCTGAGGCAGGAGAATACAGTGAACCCGGAAGGCGGAGGTTACAGTGAGTCGAGATCGCACCACTGCACTCCAGCCTGGGTGACAGATCAAGACTCCATCTCAAAAAAAAAAAAAAAGAGATGAGGCTTCCCTATGTTACCAAGGCTGGTCTTGAACTCCTGGCCTCAAGCAGTCCTCCCACCTCAGCCTCTCAAAAAGTGCTGGGATTACAGGCATGAGCTACCATGCCTGGCCAAGTCTTTTGTTTTTCCTTCCTTCCTTCCTTCCTTCCTTCCTTCCTCCTCTTTCTTTCTTTCTTTTTTAAAAAATAGTATTTAGTTTTCCAAACTAAGACCAAGAACTCTTGCTCTATATAATTATTTACCGTTTCCTCCATTTAAGGTTATATAGTTTTTCTTTGAAAAAATTTTGTCATTATCAAGTTAAATTAATACATCTGTATTTTATGTTCTTATTACTATTACAACTGGTGTCTCATTTTCTGTCTGTGTAAAAGAATATGCTATATATTTGTGGGTTTATCTTATATCTAACAAACTTGAATCAGCAGAATTATTTTCTATGATAATTTTAAATTAGTTTTCTATTACTTTTAAAAATAGGTCATTTATAGGGGATTGATATTGTTATTTATTTTCTGTATTTTTACCTTTCTTTTATTCTTTAAAAGTTATTATCCGTATTGCCAATAGTATGTTAAATAGGAATGATGGTAGATAATGCTTTAGTCCTTATAATAATAAGAAAAAAATATTCCTTGTTAAGTCTAATTATAGTACTTGGTTTTAGGTACCTATGATTTATATGAATAAAGATACTGAGTCATGTTTTGAGATGGAACCAGAAATAAATATAAAATTTTTTATATTCTAATGAGAAGATTTTATATATCATCAATATTTTTCCTATTAGTATGATAATTTATCCACTTGTTATATCATTCTTGCATTCCAGGGATGAATTGAATTTGATCATCAAAGAGGCGTGTAGTTTAATGAAAAGGATCAGTGGTTTAGGTGTCTTGTCACTACCATTCACTAGCTGTGTAATCTTAGAAAAGGCACCTAATTTCTCAGGTTTTCTTATTCAGAAACTGAGGGAATAGAGAGGATGAAAATTCTTTCCCACTCTTAAATAATTTTAAAAATTGTTAAGCACCATTTATGACAATGTTTCTATGGAAAAATACACTGAGTTCCAGCTTTGAATATTAGAAATAGATCTCCCTTTACTGCTAACAGGGCAGGTACAATTGCTCCTCATTTTTTTCACTCTTCCAGTACCAAGTATTAGGAGTAGGGACTCTAAGATAAAGTTTTAGGAATATGAGTCTGGGAGTTTGCATGGAGAAATGGGAATGGTTTGAAAGAGAAAAGAATGTGGAGGAAATGGAAGACAGAAGAGGAGATTCGGATAGATACTAAGGTTTAAAGTGGGGTAGGGAAAGAGCAACTGGAAATAGGTTTATTTCCCTTCCTTATTTCTACTCCCTGATTTCTTCCCTCTAACTCCCTCCATCTTTTCTCCTTTCCTTTCACCATAATGGCATGCCTTCTGTTCTCTCCTTCCTCTTTTCCTACACAACAGTGGAACCATTCTATGGAATTGGTCTGGGGAGATATCTGACTTTGGAAAGAAACTTTGATGGGGTGGCTGTGGAATCAGAATAAGGGTTTAGCTTTTCTTTGGGGAAAGAGAGCAGGATTGGAGATTTCTGAGTGTCAGGAAAGAAGAAGTAATTTTTGTATATTTAAAGCTAAGATGGCTGGGCGCAGTGGCTCAGGCCTGTAATCCCAGCACTTTGGGAGGCCAAGGCGGGTGGATCACCTGAGGTCAGGAGTTCGAGACCAACCTGGCCAACATGGCAAAACCCCGTCTTTACTAAAAAAACACAAAAATTAGCCAGGCGTGGTGATGCGCACCTGTAGTCCCAGCTATTTGGAAGGCTGAGGCAGGAGAATTGCTTCAACTCGGGAGGCAGAGGTTGCAGTGAGCCGAGATTGCACTCCAGCCTGGTTGATAGAGCGAGACTCGGTCTCAAAAAAAAAAGCTAAGATTAGGTAAAGGCATAAGACTATTGTTAAGTGGTAAATCTTTGGTGTTCTGTATTGTTTAATGTATGTGTGGGGTCATTTTTAAGACAAAAATTTGCATTAACACTAAATGTATAAACACACATAGCATCCCTTTTAGAAGTGTTAATCATAAAAGAGAATTTTTGAAAACTGATTTCTGTGATATTTAGGTTGCATGCAGTTTTTTCCAGATATTTATCTTTTGTCTTCATTTTGGTAAAGGGAAGTACATAATCCATATGTGTTGCAGTTTCACTAAAATAAGTACATTTCCTATAAAGGAATAATATATCTCAGCATTAGAATGGAAGATATGGAAAGCTCAGATGAAACCACCCCAGCTGCCTGCTCTTAGAACTGTTACTTGATTTGAAACAATCTGTTGCTATTTTTGCAAAAAGATGTCCCCCAAATTCACAGATTGGACCGGGGACAGAAAGCACATACTGTTGCTCCTGAGTATATGAAAAAGTTCTGCAATTCAGATTCAGGAAATCATGTGCTCTTGTTAGGGAATATGGGAGGTTTAGCTTTTCCTTCGTTGGGAGGGGTGAGATTTTCTACTGAGGCAGTTTATAAAGTTACCTACATTTCTCTGAATATACTACAGATTTTGCAGATGTTGGTGTCCTTGAAGAACCACATGAGTTTGTATTTCATTTGTGTCATTACCTTTTACTTAACATACTTCCACAGGTGACACATTTCCTTAGGGGTATGACTATAAATGTGCAATTGTTGTTAGCAGTCTTTTATCAGTCTTATGTGTTTTCACATATTTTTTTCTGTCCCTAATTATGTCTGCTTTCATCAGATATGATAGTTGTTCTGTCCATAATTTCTTCCGTGCACATGTCTTTTAAGAAATCTTTACTTTAGAGTTCTACCTAGTTGCATCCCTCTTTATTCACCAGATTCTACAGTACTACATTTTTCAAATTTCCAAATATGAGGGCCTTCATTTTTCTCCCTTTCTTTCTACATTCATTCTTCAGTACCACTGCCAAGTTAAATCTCTATCTTTTTATTTGTCTCAACCACCTTTTCTCCATCATTCACTTCCTTTTTTCTGGACTCTCCATCTGAAGAACGGCTCATATATGGCAATAAAAAAGGTACAGACCAGACAGAGTAACATTGTTTTGAAATATGACTTCATAAGTTATCCTCATGTCCATGTAAGTTAGCACATTCATTGAGTAATGTCTATGCAGAGTCCTCTTGGGCCTTGTGCAAATTTAGCTTAAGTTTTATCTGTGTTAGTATTTGGTATTTTTAGAAGTCATATTCCAAAATATCTGTCTTTCTGTGCATGGAAATATTTTCCCTCCTTTTCATTCCTGTTTTAAAATTTCATTCTTTTGCTTATTTGTAATGTTTTGTACTTTTCCCTGCATGATTAGGGTTGTTTGATTGTCTATTATTTCCCAAAGAAATGTTACTGTGAACATTTACTTTAATATGATGCATGATGTGTTTGTAGACTGATTTAAAATCCTGATTTGTACAGTGTTTTTATACTCCTGTGATTTTTTCATTTGATATCAGTATAGTTTACATGTCATTTGGTTTTATATAGAAATTAAATCTGAAAATATGAATGTACATATTACAGCCATCCTCCCCAACCCCCTACTGCTTATCCCCAGTCTAGCTACTTTAAAATTCTGTCAATTTTAAAACAAAATGTTTATAATAATTTATTAGAAGAGAATCAGACTTACCTTCTATCCTTGAACAAGCCACTTAATAACCTCAGTTTCTTTGTCTATAAAATGAGGAGATTGCACTTTATAGTATCTCCAATGTCTCTTTAAATTCTAATATTCTGTGATTCTTATATTTTTAGTTTTTGGGGTTTTTTTTTTTTTCTGGTATTTTAGAAATACCTGTTTAGAGTGCTGTGGTACCGAGGTACCCACACAGTTTTGGACTTGTAAAAGCTATAGCTTCAGTGCTCATAATATTTACCCTTTAGAAGATCATAAACATGTCATGGAGCCTATTTTTTTCCCCTAAAATATGTCTTTTGTTTCTATCTTTGAAGTTGGATTTCTTTTTCTCTTTTCTTGCAGTCAGGTCCAGTCATTATCTTAGTTTTTAATTATATGTAATTGTGGACTGCTTGAATTTTAAATGAGATGTTCTCTCCCAGAAGACTTACAGTTGTTCAGACCTCTGTATACCTAAGGCCCCTTTCGAATTAGTGTCTTTAGCCTTTCCTTAACCTTCTCCTCAACCATGGTGCTTCCATGTGTGTTTTCATTGTGTTGAAGCACAGCTCTAAGGAACCACACGTTTGAGTCCAGAGTGATTCTGGTTGCTATATATGAAATATTGATGTTGTTCTTTCTGGAGGCCAAGGGAAGGAAGATAAAACCTTTGAGTCATTCTTCAGCCAAAGATTTAGTTATTTTGGTTTATTCTCTTCTACATCAGTCATAGATAGCACAGCTAACCCTTTAGAGATGAAGCAGTAGTGATCCTTTAGCCATGTTTTTCTTGTTGCTTATGTCATACTCACCTAGAGATGTAAAAGATTGTGTATATTTGCATGACCTTAGGAACACCTGGTACATTAGGTTAAGATGTGCATTGCTGAAATGCTGGTATGGCCCTTAGTTCAGGATTACCTGCACAGTAGCTCCTTCATGCCATTAATTTTAGACCAACTCAAAGCAAAGAAGCTTATTCTGTCATAGTCTGATGGGATATTGTCAGCCTGCATGTCAAATACTTTGTGATAGTTAAATAAGACTACAGGACTGTTACAAATTCTTGTCTGTTAGTGTGCATGCCGTAGGCTGTCATGAAAATTAAACAGAGACTATAGGATTATTATCAGTTTTTGCCCTCTGGTTTGTAATGCAAGTTGGGCTCAAGTTTGTTTTTTGTTTTTTTTTTTTCCCCGTTGCTGTTTTACTGATTAGCCAGTAGAGTGAAATATTAAAGTTTGTGGATTACTTTTTATTTCTACATTTATCAGACCCCAGTATTAGACCAATGCTGAGCTAAACATTGAGAGAGCAAGACATTTTTTAGCATGGGTTCATCTAGTCCCCTCCATGTAAGCTGGTGGCAGGGGTCTTGGTACTGGTTTAGATGAGTGTGGAACAGGCTAATAGAATATTGTAAGCATGCATGCCCTAAACTTGAGCCTTTCTCTCTATTTATTCCATTGAAAGTAGGTTCAGCTGCAGCCCGGAAAGAAATAATAAGAAACAAAATTCGAGCAATTGGCAAGATGGCAAGAGTCTTCTCTGTTCTCAGGTAATGATATATTTTCTTGATTATTTGTTTTGCAGAAATTACGTTTATTGTACCTTGTTACAAGCATTGTCCCGCATCTAAAAGCAAAATGGGGTCGGGTGTGGTGGCACACTCCTGTAATTTCAGCATTTTGGGATGCCAAGGTGGGCAGATCACCTGAGGTCAGGAGTTTGAGACCAGCCTGGCCAACATGGTGAATCCCCATCTCTACTGAAAATACAAAAATTAGCCGGGCGTGGTGGCGTGCACCTGTAATCTCAGCTACTCGGGAAGCTGAGGCACAGGAATTGCTTGAACCCAGGAGGCAGAGGTTGCTGTGAGCCAAGATTGCACCACTCCAGCCTGGGCGACAGAGCAAGGCTCTGTCTAAAACAAAAAAAATAAAGAAAGAAGAAAAGCAACAGGGTATCATTCTTCCTATAAAGAAGTTAGGTAGGCCCAGCCAGGCATGGTGGCTCACGCCTGTAATCCAGCAATTTGGGAGGCCAAGGCAGGTGGATCACGAGGTCAAGAGATTGAGACTATCCTGGACAACATGGTGAAACCCCGTCTCTACTAAAAATAGAAAAATTAACTGGGTGTGGTGGTGCATGCCTGTAGTCCCAGCTACTCAGGAGGCTGAGGCAGGAGAATCGCTTGAACTCGGGAGGTGGAGGTTTCAGTGATCTGAGATCACGCCACTGCACTCCAGCCTGGGTGACAGAGTGAGACTCTGTCTCAGAAAAAAAAAAAAAAAGTTACGTAGGCGCTTAGGCCGGGTGCAGTGGCTCATGCCTGTAATCCCAACACTTTGGGAGGCCAAAGCAGGCGGATGCTTGAGCTCAGAGTTCAAGACCAGGCTAGGAAACATGGCGAAACCCCATCTCTACAAAAAAGAATACAAAAATTAGCCGGGCCTGGTGGCGTGCACCTGTTGTCCCAGCTACTCAGGAGGCTGAGATGGGAGGATCACCTGAGCCCCAGGAAGTTGTGAGTAGTGAGCTGTGATTGTGCCACCGCACTCCAGCCTGGGTGACGGAGTGAGACCTTGTCTCAAAAAGAAAAAGAAGTTAATTATATATTTGTATACTAAAGATGGGAACACAAGTCCCTTTGAAGCTAAGATATTTTTGACTCTGGTGATTGTTATTGTTCATCTTTGGTATCTCTTTTCCTTTTGTGATAACACTAAATTCACACCTTGAAAATTAGAGCAGGATAAGAAGGAGGGGATACTTTTTAGAGTATTCTTGATGAACTTGTTCATCCATATGGGAAGTCCCTTGTGCTGGAGCCATAAATTGCCTTCCCTGGGGTTAATTCAGGAAGACCAGGTTTAAGGGTACAAATGAATAGGTCAGTCTTTAAAAATTTGTTTGCAAAACTGACTACATCAGACATTTGAACTTCAGAGCATATGAAATACCATATTTTCTCAATAGTATGATGCCCCTTGATGAATCTTACCACATATTTAATAAAGCTTTTCAGGAAAAATAATATATGCCTCAATTGTAAGGCACACCCTCATACCTGAAACACTTAAAATATAGTAAAATTAATGTCTTGAAATTGAGGAAAATATGGTAATGGCAATGAATGTCATAAATTTTATATATGGCCTATATCTAGACCCTATGTCTTCTTTTAAATTAAGTACTTGTTGGAAGTATCTGATATTTGTTATATCTCTCTGCTATAGGGAGGAGAGTGAAAGTGTGCTGACACTCAAGGGCCTGACTCCCACAGGGATGTTGCCTAGTGGAGTGTTAGCTGGAGGACGGCAGACCCTGCAAAGTGGTAATGATGTTATGCAACTTGCTGTGCCTCAGATGGACTGGGGCACACCTCACTCTTTTGCTAACAATTCACATAATGCATGCAGGGAATTCCTTCTGTTTTTTAGTTCCTGTCTCAGCAGCTGACCTAGACAGGGTACTGTATTAGCTAGTGTCTCATTAATACCTAATCAGGGCAGAAAACTGATAGAATGGGTATTCCTTTCAATTGAAAATAGTGGTCAGTTCCTCAGCTTTTCATGAAATGATATGGGAGCAGCTCATATCATAATATCTGAAATATTTATTTATTCATTTGTCTAATTCACCCTTTTCTTTTAAGAGCCCCAGTTTCAGAATGTGAATCAGGGATATTCCTGTTACTAAAATGGAAATGTAATTCCAAGTTTCTTATTTTTAATTTTTTAAATTTATGTCATTGTATTAGACTATGCTTATATTTAAAACTACTTAATTTAGGGTTAACTACCTGCTTAGGCCCCAGAACATTACTTATGCCCTTCAGTTACCAAAAGATTTGTGCAAGGTTTTGTACCCTGGTAAATGATGCCAAAGTTTGTTTTCTGTGGTGTTTGTCAAATGTTCTATGTATAATTAACTGTCTGTAACATGCTGTTTCCTTCCTCTGCAGATGTAGCTGCTTTCCTAAATCTGTCTGTCTTTCTTTAGGTTAGCTGTATGTCTGTAAAAGTATGTTCAATTAAATTACTCCATCAGACACTTGTCTGTCTTTCAATGTAGAAGCAGCTTTGTAGCACCTTGTTTTGAGGTTTGCTGCATTTGTTGCTGCACTTTGTGCATTCTCAACATGAATGTAACATTAGATATTAAGTCATTGTTATAAGGGGTTGAATTTAAATCCTGTAAGTCAAAATTGAAAGGGTGTTATTAAGTGTGCCTTTATTTTGCATGAAAATAAAAAGAATTATACGTAAAGCATTCCTGTAATCTGGCTCATTGAATATTTTATACTTAAAAAACTTTTTTTGGCGTAAATATTTGTGTAAATACTGGGTTAACTTTTTAAAAGCCCCTTACAGATTAAATAGAAGAGAGTGATGTGAGTATTAGTGACCATACACAGTAATTCAGTCTAGATTTCTTTTCTTGTGGTTGGAAAGCAAAAATACATGATGTGACCCTCTAAGGGTCATTGTTTATTAAAATAGCAACAGATCTGATGTTTTCCTTAGTCATAATTAAGTTTCTTTTTGGTGTTGTAATTAGTTTTTTAGAGAGAAAAAAATAGGGAATTTTAACATTTTGAATGAATTTACATTTGACTTCACAATTTCACTTCACTTGGTTCCATAATAAGTGCTCTTTCTTTTTTTTCTTTTCTCTCTTCTCTTTTTCTTTCTTTTCTCTTTCTCTTTCTTTTCTTCTTTCTCTTTTTCTCTCTCTCTTTCTTTCTCTCTCTTTCTCTCTCTCTGTCTTTCTTTTTTTTGTGCATGTGTATGTGTATGTGTGTGTGAGAGAGAGAGACACAGGGTCTGGTTTCTTGTTCTGTCACCCAGGCTGGAGTGCAATGCAGCCTCAACCTCCTGGGCTCAAGCAATCCTCCCATTTCAGCCTCCGAGTAGCTAAGACCATAGGCACATGCCACCACAGCCAGCTAATTTTTTGTATTTTTTGTATTTTGTATTTTTTTAATATTTTTGTATTGCCCAGGCTGGTCTCAAACTCCTGCGCTCAAGCAATCTTCTGACCTCAGCCTCCCAAAGTGCTGGGATTATAGGCGTGAGCCACTATGCCTGGCCAATGATTGCTTTTTAATAAAAAAAAATTTTTTTTCCTGTAAACAGTTTTTACTTGTAGCCTATACATGTTCTATTTTAAATGTCATTGTATTGCTCACTACCACCACTGGTATATCTGAAAAGTACACTGTGTTTTGAAATTATAGTTACAAATTTTCATTCTGAATGAGGTTTCTTTTTTTGATTTTCTTTTTTAAAAAACCTGTTTTGATTTGCTTTACATTCCTTGCCCTCCATTTTTCTTATTATATTGTAAACATTAGAAAAATGAACTAAAAAGAATTTCATGAATGTACATTAAAACAAGATCTTAAACATTTGATAAAACTAGTAAAAATGTTAAAAGGATGAACTTTAATAGCTTCAAAAATATTATACTCTTCTTTGTTCAGAAAAGAAAAATAAAACCAAAAGGGTATCATACTTAAATAAATCTACACTATAGTCATCTCTCAGTTATCCTTGGATATAACATTACTTTTATATTGTATCCACAGCAAACCTTGGTTTCAGATTTCATAATTAGCCCCTGCTAATTACATGCGTTGTTGACTTCTGTTTATTCTTAATTTGTACACGGCTTGAAGCTCATCCCTTCAACTTTGAAGCCACCCTTAACTGCAGGGGAGGTTTGAAAGACAGCAGCTTTGCTGGAGGGACTCTATTCTCAGCATGGACTAAGTTACTGGAAGGAATTGAGTTTAAGGGGTCTAATCTGGGACCCCTTAAACTAGATAGCTTCTAGTTTTGCTAGCTCTTGATAGTGTGGTTTGGGCATTTGGTCAAAATTATTTTCCTAGCATAAGATAAATCCACTTTGAAACAAATAACAAAAGTCATACAAAAGCTGCATGTTTGTGATTATTTTTTAAAAAGTTATCCTACATTCTAAATTTTAGTAGATATGTTCCCTGATGTTAATGTGTATAACTGAGAGTTAGGTATTGCAAAAGGAAAAAATTTTAATTCTAAGACCTCGTGCCTATTTGTCAGAAAATAAAAATTGTCTTTTCAAGAACTTTAAAAGTTAATTTACATGATGTTTCTTGAGTGTTTTTACAAACTGCACAACTCTATTGGAGGTGGATTTTCTGTATTTTATGTATGTTTTCTTTCTGGGAAATTTGATTGGGAGCTAGCACTGTAATGCTACCTTCACCAGGATCTATATGGGAAATATATGTGGCCAATTCTATTTTAGTAATACCAAATTCCTCTTGGTCATTTATCCTGTGTAGTACTGAGGAACACAGTTTGAGATAGCACTATGCTCAAACTTATTAAGGCCATGACAAGATGCCCTATATAACTGAAAACAAATAGAGGAGAAATAGTGCCTTTCAGATAGAGTTTTGCAATTAGCAATCTGAGCTCAAGCGATCTTCCTGCTTCAGTGTCCCGAGTAGCTGGGATTACATATGCACACCACCATGCCCGGCTAATTTTTAAAACTTTTTTTGGGGGGAGATGAGGTCTCTCTATGTGTTGCCCAGGCTGGGCTCAAACGCTCAAGGGATCCTTCCACCTCAGCCATCCGAGTGCTGGGGTTATAGGCATGATCTTCCATGTCCTGCCCAATTTGTAATGTAGTTTAACAGTTAAGGAAAATTAACTCTTCCTTTATTCAGTGTTCGTCCTAATTCTTTTGGGTGTCCAATTCACTTTACTGTCTGGTTAAGATCAACATTTTCTAACTTTGTACACTTTAACACCTTAGATTCATCAGTTTCTTTTACATTAATAATTGCTTTGGATAAAATTATTTCTAAATCATGTTAATTGCTAAAAGATCACTTCAGGAGTAATTATTCTAATTGGCCTTATTGCAGAAGAAGCAAAATAGAAGAGACAAGGGCATTACTTTTACAAATATTCCGAGTAATAGGGGGAATGGACAATATTGTAAACCAGTATTGTTGTGTGCTATCTTGGGTCCTGGTCCTCAGTGTGAGCTCTTTATACAGTTCAAACCCAGAAATGAGCGAAAAAAAGAATCTTTGACTATAAAATGTTTGACTAATTATGGTGAAATTCTCTAAATGGACCAGTGACACACTATACCAATAATGTATTTCTTATTTATAATATGATCTGTGTCTATATCATGAAATAATTAGAATTTATGCCTGTAAGACCTCACTTCCATTCCTTAATGTCTCGTTAATTGGTAGATGAGTTTGAAAAGATGCTCAGTAGTCTTTTTCTGAGGCAAATTTGGGTTCATGATAAACTCTTGTCAGTATAAATGGAATTTTTTAAGGCTATAGATATTAATATCTGTAGGTATTTGGAACATCAGTACTAGAATAGAAAGGAAGTTCCTGGTAGACAGCAGTCCTTTCAGGTCCCCCACAAAGAACAGAGCCACAGAACTGTTCTACTTACAGTAATTCACCAAGTTTACTGCCCTTAAATTTCACTGTAGTCATATCAGCTCTTGCAGGTTATGTTTTGCCTTATAAATTAGAAGTGACTCACAGGTAAAGCATTGCTGACCCCTTCTAGTTTATGTCTTAGGGAACCAACTGGTAATGAGTATTGTTCTCATTGACATGAAAGAAAAGACTTTTCTGTTTGCTTTTCTGCTACAATTCTATTATAATTTTACCCTAGAGCATTTTCCTGTGATTGTGATGGATGTGATATAATAAACATAATGGAAAATTCTAAGGCCATCAAATTACTGATTCAAGATGGGTAATTAATACTGGAGTGCATTTGCATGGGTGCTGAGGTGTCTGTGTTTACAGTAGGTTTATGTGTTCTGTGCTCTGAGTGATGTTGTCATAGTGCTGTGTGTAAACTGTGCTGTGTTAGGAATTGGGGGTTTGGATGGGGCTCTCTAATTTGGGTACTATTTATGTTAAATTGTAAATGATGATGTAGTATGGGATACTGTGATATTTTAAGTGATCATTGCCTTTTCTGCTGTACAATATGACCCTTCTCATCTCTCTCATTCATTTTGCATGCCTCTGCTCACTTCTGTACAGCCACAGTTGAGGCTATTGAGGCTGAAAAAGGTATGATCAGAGTCCTTGTGCTGGGCAGAGATCTGTGGTGTGTGGGTGGGCATCAGAGAATGTCCTGTGGGTGTGTTTTACTCCTAGCTTTTACAGCCCAAGATGAATCAGACTCAGTGATTCATCAAGTTTAGAAGCCTTGCAGCCCTCTTTTTTTAATTTTTAATTTTTAAATCAGAAGGGCTGATGTCTATGGTGACAGTCTTTTTCTTTTTTCCAGTGTAATAGGCAATCAGAATGTAATGTTTCTGATTTCTTTAGAGTATAGCATGTTATGCTATACAGTATAGCTTTATAAAGTTGCCTGTTTTAATGGAAATTGCCAAACTGACCTGCAAATAGAGATCTGTTCCATATTTTGCATGATTCTATGCTACTCAAATTTTTTTCCCTAAGTGAAACCTCCTCTAGATATAGATGTGAGTTTGTTTTTACTCATATCCAGTAGTGTGCCTGACTGAGAATACAGGAACTGTCACTATAATGATTTTCTTTTTTCTTTTTTGGCTGCAGTTTGGGTTATAGTTTATGGATAAGATTATGTTCATATATATATGTGTTGGCTTGGTATTTCACATTCCTCAGTGTTTGTAGCCCCAGCCATTTGTTTGATTCATGTGCCAGACTAAGTCCTAAGGATTGCAGATGTTAAGCAACCAGATTATAACTAGTGGTTTGAAAATATTTCCTGTGAACATTTTAATAATGGAGGATGCATCATTCTAGATGAAGTGAATGAGAAACCATACAATTGGTGGAGAATTGCCATTTATTTTGATTTGAGTTGCCAAAGATTGTGCAGTATGGCCAATAAATTAAGGGAAACTTCTTCTAAAATATGAGATTATAAATACTTTTTTGCTATCAGCCATACACAGATCTAACTCTTGGAGGCACTTCCCACCTTTTTAATGTTATATTGGTGGTGATGGGCTGACCTTGACCTCCAAGATAGTTCTGATCTACTGTATTTTAACCTTTCTTTACCTCTTTCTCCTCCCAAGCTCTTGGTACAGATTTGTATATTGAGGATTAACCTTGTTTAGCCTCCTCACTTGCCCCTACTCTCGTTGCTGCCTTACTGTGATAGTCACTGGTGATCTTAGGGACTGATGTAGGAGATAATTGGTATAGTAGAAGTCAGACTGAGACCCTGAGACCATTGCCTGGAGGTTGATTTTGGGGGCAGGAGAGGGTTAACATTTTTTTGTATTTTTATTTTTTGGAAGGCTTTGCTAACACTTGTCACCTATAAAGCTATGATGTTTATATTTAGGTTTAAACATTTCACATTTTAAGGGAAGACTGAAATGAGGATAGGATTCAGTTAAAGTAAGATTTATGTGTTGCTACTTACAGCTACTAATTTCTTTCTTCTTAAAAATCATTAATTATGTTTTTGAAATCTCAGAAATGTTTTTCAATTACTGACTTATCAAATTTGCATTTTATTAAGCAATACGAGGATTCTCTCCACCACATAGAATCTGCAGTTTTGAAGAGGCAAAGGGTTTGGATAGGATCAATGAGAGAATGCCACCTCGGAAAGATGCTGTACAGCAAGATGGTTTCAATTCTCTGAACACCGCACATGCCACTGAGAACCACGGGACGGGCAACCATACTGCCCAGTGACCCACGACTTCCCAGGGACTCTCACATCTCGGGCCCCAAATGGACAGATCACCCGAGGAGCTGGAGGGGTCGGCCAAGCTGACTGTAAATTTCACAGTCTCTCTGAAGAAACCATCGTGCTTCTGAGACCCTAGCCCCCTTCCTGGATGGAGGCTTGAGGGCCCTGGGACATGTGCTATCTGATAAGATTGGGTCATCGCTGCCGAGGTGGAGAGCAGTGAGCAAGGGGCTTGGGGCAATTTCCAGTGGAGGGCATCCACACCTCCATTTTATGCTTGTGGTTCACACATTTAAGTTTACAAATCAGATTTCTTTTCCCCTTCAGTAGAATTAGATTTTGTTTTTCAATCATGATTTCAAATGCAATCCTAAGAGCTAATGTGGACTTTTCTTTTTCCATGAAATGTCTTTAAAGGATGAATTAGCATGGTCTTAAAATACATTTCTGAGGTTGCTAGCTGTATTTTGAATTGTGAGCAAAATGCCGAGAAACCCAGTTGGCATTTATACAAAATGTTGACCTCAGGTCTATAGTTCTTAAATGTGGCTAATTCTGTAACATAGTCTTGGTATTTTTTAATTATGAATGCATATCCTATTTCTAGGCAGGCTCTCTTACTTGAACACAAATCCAAAAACTAATTTAGAGTCTTTTTTGCCCAGATCTTTTAAGATTTACACCCCAGAGATTTAAGAAGAAAACCTCTAAATTTCAAAATTATGAAGAATTACAGAATTACTCATTTAAGGTACTTTAAAAGAAGTTTGTACATTGTCAAAGTAAATTTTAATTCAAATCATGTCTGTAAAACTTGATGTATTTTGTGTATGCATGTTTTCATTTTGCAAATATTTAATATATAGACCTATGATGTACAGGTACGACATGTATAGGTTACCTAGATGTTATGAGAAATTTTAGTTTATTGTGAGTACTCAAGTTGCTTAAAGAGCCACCAGGGTGATTTGCTGCTGGCTTTCTATCATTTTTATGTTTTAATGCAAAGGAAATTTTAAAATGTTCTGGAAGTGTTTTTGATTAAGCAATGCAGCCTAGAAGCAATGGTTCTGTTCAATCATTCAGATGTTAGTGGAAGCATAAAAGTCAAGACTGCATGTTGAAACCTTTCTTTTGATAGTTACTGAACTGCTTGGTTAAACTAAATGGAACCATGTGCTAATTTTTCACAATTATTGACCTGTATTGATTGCCACTGTAGTTTGGTATTTCCCTTTACTTTGGTGGCCTGCTTCCCTCATGCCCTGGAATACAACTCAGAGCTCCAGGCAGCGGAACCATCTATTGTTTTGTTTGCCAGAAAGTGCACCCTGTATGGTCTCCTGTCTAAGTTGGAAATATTATGCATGTGCAGGACTATTCGAGTATTTTATAAACAGTAGCACACAATAAATTCCATGCATGGGCCGCTGCTCCTATCTCTGTGTTGGGTTTTATTTGGAAGATGCAATCTGATTTGGCCTTTTGATGCAAATCAGAAAATCCTGTTACTAGAGCTGGGATATCCTCCGGAGATTATCTCGTGGATAGTTCATGGTAATTTGATTAATTAAATTCTTTATACATTTTGCCTTAAAAAAAACTTTTGTTATATACTTGTTTTACATGAGCATTAGTAACTGAGCACTAGAGGACTTTGAATGCCTACTATAGGCCTCCTAAATCTAATATTTAAGATCACTGTTTATTATCTTTTAATTGAAAGAAAATATGTTATTGTCTAGAATTTTGTTATAGTGGTATTGGGAATTTACTGGGTGTTCTAACAATAAGAAAAAATATTAGTGATAATTGCATTTTCCTATCTTATTCCTTCTTTGTCATAATCAAAATAAGTATAGGATTTTGCACATTGAGGGATATTAAGATATTGCTCAAAATTATACAATCATACAGTAACTTGAATTATAGTTCTCAACAATAATTACAGTGAGATATATTATGAAACATTAAGTCAAAATATAGGCAGGGCACAGTGGTTCATGCCTGTAATCCAAACACTTTGGGAGGCTGAGACAGAGGATTGCTTGAGCCTAGGAGCTCATGGTTGCAGGCTGTGTTGAGCTATAATTGTACCACTGTACTCCACCCTGGGTGACAGAGTGAGACGCCATCCCTTAAAAACAAACAAAATATATATATATGTAAATATATTAGGCAAGCGCGTGTACACACACGCACGCACACACACACACACACACACGCTTGCCTAATTCCAGGTAACAAACAGAACTTCTCAAATTGTTTGTTTCTTCTTTTTCTTTCTTTTTTTTTTTTGAGATGGAGTCTCGCTCTGTCACCCAGGCTGGAATGCAGTGGCATGATCTTGGCTCACTGCAACCTCCGCCTCCTGGGTTCAAGCAATTCTCCTGCCTCGGCCTCCCAAGTACCTGGGACTACAGGCGCCCACCACCACACCTGGCTAATTTTTGTATTTTTAGTAGAGACGGGGTTTCACCACGTTGGCCAGGCTGGTCTCAAACTCCTGACCTCGTGATCCGCCCACCTCAGCCTCCCAAAGTGCTGGGATTACAGTTGTCAGCCACCGCGCCCGGCCACAAATTGTTAATTATTATAACTCTGTAAGTTAATCAAAATATTAACTTACAAAGCAGTCCATGAGTTTGCTCTAAAGTTATTAATGCATTGCATACCTTAAAGATTGTTGTCGATGTTGTTTTATGAAAGCTATTCAGTAAAGAGTTTATCTGGCTAAAATAGACCCAATAGAAAAATTAAAAAGTAAATAAGAGTTTAACTAGTATATCAGGTGCCAGGAACTTCCCTAGCCCTTAGGTGCGTAACTAGCATTATATAGTGTTTGTGGGAATCATGGGTGAGCATTAAGTACGATCAGCAAAAAAACTATGGATTGATGGTAAAATTTAAGAGGAAAATAAGAGAAAGGAACCAAACTCAGGAAAAGCAATATACCTGAAGAGTGATAAAGTATCACATAGTGCCTCACAGACCACTTCCTACATGTTGAATAGGAACCTCTTTCTAGTCTTTCTTCATAATTCATTTCACAGCATACCATTTATTAAGATTTTTTAAATGCAACTCATGATGAATATAAATTGTGAAAAGTTCAGACTTTGTAACTTTAAATGTCTACCAGAGCAAGTCATAGTGATGGTAAAATAATAAGTATTCAACATCAAAGTTTTTCTGTATTACCATTCTCCTTTATATTCATTGACAACTTCTGAATTAGAAAAGTCAATCTGATGTCTTGTATCTTCTGCAGTTCAGCCATTATTAACAGAACTCAAAACATTTGAGATTCTCAGCTAAATTTTGAAGCCTGTTAAATTTGAAGTTGACCTGAAACTTTTGCTCAGTGAATTACCCCTATTTTATTTAGGGTTTTTGCCTATTGCAACTGATTTTCCTTTATCCACAGCCATTCTACATAATGTTATGCAGTGTTTGGTTGAATCCTTAACACTTTTCTTCCACCTTCCCTGCCTGTAGTTCGTACTTTTTACAGTTTGGGGTTCCTGTGTGGATTTGATTTGCCACATTCCGGGACCTCATTGCAAGTGATTCTGTTCCCCAGTTTGATGATGTTCAAAGAAGCAGGTAAGTGAGAGCTGGGGCCAGATACAAGCAGCAAGTCAGAACTTTTTTATTTGAAATTTTTAAAAAATTTTTTTGAGGGTAAGAAAGATCTTGCAGTCTTTTAGGACCACTGCCCTAACAACTTCAGATAGGATAGCTGTAAGTAGAAAGAAGCTAGGAATGTGGAATTGAATTTCCTGGATCAGCTGCAATTACAAGGAGGATAGGAGAATTGTTGAGCTGATTCTTTTCTATTTTCTTTTCCTAGAAATAGTATGTATTTTTAGTCATTAACTAATATTTTGGTTTTGTTTAATATCCCAGAAGCATTTAATCCTCTCTTAAACAGATAAAGTGCTCCTGATGACACTCTCACTCAGAGAGTTATCTTACCCTTCTTTCAGGGAAAGTGAATTTTACAAGTTAATTCTGCATGTTTCCCCTACAACTGATTTCATTCTGTACCGTTAAATGGCCATTTATTTTCTCCCTTCTACTTAATCCAAGATTGGACATTGTTGAGTTTTGTTTGAACAGTGTTTGTTATGCTAAAAAAGGACACCGGGCCTGGGGGAACTCATCCTGTGTCTAGATCAACAAACAGAACTCCAGAGGGTCCTCTGGTTCCTCCCACTTGGTTGGAAAAGTGCTTACCCTTTCCAATCAAATATTGACTTCTGCACTAATCCAAAGGGGTTTTTTTCTGAAGCTGTAAACAGAACAGAAATACTGCCTTGCGTGAGAGAAGTCTAGGAAGCAGTAGGTTTCCTTTTTTGTCAGCCTGCCTGGCCTTTACTTGGCTAACACTTGGGAGTGTTGACAGTCCTGAGCCCTCTTGGCAGAGAACAAAGGTTAGAAAGAAGCCCTCAGGCAGGGGAACAGATCCCTCTTTGCCTCATTAGGGAGAATTCAGCCTTGTCTGTCTGATTGGCAGGGCACACTTAATCACTGAGACTCAGCATTTCAGCAGTTTGCAAAGGAAAGTGATATGAACGACAGCTGCAAGTAAGCCACAACCTAGACCTGAAGAGATCAAGCACTCATTTCACTTGGAGGAAAGAGGGAAGGAAGCCGAGGACTTAGCAGGGTAAGTTTTTTTTTTCGGTCAACCTGTCTGCTTGCTTAGTTTATAATTGAGTAAAGTATTTATCACCCCAGGCAGTGTTAATCACCGATTAAACAGCTGAATGTGGCCATAATTACAGTGTCCTTAATGCATTTCTCCTTCTCTTTTCCTACCCCCTTATCAGGATCTCCAATGACCAATTTCACTCCCCCTTCTCCCTACCTCCCCAAAGACGTTTTGCATTTTTTGGTGACTTACAGAAAATTAGATGAGCACTCCTTATCTGGAGATAGTGAAAATATGACTGTAGTTTAGGTGAAGCTTGGGACTCTTGGTGGTAAAGAAGAAGATGGGAAACCTAGGTCTAGGAATATTTTGTCTTGTAATTTGGACATGAAGGATAAAAGTTTTTCTAGGCAATCAAGATCATGTCTCCTCTCCAGTTCTTGGTGTTGGTGTTCTCTTTCTTATACCGGGACTAAATTAGAGCTTAAGTCACTGGGGATGGCTAGAAAAAAATGAAAGGGATTCCCTTTCTAAGTGGAGAACATTCTAGACTCTGGAAAGTTCAAAGAGCTTACTGCAATTCTTTCCAGCTTCTCCCTGTTTTTTCGTTTGTTTCTCTCAGTTTATAACACGTGAACAGGGAGTAGCCTGGGGCTTTTTGCAGGAGAATTAGAACCAGGGAAGCTGTGTCTGGGCCTGGGGTATACAAACTCAAACATGAACCTGGTGATGTATATAGATGCAGATCAAAGACAAAGACCTGGCTTCTCACCCACCTTCTTACTTTTCTGCCAGAAAGGTAACTCATTTGTATCATGAACATTGTGCTCTAGACACAGAGGAGACTGTGACATTAGGGATTTTTACCACCACTCCTCTTCCCCAAACTGTGTGATCCTTTTGCTTTCTAACCAGTTCAGCCAACTCCCAGATTGCCGAAAGCTAATCTTCCTTTAGAGGAAGACCTCTCCTTGGAAATGCAGATAAGTAAAGCAGTGCCTTTCTGACCTTCAGTGACTTGCTTCCATTGCAGCAAAAAGACTTATGTTTTAACTTCAGGGAGATATCTATTATAAATTCTGGGATTTAAGACCCTAGAGTTGCCTCAAATCACACTTTCCTTCCATACCTATTAAAAAAAAAAAAGTCCATTCTTTCAAGGTTTAAGAAAGTGTTGTCTTGGCTGGGCGCCGTGGCTCATGCCTGTAATCCCAGCACTTTGGGAGGTCGAGGCAGGTGGATCACGAGGTCAGGAGTTCGAGACCAGCCTGACCAACATGGTGAAACCCCGTCTCTACTAAAAATACAAAAATTAGCCGAGCATGGTGGCGCGAGCCTGTATCCCAGCTACTCCGGAGGCTGAGGCAGGAGAATCACTTGAACCCAGGAGGTGGAGGTTGCAGTGAGCCAAGATCGCACCACTGCACTCCAGCCTGGGTGACAGAGTGAGACTCCGTCTCAAAGAAAGGAAGAAAAAGAAAGTGTTATCTTGCCTGAGGCAGGTGGATAGAGTAGATAAATGCTTTTCGTAGAATGGCAGTGATTCTGAAAATGCAATGAGAATGTGAGGTGATTAAAAGTGGAGGACAGAATGAGATGAGTTGTTGGAAATGGGGTCCTAAAGTGTGAAGGGCAATTCCATCTACTCTTTTGGTAAAAGGACATGACCCTTAAACCCTAAGATAATCTAATATCATTAGGTCCAATTTCTTCTTCACTGAAGATAATATATAGGATATGGTATACAGTTGAGCTTGACTATTTCTGTTCTGTGGACTCTGAAACCATCCATTCACCCATGGGATAAGGGGAGACATTAAGAGGGTGGATTGAAACATAAGGATGAAGAGAAAGAAAGTACAAAGGAAAATACAAATTTGTTCCTCCATTAACCTGAGGACAGGTTTTTAAGAGTCATGTTGTAAGATATGGATATGAGCTGGATAATTCTGGGAACTTTTTGTTTATTTTTGCCACCTGCATACACCTCAGATGCATGATGATTCTGAGGTTTTTCCTAACAGATCTGATCTAGAAGGATCAAATGTCAGATCATTTTTGTAACAAAACACGATCCCTGGTCTGAACTTTAACAGTTTTCTCATTCACACTGCCAGCGTTTTTAATCCTCTATCATTTCTCTGTACCTGAAGACAATCTGGGGATTAATAACTTTTTAGCCTCTCAGTCTCTATGAATACCTTCCTTCCTTTCTTTTTTAATTGAAGCGAAAATCATATAAAATTAATAATTTTAAAGTGAGCAATTAAATGGCATTTAGTGTATTCACAGTATTGTTCAACCACCAATTTTGTCTGTTCCAAAACATTTTTATCACCCCAAAAGAAGACCCCATAACCATTAAGCAGTTACTCCCCATTTTCCCTTCCACCCAGCCCTTAGCAACTACCAATCTGCTTTCTGTCTCTGGGTTTACCTATTCTGGATATTTCATAGAAATGGCATCATACAACATGTATATAACATTTTGTGTTTGGCTTTCTTCACTTAGCATAATGTTTTTTGAAGTTCATCTACATTGTAGCATGTATCAGTATTTCATTTCTTTTTATAGCTGAATAATATACATCTTCATATGTATATTTATATCCCAATTTGTTTATCCATTTATCCATTGATGGATCTTTGGGTTGTTTCTACCTTTTAGCTGTTGTGAATAGTGCTGCTATGAACATTCACATATAAGTATTGGTTTGAGTATCTGTTTTTAAATATTTTGGGCACATACCTAAGAATGAAATTTCTGGTTATATAGTAATATTATGTTAACTTTTTGGGGAACTGCCATACTGTTTTCTATAGTGGTGGCACCATTTTACATTCTCACTTGCAGTGTACGAGGGTTCAAATTACGCCATATCCTCATCAACACTTGTTATTTTCTGTGTTTTTTTTTTTATAATAGCCATACTAGTGGGTATGAAGTAATATCTCACTGTGGTTCTGATTTGCATTTTCCTAATGACTATTGAGCATATTTTCTTGTGTTTATTGTCCACTTGCATATATTCTTTGGAAAAATGTCTATTCACATGTTTTGCCCAATTTTTTAGTTGGGTTGTTTGGTGGGTTTTTTTGTTTGTTCTTTGTTATTGAGTTGTGGGAATTCTTTATATATTTTGAATACTAACCCCTTATCAGATATATGATGTGCAAATATTTTCTTCCATTCTTTGGGGTGTCATTTAACTCTGTTGTTAGTTTAGCATCCTTTGATGCACAAAAGTTTTTAATTTTGCTGTCCAATTTATCTATTTTGGTGGTGGTGGTGTTGCCTGTGCTTTTGGTGTCATATCCTAGAAATTTTTGCCAAACCTATGTCATGAACCTTTCCCCATAGACTTTTATAGTTTTACTTCTTAAGTTTAGGTCTTTAAACATTCAAACTCGAGTCATTCTATTTCATTAATTTGTAGAATGTTTCTGTCTATATTTCTGTGTTTATTCTCTCCTCTGTGCTTAGAATTTCTTTTTTCCCTATTTCCAAGTATTCAAAGTATTCCCATCTTTCAAGGTCTATTCCAACTGCTACCTGCTTCATGAAGAAAGCCACTGAAGAGATTCTCACCCACTGAAGAGATTTTCTTCTTCTGATCTCCCATTAGTGCTTTAGTTGCATTTTTCTGGTTGGATTTATATAGTACCTTATAGTCTACATCTAATCTCTCTACAAGACATTTAGATATATATTTCTCATATTTGCTTCAATATATAGTGTTTTGCAAATGATTTCATCTGTTTATCAGTAAATATATATTACATGAATGGACATTTTAATTTTTCTCGTATGGTCCTTTCTGTTTACTCAGCTCTTATGGAAGGCATGGGAGAAGATGAGACAGGGAAAGAGGACAGCACAGAGTCACAGCCAGATAGTGACTGAGTGTAGGCTTACTTCTACCTCAAAACTTATCACTTTAGGAAATTTTTCTGACTTGCTTGACTATATAACTCTTAGTGCACGTTTTATATTACATTTAATTTTTACTTCTTGGCTTATTGCTTATACATGTGATAATAAGTCTTTCAAAATAAATGTTTTCTCTCTCTAGATTAAACTGTCTAACTCTCCAATTGGATGGTCACTTTGGAGAACTAAAACTTCTATTGCTTTTTCCTCTTTTAAATTGAGTTTTAAAATACATTAAAGATATATTTATATTTTCTCCTTATTAAAAAAGTCAGACATTACAGGTAAGTATACAGCCCTGTTCGATCAGCCCAGTTCCTGTTTAACTGCCTTCTTACCCTATTCAGAGTTAATCACTGTTACCAGTTTTCTTTCTCTTTTTTTTTTTTTTTTTAGACGGAGTTTCGCTCTTGTTGCCCCAGGCTGGAGTGCAATGGCGTGATCTTGGCTCACCGCAACCTCCGCCTCATGGGTTCAAGCAGTTCTGCCTCAGCCTCCCAAGTAGCTGGGATTACAGGCACCCACCACCACGCCCAGCTAATTTTTTGTATTTTTAGTAGAGACGGGGTTTCACCATGTTGGCCAGGCTGGTCTTGAACTCCTGACCTCAGGTGATCCGCCCGCCTCAGCCTCCCAAAGTGCTGGGATTACAGGCGTGAGCCACCATGCCCGGCTGTTACCAGTTTTCTATGGGCCCTGCCAAATCTTTTTTTATGCATTTACTTACATATATATATGTGTGTGTGTGTGTGTATATATATATATATATATATATATATATATATATATATATATTGTATAGGACTTAATATGTATAAATTATATTCATATAAAGTTATTTCTTCTTGGCTGGGCATGGTGGCTCAAGCCTGTAATCCTAGCATTTTGGGAGGCCAAGGTGGGTGGATCACCTGAGGTCAGGAGTTTGAGACCAGCCTGACCAACATGGTGAAACCCCATCTCTACTAAAAAATACAAAAATTAGCTGGGCATGGTGGCGCCTGCCCATAGTCCCAGCTACTCGGGAGGCTGAGGCAGGAGAAGTACTTGAACCTAGGAGGTGGAGTGAGCTGAGATTACGCTGCTGCACTCCAGCCTGGGAGACAGAGCGAGACTCTGTCTCAAAAAACAACAACAAATTATTTCTTCCCTATTTTCCACAGCTGCCTATGGTGATCAATAACCAGTAAATACTGAATAAATCTTACTGATAACCTGGGTCTGAGAGACTGGAATGAGAAATGAAAGATCAAGCATATGAAAATACTTCACATGTGTCCAGCTTGTAAAATTCCATTCCATGTCTGTTCTGCATATAATCTCCAGGTATCACTGGACAGGCCATGGCTCCACGGTCCCGGCGACGAAGGCACAAGAAACCTCCCTCATCAGTGGCTCCCATCATCATGGCCCCAACCACAATTGTGACCCCTGTGCCTCTGACCCCCTCAAAACCTGGCCCTAGCATTGACACACTTGGCTTCTTCTCCTTGGATGATAATGTTCCTGGCCTATCGCATCTGATCCTTCAAAAGCTGAACATGAAAAGCTATGAAGAATATAAGTGAGTGACCAGCTCTATGGAAAAGGGATATATTGTCTCTGGTAGAAGTAAATTTCAGAAGGTGGGGAGGGAGTACAGTTTGGGGAATATGGAGTATTTGCAATAAGAGATTTTCTCATCCTGACTTTTGCCAGTTACTGTATTACTATAAAAGAAGAAATATTCACTTAAGTGAAAAATGATGGCAGTGGGAGACGTAGGAGTAAGTGGAAATGTGTAGGAGACAAGATGGGGGCATGAGAGATTTTGGAGATATTCCTTTCCCCATTGTCATTCCTTCTCCATGCTGTCTCTGCAGGTTGGTGGTAGATGGGGGTACCCCTCTATCAGGCTTTGGATTTCGATGTCCTCAAGAAATGTTCCAGAGGATGGAAGACACATTTCGATTCTGTGCTCACTGTAGAGCACTCCCTAGTGGGCTTTCAGACTCCAAGGTTCTCCGGCACTGTAAGAGGTGACTCGTTGGGGGCTAATAGGGAGACATTCAGAAATGATCCTGTACTAGCCGGGCATGATGACTCATGCCTGTAATCCCAGCACTTTGGGAGGCTGAGGCAGGTGGATCACATGATGCCAACCTGGCCAACACGGCAAAACCTTGTCTCTACTAAAAATACAAAAATTAGCCTGGTGTGGTGGCACACAGCTGTAGTCTCAGCTACTCGAGAGGCTGAGGTGGGAGAATTGCTTGAACCCAGGAGGCAGAGGTTACAATGAGCCGAGATTGCACACTGCACTCCAGCCTGGATGACACAGCGAGACTCTGTCTCAAAAAGAAAAAGAAAAAAAAAAAAAAAGAAATGACCTTGTACTACAACCTCATTCCAAGAGGAAAGATCTGAAAGTTTTCAAAATAACCTAAGACTTAGGTCCTCATTTTTTGTCACCCAGGCTACAGAGATTAGAACAGTGTTCTAATCCTGCTTATTTCTGGTGTTATTGGGAAGTGAGACAAGAAACCACGATACAATTCTCCTCTCTCTCTCTCTTTCGAGTACTCAAGGAGTAAGACTACATTTGTTCTGGGGAGGTGGGGGTTGAACCATACCTGTTAGGAGAGGACAGCTGCAAACTCGTGGTGTTTTTTCTAAAAGTGATATAAAAAGTGAGTTGTTCCAGATAGAGAGTAAGGTATCACTCTGTCTGGCAGAATAATTATATTCCCAATCCCTCCTGCCTTGTCTGTCAAATGTAGTCCCCAAAATTGGTGCATCAGCTGTCATTCCTCTCCCTACCTTCCTTACCCATTCACCATCCTAGGTGCAGGAATATCAGTTCCTTTCTTCAGATAAACCCAATCACATTTATAGTATAAGAACTATTTCTCTCTCATTCTCTCAGGTGCAGAAATGTCTATTACTGTGGTCCAGAGTGCCAGAGGTCAGACTGGCCCGCACACAAGAGGGTTTGTCAAGAGCTTCGTCTTGTGGCTGTGGACCGTCTCATGGAATGGCTTCTGGTCACAGGTGGAGTGGTGGTGTTGAGGATCTCTGCCATAATGGTCATAGTTGATTGCATTTAAAGGAAGATACAAAATCATATTGTTATGAAAAAATGAGGAAGTGGGGCAAAGGATGGGGCAGCCCTGTGCACAGGTTGGCAGAGTGAACATGGAGGGAATATTGATCATTAGTGAGGGGGAAATTTTGAAGCCAGAAAAGCATTAGGTTACTTCTTATTTCTTCTTTCCTACAGGTGATTTTGTCCTACCCTCAGGACCTTGGCCATGGCCACCTGAAGCTGTACAGGACTGGGACTCCTGGTTTTCTATGAAGGGGTTACACCTAGATGCTACACTGGATGCTGTGCTAGTTAGTCATGCCATGACCACCTTATGGGCCAGTGTAGGACGGCCAAGGCCAGACCCGGATGTCCTGCAGGGATCTTTGAAGCGGCTGCTGACAGATGTCCTGTCACGGCCCTTGACTATAGGTCTAGGACTTCGGGCCTTGGGGATAGATGTTAGGAGGATTGGGGGAAGCACAGTGCATGTGATTGGTGCTTCCCATGTGGAGACATTTCTTACTCGCCCAGGGGACTATGATGAGCTTGGTTACATGTTTCCTGGGCACCTTGGACTCCGTGTGGTCATGGTGGGTGTAGACGTAGCTACTGGCTTTTCACAGAGCACCTCAACTTCACCCCTGGAACCTGGCACAATTCAGCTTAGTGCCCACAGGGGCCTCTACCATGACTTCTGGGAGGAGCAAGTAGAGACCGGGCAGACGCACCATCCAGATTTGGTGGCGGCATTCCATCCAGGTAAGAGTCATTGGTTCAGGGGAATAGAGGGTGGCTCCCCTGAGAATTTTCCATCCTGAATCTTCTATCTTCTGTCTTTGGAACCCCATTCATTTGGTCTCATTAAACACAATATGATGACAACTTTTCCTGATCATTTGCCATATGTACTACACTTGGGTTTAGAATTTTTCATTGAAGAGTAGATGATGATGATGATGATGATGATGATGATAGTAATGATTGGGGATAAGCAAGGTGAGGGATGGGGTGCTCACAGTCAAAGAAATATCTTGCTCTTAGGGTCTGCTTTAGTCTTTCCCTATTCCCATTTTCATTTTTGTTCCACAGGTTTCCATTCCTCTCCAGACTTGATGGAGGCTTGGCTGCCCACCCTGCTGCTACTTCGTGACTATAAGATTCCTACATTGATTACTGTTTACAGGTTTTGACCTCTTCCTATTGGTGATACTTCCCTGACTTTACATCTCTCTTTATATAGATGAGCTCATTTTGCCCCATCTTGCTCATCTACCTTCTGGTGAGGATATTCATCTTTTCTGCATATGGCTTTTTCATCCCCTCGGAACTGTCCTTTGCGAGTTAATTGAGTATTTAATGAGACATTTGGGAGGGAAGGATAGCCCTTGCCTAGTCCAGCCTTAGGCAATTTGGGGGATTGGTGATTACAGAAATGTCAGGCTCTTGGGCAATTTTTCCTTTATCTCTGTCACAATCAGTAGAGTAATTTTTCTTCTCTCTCTTCTACAGCCATCAGGAGTTGGTATCCTCTTTGCAGATTCTGGTGGAACTGGATACACACATCACTGCCTTTGGGGCTAATCCTTTCATGTCCCTCAAACCTGAACAGGTCTATTCCAACCCCAACAAGCAGCCAGTATACTGCAGTGCATACTATATCATGTTTCTTGGAAGCTCCTGTCAGCTGGATAATAGGCAATTAGAAGAGAAAGTGGATGGTGGGATTTAAATAGATCATGACTGGACATCTGGAAAATTGGGAGGTTGTGATGAAATTACCCTGCTAATGCCAGGTTCTTGCAAACTTTGAAAAACACTGTATTCTAAACCTCATTTACTGTTTGGGTAAAAATTCTAAGCTGAATGAGAGTTTCTGTATAACATAACTGGTTTCTTTCTTTTTTTGAGATGGAGTCTTGCTCTGTTGCCCAGGCTGGAGTGCAGTGGCGCGATCTCGGCTCACTGCAGCCTCTGCCTCCTGGGTTCAAGTGGTTCTCCTGCCTCAGCCTCCCTAGTAGCTGGGATTACAGGTGCACACCACCACACCCGGCTAATTTTTGTATTTTTAGTAGAGTCAGGGTTTCGCCATGCTGGCCAGGCTTGTATCAAACGCTTGACCTCAAGTGATCTGCCTGCCTCGACCTCCCAAAGTTCTGGGATTACAGGCATGAGCCACCATGCCCAGCCAATATAATTGTTTCTAAGAGTTTAGCCACAGTAGCCTCTAGAGATAGGAAATTAGATTTAGTGGGTGGGAAGAGGCCCTGATGTTGTTGGTCTTTCCAGAGCTTATAGTTCCTAACACTTTCCTTTGTAAGGAAGTTTACCTTTTGACTGGAACTAGATGGCACTGAGGAGAAGAATGAGAACCACCTTATTCTTCTGAAAAAGACTTTCTTCTCATCCAGTAATTTGGGCTAAAAAAATGGAAATGATGACTTGAAGTGGTGCAAGAATGGACAAGTCAGGGAAGTCATTGGGAACATGGATGAGGTTGTAAGCATTGGTACAGTGTCCTGTTTCCTGGCTTTTTTGAGACAAATGTCTAATTTTCCTGTTTTCTCTTGGGGACTTTTGACCCTAGAGTAGCCCTGGTGTTATATTTTAGATATCCCAAGCTATATCAGACTTTACCTGAATATACTGGAGTTACTTATTATCCCCCATTCTATACCCCAATAAACTCAGTTTGGGGCTTCTTAAGTCACTTGTTTTATTTCCTATTCACTGGCAAGTATTACTCATATGCACATAACACCTCAAGACTGGAAGTTTCTCTCTTGCCAACAGAGTAATTAGCATCAGTTCTCTGGGTCTGCCACTCTGTCAACCATTTGCCTCATGTCATCCTTTTCTTTTTTATTTCTTCTTCTTCTTTTTTTTTTTTTTTTTTTTTTTTTTTTGGAGACAGAGTCTTGCTCTGTCACCAAGGCTGGAGTGCAGTGGCATTATCATAGCTCTTTGCAGCCTCAGACTCCTGGGCTCAAGTGATCCTTCCATCTCATCCTCTCAAGTAGTTGGGACTTACAGTAGTTGAATACATACCACCACGCCCAGCTAACTTTTTTTTTTTCTAGAGACAGGGCCTCCTTGTGTTGCCCAGGCTGGTCTCAAACTCCTGGGCTCAAGCAATCCTCCCACCTCAGCCTGCCAGAGTGTTAGGATTACAGGCGTGAGACACTGTGCCCAGCCAAGGTCATCCTTTTCTCATCATACTCTCAGAATTAGGACATTTCCTAGGTATTCATTCCTACAATCTTGCCATGACTGTCTCTCGCACACATACAGCCCATCACCCTAACACACACATACACATTCTATTGCCCCCTCTAATAGGGATAATTTTAGAATTTCATATATTCATTGAAAACAGTACCTGTCATACTACAGGTACTGTATTTTGGCTTTGGAGAGATTGAAAGGTGAATAAGACATGGTGTTTATTCTTAGGAAAGGAAATAATATTTATGTATTTGGAGATACCTTTATTGCAAGGTATAATATGGAGTAAGAAACACGAGAGAGGCTTCTGGTGCTAAGGAAATAGAGTGAAAAGAGCACTCTTCCTTCTTGCGGCCATCACTGAAGTGGGAGCGGCCAAAATGAAGTTTAATCCCTTTGTGACTTCCGACTGAAGCAAGAATTGCAAAAGGCATTTCAATGCACCTTCCCACATTCGCAGGAAAATTATGTCTTCCCCTCTTTCCAAAGAGCTGAGACAGAAGTACAACGTGCAATCCATGCCCATCCAAAACGATGATGAAGTTCAGGTTGTACGAGGACACTATAAACGTCAGCAAATTGGCAAAGTAGTCCAGGTTTACAGGAAGAAATATATTATCTACAATGAACGGGTGTAGTGGGAAAAAGCTAATGGCACAACTGTCCACATAGGCATTCACCCTAGCAAGGTAGTCATCACTAGGCTAAAACTGGACAAAGACCGCAAAAAGATCCTTGAACAGAAAGCCAAATCTGGCCAAACAGGAAAGGAAAAGCACAAATACAAGGAAGAAACAATTGTGAAGATGCAAGAATAATCTTATATACAAGCTTTGATTAAAACTTGAAACAAAGAAAAAAAATAGAGTGAAAAGAGATCATTTTGCTAAACGATAGTGAAAATATTCTGAGTGAGAATTTTTTGAAACAGAGCACAAGGCACTCAAGATGGAAGGAACAACAGGACCAGTAGTTTGGAGGCAGAAAAGCCTATGGGATATTTGAAGGTACCTTTGGGGATTAGTATAAATTAAGTCTGGAAGGTAGATTGAGATAAGATTATAGGAGTATTGTGGATTTTTGTAGATCTGAGTATGAATCCTGGAGCAGCCATCAAATTTTATATTGCAAGGGAAGCTAAATTTCTCTAAGCCTTAGTTTCTTCATCTGTAAAATGGAGATAATACCAAGTATCCCACATTAATATTGAAGTTAAATGAAAATGTTTGCAAAGTTGGAGGACTCACACATCCCAATTTCTTTTTTTTGTTGTTTGAGACAGAGTCTCGGGCTCAAGTGATCCTCCCACCTCAGCCTCCCTAGTAGCTGGGACCACAAGTGCAAGCCACCATGTCCAGCCAATTTTTGTATTTTTTGTAGAGACAGGGTTTTGCCATGTTGCCCAGGCTGGTCTTGAACTCCTGAGCTCAAGAGATCCACCCTCCTCAGCCTCCCAAAGTGCTGGGATTACAGACGTGAGCCACTGTGCCCGGCCCCCAGTTCCAAAACCTATAATCATTATATACTTACCAGTTCAATATCCCTAATCTGAAAACCTGAAGTGCTCCTGTGAGCGTATCCTTTGAGTGCTATGTTGGCACTCCAAAAGTTTCAGGTTTTGGAACATTTTGCATCTCGGTACTCAAGATGCTTCCAAATACACTTCGGAGCATTTTGAATTTCAAATTTTTGGATTAGGGATGCTCAACCTGTACAAAATAGTAGTAGTCAAGACAATGTGATACTGGCATAGAATAGACATATGGTCAGTGCAATAGAATTGAGAATTATCTTAGTCTGCTTGGGCTGCTGTAACAAAATACTATAAACTGTGTGGCTTGTAAGCATCAAATTTATTTTCCACATTTCTGGAAGCTGGAAAGTCCAAAATCAAGGCACTAGCCGATTTCGTGTCTGGGAAGGGCGTGTTCTTACTGTGGAAGGGGTGACTGAGCTCACTCTTTCCTCTTTTACAAGGACACTAATCCCACTCATGAGGGCTCTGCCCTCATGACCTAATAATTTCCCAAAGATCCCACCTCCTAAAGCCAGAGGTTAGGATTTCAGGATGTGAATTTGTATATGTGTGGTGTATGTATGTGTATGTGTATGTTTTAGGGTGGAGGAGGGTCACAAAACATTCAGACTGTAACAAGAATAGCAGAGCATGGTGGTTCATGCCTGTAATCCCAGCACTTTGGGAGGCCGAGGCAAGCAGATCGTTTGAGCTCAGGAGTTTGAGACCAGTGTGGGAAACATCCCAAAACCCTGTCTCTAAAAAAATACAAAAAAATTTAGCTGGGCGTGGTGACACATACCTGTAGTCCTAGCCACTTGAGGGGCTGAGGTGAGAGGATCGCCTGAGCCCAGGAGGTTGAGGCAGCAGTGAGCCAAGATTGTGCCACTGCACTCCAGCCTGGGTGAAAAGTGAGAACCTGTCTCAAAAAAAAAGAAAAAGAAAAAAACCTTAGCATTTATGGTCAATTGATTTTTGACAAGGGTACATAAACAATTAATTGGGAAAAGAACAGACTTTTCAACAAATAGTGCTGGGACAACTGGATATCCAGGTGCAGAAGAATAAAGTTATACCCCCACCTCACACAATATACAAAGATTAACTCAAAATGGTTCAAATACCTAAAACTAAAACTCTTCAAAGAAAATAAAGGGGAAAATCTTCGTGAACTTATCTGGCAATGTTTTCTTAGATATGACACCAAAAGCACAAGCAACCAAAATAAAAATAAATAAATTAGACTATCAAAATTTAAAATTTTGGGCCAGGTGTGGTGGCTCACACCTGTAATCCCAATTTTAGGAGGCAAAGATGGGAGGACTGCTTAAGCCCAGAAGTTCAAGATGAGCCTAAGCAACATAGACCTATCTCTACAAAAAAAAAATTAGCTGGGCATGGTGGCACATGCCTGTAGTCACACTACTTGGGAGGCTGAGGTGGAAAGATCGCTTGAGCCCAGGAGGCTGCAGTGAGCCATGATTGCACTCCAGCCTGGGTGACAGAGCGAGATCCTGTCTCGAAAAAAAAAAAAAAAAGAATGAGAGAAAATATTAATAAATTATATATCTTGTAAGGGACCTACAACTTAAATGGACAGATAACTCAATTAAAAATGGGCAAAGGATCTGAACAGACATTTCTCCAAAAAAGATGTATAAATGGCCAATACGTACCTGAAAAGATGCCCAACATCATCAATCATTAAGGTATACAAATTAAAATTACAATCAGATACCACTTCATACCCACTACGATGGCTATGATAAAAAAAAAAACAGGTAGTAACAAATGTTGATGAGGATGTGAAGAAATTGTAACCTTCATACACTGCTGGTGGGAATGTAAAATGATGCAGCCAATTTGGAAAACAGTCTGGCAGTTCCTCAGTTAAACATTGAGGGCCAGGTAATGATGACTCACGCCTGTAATCCCAGCACTCTGGGAGGCTGAGCTAGGAGTACTGCTTAAAGCAAGGAGTTTGAGACCAGCTTGGGCAACGAATCAAGACCCTGTCTCTTAAAAAAAAAAAACAAAAAACGTTAAAAATTGACTTACCATTTGACCCAGTAGTTTTGCTCATAGGTTTGTACCCATGAGAAATGAAATCATATGTATATAAATATTCATAGCAGCATGATTCATGACAGCCAAAAGATGAAAACAACCAAAATATCCATCAGCTTATGAATGGATAAGCAAAATATGGTAAATCCTTACAAGGAAATAGTATTTGACCATAAAAGTAATGAAATACTGATTCATGTTACAATATGAAAGCCAGTTACAAAAGACTACATATTGTACAAGTGCATTTATATGAAATGCTCAGAATAGGCAAGTCTGGAGACAAAGTAGATTAGTGGCTGCATGTGGAGGGGGAAGATGGGGGTATTGGGGGTGATGGGTAAAGGGTATGGGATATAACCATTTTAAAATTGATTGTGGTGATAGATGCACAACTCTGAATGTACTAAAAATCATTGAATTGTACACATTATATGGGTGAATTATATTTCAGTAAAGCTGTTACCAAATTTTTCTAATCTTAGAGAATGTAAAAAATAAGGATATTTAAATCCTTAACACAGTACCTAGCAAATAGTATGCCCTTAATAGCTATTATTTGATAAATACCATTTTGAATTTTGCTCAGTAACACAGATTGAACTAGCAGTAGTGTATAAGATGGTTTGGTAATGGAAAATCCAGTTAGGACACTATTGTCATGGTTCAGATGAGATAATGTAGGTGTTAGCTAAGATTATATCAGTAGGTATGGAGAGCAAGAGGTAATTTTTAACTACAAGTAAATAAGTAGTGACATTTTGCAGGTAGAACATGAAAGTAAAATCTGTAGGATTTGTTTGCTGATTGTGATGGATGAAGGGTGATCTATCTGTCAGCCAGAATATAATTAGAAACTACACAGTAACAGGTGGCACAAAAACATCCAATTTAGTAGAATGGTAGTGATAGTGCATAAAAGTCCAAATGCCTAGCTTATTGTCAAATGCTGAGGATTCTAAGATGGCTTTTGCCCTTAATAGGAGACTGACATAAGCAAGGACAATATAATGGAATTATGTTTTCTAAAGTCAGCATATGAAATGAAAAAAATATTTTCAAATCTACCTTTGAAAATCCTTTAGGGTAGCACATGGGTTCTCTCAGTAGGTCTATCAGAGCCAGTTTTTTCCAGTGTTGCAAATAAATCTGTATTTGGCTGATCACCAGATGAAGTAGTTGGCTTGGGTTTTGGGGGCCCTACTGTAGTCAATCAGACAATCAATTATTTATCAAACACTCACTACTAGGCTCTAAAGATATCCCTGTTCTCAAGGAGCTTACGTTCTAGATGGGGACAGAAACAGTAAACACACAGAATTTCAGATGCTTTTAAGTGGTATAAGGAAAATTAAATAATGAGCATAGCTGGTAGTGGTGGTTGTGCTGGTGGCAGCTACTAATGTTCAGGAAGTACCTCTCTGAGGAGATGACATTTTTTGTTTGTTTTTTTTTTTTTTGAGATAGGGTCAGGCTCTGTCACCCAGGCTGGAGTGCAGTAGTGAGATCTTGGCTTACTACAGCCTCTGCCTCTCAGGTTCAAGTGGTTCTCCCCTGTGAGCCTCCTAAGTAGATGGGATTACAAGTGCACACTACTATGCCTGACTAATTTTTGTATTTTTTGTAGAGATGGGGTCTCGCCATGTTGCCCAGGCTGGTCTCCAACTCCTGGGTTTCAGTGATCTGCCTGCCTTGGGCCTCCCAAAGTGCTAGGATTATAGGTGTGAGCCAGCTCACCCAGTGAGGAGACCACATTTGAGATGACACCATGGAGAACATTCCTAGTAGAAGCGATAGCAAGTGCCAAGGTCCTGAGAATCTGGTGCATTTGGTCACAAGCTTGGTATGTTTGGACTGAAGGCCACTGTGTTCAGAGGTTAGTGATTAAGGAAAGTGAAGGCCAGACGCGGTGGCTCACGCCTGTAGTCCCAGCACTTTGGGAGGCCGAGGCAGGTGGATCACGAGGTCAGGAGATCTAGACCATCCTGGCTAACATGGTGAAACCCCGTCTCTACTAAAAATACAAAAAAAATTAGCTGGGTGTGGTGGCAGGCACCTTTAGTCCCAGCTACTCGGGAGGCTAAGCCAGGAGAATGGCGTGAACCTGGGAGGCGAAGCTTGCAGTGAGCTAAGATTGCACCACCGCCACCGCACTCCAGCCTGGGCGACAGAGCAAGTTTCCGTCTCAAAAAAAAAGAAAGTGAAAAGGGATTAGATGAGCGATGTAGGCAGGGACCAGATTATCTAGGGCCTAATAGACCATCATCAGGAGTTTGGATTTTATTTTCTTCTGGTTCCAGTGGGAAGCTATTAAAGAAGTTAATCACGGGAATTACATGACCCAATTTATTCTTTAGAAAGATCACTCTGACTCAGGGTTTCTTAACTTCAGCGCTATTGACTTTTTGGGCTGAATAATTCTTTGTATAGGGACTGTAGGCATTGTAGAATATGTACTTTGTTTAGAATCCTTGGCCTTCACCCACTAGATGCTAGTAACCCCACCACCTCCCCTCAGTTGTGACAACCAAAGATGTCGCCACACATTGTCAGGTGTCCCTGAGGGACAAAATTACTATTCTAATGGAACAAAAAGGATATGTACTTAAATACCAGACTCTGAGCTAGGCGTGGTGGCTCACACCTGTAATCCCAGCACTTTGGGAGGCCGAGGTGGGTGGATCACCTGAGGTCAGGAGTTTGCCTGGCCAACATGGCAAATCCCCGTTTGTATTAAAAATATAAAAATTTAGGCCGGATGCAGTAGCTCACGCCTGTAATCCTAGCACTTTGGGAGGCTGGGGCGGGTGGATCACCAGGTCAGGAGATCCAGACCATCCTGGCTAAGACAGTGAAACCCCGTCTCTACTAAAAATACAAAAAATTAGCCAGGCGTGGTGGTGGACGCCTGTAGTCCCAGCTACTCGGGAGGCTGAGGCAGGAGAATGGTGTGAACCCACGAGGCGGAGCTTGCAGTGAGCCGAGATCGTGCCACTGCATTCCATCCAGCCTGGGCAACAGAGCGAGACTCCGTCTCAAAAAAAAAAAAAAAAAAAAAGCTGGGCGTGGTGGCGGATGCCTGTAATCCCAGCTACTTGGGAGGCTGAGGCAGGAGAATTGCTTGAACCTGGGAGGCAGAGGTTGCGATGAGCTGAGATCGTGCCATTGCACTCCAGCCTGGGCAACAGAATGAGACTCTGTCTCAAAACAACAACAACAAAAAAAAAAAACAGACTCTGATACAGTGGGATGTTCACATTAGAAGCATGATGGCTCTTATTTCACATGAACTCTGGAACATACGATGGCCTTCAGAGATGTTGACCCAGGTATGGTGGCTCATGCCTGTAATACACCCAGCACTTTGGGAGGCTGAGGCAGGTGGATCGCTTGAGGCCAGGAGTTTGAGACCAGCCTGGCCAACCTGGCGAAACCGCATCTGTACTAAAAATACAGAAAAATTAGCTGGGCGTGGTGACATGCCTCCCAGCTACACGGGAGGCTGAGGCATGAGAATTGCTTGAACCCGAGAGGCAGAGGTTGCAGTGAGCCTAGATCGCGCCACAGCACTCCAGCCTGGGTAACAGAGCAAGACTCTGTCTCCAAAAAAATTAAAAAATTAAAATGGTCCAGTTGAGTACAAAAAAGAAGATCAGGAAGAGTTTACTGGAGCAAGAGGGAGATGAGCAACCTTGAAAACAAGTCTAATTAGATGAATAATTGTTAAAAGATGACCAGTGCTTTCTAAGCAGAGGTAGCAGGAGGAAAGGGTCTCCGATCCTGGAACGCCTTTTATGCCAGGAAGAAAGGATGAATTGAAAGGATGAAATGGCAACGCCGGGCGCGGTGGCTCACGCCTGTAATCCCAGCACTTTGGGAGGCCGAGGCGGGCGGATCACGAGGTCAGGAGATCGAGACCATCCTGGCTAACACAGTGAAACCCCGTCTCTACTAAAAATACAAAAAATTAGCCGGGCGAGGTGGCGGGCGCCTGTAGTCCCAGCTACTCGGGAGGCTGAGGCAGGAGAATGGCGTGAACCCCGGGGGGCGGAGCCTGCAGTGAGCCGAGATCGCGCCACTGCACTCCAGCCTGGGCGACAGCGAGACTCTGTCTCAAAAAAAAAAAAAAAGGATGAAATGGCAAATGTCGTATTAGACTATTGGACTATTCCTGCAGCTCAGAAAAGTGGGCTGGAAATAAGAGGTTTGGCAAATACCCCGTTACGGTGGTAATTAAGGCAGAGGGAGGGTTTAGGAACGAGCTCACAAAGGGAACTGTAGAATGAACAGAGTAGGCTTCTCAGGGAAGGCTTAAATCCTGGAAGTCTCTGGGGTAGGTAGGACAGAAAGTCCTGTTATTTTCCAGGTAGACAGACTGTTGGGCGCTGGGGAATTAATGCTGGTCACCTAGAGAGTTGTGCATTTTGTCTACCATTGTTAAATGAGGCAATGACCTGCCTCAAATACTTTTCACCTATTTGGAAGCCATGTATATTTTGCTTGCTCTTCCCATTTAAAATCGTAATCTACTCTATTCCACCCCCATGAGGAAGCTTTGGGTAGAAAAGTGTGTAGAGGAATAACTAAGTTGATGTGCATCAGATGTGCAAACTTTAGTGTGCATCAGAACCACCTGGAGGGCTTGTTCAAACAGGTTGCTGGGCACCACCCCGGGAGTTTGATTCAGTAGGTCTAAGGTGGAGTTCAATAATCTGCATTACTAACACGTTTCCAGGTGATGCTGCTGTTCGGAGGACCACACCCAGAAACTACCTTTTACCACTCTAAAAGGTAGCTGATTGGTTTTAGCTATGTAATATAAATTCCTTAACGAGTTTAAAATACTGATCTGAGCCCTTGTAATTTCCTCAAATGTTTAATACTAATGTGTGTTTAATGCTGTAGCCACGAGGGGAGCCTAGAATCACCTAACAACTCCTCCCTTCGGGAGTGATTTTGATTCGTTCATCTACAGTTCCAACTAAGATTTCCCACAAATATTACTTTCACAGGAGGCTAACAAAAACGCCGTCTTTGTCCCCAGAAAATACCTGGAGGACGGCATTTCAGAGGCGAGGAGGCTGCAGCAGCCTCCCAGTCTCAGCCCTTTTCTGCCGCCCACCACTGAAGGGGCCCCGGATACCCCGAGGACTGCTGCAACTTCCTAGGTGACTTGAGGCAGCCTTAAAAGGGATTGGCGCAGGGTCCTTGCGACAGATAAATGTGATTAAAAATCCGCTGGGCCACGCGAAAGGAGTCTTTTTCCCTCAGGTGGAGCCTAGGGGCAGGACTCAGGGACAGCCCGCTTCCCGCACCGCCCTCTCCGGCTCCAGGGGCGTTCCCGGCTGCAGCCGCGATCCTAACGGGCTCGCGAGACGCCCCGCCCACCCTGGGCCCGCCCCCGGCTCCATCTTGCGGGCGACCGGGTTGGGCTGTGACGCTGCTGCCGCAGTCAGGTGAGGAGCGGCGCCCCCTCCCCTTCCCACCTCGTCCGCCTCAGTGGTCCTGCCCTCGGCCCGGTTTTGGTGCCGCTGTCCCAGAGCTGATGGGGCGCGGCTAGAGGGCTGTGTGGGCCTCCCGGGTGGCGGCGACTCGGTTTGCGCGTCTCGTAGCCGGGCTGCCGGCCGGGGTGTGGGGTGGCGTGGGTGAGGCGGCCGGCCTGGCTTACGGGAAGCCCTTCGGTCCGTTTGGAAATCCCAGGGACCAGTGGCGCCCCGCCCTCGGGCAGGTGGAGGGGCTGAGGCCGGAGCGTGGCCCAGCCGCCTCGCGGGAGGCTGAGTAGGGAAACGCACGGGCAGTGCTGAAAGCCGTCTGGCTGGTAGTGGCTGTGCTTTCCGGTGACACAGCGAATTTAGGGAAACTTGGGAAATTTTTACTGTGCTTAGTGAACCGTAGGACAGAATGCGCCAGGCCAAGGTCGTACACTGGTTCTCGTTTACAGTTCTTGGAAGCTATTCTAGAATAGCATTCCAGATTTGATTTCTGTTCCCCGACCAGCAGCAAATGTGTGTTGAAATTAGCTCATCCTGTGCAAACACTGCGCAAGGAAACCAAGGTGCAGAGGTAGATGGCTGATGTCCACCGTAAAGTGACAGACATGACGCTGTTATCTTCCGACTGCCGTAAACGCCCTAATTTTTGCCAGCTAATGGCCAGCTAATCTGCTAAATGTGTCCGAATTAGATGATAGGACTGTCTTTTAGTCCTCACTGATGGGTGGCTACCTACCTGTCCGTGCAGAGGACTAGCCATGCCTCCACGTTCCTTCTCCAAATCACTGACTGATTTAAATGATCCTACCATACCTAGAAGCCGGTTTTGCAAAATTGTATTAGCTGTTGCGCGTATCTTCAGTCACCCTTCCTGTTTCGTGTATTTTTTTTCCCCGTAAATTTACAACAGCTGCCTCTTGGGTTCCTGGGCTTCATGCCATCAATGAGAAACGGTGAGACCCAGCCCTTTTACTAACTGACTCACTGGGTGGAGATGGTTTGGAAAACCAAAAATGATTTTCTAGTCTTTTAAAAGTGGTTGCTAACAGAGAATGTTAAAAAAAGAAAAAAAAGGCCGGGCGCGGTGGCTTACGCCTGTAATCCTAGAACTTTGAGAGGCCGAGGAGGGAGATTCACAAGGTCAGGAGGAGTTTGAGACCAGCTTGACCAACACAGTGAAACCCCGTCTCTACTTAAAAATACAAAAATTAGCTGGGCGTGGTGGCGCGCACCTGTAATCCCAGCTACTCTGGAGGCTGAGGCAGGAGAGTCGCTTGAACCTGGGAGGCAGAGGTTGCAGTGAGCCGAGATCGCCACTGCACTCCGGCCTGGGCGGCAGAGAGAAACTGTCTCAAAAAAAAAAAAAAAAAAAAAAAAACAAAACTCTAGACTTACTACTCACTTAGGCAAAGTTGAGAAATTTTTTGAGTCACTCTGGGTGTTATTTAGCTTTTTACAAAAACGTTTAAAATCTGCCTCTTGAATAAATGATATATGTACAATTCTAAAAGGGCTAAAAGTACATTGAAAAGTAAGTCTTGGCCGGGCGCAGTGGCTCTCGCCTTTAATCCCAGCACTTTGGGAGGCCTAGGCGGGCGGATCACAAGGTCAGGAGATCGAGACCATCCTGACGAACACGGTGAAACCCCGTGTCTACTAAAAATACAAAAATTAGCCGGGCGTGGTGGCAGGCGTCTGTAGTCCCAGCTACTCAGGAGGTTGAGGCACAAGAATCGCTTGAACCCCAGAGGTGGAGGTTGCAGTGAGCTGAGATCGCGCCACTGCACTCCAGCCTGGCAACAGAGCGAGACTCCATCTCAAAAAAAGAAAAAAGAAAAGTAAATAGTCTTCTCCATTGTGTCCCAGCTCTTCGTCCAGGAAGCAGTCACTGTTTTCTACTTCCTTGAGTGTCCTTTCAGGGATATTCTATAGGTCAAAATCAGTGCATTTTTTACACATATGGCTGCACACTATGCAGTTTTTCACTTTGCCTTTTTTTTTTTTTTTCCATTGATAGGTGTTACAGATGGTTTCATATATGGGTAAAAAAAAAAAAGCTGCCTCATTTTTAATAACCACATAACACCTCCTTGTATGGCTATCCGTAATCTGTTTCACCTGTCCCTCCTTTTTAAAAATTTCAGCAATGGCCCCGCGCAGTGGCTCACGCGTGTAATCCCAGCAGTTTGGGAGGCCAAGATGGGTGGATCACCTGAGGTCAGGAGTTCGAGACTAGCCTGGCCAACGTGATGAAACTCTGTCTCTACTAAAAATACAAAATTTAGCCGGGTGTGGTGGCACATGCTTGTAGTCCCAGCTACTCCGGAGGCTGAGACAGGAGAATCGCTTGAACCTGGGAGGTGGAGGTTACAATGAGTGGAGATCACACCACTGCACTCCAGCCTGGATGATAGAGCAAGACTCCATCTCCAAAAAAAAAAAAAGATAAAATTTCAGCAGCTTTTGGAGTACAAGTGGTTTTTTGTTACATGGATGAATTATATGGTGGTGAATTCTGAGATTTTAGTCACCCAAGTAACGTACATTGTACCTAATGTGTAGTTTTTGATTCCTAGCCCCCTTTCACCCTCCCCTTTCTGAGTCTCTAAAGTCCATTATATCACTTCAAACCTATGTCTTTGCATACTCATAGCTTAGCTTCCACTTATAAAGTGAGAACATACGGCTTTTGGTTTTCCACCCCTGTGTTACTTCACTTAGAAAAATGGCCTCCAGCTTCATCCAAGTTGCTGCAAAAGACATTATTTTGTTCCTTTTAATGGCTGAGTAGTATTCCATGGTTTATATATACCACATTTTCTTTATCCACTCAGTTGATGGGCACTTAGATTGGTTCCACATCTTTGCAGTTGTAAATTGTGCTGCTATAAATATACATGTGCAAAAGTCTTTTTCATATAATGACCTTCTTTCCTTTGGGTAGATACCCAACAGTGGAATTTCTGGATTGAATGGTAGATCTTTTTTTAGCTCTTTAAGGAGTCTCCATACCGTTTTCTGTAGAGGCTGTATAGTAGTGTAATAAGCGGTCTCTTTTCCCCACATCCACACCAACATCTATTGTTTTTTGACTTTTTTTTTTTTTTTTTTTTTGAGATGGAGTCTCGCCCTTGTTGCCAGGCTGGAGTGCAGTGGCGTGATCTTGGCTTACCCCAACCTTCGCCTCCCGGATTCAAGCAATTCTCCCGACTCAGCCTCCCGAGTAGCTGGGATTACAGGCATGTGCCACCATGCCCAGCTAATTTTGTATTTTTGGTAGAGACGGGTTTCTCCACGTTGGTCAGGCTGGTCTCAAACTCCCAACCTCAGGTGATCGCCCGCCTGGGCCTCCCAAAGTGCTGGGATTACAGACATGGCCTACCGTGCCCGGCCCATTTTTTGACTTTTTAAGAATAACCATTCCTGTAGGAGCAAGGTGGTATCTCATTGTGGTTAATTTGCATTTCCCTGATGATTAGTGATGTTGAATAATTAATGATTATTTCATGTTTTTTGGCCATTTGTATATCTTCTTTTGAGAAATGTCTATTCATGTCCTTTGCTCAGTTTTTAATGCAATTGTTTTTTTTTTCTTTGTGATTTGAGTTCCTTGTAGATTCTGGATACTAGTCCTTTGCTGGATGCATAGTTTGCAAATATTTTCTCCCATTCTGTGGGTGGTCTGTTTACTCTTGATTATTTCTTTTGCTGTGCAGAAGCTTTTTAGTTTAATTAGGTCCCATTTATTTATTTTTGTTTTTGTTACATTTGTTTTTGGGGTCTTAGTCATGAATTTTTTGCCTAGGCCAGTGTTTAGAAGACTGTTTCCAATGTTCTAGAATTTTTATAGTTTCAGGTCTTATATTTAAATCTTTTATCAACTTGAGTTGATTTTTGCATCGGGTGATAGGTAGGGATCAAGTTTCATTCTTCATGTGGCTTGCCAGTTTTCCCAGCATCATTTATTAAATAGGGTGTCCATTCCCCAATTTTTGTTTTTGTGTGCTTTGTCAAAGAGCAGTTGGCTATATGTATTTGGCTTTATTTCTGAGTTCTCTATTTTGTTCCATTGGTCTACGTGCCTACTTTTAAACCAGTACCATGCTGTTGTGGTAGCTATAGGCTTGTAGTGTATTTGAAGTCTGGTAATGTGATGTCTCCAGATTTGTCTTTTTGCTTAGAATTGCGTTGGCTATTCAGGCTTTTTTTTGTTCCATATTAATTTGAGGATTGTTTTTTCTAATTCTGTGAAAAACGATCTTGGTATTTTGATGGGAATTGCATTGACTCTGTAGATTGCTTTGGGCAGTATGGTCATTTTCACAATATTGATTCCTTCAATCCGTGAGCATGGGATGAGTTTCCATTTGTGTCATCTATGATTTCTTTCAGCAGTATTTTGTAGTTCTCCTTGTGGAGATCTGTCATCTCCTTGGTTAAGCATATTCCTAGGTATTCTATTTATTTTTTATTTTTTATTTTTGCAGCTATTGTAAAAGGGATTGAGTTCTTGATTTGATTCTCAGCTTGGACGTTTTTGGTATATAGCAGTGCTACTGATTCGTGTACATTGATTTTGTAACCTGAGACTTTACTGATTTCATTTATCAAATCCAAGAGTCTGTTGGAGTCTTTAGGATTTCCTTGGTATACAGTCATAATATCTGCAAACAGTGATAGTTTGACTTCCTCTTTTCCAATTTGGATACACTTTATTGCTTTCCCTTGCTTTCCCTCTGGCTAGTACTTCCAGAACTATGTCGAATAGGAGTGGTGAAAGTGAACGTCCTTGTCTTGTTCCTGTTCTCAGGGGGAATGCTTTCAACTTTTCCCCATTCAGTATGATGTTGGCTTTGTCGTCATATATGGCTTTTATTATTTTGAGTTAGGTCCTTTCTATGCCTCATTTGTTGAGTTTTTTGTTGTAAAGGATGCTGGATTTTGTTCAATGCTTTTTCTGCATCTATTGAGATGATCATATGGTTTTTGTTTTTAATTCTGTTTATGTGATACATCACATTTATTGACTTGCATATGTTAAATCATTCCAGCATCCCTGGGATGACACCTGTCCCTTATTGATGGATGTTCACATGGTTTTTAACCTTTTCCTATTACAAAAATGCTGCAGTGAATAGCCTTGTATGTATATAATTTTGTCCTTGTGCAAGTATTTCTATAAGGTAGATTCCTGGAAATGGAATTGCATTCTAGTCTTTTATATAATTATTTTTCAAAATGTACCAAAATTCACTTTTTAAAAATAGCTTTAATTTTTATTATATACAGATAATCTTTGCCTTATTTTCATTTTTGTTGACATAATTCCTCCAGGCTCTTAAAGGTAAGATTTAAGATAGTAGCTAAAGAATTTGGATATAGGTCTTGTCACTGGAACAATTTCTTGAGACTTAGAAATTTAAATTGCTTATAATATCTTTGGTACTGTAACTGCTTATTGCCTTTCAAATCACTATTAATTTATCTCATAAATTATTTTCAGATTTTTTTTTCCTTTATTTTGACCCTGACCCTTTTGCCCTTGGTATATCTACTTTTCTTTTTCTTTCTCTTTTTTTTTTTTCTTTTTCCTTGTCTTGTCTTTTCTTTTGACTGGAGTGCAGTGATGCAAACACGACTCACTGCAGCCTTGATCTGGCCTCAAGCAATTCTCCCACCTCAGCTTCCTGAATAGTTTGGACTACAGGTGGGCGCCACTACCCTGGGTAATTTTTAAAATGTTTTTGTAGGGATGAGGTCTTACTATGTTGCCCAGGATGGTCTTTAACTCCTTGGCTCAAGCAGTCCTCCCACCTTGGCCTCCCAGAGTTTTGGGATTATAGTTGTGAGCCACTGCGCCTGGCCTATCTGACCATTCTTTAGAGCTTTTGCCCCTCCTTTACTCTTTATACAAACCCAGGCTTAGAAAAGAAAAAAGCAAAAAAAATTCAGCCTGTCCCTGTTTTTATATCCAGCCCTTTGGGATCCCAAATGATTATTTTAGAATTGACTGGGTCAGTTTTCGTATCATTTTATGTTTTTATTGACTTAGAGCCTTGATTCACTCTGTGTCCATTTATTCTCAATTCAGCACATTTTTAGCTTCTATCCTGTGTTCCTGTCATAAGGGACACTATATTATCTCATTTTCCTATACTGTGTACTCAAAAGGCTGGATACTTATTCTCAATCTTTCTATCAGCACGTAGGACAGTGCTCATTACACAGTGGACTTTCATAAATGTTGACTTGAGTTGGGTTTATTTGGCATCTGATATAAAAGAAATATGAATCATTTACAGCTGTATTGATGAAAAGTGCCAAAACATATATTTACAAATTTAGAAAATTAGGTGTAGATCCAGAAATCCCAAAGTATTCTGGTATCAGAGTGTGAATCACAGACCTGCAGAATCCATATCACCTGAAAGCTTTAGAAATGCGAATCTCAGGCCCCATCCTGGAGCTACTGAATTAAAGTCTTTATTTTAACACGATCCCTAGGGATTCATATACACATTAAAGTTTGCGGCCAGGTGTGATGGCTCACGCCTGTAATCCCAGCACTTTGGGAGGCTGAGGCAGGCAGATCACTTGGGGTCAGGAGTTTGTGACCAGCCTGGCCAACATGGTGAAACTCCATCTCCGCTAAAAATGCAAAAATTAAGCAGGTGTGGTAGTGCACACCTGTAGTCTCAGCTACTTGGAATGCTGAAGGAGGAGAATCGCTTGAACCCAGGAGGCGGAAGCTGCAGTGACCCGAGATTGTGCCACTGCATTCCAGCCTGGGCAACAGAGCAAGACTCTGTCTCAAAAAGAAAACATTGAGAAACACTATTTTAGTCAACTACGTTGTTCAAAGAAGGAAGAGAGAAGACTTGAGCTAGATAGGAGAGATGAGTAAGCCCAGGCTTGAGGGCCGAGTCAGTTAATGATAAGAATGGCTTAAGCAAAGGAATGCTGGGAATGGTTCAAGTGGTAGAGATTTTGCTTTGAGGGTTAGGTGTTGGTAAGAAATGAGTTAAATAGATAAATAGAGGCTGGGTGTGGTGGCTCATGCCTGTAATCCTAGCACTTTGGGAGGCTGAGGCGGGTGGATCTCTTGAACCCAGGAGTTCAAGACCAGCCTGGGCAGCATGGTGAAACCCCATCTTTACTAAAAATACAAAAAATTAGCCAGGTATGTTGGTGTGTGCCTGTAGTCTCAGCTCTTTAGGAGACTGAGATGAGAGGATCATCTGAGCCCAGGAATTCAAGGCTGATGTCATGCTACTGCACTCCAGCCTGGGCAATAGAGCAAGAAACCATCTCAAAAATATATATATAATAATAATTGGAGCCAGTACTAAGGAGACCTGAATATCAGGCCAATTAATTTTCACTTGATACTCCAGCGGTGGTCACTGATGATTTTTGAGCTGAAGAGCAATTTGCTGAAAGAGCAGCATTTTAGGAAAGTTTAACTAGTGACAGTGTCTGAGAAAATTGGGAGGGTGAGAGAGTATAAACAAGAATATAAACAGAGGAGGAGTTTTAGTAAGATAGGCATCAAGTGATGAAACTTGGTCTAAGTATATGACCATGAGAACAGAAATTACAGAAGAGGCATTTCAAGGGATGGATAGAAAAATACTGGGTTTTGGCCAGGCGCAGTGGCTCATGCCTGCGATCCCAGCACTTTGGGAGGCCGAGGCAGCCAGATCACCTGAGGTCAGGAGTACGAGACCAGCCTGGCCAACATGACGAAACCCTGTCTCTACTAAAATACAATAAATTAGCCGAGTGTGGTGGTGGGTGCCTGTAATCCCAGTTACTCGGGAGGCTGAGGCAGGAGAATTGCTTGAACCCGGGAGGTGGAGGTTGCAGTGAGCCGAGATCGCGCCACTGCACTCCAGCCGGGGTGACAAGAGCGAAACTCTGTCTCAAAAAAAAAGAAAAAGAAAAATACTGGGTTTCTTACTATACTGGAGTATTAGGTAATTTAAGTAGTGGTGCTGTTGACAGATAAATGGTGTTAAGAGTGGTGTAGTGGAGAATGATGAGTATTTTATTCTACACATACAGAAAGCCTCCTAATTGACTTCTGTCTTAATCTGCTCCTTAGTCTATTTTGGTGACCATCCATCTCACAGTTACATCCCACCTTTTGCTTTGCAAATAACATTGTTCTACTTTCTTGCCTATCTGTGTCTAGTACCTTTAAAAGCCTGGTTTAAACCTTTGATCATTCACTCTCCACTTGTAGCAGTGTTTTCTTGTAGATGCCAAAAAAGTGATTACTGACTTTATATAGATGTATTTGCCAGGTATATTATATCTGATCACTAATAGTATTTTAGATTTTTTGTTGTTGTTGAAATGGAGTTTTGCCCTATCGCCCAGGCTGGAGTGCAGTGGCATGATCTCAGCTCACTGCAACCTCCGCCTCCTGGGTTCAAGCAGTTCTCCTCTCTCAGCCTCCTGAGTAGCTGGGCTTAAACAGGCACATGCCACCACGCCTGGCTAATTTTTGTATTTTTAGTAGAGACAGGGTTTCACCATGTTGGCCAGGCTGGTCTCGAACTCCTGACCTCAGTTGATCCACCCGCCTCAGCCTCCCAAACTGCTGGGTGTATTACAGGCGTGGGCCACTGCACCCAGCCTTTTTTTTTTGAGACAGTTTTGTTCTGTGGCCCAGGCTGGAGTGCAGTGGTGCAATCTTGGCTCACTGCAACCTCCACCTTCTGGGTTCAAGGGATTCTCTTGCCTCAGCCTTCCAAGTAGCTGGGACTACAGACGCATGCCACCATGCCCGGCTAATTTTTTGGATTTTTTATAGAGATGGGGTTTCATTGTCTTAGCATGGATGGCCTTGATGTCCTGACCTTGTGATCCTCCTCCTCAGCCTCCCAAAGTGTTGGGATTACAGGCGTGAGCCACCACGCCCGGCCCTAATTTTTTTTTTTATTAATTTTTTTTTGCACACAAAACAATAAACATTTTCTAAAAGTACAAACAAACAAAAAGATGCATATCAAACATACTAGGAAGGTTGCACATGGGAAGACAGGGAATAGAAATGGGGGGTGGGAATTAAAATAAATGAGAGAGGGACTTTGTATGGATCAATGATAATAACTCAATCCTCTATTTGACAAAGAAGAAGGAGAAGGAAGAGGAAGAAAAAGAAAGTGGGATAAAGGATCAGAAAGGGAGGAAAATAGAAAAAATTAGATTATGACTCCAGGGTAGACCTGTTTTGTTGTTGCTGGGTTGGTTGGTTGGTTTGTCTGTTGTATTTTTCATATGTTTCGCCATGTTGGCCAGGCTGGTCTCGAACTCCTAGCCTCAAGTGATCAACCCACCTCGGCCTCCCAGAGTACTGGGACTACAGGCGTGAGCCACCACGTCCAGCCCCCACATTGCTTCTGGCCTCCGTGGTAGACCTCCCAGACGGGGCGGCCGGGCAGAGGCGCTCCCCACATCCCAGACGGCGTGGCCGGGCAGTGGTGCTCCTCACTTCCCAGATGGGGCGGCCGGGCAGAGACGCTCCTCATTTCCCAGACGGGGTGGCGGCCGGGCAGAGGGGCTCCTCACATCTCAGACGATGGGCGGCTGGGCAGAGGCGCTCCTCACTTCCCGGATGGGGCGGTGGCCGGGCAGAGGCGCTCCTCACATCCCAGACGATGGGCGGCCGGGCAGAGGCGCTCCTCACTTCTTCCCAGACGGGGCGGCCGGGCAGAGGCTCTCCTCACTTCTTCCCAGACGGGGCGGCCGGGCAGAGGCGCTCCTCACTTCCCAGACGATAGGCGGCCAGGCAGAGACGCTCTCCACCTCCCAGACGGGGCGGCGGCCGGGCAGAGGCTGCAATCCCAGCACCCTGGGAGGCCAAGGCAGGCGGCTAGGAGGCGGAGGTTGCAGCGAGCCAAGACCACGCCACCGCACTCCAGCCCAGGCAACACCGAGCACCGAGTGAGCGAGACTCCGTCTGCAGTCCCAGCGCCTCGGGAGGCCGAGGCGGGCAGACCACTCCAGGTCAGGAGCTGGAGACCAGCCTGGCCAACATGGCGAAACTGCGCCTCCAGCCAAAGGAGAAAAACCAGGGAGGGGTGGTGGCGCGCGCCGGCAATCCCAGGCAGCCCGCAGGCCGGGGCAGGAGAATCACGGGAGCCGGACGCAGGGAGTCTGCAGCGAGCCGACTGTACTCTAGCGTGGGCCACAGAGGGAAGGAAGGAAGGGAGGGAGGGAGGGATTTTTGTATTTTTAATAGAGACAGGGTTACACCATGTTGGTCAGGCTGGTCTCTGACCTCAAGTGATCCACCTGCGTTGGCTTCCAAAGTGCTCAGATTACAGGCGTGAGCTACTGCGCCTGGCCATATTTTAGATTTGATCAGGCTAAGATGGTATTCTTTTGAATATTTGTTTTTTCTCTGTTTATTTACATTTGCTTTAGGTTAATAGTGTTTTCTTCAAATGCAAAAGATATATATATATGTAGGGATATTTGTCTTTATCCACACTAGCTCCATTTATTTTACATGAGCATCTATTCAAAAGGACAGGAGAGTATAATGAATCCCCATGTACTCATCACCCAGCGTGAGCAGTTATCAACTCCTGACTGCTTATTATGTCTAAATTCCTGCACTATATTATATATAATATTCCTGCATATTATTTTGGCATAATCCCTGACATCATATCATTTTGTTTGTAAATATTTAGTGTATATCTCTAAAAGATCAGAATACTTGATGAAAATCATACTATTATCACACCTAAAAAAATAATGTCTTAACATCACTTGATGTGCAGTTTACTGTTTACTTTTCCAAATGGAAATGAGCACCTTTTGAAGAACATAACTTTCAAACTTTCTGGTACAGACTGCAGTTTTTTTTGTTTTTTGTTTTTTAAGGTATTAAGTTTTTTAATCCACTTAACAAAAATACAAGAGCACAAATCCACGTTTATTTATTGATTTTTCGTTAGTTTAAATCCTTGAGGGGTACAGCATCACTCGGATTCTGTGTCCAATGGCCTTAGCAGGAAGATTGCTTCGGAATTTGGCACGAACCATGCCACTGTTTCCATGGGCCCAAGTTACCTTTCCCCAGATGACTCTGGTTTTGTTCGGTTTGCCGCCAGAAGTCACTGTGTTGTTCTTTGCTTTGTATACATAAGCGCATCTCTTGCCCAAATAGAATTCTGTTTCATCTCGGGCGTAAACACCTTCAATCTTAAGAAGAGCTGTGTGCTCCCTTTGGTTCCGGAGACCCCGCTTATAGCCAGCAAAAATGGCCTTGGACCACAGCCTTCCAGACATAGTTCCTTTTAGAAGTCCTGTCCCCAGCAGGCCTCCACAGGAGCCAAGATGGCGGGAAGAGGAGACTGCAGTTTTTAAAAGATATTTCCAGTGTTATGTTTGCTGATCAGAAGACTATCAACTTTTGATCACAATTATTATCACAGAATAGATAATATATGAATGCCTCCTTAATCTCAGACTAACCACACTCTACCACCCTACTTTCTTTTTCCATCAGAAAGCATTCTAATTTTAAAATTATTCTAAGTCTAATAAAATTGAGAAAGTAAATATACTGAAAGTGTTATAATGAATTAATAAAAGCCAAACCATGCTAATTATTTTTTAATATTCTTGCATTATCTATCACAGTTCTCTGTGATCACAGCAGTTAACATTTACTGAGGACTTAATTTATTACAGGCACTGCTAAATGCTTTGCCTTTGTTCTTTTACTTAATTCTTACGACAACATCCTTAAGTAGGTATGTTCACGTCCCATTTTATAGATGAAGAAATGAAGGCCTAAAAAAGGCGAAGTAACTTCCTTTGAGAAGCTAAGTAACTTGCCCATATTCACATAGCTAGAAATCCAGGATGTTAGATGGAAAATTCTGTTGGCAGGGCTGGTGAAAATGCAAATTGGTACAGCCCCTCTGGAGCGGAATTGGGCAGTATCACATTCACCTTTACCCCTTCTCAGCAATGCCATTTCTAGGAATCTTCCCCGAAGATAATATTGGCAAAATATACAGAGAAGTACTTGTACACGGCTGTTCATTGCAGGACTATAATAGTTAAAAGACTAGAAATAACTCAGATGTCTGCCATTAAATAAGCCATGATACATCCACACACTGAAGTAATATGTGGGTTTTGTTTTGTTTTGTTTTGTTTTGTTTTTTAAGAGACACACTCTCACTCTGTTGCCCAGGCTGGAGTGCAGTGGTGTGATCTTAGCTCACTGCAGCCTTGAAGTCTTGGCCTCAAGTGATCCTCCTGCCCAGGCTTCTGAATAACTGGCACTACAGGTGCACACCACCATGCCTGGCTAATTATTTTACTTTTTGTAGAGATGAGGTCCTTCTTTGTTGCCCAGGCTGCTCTCAAACTCCTGGCTGCAAGAGATTCTACTGCCTCAGCCTTCCAAAGTGCTGGGATTTACAGGCATGAGCCACTGTGCCTGGCCTATGTTGTTGTTTTTAAAAAGGAATGAAGACTGTGGGTGATGGCCATAATAAAAGAAAAAAGCCAGTAAAGAAACAGAGTATGTGCCAGGAGCAGTGGCTCATGCCTGTAATCTCAGCACTTTGGGAGGCCGAGGTGGGTGGATCACCAGGTCGGTAGTTCAAGACCAGCCTGGCCAAGATGTTCCGTGAAACCCCATCTCTACTAAAAATACAAAAATTAGCCAGGCACGGTGGCAGGCGCCTGTAATCCCAGCTACTCAGGAGGCTGAGGCAGGAGAATCACTTGAACCCAAGGGGCAGAGGTTGCAATGAGTTGAGATCATGCCACTGTACTCCAGACTGGGCGACAGAGTCAGACTCTGTCTCAAAAAAAAAGAAACAGTATGTTTTATATAAGAATGGAATGGGGGAATGGGGATACAAATATAGACATATCAGCTTATGTACTTAAAGATAGGTAGATAAACTGTAAAAGTAATCATATGTAGGAGATAGTAAGGGACAGGGTTAGAAGTTAACAGGTTTCTGAACATATCTTGTTTTGTAGATTTGACTTTAGAATCCAGAAAATGTTTTACATAATTACAGAACTAAATCAAAAAAATTTTAAACCTTAAAAGTCAAAAGCAAAATGAAACAAATGGACCTAATGTGTGTCAAATTGGTAGCACAACTACACAGGAATTATTTTCAAAGTGTCATTAAAACAGTAATTTGAGGCTAGGTGCTGTGGCTTATGCCTGTAATCCTAGCACTTTGAGAGGCTGAAGCAGGCGGATCGCTTGAGCCCAGGAGTTCAACACCAGCCTGGGCAATATGGTGAAACCCCATCTCTACAAAAAAATACAAAAATTCACCAGGCATGGTGGTATGCACCTGTGGTCCCAGCTACGGGGTGGGGAGCAGGGGTGTTGAGGTGGGAGGATCACCTGAGCCCAGGAGGTCAAGGCTGCAGCAAGCTGTGATTGCGCCCCTATACTCCAGCCTGGGTGACAGAGCGAGACCTTGTCTCAAAAATAAAAAGTTTATAAAAAAGAAAGCTAGGGTTTAATCCACGTATATGTGACTCCAGAATGTTAACTCTTAACCATTGTACCATTGTTTCCCATAATGTGGTTATATCACCATATGAGGGGATTTCTGTGGCACCTAGAAAGGACTTTTTATTATAATAGCTAAGTATTTTAATATTACCTTCTATTTGTGGTAAGAAAACTACTGGAAGTTTTCTGTTTAAAAGTATGCTGATATTTAAAAGTATGCTGATGATAAGCATACTTTTAAAATAAACGGAAGTAAAAAATTGGCTTAAAGAAAAATAGATCGGCCAGGTGCGGTTCTGGAGGCTGGGAAGTCCAAGATCAAGGTGCTGGCATCTGGTGAGGACTGCCCTCTGCTTGCAAGATGAAGCCTTGGCCGGGTGAAGTGGCTTACACCTGTAATCCCAGCACTTTGGGAGGCCAAGGTGGGCAGTTCACCTGAGGTTAGGCATTCAAGACCGGACCGGCCAACATGGTGAAACTCCATCTCTACTAAAAATACAAAAAATTAGCCGAGCATGGTGGCAGACGCCTGTAATCCCAGCTACTCAGGAGGCTGAGGCAGGAGAATCACTTGGACCCGGGAGGCGGAGGTTGCAGTGAGCTGAGATTGCGCCACTACACTCCAGCCTGGGCAACAGGGTGAGACTCCGTCTCCAAAAAAAAGAGAAAAGAAGAATAGTTCATGAATAATAGTAGTGGTAGAATTGAGATGTGACAAAAATTGTATGGCATGACAAAGTTGGAACCTTTACTAGGCTGTACTGACTCCATTGGTGTGAATGATGAAATAAGCATTTAATAAGCTTTGCTTATACCCCTAATATCCACATTTTAATTTTATGCCAGACTCTTTTGAAAAGAGAAGTATTTTGCATAAAACCTTGTGTGTGTGTGTGTTGTGTATGTGTGTGTATATCTGTATGTTTTCAAAGGCCTTAACAATTATAAGAAATTACAGACTGGGCGCAGTGGCTCACACCTGTAATCCCAGCACTTGGGGAGGCCGAAGCAGGTGGATCACCAGGTCAAGAGATTGAGACCATCCTGGCCAACATGGTGAAACTCCATCTCTACTAAAAATATAAAAATTAGCTGGGCGTGGTGGCGTGCGCCTGTAGTCCCAGCTACTCGGGAGGCTGAGGCAGGAGAATCACTTGAAACCAGGAGGCAGAGATTGCAGTGAGCCAAAATCATGCCACTGCACTCCAACCTGGTAACAGAACGAGACTCTGTCTCAAAAAAAAAAAAAAAAAAAAGAACTTACAGAGGACATTTTTTATTGTTGTTACAGAATGTCATACCCAGGCTATCCCCCAACAGGCTACCCACCTTTCCCTGGATATCCTGTAAGTATTGCCACTTAATACCTCACATCCTTAAAACAGGTGTTGTTTGGGACTGGCCCATGTCAGATCTTACAGATATGCTAGAGCAGGGGTCGTAAATTCAGATGCTCAGAAGTACTGAGTAGAACAAGTGAGCAAAGGCGATTGTGTGGGGGACTAGAGAGGTCTTGCTTTGTCTATTGAAAGCTGTCAGGTGCTTAGCACCAGCCCTGTGTAGCCATGGAGGGAGGCACACTCAGCGTTGCTAGATACTCCAGCCCTTCAAGTAAAGCCAGAAACTTGGGTTCTATGTGAAATTGCCCAAAGTTTCAAAATTTAGGAGTTAGTTTTAAAAAATGTTAACTGCTGTATGAGTCAATAAAACATGGATGTAAGCAAAATCCATCCCATGAATCACCGGTTCTTTTTTTTTTTTTAATACCCTTGAGTCATAATATCACTGCGTCTTAACCTTCGTGTTAGAATGTTTAAAATAATTAACGGCTTGGCTAGACCCAGAGATAAATTGCAGTGGATTTGTAGTTCTTAGACTTGGAGTACGTTTTATAAATGTGCTACTAAGTTCCACCTTGTTGATAGCTATACTACTCTGAGTACTAAGAGCTGAGCCATAAGTAAGAATTGTGTGTTTCAGTTTTTGTTTGTTTGTTTGTTTGTGTTTTTGAGACGGAGTCTCGCTCTGCGCCCAGGCTGGAGTGCAGTGGTGTGATCTCAACTCACTGCAACTTATGCCTCCTGGGTTCAAGTGATTCTCCTGCCTCAGCCTCCCGAGTAGCTGGGATTACAGGTGCCCGCCACCGTGCCTGGCTGATTTTTTGTATTTTTAGTAGAGACGGGATTTCACCATGTTGGCAAGGCTTGTCTCAAACTCCTGACCTCAAATGATCTGCCCTCCTTGGCCTCCCAAAGTGCTGGGATTATAGGCGTGAGCCATTGCGCCTGGCCGCATTTCAGTTTTTTGTTTTTCTTTTTTCTTTTTTTTTTTTTGAGATGGAGTCTGGTTCTGTCACCAGGCTAGAGTGCAGTGGTTCGATCTTGACTCACTGCAACCTCCACCTCCCAGGGTTCAAGCGATTCTCCTGCCTCAGCCTCCTGAGTAGCTGGGATTACAGGTACATGCCACCACCCCCAGCTAGGTTTTGTATTTTTAGTAGAGATGGGGTTTCACCATGTTGGCCAGGATGGCCTCAATCTCCTGACCTCGTGATCCGCCCACCTCAGCCTCCCAAAGCCCTGGGATTACAGGCATGAGCCACTTAGCCCAGCCCACATTTCAGTTTTATACTCAAAACTGTGGGACTGCTATCCAACCCTGGGAGAATAGGAAGAGGAGTCTATACAAGTTTATGATAATATGTATCCTTACACAAAGTGATTATATAGCTCTTGTGAATTTATCATAGGACAGATAAGAATTATGGATATGTTCCCAAGTCCCTATGTATTAAACAGGATGGTAGTAACTATTTCAGTCAGTGTAAGCTAATTGCTAAAACAGACAACTCCCAAATCTCAGTGACTTAACACAGTGAAAAAACAAATGTATTTCTTTCTTCAGTCTCCTGGAAGTCAGTAGTGGATAGGGGTGGGTGGGACGAGGCTTTGTTTCATGCAGTGTTTTGGGTTTCCAGGCTCCTTCCTTACTCTGATCCTACCATCCTCTAGCACTTTGGAGTCCTCCACTGGATCCTCTGCTTATGGGTGGCAGATGAAGGAAGAGAGAGAGCATGGAGGATTTGCCAGAGGTTTTTACAGGACAGGTTTAGAAAGTGGTGTATGTCACTTTTGTCTACGTTCATTTACTGATATTCATTTATGTGGTTGAACCTAATTGCAAGGGAGTCTGGGAAATATAGTCTGTATAGCTTTGTGGTCTGGGGAGAAAGAGTTCAGTGAACATGCAACAATCTCTGCCACTCTACATATTGCTGCTCTGAACCGTGAGGTCCAAAATGTCACATCCTGTGTGTGATGTGATATACAGGTTACCTTTTTTATTTTTAAATATTATGTAACAGATCCAGATGTGTTGCAAGAAAGCCTCAAATTCCTCTGTTTAGGATATAGAGAAGGATCTTTCTCATATTGCAGATGCTGGGAAAATGAAGGAACTAATGAGTTGTTTTTTTTTCTTAAAACCATGAGGTTTGTAAAGAATCCTGTTCTGACTCCCAAATAGAGAAGCAGACCCCTCTTGCCTGACTCAAGTAGCATTAAATTTAACTGAATTCTGACAAACAAGTGTCCTTACAAACTGGTATACTGATAAACTAGCATAAGATACCAGGATTTCTAATGAGACTTTTAAAAAGTAAAAGAATGAGCTAGACCTTAATAATAACCTCTGTTTGTTCCTTATTTTTAGATGGGTCATATTTCTCTGTGATCGTGTTTGTTTAAAAATTATTCTGATTTTTCAGCCTGCAGGTCAGGAGTCATCTTTTCCCCCTTCCGGTCAGTATCCTTATCCTAGTGGCTTTCCTCCAATGGGGGGAGGTGCCTACCCACAAGTGCCAAGTAGTGGCTACCCAGGAGCTGGAGGCTACCCTGTGCCTGGAGGTTATCCAGCCCCTGGAGGCTATCCTGGTGCCCCACAGCCAGGGGGAGCTCCATCCTATCCCGGAGGTGAGTCACGGGTTGTGGAATTAGTAATGATTGGGATTGCTGTAGCACTTTTTCCTTCTCCCTTTATCCTCTTCATTCCTGCTTGTTTTGTATAAGGTTAAGTCGCTCTTAGGTAATAAGGACCTAGCTGGCAAGATGGAGGGATGAAGATTCTCTGGGGACATGAAAGCTGGGAGCAGTTTCAAAAATTCCACTGTGAAGGGACTTGGAATAAATTTCATGGCAATAAAGGACCAATATGTAACACTTTGCTTGTTTGTAGTCTTAAGACCCGATTAGGCCGGGCGCGGTGGCTCACGCCTGTAATCCTAGCACTTTGGGAGGCCGAGGCGGGCAGATCACGAGGTCAGGAGATCGAAACCATCCTGGCTAACACGGTGAAACCTTGTCTCTACTGAAAATACAAAAAATTAGCCGGGCGCGGGAGCGGGCGCCTGTAGTCCCAGCTACTTGGGAGGCTGAGGCAGGAGAATGGCGCGCACCGGGGAGGCAGAGCTTGCAGTGAGCTGAGATCGCGCCACTGCACTCTAGCCTGGCGGACAGAGCCAGACTCCATCTCAAAAAAAAAAAAAAAAAAAAAAAAAAGACCCGATTAAGACATTTCAATTTGCAAGACTGTGACCTTTAGGTCAGCTTTCTTCAAAGGTAAAAAAGACCCCAAAAAACAACAACAAAAAAACCTTAGCCCTTTTGTATTTTAAGTTAGTAAGGAAGAGTAATAAAGTAAAATTTTGGCTGGTGGCTCACACCTGTAATCCCTACACTTTGAGAGGCTGAGGTGGGTAGATCACTTGAAGCAAGGAGTTCGAGACCAGCTTGGCCAACATGGTGAAACCCTGTCTCTACTAAAAATATGAAAATTAGCTGGGTGTGGTGGTGCATGCCTGTAATCCCAGCTACCTGGGAGGCTGAGGCAGGAAAATCACTTGAACCTGGTAGGTAGAGTTTGCAGTGAGCCAAGATTGTGCCACTAAACTCCAGCCTGGGCAACAGAGTGAGACTGTCTCAAAAAAAAAAAAAAAATAAGGTAAAAATTTAAAAACTTATTTTTTACTGGAGAATTTGAAGTTTTGAATCTAGATAAAAAGGGACTGCTATTATAGCATTAATAGCATATTTTTCCACTGTTAACAATAGATATTTTTCTAAAGTTTTTTCTGCAATCATGAGAACTGTACTATAGTTTATTGACATGTTCTTTTCTCTAGTTCCTCCAGGCCAAGGATTTGGAGTCCCACCAGGTGGAGCAGGCTTTTCTGGCTATCCACAGCCACCTTCACAGTCTTACGGAGGTGGTCCAGCACAGGTCCCACTACCTGGTAGGTACCAGCTGTCCAGAAAAAAACAGTGTCATGATATTTTGAATTTTTAAATCGCCATTGAGAGAACTTAGTTTATATTTCAGATAATCTGCAATAAATGTTTATATATTTCCATAAATAATTTTAAACATAATGGTTTTATGAAATATATTAAATTGATGGAAAAGTTTAATCAGTAAAATAGAGATAAAGTCACACTTTTTCTATTAAAAAAATCTGTCCCAAAGCCAAAAAGGAAGCTTTCAGGAACTTCTCTGCCCACTCCTGTACCACTAGTGAAACCACCCCCAGAACTATATTCTGACAACCATTCCAGATGGAATCAGAATTTAATCTGGTTCAAGTGTGAAAAAAGTATTATTTGTGAGGATCTTATGTAGAACATGGAATATTAATAAGGTTCTTATGACCAAAGTTGGTTTTAGATTCAGTAAATTATGTTTTTAAAAATTATCCTCGGAAGTATCATAGTGTGAATGTTCTTGTATGTTTCCATATTCATAGTCATCAATGCTGTTGTGAAAAATTAAAACATATAAGACCTGTTGCCGTATTATTATTATTTTTTTAACATTATAGGTGGCTTTCCTGGAGGACAGATGCCTTCTCAATATCCTGGAGGACAACCTACTTACCCTAGTCAGGTATTTTGTTCCTACCTTTTAAGCTCAGTCTAGGTAGCTAGATAAAGAAGGAACCTATCCTTTGCTGAGGTTTCCATGGGTCAGAGGAAATGGCCCATTATAGTAATGGAAGACTAAAGTCTTTGCTTCTCATAGACTCCATACTTTCCTTGGTCCATCTGCTTTAATAGTGACTTTGAGAAGACAACATAGGTCTATTCTCATAGGTAATGATTCTCACAGCTTTATTCTAGAGATTCACCTGGGGTCTTGGTTTTAGTTCTTTTTCCTTTTCCTTGCCCTTACCAGCAGTTATACTTATGAATTTAGGTGGCTGGGTGATTGGTATTTCTGACAGTGATTTATGTAGGGTGGTTTTGTTTCCCATTTTTACCTTTATAACTTTTCACTCTTTTTTTCAGATCAATACAGAATCTTTTCCTTCCTATCCTGTTTTCTCTCCTGTTTCTTTGGATTATAACAGTGAAGTGAGTAAGGTTTTCTAATGTTCACTAATCACTAGGTCCTTTATATGTGCCTTTGTTTCTGATTCTCATGTACTTGTGTCTCACTACTTCCTTAAGGGCTCACCTGTATCTATTTTATCTTTATGTTCCTGTAATGGTTGGTAGGGCTTTAGACATGGTAGCCAGTTAGTCTGTTGACTGGATTTTCTCAGTAGCTGCAGAGTTTCCTATATGTCAAATATTTGCCCTACTCTGTATGGCTTCTTGTTTTTTTTTGAGATGGAGTTTCGCTGTTGGCACCCAGGCTAGAGTGCAGTGGCATGACCTCAGTTCACTGCAACCTCCACCTCCTGGGTTCAAGTGATTTTCCTGCCTCAGCCTCCGGAGTAACTGGGATTACAGGCGCACGCCACCACACCTGGCACATTTTTTGTATTTTTAGTAGAGACGGGGTTTCACCATGTTGGCCAGGCTGGTCTTGAACTCTTGACCTCAGGTGATCACCTGCCTCGGCCTCCCAAAGTGCTGGGATTACAGGCATGAGCCACCGCGCACGGCCTGGCTTCTTATTTTAATCCCAAATTTTATTCTTAAATTGCCTTGTTAATTTTTTTATAGCCTATGCAAGTTACTAGGAACATAATAAGCAGTATACTTTTATGCTTACTTTTATTTTGATTTTCTTATTGATTTCTGTATTGGATATTCATGAATGTCTAGCATTTTCAAGCTTGTTTTAGGCTGGGGTAGGAGAAGGATTCTAGTATTGGAAGAGAAACACCTTAGTGATTTTTTTAGCTCACTTTCCTGATTTGAGGTATGTGAGCTCCAGAGAGGTTGAGAAACTTGTCTAGGGCCACGCAACTAGTGAAGGACAAAGCTGAGAAGATTCTAGTCTATATCTTCTGCCTTCTAGACCAGTGGTCTCTCTCTTATACAAAGTTGCTTTGCTGATACAGTAAATGATACTCCTCCCAAGCATGTAGTAAGTTACTTTCAGTCCTTTTTTTATTGTTGAAGTTGTTTGCCAATCATATTATAAACCTGTAGTCACTTTTGTTATGAAAATTTTGATTTTAGTTTAAGCATGCATATAATTTTAGAGAAATCATTTTATGACTGAATATGAATGATTTTTAAACATGAAACACTAAAAGTAAATCACATGTACATATGCAACTTATTTTTATTTTTATTTTTTTATTACATTTTAAGTTTTAGGGTACATGTGCACAACATGCAGGTTTGTTACATATGTATACATGTGCTGTGTTGGTGTGCTGCACCCATTAATTCGTCATTTACATTAGGTATATCTCCTAATGCTATCCCTCCCCTCTCCCCCAACCCCACGACAGTCCCCAGTGTGTGATGTTCCCCATCCTGTGTCCAAGTGTTCTTATTGTTCAATTCCCACCTATGAGTGAGAACATGCGGTGTTTGGTTTTCTGTCCTTGCATATAGTTTGCTCAGAATGATGGTTTCCAGCTTCATCCATGTCCCTACAAAGGACATGAACTCATCCTTTTTTATGGCTGCATAGTATTCCATGGTGTATATGTGCCACATTTTCTTAATCCAGTCTATCTTTGTTGGACATTTGGGTTGGTTCCAAGTCTTTGCTATTGTGAATAGTGCTGCAATAAACATACGTGTGGATGTGTCTTTATAGCAGCATGATTTATAATCCTTTGGGTATATACCGAGTAATGGGATGGCTGGGTCAAATGGTGTTTCTAGTTCTAGATCCTTGAGGAATCGCCACACTGTCTTCCACAATGGTTGAACTAGTTTACAGTCCCACCAAGAGTGTAAAAGTGTTCCTATGTCTCCACAACCTCTCCGGCACCTGTTGTTTCCTGACTTTTTAATGATGGCCATTCTAACTGGTGTGAGATGATATCTCATTGTGGTTTTGATTTGCATTTCTCTGATGGCCAGTGATGATGAGCATTTTTTCATGTGTCTGTTGGCTGCATAAATGTCTTCTTTTGAGAAGTGTCTGTTCATATCCTTTGCCCACTTTTTGATGGGGTTGTTTGATTTTTTCTTATTAACTTGTTTATGTTCTTTGTAGATTCTGGATATTAGCCTTTTGTCAGATGGGTAGATGGCAAAAATTTTCTCCCATTCTGTAGGTTTCCTGTTCACTCTGATGGTAGTTTCTTTTGCTGTGCAGAAGCTCTTTAGTTTAATTAGATCCCATTTGTCAATTTTGGCTTTTGTTGTCATTGCTTTTGGTGTTTTAGACATGAAGTCCTTGCCCATGCTTATGTCCTGAATGGTATTGCCTAGGTTTTCTTCTAGGGTTTTTATGGTTTTAGGTCTAACATTTAAGTCTTTAATCCATCTTGAATTAATTTTTGTATAAGGTATAAGGAAGGGATCCAGTTTCAGCTTTCTACATACGGCTAGCCAGTTTTCCCAGCACCATTTATTAAATAGGGAATCCTTTCCCCATTTCTTGTTTTTGTCAGTTTTGTCAAAGATCAGATGGTTGTAGATGTGTGGTATTATTTCTGAGGGCTCTGTGCTGTTCCATTGGTCTATATCTCTGTTTTGGTACCAGTACCATGCTATTTTGGTTACTGTAGCCTTGTAGTATAGTTTGAAGTCAGGCAGTGTGATGCCTCCAGCTTTGTTCTTTTGGCTTAGGATTGTCTTGGCAATGCAGGCTCTTCTTTGGTTCCATATGAACTTTCCAATTCTGTGAAGAAAGTCATTGGTAGCTTGATGGGGATGGCATTTAATCTATAAATTACCTTGGGCAGTTTGGCCATTTTCATGATATTGATTCTTCCTATCCATGAGCATAGAATGTTCTTGTTCTTCCATTTGTTTGTTTCCTCTTTTATTTCATTGAGCAGTGGTTTGTAATTCTCTTTGAAGAGGTCCTTCACATCCCTTGTAAGTTGGATTCCTAGGTATTTTATTCTCTTTGAAGCGATTGTAAATGGGAGTTCACTCATGATTTGGCTTTCTGTTTGTTATTGGTGTATAGGAGTGCTTGTGATTTTTGCACATTGATTTTATATCCTGAGACTTTGCTGAAGTTGCTTATCAGCTTAAGGAGATTTTGGGCTGAGACGATGGGGTTTTCTAAGTATACAATCATGTCATCTGCAAACAGGAACAATTTGACTTCCTCTTTTCCTAATTGAATACCCTTTATTTCTTTCTCCTCCTCATTGCCCTGGCTAGAACTTCCAACACTATGTTGAATAGGAGTGGTGAGAGAGGGCATCCCCGTCTTGTGCCAGTTTTCAAAGGGAATGCTTCCAGTTTTTGCCCATTCAGTATGATATTGGTTGTGGGTTTGTCATAAATAGCTCTTAACTATTTTGAGATACATCCCATCAATACCTAATTTATCGAGAGTTTTCAGCATGAAGCGCTGTTGAATTTTGTCAAAGGCCTTTTCTGCCTCTATTGAGATAATCACATGGTTTTTGTCTTTGGTTCTGTTTATATGCTGGATTACGTTTATTGATTTACGTATGTTGAACCAGCCTTGCATCCCAGGGATGAAGCCAACTAGATCATGGTGGATAAGCTTTTTGATGTGCTACTGGATTTGGTGTGCAAATATTTTATTGAGGATTTTTGCATCGATGTTCATCAGGGATATTGGTCTAAAATTCTCTTTTTTTTGTTGTATCTCTGCCAGGCTTTGGTATGAGGATGATGTTGGCCTTATAAAATGAGTTAGGGAGGATTCCCTCTCTTTCTATTGATTGGAATAGTTTCAGAAGGAATGGTACTAACTCCTCTTTGTACCTCTGGTAGAATTCAGCTGTGAATCTGTCTGGTCCTGGACTTTTTTTGGTTGGTAGGCTCTTAATTATTGCCTCAATTTCAGAGCCTGTTATTGGTCTATTCAGGGATTCAACTTCTTCCTGGTTTAGTCTTGGGAGGGTGTATGTGTCCAGGAATTTATCCATTTCTTCTAGATTTTCTAGTTTATTTGCATAGAGGTGTTTATAGTATTCTCTGATGGTCCTTTGTATCTCTGTGGGATCGGTGGTGATATCCCCTTTATCATTTTTTATTGCATCTATTTGATTCTTCTCTTTTTTCTTTTTTATTAGTCTCATATGCAACTTATTTTATGTGACAATTACCACCTTAAGCTGGAATTAAAACCAGTAGGTAGAAGTTAATAGAATGCAGAGTGTTAGATTTTGGAAGAGCTTTTAGATGGAAGTGAAATAGGCTACCCTGTGAGGGATGAGCTTCTTGTCACTGAAAGTCCACAGGCAGATTTTGGTTGAAGTTGCGTATGGATGTGTCTGTGTGTATCAAGGAAGGTATAAAAAAAATTTTTGTCTTAGATGGGAAGTTGGGCCAGTTTATCCCTCCTGATTGATCCAGTTCTCTAATTCTGTGATAGTCTTGTTGTTGTTGTTGTTTCATTTGTTTGTTCATTTTTGAGACAGGGCCTCACTCTGCTGCTTGGGTCAGGCTGGAGTACAGTGGTGTGATCAAAGCTCACTGCAGCCTCGAAATGCTGGGCTCAAGCGATCCTCCTGCCTCAGCCTCCTGAGTAACTGGGACTATAGTTGTGCACCAGCACACCCACCTAATTTTTAAATTTTTGGTAAAGATGAATGTTTTGCTGTGTTGCCCAGGCTGGTCTTGAACTCCTGGGCTCAAACGATCCTCCTGCCTCAGCCTCCCAAAATGCTGGAGTTGCAGGTGTGAGCCACTGTGCCCAGCTCTATGATAGTTTTTCAGCAAGAAGGTTGGAATCAAATGGGCATTAAAGAAGAATAGCAAAGGTTGGAACTTCTGGTGGCGGATTTTGCTGAGATCTCTCCCCTAGAGTTTAACCTCAAGAACACAGATCCTGATTTCTCTTTTTTTTTGAGACAGAGTCTCACTCTGTTGCCAGGCTGGAGTGTGCAGTGGCACAATCTCGGGTCACTGCAACCTCTGCCTCCTGGGTTCAAGTGATTCTCCTGCCTCAGCCTCCTGAGTAGCTGGGATTACAGGTGCGCACCACCACGCCCAGCTAATTTTTGTATTTGTAGTAGAGACAGGGTTTCACTATGTTGGCCAGGATGGTCTCAATCTCTTGACCTCATGATCCACCTGCCTCGACCTCCCGAAGTGCTGGGATTACAGGCATGAGCCACTGCACCCAGCCCAGATCCTGATTTCTTTGAATTCAGTTTAATGCCTGGAAGATGACAGTATTCTTGAAAATTTACTTCAAACTTAGACTTTCAGCAGAGAATACATCAAAAAATTTTTTCCCTACAGATGAAATATGAAATCAATATATATGTGTGTGTGTGTATATATATATATATATATATATATATATATATATATATTTTTTTTTTTTTTTACAAAAGAGAATCACAGAAAATGAGAATCATCAAACGGTACACAGTGAGGGTTAGTTTATCTATTCCAGTGTATTAGAAACAATGGCTTCTGTCCTATTTAGGATTTTAGTGACGGCGGTTACATCAAAGGAAACTTAGTTTCTTGAGACATGAAGGCTTATAAAATTTTTTTACACTTGACTATTTGCTACAAGTAGAATAATTTTGGCTTTCTATTAAATCCACTATAGGTATATTTGTTAGTTCTCTGCTTACAGCCCTAGCTTGGAAACTAGTAGAGGATGGATGCTAAGGCTTACTGGTAGAAGAAAATGTTGGAGTAAAAATATATATGAGTGGGAGGAGCTATTGACCCATAAAAGTGTTATCTTGAAAAGCTGCTGAAAGATGGGGCTTGTTCTCATCTCCTCAGTTGCTTTGCCCCCACAAATGCTGGCATACTGCTGTATTCAATGTGTATAACTTTAAATACAGTTTCTGTTGTCTAAAAAGCAGTTGAATCATCTTTTATTTTGAAATGGTATTGATTGCATGTTTAAATGATAATATTTTGGAGGCATTGGATTAAATAAACTGTGTATGTGTGTTTTCTGCGGTGAAAACACTTATTTTACAACAGTAATCTTTATTTTAGGTCAACATTCAAACATACAAGAAATGTGTTGTTACAATTAAAATTTTTTTTAAAGTAGTGGAGCATCATCTTCATCTCATCCCTCTTAAGCCCTGACTTGAATACCCTAAGAAACTTCTTGAATTGTTTGGGGCTGGGCGCACACCTGTAATTCCAGCACTTTGGGAGGCCAAGGCACGGGGATCACTTGAGGCCAGGAATTCGATACCAGCCTGGGCAACATAGCAAGACCCCCGTCTCTACAAAAGTAAGAAATTAGCTGGGCATGGTGGCACATGCCTGTAGTGCTAGCTACTCAGGAGGCTGAGGCAGGAGGATTGATTGAGCTCAGGAATTCAAGGTTACTGTGTGCTATGTTTGTGCCACTGCACTCCAGCCTGAACAACAGAGTGAGACCCTATCTCTAAAAAATAAAAAATTGGGGAAAACTATTGAATTATTTCATAGCTTTGTATTTTAAATTGTTTTATCTTTTAATTTTGACATAATTTTAGACTTGTAAAATAGTACAAATAATTCGTATATACCCTTTACTCAGATTCTCCAAATGTTAACTTCCTACATAAACACAATACAACGATCAAAATAAGGAAATAACATCGTTACCCAGCCTACAGACCTTATTTCAGTTTCACCAGTTGTCTCAATGATGTCCTTTTTCTGGTTCAGGATCAAATCCAGAATGCAATGTTGTATTTATTGTCATGTCTCTTAAGTCTCCTTTAATCTGAAATAGTTCCTCAGTCTTTGTTGTTCATGCCCTTGATGCTTTTGAAGAACACTGTCAGTTATTTTATAAAATACTTCTTAATTTGGGTTTGTCTGATATTTTCTCATGGTTAAATCCAGGGTCATGCCTTTTTGGCAAGAGTACCACAGAAATGATTTTGTGCCCCCAGTGCATCATATCAGGAGACATTTATTGTTGACTTATTCCATTACTGGTGATAACTAATTTTGATCATTTAAGTTGGTGCCTGCATGGTTTCTCTGCTGTAATGTTATAGGTTATGCAAATATCCTGTTTCTTTATACTTTTGCCACCTAATTTTGGCACCCACTGGTGATTCTTGCCTGAAACAGTTACTACCATAGTATTTGCTAAATGGCAATTTTTAATTTTCATATAGATTTATTTCATGTGTAATAATCAGGGTCCATATAGGAAATTAAGAGATATTACTAAAATTATATTGCTGGTTTGAAATCTCACTGGGCACTCATATGCTACTTCACTAAAGCCATTTTATATTCTTCTGTTTTTAAATCAAACATTGTCGCTCATCTCACACTATTCAGGGATCAGTCTCCTTTTTTCTTCCTATTCTTCCAAAAAGGAAACCATAATAAGATTGTGACTTTAATTTCACAAGTTTGGCCATCTTGTCTCCTGGAAGTTTGGTGTCTGGCTATCTGTTGGCAGGAGAAAAATCTGTCCTGAAGGGGGATAGGTCTTTCCTGTCTGTTCCATAATGAGCCCTGGTAATAAAATGCTCATATCCTTGCCTTAAAACCCAAACATTGGCCTTCTTACTTAAGATTCATGTCTGGGGAAGTCTTGAAGTTTCCTCATTAGAAACTTACTGGAAATGCTGACACGGATTTTATGCCTTTTATTTTCAGCCTGCCACAGTGACTCAGGGCACTCACGGAACTATCCGACCAGCTGCCAACTTCGATGCTATGAGAGATGCAGAAATTCTTCGTAAGGCAATGAAGGGTTTTGGTAAGGAAAACAAATTTTTGTCTTTTTTAATAAGTTAAAGTAATCAATTCTAAAGTAAAAATAAACCTTATCTCATAAACCCAAGCTTATGTGTCAGCCTGGGTGCGTGTACCTTGATTTAATCTGATGTCTAGTGCCTTGTAAGCATTCTAAGACATGACCTCAGGCTGGGTGTGGTGGCTCACACCTATAGTCCCAGCACTTTAGGAGGCCGAGGTGGGCAGATCACCTGAGTTCAAGACCAGCCTAGCCAACATGGCAAAACTCCATCTGTACTAAAAGTAAAAAATAAAATAGCTGGGCTTGATGGTGCATGTCTGTAATCCCAGCTTCACGGGAAGCTGAGGCGGGAGAATTGCCTGAACCTGGGAGGTGGAGATTGCAGTCAGCCTAGATCACACCATTGCACTTGCACCCCAGTCTGGGTGACAAACTCAGTCTCAAAAAAAAAAAAAAAAAAAAAAAAGATTACCTCAAGCAGCACCTAGCACATACTTTGTCCTTACTTAAACGTGTGGTTCTTCCAGGGACAGACGAGCAGGCAATTGTGGACGTGGTGGCCAACCGTTCCAATGATCAGAGGCAAAAAATTAAAGCAGCATTTAAGACCTCCTATGGCAAGGTATGTTTTTCTTTCCTGGAGTGAGCACCAGCAGTGGCTGGTAGACTCTGCATTCATGTCAGATTGGATACTATATTTTGATTAGTACCTGTGGTGCAAAAGAGGGACAACTAGACTATAGAGACCTCAAGAGTACTGTATTCCCTATTTCTGTTTTTTTTTTTTGTTTTTTGAGACGAAGTCTCACACCAACATCCAGGCTGGAGTGCAATGGTGCGATCTCAGCTCACTGCAATCTTTGCTTCCCGAGTTCAAGCAATTCTCCTGCCTCAGCCTCCCGAGTAGCTGGGACTACAGGTGCACACCACCACACCTGGCTAATTTTTGTATTTTTAGTAGAGACGGAGTTTCACCATGGTGGCCGGGCTAGTCTCTAACTCCTGACCTCAAGTGATCTGCCTGCCTGAGCCTCCCAAAGTGCTGGGATTACAGGCGTGAGCCACCGTGCCCGGCCTATTTCTCTTAAAAGGCTTTTTCATTCTAGAGTAGTCCTTGATCTCATAATCATACCTTACCCCAGTCACGTATGTGATAGACATTCAGTAGAAAGTAGATCATGACTACAATCATGATCAAGAGGATGGTTCTGTCTTCTGCCTGTTACAGTGGGATTCAAGGCTTATTACATAGCCCTTGTTTATTCTTGGTCCTGGGCATCGCCTTCTGCTTCTCTCCCTTTCTCTAAACATGTCCTATGTTAAAATTATATGGACTGAGCATGGTGGCTTATGCCTGTAATCCCAGCACTTTGGGAGGCCAAAGCGGGAGAATTTCTTGAGGCCAGGAGTTCAAGACCAGCCTGGGCAACATAGGAAGACTTCATTTCCAACAATGATGACAAATTATATTAGCTGGGCGTGATGGCGTGTGTCTGTAGTCCCAGCTGCTTGGGAGGCTGAGGTGGAAAGATTGCTTGAGCCCAGGAAGTCAGGCTGTTAGTGAGCTGTGATTGTGTTACTGCACTGTAGCCTAGGTGACAGAACAAGACGCTGTCTCAAAAAAATTAATAATATGGAAATGCTCGCCATTCTGTGTACACACCATGATCTTTTATGCTTCTGTGTTGTGTACATGCCATTCTCCTGGCCTTGAATACCTTTTCTTTTTTTCATGGCAAACTTCTTTAAGATTTGGCTTAAATATCAGCTACTCTGTGAAGTTTCTTTCATTAGTCTGTACAGAATGTAGCTGCTTCTTAATACTGTAGTCCCATAGCACTTTGTAAAACCTCTGTTATTACTAATCTCATGGCCCACCCCCAAAAACTGAGCTCCCATAGGACAAACCATGGTCATAGTCATCTTTATATTACAGTACCAAGTATATAATGGCAAGTAGCCACTTAATATTTGTTGGATGGATGATCAGTTCTAAATCCAACAAGATTCTATGGCTAAAAAATGCCATTGTTCCTCAGATATAATGGGAAAACATGGATAGCACTGCTTTGCTTTTTTTTTTTTTTTTTTTTTTTTTTTTTTTTTTGAGACGGAGTCTTTCTCTGTCCCCAGGCTGGAGTGCAGTCTCGGCTCACTGCAAGCTCCCTCCGTTCACGCCATTCTCCTGCTCGCCTCCGATAGTGGCTACAGGCCTGCCACGCCACTATTTTTGTATTTTTAGCAGAGGGGTTTACCGTTTGCAGATGTCTGTTCTGACTGTGATCCGCCTCGCTCCAAAGTGCTGGATTACGGCTTGAGCCCGGCTTTTTTTTTTTTTTTTTTTTTTTTTTTTGAGACAGAGTCTCAAAAGGCTGGAGTGCAGTGGCACGATCTCCGCTCACTGCAGCCTCCGCTTTCCAGGCAAGAGCAATTTTCGTGCCTCAGCCTCTCGAGTAGCTGGAATTATAGGTGTCTGCCACCACACCCAGCTAATTTTTGTACTTTTAGTAGAGACGGGATTTCACCATGTTGGCAAGTGTGGTCTCAAACTCCTGGCCTCATGTGATCTGCCCGCGTTGGCCTCCCAAAGTGCTGGGATTACAGGCATGAGCCACCACGCCCAACCTGTTTTGCCATTTAGATAGGAATCCTAAAAATGTCCTAATGTTCTCTGCATCTAGTTTATGTTTCTCAGAATGGGGTAGTGGTCCATTGATTGGTCCCACCTTGCTTATTCTGTTTTGCCTTTCCCTGTCTGCCCAGCCCAGTGACTGATTATGCAACACAAACCCTAGATCTCTTTAAGCTTCAACATCAGACTCACTTTTCTCATAAAGGTATTTTCCATGTTATGAATTTTTTATCTAGTCTGCACAATGCTGTCTTGAGTTTTTTTATATATTGCTTTAGAATTAAAACTAACAATCTAACTTCCGTACCACTAGCCACCTCTTTTCTTAACTTCCTAGTTAGTAAAACACTGTTCTTCTAGCCTGCTATAGAGTCATCATTGAGTCCATGTTTTTCTTTATCATAGAGAGTATTCTGTATGCTTTGTCCTAGCAATTGGCTATTTACTGGTTTTTATTGATCTAATCTATAAAATGGCCCTTTAAAATGTTTCTTTTGTCTACTTTGTTCCTTCTCATTTCCATTGTTACCACTCAAGTCCAAGACTTTATTACCTCTTAACTAAATATTCCAGTAGCCTAAATGTTTTCATCTATAGCTTCTTTGTCACCATCATCCATTCTGAATATTGGTGCTATATCAGTGCCATTTTCTTGCATGAAAAGTTTCCAGTGGTTCCTCCCAGCAAACGGAATCAAGTCCACATTCTTTAGCTTGGCATTCAATGTAATAATCCAAGATTTAGTTACAACTTTGTTTTCACTCATCTATTATGAAAACCTTCCTCTGTAACAAAACCGGTTGTCTTATTGTTCCATTGAACAAGCTTTGCTCATTCTTGCCTCTATATGAGTAATTCTCAACCTTAACTGAGCATCGTAATTTCCTTTAAAACTTAAAAATACACAGAATCTCTGAGTCTTAGTCCTGGACATCAGTTTTTTTTGTTTTTTTTTTTTTTTAAAGCTCCACAATGAATGTAATGAAGAGTCAAGGCTGGGAACCCCTTCTCTGTTCCGTGGTGGTGTTCCTTCTTACCTGAAATACCTTTCTCCTTCCTCTTTGCATGCTAATTTTTACATTCTTCTCTGAGCTCTCTAGCTGACTTTGAACTTTTTCTGTTTCAACTTTCTCTATTACTTATTTCTATGCTACTTACCCAGTGCTAGAGTACAGGTTACCTTACATTATATTTTTTTAGATGTGTATCTTTCCAAATAAGAACAAGATCGGCTGGGCACAGTGGCTCATGTGTGTAATGCCAGCACTTTGGGAGGCCAAGGCGGGTGTATCACTTGGGGTCAGGCATTCAAGACCAGCCTGGCCAACATGTGAAATCCCATCTCTACTAAAAATACAAAAATTAGCCTGGCTTGGTGGGATGTGCCTGTAGTCCCAGCTACTCAGGGGGCTAAGGAAGGAGAAGCGCTTGAACCCAGGAGGCAGAGGTTGTAGTGAGCCGAGATCACACCACTGCATTCCAGCCTGGGTGACAGAGTGAGACTCTATCCCAAAAAAATAACAACAACAAAAAACAAATAAGAACAAGATGATAATGGTTTCTACTTCCTCATAGAACCAAGAACAGTTCCTTTTACTAAGTAAATATGTTTATCATTTTGTCAGTTTGAATAATTCTTTGTTTCATATATCCCTTGTTTTTGTACCTGGTAGAGTGGAATAAGAATTTATTAAATATTTATTGATAGAATGAATAAAATAGATCTGCTTGAGTGTAATAAGTGTGTAAGTGTAACAGACTTTAAATTTATTTACTTCTTAGTATATAACATTCAGATTTCAAATTTAGGTTTTTATAAAGCAATTCCATTTCTGTTTTTGTATTTTCCTTAAAAGATTTAAGTGACAAAATTTGGAGAACACATATACTTAGCTTGTATTTGTGATTAAATAGGATTTAATCAAAGATCTCAAATCAGAGTTAAGCGGAAATATGGAAGAACTGATCCTGGCCCTCTTCATGCCTCCTACATATTACGATGCCTGGAGCTTACGGAAAGCAATGCAGGTACTATATGTCATTTATTGTGAGTATTTTGTCCTATTTCATATGTAAAACCATACAAATTATGGCAGTTCTGAATTTACAGTGGTAATTAAAGCAATTCTTTATTTCACATCATCCATCTGAATATATAGTTTTTAGTTCTAGAGAACAAAGAAATATTTGATGAAGCAGTAAGATTTAATTACTTGCAGAAATTTCATTTTTCTTTGTATAATCCTCCGTTTCATGTAGGGAGCAGGAACTCAGGAACGTGTATTGATTGAGATTTTGTGCACAAGAACAAATCAGGAAATCCGAGAAATTGTCAGATGTTATCAGTCAGAATTTGGACGAGACCTTGAAAAGGACATTAGGTCAGATACATCAGGACATTTTGAACGTTTACTTGTGTCCATGTGCCAGGTGAGTATAGTATGAATGCTTGTGCGTTGATAGAGGGAACATACTTTAAAAGCCTTTTGCCAGCGAGCATTCTTTATTCCTTTTAATATTTAGCCACCTTGCAATATTGCCAACTTTAAGAGGGACAACACAGAAACCAGTGTGCAGATTTCTTTGTAGTTACTATTGAGATTTATTCCCATAAATCTGGCTTTTGTAAGGAATTAGAGATTTAACCTCTTAGGTTGTATGGAATCAGAAACCAGTTTGAGGCTCTGTGGCTGGGATGTGGATGAAACTGTACATTTGAGCTTATCACTGTCCTGCCCATTATGCCCCACCATCAAGTAAAGATGTGCAGGACTGCCACAGAGGTGCTACAGGAAGTGAGGACTATGTGAGGAGACCCAGAAATGCAGAAAAATGTTTTTGGGGTTCCCAGTAATAACTGTGATTAGCACCTTCTTTATTTTGATTCCCCAGGTGTGCTGGAGAATTGACAGAAAATATTCCCAATAGGGTATTTGGAATGGCATTAGAAACACACTTAGGGCCAGACATTGTGCCTCATGCCCGTAATTCCAGCACTTTTGGAGGCCAAGGCAGGAGGATTGCTTGAGGCCAGGAGTTTGAAGCCAGCTTGGGCACCATAGCAATAAACCATCTCTACAAAAAATATTTTTAAAAATTAGCCAAGCATAGTGGTATGTGCCTGTAGTGCCGGCTATTCAGGAAGCTGAGTGGGAGGATCACTTGAGCCCAGGAGATTGAGGCTGCAGTGAACTGTGATCGCACCACTACATTCCAGCCTGGGCAATAGCGTGAGATCCTGTCCTTAAAAGAAAAGAAAAAAAGAAAAGAAGCACACTTAGAATGAGATGATGAAGGTGTGTTTGAAAGAGATTATGTAAATGACTAGCATGCTGATTCAATATCAAGAGTTACTGGCTATTGTGCTAGTGCACAAGATTGGACCATCTGGAGGGACCTAAAGGAGAGGAAGGGCTCTTAAGAGCCAAGGGAGGGGCCAGGTGTGGTGGCTCATGCCTGTAATCTCAGCACTTTGGGAGGCTGAGGCAGGTGGATCACTTGAGGTCAGGAGTTTGAGACTAGCCTGACCCACATGGTGAAACTCCATCTCTACTAAATACAAAAAATTAGCCAGGAGTGGTGGCACCTGTAATCCCAGCTACCTGGGAGGCTGAGGCAGGAGAATCGCTTGAACTCGGGAGGCGGAGGTTGCAGTGAGCTGAGATTGTGCCATTGCACTCCAGCCTGGGTAACAAGAGCAAAACTCCATCTAAAACAAAAAAAAAAAAAAAGGGAGGTAGCTGTGGAAAGGATCGTGTGTAACAGTGAGTGGATATGGAAATGAGAAAGCAAAGTAAATGGGTTGAAGGAAATTGAATTTACCTAAATCAGAGTAACAGGAGGGAAGTAGGTTAGGATTTCAAAGAAACAAGAAGGAAAACAGACAATGCTAAAAAATGGTTATTAAGATTTTACATGAGGTGCTGAGTCTCTCTCTATGCAGAGTTCAAGGCCCAGCCCTACCTTTTCCAGGGCATGAGTAGAGGAGTAACTTCCTGGGAAAGTGTGTGTGAATCCAAAGGCAATAATCTAGGAAATTTTTCGTGAGTACCTTTTCCTGTGTTATATTCAGTCACCCATGTAGAATGTGCCTCTACATATTCCTTGTGCCAGTTGCTCAGAAGACAGTTCTTCAGCTTCAAGGAGCATTTTTCCATCTTATTCCAAAGATGGTCCCTGAGACTCTAAAAGGCAGCCTTTTCTTGTTTGGATTTGTCTTTCTGTTTTTGAGAGAAACCAACTACTCATTAAGCTTAAACTTTTCCTTCCTCCTTCCTTTCTTCCTA